>NW_027210643.1:1495000-2095000 GCF_029030835.1 Brachyistius frenatus | reverse complement strand
CCTTGATAGATGGATAGTGGTGAAACCTCAGAGGAAGCACACACACACACACACACACACACACACACACACACACACACACACACACACACACACACACACACACACACACACACACACACACACACACACACACACACACACACACACACACACACACTCTGCAATCACAAACAACGCCTGCGTCAGACCCTGGATTCCACTGCATATGTGTGTGTGTGTGTGTGTGTGTGTGTGTGTGTGTGTGTGTGTCTGTGTAAATGAATGTGTGGGCACGCCACCTTCCTCTGGAGGCAGGATACCGTTTCCACATCCTTCTCTGCCTATAATTAGCTGTCCTGATAAAACACTGGTTTGCTGGCGCTTGCAGGATCAAACAGTGATGAGCAGGCAGCTCTCTTCACAGCACACTGCAGACGCCAGGTGGCTGTCCTTGAGTTGAGTGCTGGGCTATATGCAGTGTACGCATCTGGAGGGCAATTAATCAGAAAAGGCAATTGTGATATTATACGATGCCACTCCTGCAATCACAATTATTGGGGCGCGAGAGAGAGTGAGAGAGGGGCCTGGTGATTTGAAGTAAGCTTTAATTTATGATATTAAGAAGATTTGTAATTGTTCTGGAGGTTCGGTTCGTGATTCCAGTTTTTTTCATACTCAGTGTCTCGACTCATTAAAGTGCCCTCAACAGACTGACAGGAATAGAGTCGCACGGCGTCTGTCAGCATGTTTCATTTTCCTGCATCTCACTTCACACAAATACAGTCACACATGCCTGCACACGCAAACACAAAACTCGATCTAGCAGGTTAGGTTCTGCAGAAAAATGATTTGTGTCTCTATTTGCGATAAAGACATTCATCAATGTTTGGTCAGAACTTTAAACCTTTTCTTACCCACACAGCAGTATCACGTGTGTCGGTTGGTTCACTTCTTAAATCCAGACTGAAAGATCTCAACAACTATTCGCTCGGTTGTGTACCGACATTCATGGTCCTCGGATGATGAATGCCACTAAGCTTGGTGGTCCCCTGGATTTTTTTTGTGTTGTGCCACCAGCTGAAAATTTGGTACAGTCACTAATATTCTCAGCTCAACATTAAAACGGGTCTTTTGTTCAGGTTATGACTAATTAAACTAAAGTAATCAGCAGTAAGGCGAATAAATACCACAAAAAAATACTCGTCTGTGAATATTTTGCATCCAAACTATTCAATGCAAACTTAAGACAGTTGTTAAAAAAAAAAAAAGGTTTAAATAGATTTGCTTCAGCGCATTCTTCAGAAAAATTATGGATTCAGGAGTCATCCAGTGATGAAGATCTTGTCCTGCTCCTCCTCACTCGACAAAAGAAGATTTTGTTCCAAAGCCAAACCTGCTGTGAAACTGTCGCCCGTTTACTACCAACTATACTACATCCAAAAGTAAACTAAGTAAACTACTCACTCTCTTGATAGTCGTTCAGCAATGCTGCTTCATATGTTGTCCTGGAGATTGTTGTCTGTCATATGTATATCATTGGTTATATCACTCAAACGATCAGGAGTTGTGACGTGACGTCTGTTCATCCTTCACGCAATGTTATTATTTGACAATGAAAAAAAAGTTGCTTTTATTTTGCGTAATGTTCACGTTCGGCGTGGAAATACTCATGACAAAAACAGAAGCTGGAAAAATATATATTGACGTGCGCATAAAGAATGCTAGCATGCTACAATGCTAAAAACTATACAATTAAAAACGATTATACTTGCTAAATATTAACGCATTGGCATTGTGATTGTGTGATAACGTAGAGACATTTAGCTTTGAGTGTTGCCGTGTTAGACACAGTCTCACAGAGCTGCCAGCATAGCTGCTATGTTTTCCATTATTGTGGAGCCTAATTGTGAGATACTGAGCAAAGGAACTGCAGTTTGTGTTCAAAGGGGAGAATCCAACAAAGCCATGCAGCTGCAGCTTTTCTTCCTGATTTCTGAAAATTGAAGTTTGAGGTTCAGCCCCGGTAACCATGCTGATCATTTTCATACAGTCCCTCAGTGGCAGGTTGTGAATCAGCCATGTCTGTGTCTGACTGTCAGCCTGAAGCTCTCTTTGACTCCAAGCTCAGACGAGAGAAGCACATTTCAGGCCAAAAAAAAAAAGGGTATAAAAGTGGGTTACCGGTAGGAGGTTGCATGGATTTTGTGCCATGATTACATTTTTGTATTTAAATGTCAAGATAGCCCTGTGGAAAAATACTCAGGGTCACCATATTCCAGGATATTTTAACCTGAAATACAACAAGTTCAGAAAGAAGGAGCAGGGCCTTTGACAGTAAATCACTCTGAATTTACTGTTTAATTTGAATAAAATTTAAATATTGTTGTTGATCAGACTGTTTTTCTGTATAACCTCTAAACCATACAGTCAAATGACTTTACTTCAATTTTGCTTCCTTTTTTAAGCAACTTTTCCTTTAAACTGTCATCGCGGCAGCTCTGCAATGATAATGAAACTCATTTATAGCGTTTGGCGGCCAACTGCCTCAGGCTGAAAGCTGGTGTGCAAAATTGACGCACTGGGCTTCATGTGGCGGAAGCTTTTGTGATGAAGAGAAACTCTCACTGTAAATTGTCATTAAAGAGGCAGCACTTTGCTTACACTTTGAAATCCTGTCAACGGCACCAACACAAATAGTGAAAAGGAGGTTCTAATTGGCCATCACGTGACGATAATGGGCGTCATGTCAAGCCCCTTCACAATGGGCTTCTTCTCCTCCTGCCTTATTCTCTGAAATGTATCTCTCTCATGCAGTCTTACAATCTTTTAACTAAGCAAATAGACAGAAAAAAGACAGAGTGAGACACAGAGATACTGACAGATGGAGAGAGACACAGTCAAATGAGAAGGAGTCGCTAATCTGACATCATCGGACTGGCAGTGCGTGCATGGACTTCAGGGTCAAGGAAAAGACTCATGTCTCGTGAGCATGCAGATTGGGGTGTGTGTGTGTGTGTGTTGGGGGGGGGGGGGGGGTTCGTTGGAGGATGTGAGAGGGCAGGAGAGGTGAGGAGTTGGATGAGGACCGGGGGCAGCAAAGGGTAGAGGCGGCGGGGGTACAGAGGCGGAAAGCTACTATATTGATAATGAGTCCCTGCTCGTTGCCTTTTCCACCACACAGTCAAGAAATGGCAGGATTACCCTGATTTTCAGATTTTACAGCCCAAATGTACAATTGTTGACTTGACTCATCACTTAATTTATTCAGCTGAATACATTTTGCATCTATTGTCACAGGATTCAGCAGCAAATATGTGACAGAGAAATAGGAAATACTGAAGGCAGTTAAATATTTATTTGTTTATTTATAAGGCTGTGTTTCAAAAGCTACATGGTACCTCTTCTCTCTGGTTATATTCAAATACAGTAATGTCAATTCAGAAGACATTTTAACATGGCTGTACTCAGTTGTAATTCTGACTGAGCACACCAGAACTAGTCATTATTTTCTACAAGTGAAGAGACACAGTTCTCTTGATCGAGTTGAAATTCATTTATATTTTTTAAGTACCTGAAGATCCAATCATCTCTAAAATGTAAGTAAGAGGGCCAATAAAAAGAAATGGAAAGTTAATTTGGATCCGCTAACGTTTGTCCTGTTAAAGACTTCACTTAATCCATTTCAAATTAAAAACCCTTTCAGAAACCTTTAATTTCTTAACACATTTTTATTTGAAAAACATTTTGCAGGAATCAGACGTTAAAATAAAAATAACAGGATTGTTTTCTTGAATTTATAAAATTAAAGTGATTTAAATATCAAGGCTACATTATTGACGACTGTATGTAAAATTGCCCCCAAAGAAATGAGCAACAACTTAAGATCCCATCACAAGATTTCCATGACATGAAGTGCAAATGAGTGACAGAAAACCAATCACACAAATGTCCCCATTCTGAATCTACATCCTTCCTAAATGCACCATCAGCTTGAGATACCAGTAGGTCCGGGTAACTGACTGAACTGTGGCCGTTTGTATATAACATGAAACCTGACAAGATATTCTAGTGTGATCTAATTGATCCAGCTGCCTCGCAAGGTAACCTGAACACTTTATTTCAAATTTGGAGCATTTCTGTACAACTGTCAATAGTCCTGAATAATGAACAATGTTAAAGTCAAAGTCACAGCGACAGCCTCACAGCTGACCTTGTCTTTTCTCTGTGATATTGCTAAACTACCACTACCACTGAGACAAAAACAGCATGAATGAAAGCCTCTCGTGCACATAGGATTATACCAACTATAAGAATATAAGTTAGAGCTCAGTTGTACTTTATTTGTGCACATTAAAAAAGAAAAATTCTATTAAATTAATACAATTACCGCAAACCTGTATCAGGGGCCTTCAGGGCCTCTGGGCAGCTGCCTACTAGTCCAATGAACTTATACAACATTGAACAGAGCTTTAGTATGAGACCAGCAGCCCCAACATTTTATATTTGGTAGTTTTTCTTCTCCTTGTATCATTTCTCAACTTCCTACTGTGTTCACTTGTGTCTATGCTCGGCCAAATGCATGCAGCAATTCTGGTTAAAGGAAATACAATATCCCTATATTGCTGGAGTCCCCACACGCTTCCAGTAATCAGAAAAATATTTGTAGGTCCAGAGCGAGCAGAAACAAAGGATCGAGTTTTCCCATTTGCTCTCAGTAGGAAATCTGTAATGCGAGGGCAAAGGGCTCCGTGGGCTCTTGTCTGATAAGTCAGGGCATTCTGTGTTCGTTGCACTGATGAAAGAAAATCCTTTAAAGGGTTTAAGTTTTCACGCTGCTGAAGTCAATACAGCTTCTCTATTGGGAGCAGGGACAGTTTCAACTCCCTCCCTTTCTCTTCTTTTTTCTCTTTTTCTATTTCTTTGTTACTCTCCTGGTAATTCATCCTCTCAGTGAAAATTCTTTCTCTCCCTGCCTCTGTATTCTTCTTCTATTTCTCACTGTATCCTTTGGGTTCTTTCTTTTATTCTCCCTTATTTTCAGATATTGTACCTCTGCCAAAGGGCATCAATACGAGTCCAAAGTAGACAATTTATTACGACAGGAGGGGAATGAAAATACCAGCCTGACAATCAATTCCCCTCTACACTGTGTCCTGAATCAAAATGTAACTCCACTGATGCTTTCATCCGAAATTTTGCAAGTAAGTCTGCACTTGTCTCAATCATTGATCTGCAGTCCTTTCACCTCATCTTTTAGTTTGTGTTGTAACCAGTGGTGGAAAACATATTCAGGTCCTTTATGTAAAGGTACAAATAGTGAACATCTCCACCACACTTAAAATTCCTGCATTCAAAGCCTTATTTAAGTAAAAGTCTGTAAGCATTATCGACAATATTTACTTAAAATATTAAAAGTGAAAGTACACATTATGCGGCCAACGCTTCCTGTCAGTATTTGACTATTATATATGAAGTTTTTGGGTTAATATTATTGCTGTATTAAGATACATTTTACTGCTGTAGTTTGTTAAAGTTGTGCAAATTTCACCTACTTTATGCTGTTGGTTTGTTCAATCTACAGCAATGCATCATATTCTGTAAGCGCATCACAAATTGGTCGTGTCTCATATGTGTAACGCTCACAAAAACAGTCTTGTTTTTAGCCTTTAGGTATTTTCCACCAAATCTGAGAGGGTTTTTAATTTTTTTTTATTGAGCTTATAACTAGGAGAATTTTCTCAATGCGTTAAAAGGAACATTCAACCTTGTGGTTTTGAGCTACGTGTCACTAAAGCTGTCAGACAAATGTAGTGAAGAGTACAACATTTGTTTGAGATATAGTGGAACAGAAGTAATAACTATAATCATCACATGGAGCTCAGTTCACAGTAGATAAAAGGGACAGACAACAGTTAGAGGCTGAAATGATGTGATTTCTACATAATTTGTGAGCATATGTGAAATGAAGTGGGATGTACAGCATGTGTATTAAATTCATGACAAGTCTTCTTTACCTCTCTCGTGTTGTTTGTGTCTCGCAGTCAGTTCTAAGCAGAGCAATTTCCATTTCAAGGTTGCATCGTTTGTGATGGATGTATGGAACCGAAGCGCCCACTTTCTCTTCCTCCATCGGTGGCAGCTTTGAGTGAATTGCTTTTTACTCTAAAATAAATTATTTGTCGGCATTTCAAAAGATACGTGGGAAGGTAATTATCTATTATCACAACAGTATGAGAGGCATTAGCAGTTTGAACTAGTTTTAACCTTTGAGACATTGAAGTGTTTTCAACTATTTTACTGTTTGACCAGCAGAAGAAAGTTGAGGTAATTAGCTAAAAAAAAATAGGCAATAAGTTAGCTTTTATCAGCTATTCTTAAACATTTAGATTTTAACTGTTTGGACTTGTCATTAAACTAACAGTTATCATGCCAAAAATAAAACTATTACATTATTGTTTCAAGGTTACATATCTTTACATAACCTTGGTAGAATGTAGCCTACTTTGATAAACAAAAAAACCCACTAATGGATACATCATAAACTTTATTATCACAATGGCGGCCAAATTCCATACATTTTACTTTCAGGCAAGAAACCACGCAATAGTGCCTTACAAACAATTCCAATAATACATTAATTCAATTTAGTCAGTTTTAATTGTTAAATATTTTTTTTCAATTGCTCTTCTAAATGTTATATTTGTTGTTATATTTTCACTTGTTCATATTAAGTTTTAATTAAAAAAAAGTAAAAAAAGAATTATCATTGTGTTCATTAATTATAATAATAATTACTGTGGCTTTAATGATTCTGAATAAAATGTTTTTGATGGAGCTCTAAAAATGTGAGATTATTGCACTTATTAATAAAAACGTTATCTCCCACGATCCTCTTGGTGAAGCCAAAATGGTTGGGTCAGGTGAGGGTGGAAGTGAAATTCAGCGGTTCAGCCGCTCATGAAAAACAACCACTGAACAATAAGCGACAACAGTGTTATTAAACAACCAAACACAAAGGGGGCAGAGAAAAAGAGAGACAAGACAAGACAAAAAAAAAAGGGTGAAAAACATGTAAAAAAACAAACAACATATTTATTTCGGAAACAAACCGCAGCCAGTGTAGCTACTGGCAACGGTGCTGTTCAGCATGAGCAGAAGCCGACAAATCCGACCTGGACACTGGATTTATGTCCGAAACTGTTAATAAAGGACAACACGTTACGGACAGTCGATTATCTGGGTCGATGGAGAAGAAATTCATCTGGTGAGTAAAATATGTAAAACTGCTGAAGTTGTTCCAGCTTATCACACAACAGGAAATTAATAAAAATATTTATACATATATATATTTTTTTTTTTAATCGACGCCCCCTCCTGCACACAGGTGCCAAGTGAGAGAAGTTTCTTCACCCTGAAGTTTACTAAGCATCGCCTGAGGAGCTGGGCGTCACAGGACACTTTGGTGGCCTTTCGGCCGATAGTGAAGAAGACAGCATGAAGGTGGACTGAAGGTTGCAGAGAAAAGACAGCATGTTAACTACATAAAGGTAAGCCACATTTATTTATTATATACTGTGCTCGACTGTAGCTGTGCAGTGGTGTTACTGTAATATACACTGTGGCTAAAGAAATCACAGTATGAGGGTATCACTGTCTGATATTATTATTATTATTATTATTATTTTTTGTATTATTATCAGTCACATTGTATGACGCTCTGTCAGAAGTTCTCTAAACGATTACGAAAAAAGTTGACAGTTTACTGGAGGTGCGCGTTCAGCTCAACCAGAGCTGTCTGTACATTAATCTCACACACACTGATGTCAGCACCCTGAGATGGAAAAGAAAGAGTCGGGCCGGGATTGCACATGTTTTTGATTCGGCATTAATGTTATAAATGGAACACATAGTTTTGATCTTTGAGGGATTCTTGGAGGTGGTTGATGTTGTTTCCTCCCTTGGAGACACAACCTCATGTTCATTTTTAAGATGTCTAAAGTTATCCCACATTGGTTTTTTTGGGGGTGGAGATGTTGACATTAACGGTTTTGTTTTTCTCTGCGCCCATTACTGATGTTTAAGTGTTAATTCTTCTGATAAGTTTGGTTTAAAGTCATTATTTGATATTTTAAAAAGGGGACGTGATGTTGAAGATGCTTTGGATTCATAGTGGAAGCAACTGCAGACACATCGTCCATCTTTATAAACAATCTACGCGAGTTAGCCACACCTGAATAAAAGACATTATCTTAAAAAAAATATATCACTGGATTAGTTATTAGGCTGTGTTTACTGTCTTTGCTATTTATTATAACAAAATGAAAGACAGCTGTCTTCAGCATAAAAGATCAGCTGTATTTGTTTTTATTCAACCTATATCCTCATTCGGAGTTGGTTTTAGTTGGCTTTGTAGTGTGTGGAAGGTATCAGCAGAAATGACGCATAATGTGCACCGCGTGATTTCAATCCTTTTACCTTGTTGCCACAGAAACAACCTGTTCATGGAGCATTGTCCTGTGTGATGGACGTCATATGTGTACGCACATTTCTGTGGACTTTCGGACAAAATATTTAGACTTTGCGTTCCCCTTGGATACACATGTACAGATTGTGATGCAGGGCTATAGTACATGCACAACCTTTATATCGTATGGAGTGCAAAGTGAACGTGTTGAGTGTGCTGGCAATGTTAAACAGCAACAGCTGGACAACATGAGACATAGTTTGGGATATTGTTTCACACTTTCTGGAACAGATTCAGTGAACCGAGAAGTAAACACAATGACCCTACTTGTTAAGTCGCTATTTTCTTTTCCTGATATGTCCTCTGGACCATATGTTGTAGCGCGGTATCTTTAGCAGGTAGCATGTGAGTGTGTTGTGTGAAGCCCCCCAACCCCCCGAGGATTACAACAAACTAGCAGCCCTCTGACCTCCAGTTAGAATGAGGACTTTCCATCTTTGGACAACTCGCCCTTGAAACATCTCTGCTGTCACTTAAATGGCTAATGGCTCCCATTCCCCCGGTGCAAGAAAATTAAGGGGTCTAATAAGCAACAAAGTGGCCTGGCTTTTGGTGTTTTGGGGATAACAGATTGTTTCCAAAGTAGTGGAAGGAGGCCGGCTCATTGTGAGGATCCCTCATCAATCATCATTTAACGGCCTTTAAATGGGTGTGTGCCTCCCTAAGGGATTTTAGGAATTGAACTGCCAAAGATATAAAGGGCAAGCCTACTGTATGTTTTCCAGCCTAAGCAGTTTCTAAAGTCTGTGCTCAACTCATCCTCAGCGTTAAGATGTGGAGACTACTGACAGTGTGCAAACACATTTTAGGAAATCACCAGAAGCTTGCTAAATAGATCCAGTAAACGGGCCGTGGTGCTGTATAACTAACGGGGGTGGGTAAACAAATTAACACGGCATAATAACAGCTGGCTGTATCTTTTATTAAAAGATGAGAGTGGTATCGATTGTGTCAGCAAATAAGTGCTTCAAACAGTTCTTTTGAACAACATCAGTGTCTCAAAGCCTCACAAGATATTTCCTGCTTTTTATTCTTTTGGCTCCAAAATGCAAAGGCTCTCATCTCCACTCAAGTCTGGATTGTTTTTGTACCTGAAACGGGCTCTTTGACCTCCCACTCATGATCCTTCAACCTTAAAAAGCTACTTGACTTATTGTGCTGTGTTTCCCTCTCACCTCCATTTTTCAAACTTTCATTCTACGTTTCTGTTGCTTTTAACATTTGTAAAAATGTTGAAGGAAAACCGGCCAGGCTTATGCACATTATCCATTAATCTTCATTTTTGACAGGATAAATACCAGATTTAGGAAGTTTGGGTCTATCCACCCTCTTCGAGGCAGAACAGCAGTGATTTACAACGAGAAGTCTTGTGAAGTGACAGCTTGACGTGCGCCTCTGAATACGCAAGTGACAAAAACGATTAAAAAAGCATCCAGCGCGTTTCACTCACACCATTGTCATTCATGTGCTGCATTTCATTGCTCTCCTTAAGACGCCTTCTCAAACTTGTTAACTGAAGTTACTTTTTTGAAAGAAAAAGAACCATTTCCTTCTTCAGTTTGTATTGCCACCGGTGATTTTGTAGTCAAATGAGGTCTTCTTCACAAACCTAAAAAGCAATCTTGATTTCATATTTATGAAACTCTTGGCAGCCTCTGCACCTTTCTCCTGTGGTTTTGAGTCATGGGACAGTGATCAGGCATTGTCTGGTACGTGTTGGCAGTTTGTACGGGGATTTTTTAAATTTTTTATTCTCCCAACAGGATTCAAATGATCCATTATCAAGCATACACTGGGAGGATGAAATATCCAGTGTTTATTCACGGCACGAGATGATGAATGGCTGCTCTGATGGTCTCCGGTGTCAATCAGTCTGGTTGGCTCATTAGGTCAGCAGATTCGGAGCCACAGGGGGATAGTTATTCAAATCCCGAAAAATATGCAGAGACGGTGAAAACACCTTGGCCGTGAATAACAATAGCCTCATGCCGCAAGAGCTTCCTGTGTGGAATACAGCCACAGCCATACGCAGCGTATCAGTGACGCTGCTGAGCAGGCGGCTTTCAGCCTGCAGGAAATAAGAAGGCAGCATGCGCAATAAAATTAGGAGCAAGAGAACAATAGTGTGCCATGTGAGTCACGTGTAAATGCACAATTTCATGTATATCCTCACAAAAAATAACAAAGCTCAAGTACACACCATTAAATATATTTCTGTAAAGCTCAAGTGAACTACATGATTAAATATTCTACTGGCAGTAAGTTTACTGAGACACTTATAAGTGCGGGTTAACACAGTGTGCATCTGAGTGTGCGTTAGACGTTACTTAGAACTTGCGTGTCACTTGAAATCGGATAATTATAATAGCACCATTCAGGTGCGCTGTTTCCTTGTTATTGTGAATATAAAACACGCTTTCGGGGAATTTGTAAGTACACTCATAGTTTATGATCACAGTGTTACTTTTGTACTGTCAGTGCTGACTTTTTTTTTTGTCTCCCTCTTCTGAGGGTTATTACAGAAAGTGTCAACTGTGCTTACGTCATAGACTCTGTCATCGTCTACCGTGGCGCGACTGCTGCGACTACAAAATGGAGGATACATTGTTTGGAGCATCACAACCTCTGCTAAGTGACTCGTTTCACTACCGGAGATTTCCATCCGGTCCGTCTGGAAAGTCAAGAAGAGTCGCGTGATTTCATTATTTTATTCCTAATTCAAGCGTGGCCGGTATGCATTTTTCCGGCAGTGCATGAATGTCTCACCAGACACCAGATTTAACAATACTGTGACATACATTATCGTCACATAGCTTTATCTGGTGGTGAAGCCTTAGTCAGTGTTATGTGAATGTGTTTGGTAAAGGCTCGATATGTAATGGACCCTCATATGCGTTATCAAGTCCTGCACTCCCTCGGTAAAGTGTGTGCAATGCTATGAAGTACTCTTTCAATACGCATACACATGCAAACATAATTGTTGTATCCAAGGGTACTTTCTCACATTACTCAAAGTAACTGAAGAGAAATTGAACTGCTAGTTTAGAATATAAAAGTACACAGCGAGTGTTCATATAGTGAAGTATAAGCAAATGTGAACTTAGAAGGGTGCTACTGGTTTCCTTCTACTGTGTCTTCTGAACTAACAGTATACTGAGAGAGAGTTAACAAGGACTCAGATTTGCCTTGCGTTTTCAGTATTACTCTTTAGTTGAGGCGTGTAGTGAATTCAGGAGTACATTACAAGTTAAAGGGAACATACAAGAACACTTTCAGTTCACGTAAAGTATGTATAAAGTGAAATACAGTGAAACTGCTAGTTTGGTGTAATTACGGTTGTTAACCTGTAGTCTAAACTAAACTCTGCTAAAAGCAAGAGATTTGATTTCTGCCTGACAACACATTTTTTTTTTTTTTTTTAAACTTTAGATTTACATAAATGCTAACACAATACAAAATAATGTTTGTGTCGAGTGCTGATGTGGTTTTACCGACATGATTTTCACTCTGCAGAAGTTCTGCATCTTTCTGTTGTCCATCTTTCTCTCTTTTTTTTTTTTTTTAACGAGCATGGATGTTGTTGTGTGCTTTGAGTTTGTGTTTGCACGGTAGCTCGAGAGGAAGCCGAGTGTCTCAAAGACATGTGAAGTGCGGGAGCTGGTTTTCCAGCTGCGTTCCTCAGTCTTCAGGCCTCGAGCTGCGCCTCTAGAAAGCTTGCGACCTCCACTGATCCCTCTGATCTCCTTTAGTCCCCCATTCATCTTGTTTACGTGTATTTACTCAATGTACTTCTAGTTTTCTGTTCGGCGTCAGCAGATATCAGCAGATATCTGGGTTGCGTTCAGGAATCAGCCCGTCCCGACTACACCGGGATGGGAGGGCGGGCTGAGACCGTGAAGTCTGACTACGTGCCAGCACTGTTATTTTCTTCATCACAGAACCCGCCTTGACACAAATAATGGAATGCACTGGCAGTCTTTCAGAAAGACAGCGAGGGGAAAGTGGGCCACTGCCAACCTAAGGCTATGCAAATCCATCCGCAGCCGTGTGAGTTTAGAAATCTAATGATCACACCGAACACAGGCGCTGTTCCACCTTCCCTTTTTTCCAATCCCTGACTCTTCTCTCATTTCCTCTCTCGATTTCTCATTCCTCCTCGCCATATTTTTTTTTTGTATTCAGCTCCGTTACTGGCTGTGCCATCTGGTGCCGGGGCCCAAGAGATGGACTCGGCGCTGGTTTGCAACCGGGGGAGGGGGAGTGGGAGGGAGGAGGTGGGGGGAGGCTTAGAGTGGGAGCCTGCCGCCGCCGCTGCTGAGTCCAGAATAATCTATGCGGCGCTGTTGTGACTCATTTTGCTTGTGATGGGCACCGTGACCACTCGAGCATGTGCCTGCAATTAAGCGTTGTGTTAAATAAAAACTGCAATTTGCAAAGGCAAGCATGAAGGTGCACTTCAGAAGAACAAAGCAAATTGAAAGGATGGTGGAGGGAAGGGAGGGGGTGGGGGGGCCGCATGGAGAAACCAATCAATCAACTGGGGTTTTGATTCCCATTTTTGTTGTTGTTACTTTTGTGGGACAAATTGCAGCTGTTCTGAAATTGGAAACGCTGTTTCATCAATTTAACTATAGACCATAATCACCCAGAGAATTTCTGATGAGGAGTCATAAATAAACAGTTTATTTTTACATGGAAGAAAAGAAGAGTCGAAGAGGATTTGAATTTGATAGAGGCGGTAGTTTAATTTGCTGGTTCGCTAATGCATTCAAAAGAAAAGCACTAATGTGATTCTGTCTTTGCAGCCGTGGTGCGTCTCTCCGTTTATAGAGCAAAGAAAGCGATCGAACATCAACGCTTCCCCGTCTGATCTTCACGGGCGATGATTATCTCTGAGAGCTGCTGTCACACGCTGATGTGAACGGCACCGACAGGAACATATTAAGGCATCTGTTTTCTGTTTTCGGTTCAAGCCACAGGTCTGACCGCTATCATTTCAGCGGGAAGTGCCGCTATTTTTACCGGTGTTTATACAGCACACTCAGCGTCGAGTCCAGCTGGCTTTGGGAGAAACATTTTTTTTTAAGACTGTTTATTCTTTTACACGAGCGGAAGGATTTTATAATTGCGTTTCTGTGCCTCGATCTTAGTTTGAAATGATGGGAAATGCACTTATTTGCTTTGTTCTGAGAGTTAGACGTGAAGGCTGATGTCTGTCCGTTTGAATAAGTAGCCTTTTAGCTTAGCATAGCGCCGCTCAGAGAATGAACACTTGGAGAAATCAATATTTTAGCTTTGTCTGCTGGTATAAAAAAAAAAAAAAAAAAAAAAAAAATCCATCAACCTTTTACTGTCTTTTTCTTAGTTTCACTTTTTTTTGGGGAAATATACTTCTTTGTTGTTCTCCATGGAGGCAAACGAGAAGATTCATACTATTTTTTTTAAGTCTGTTTTTTAAACAGCTGTTGGCAGACTGTTAGCTTAGCACTGTCTGCTGGTCAAAAACAAAACTTAATCAGCATCATAAAATCTCGTTTGTATAATTTTTTTTAAAAAAGAAGAAGGAAAAGAAGCCTCGCGATTTATAAAGCTGTAACGTGCTACAGCGTTTACACTCACAATGTTGAAATTGTTTTCATTTGCGTTCATGCGAATGTGTTGATGAACCTCAATTAAATTGGCGGGAGTGTTAATTAGCACGAGTCGGTAGCGGGACGAGGTGGCACAGTAAATGACAAGAAAATGAAAGTTAATATGAGCACGTGCTGACGTCGTGCTCAAATTCTCTTTTACAGCAAGAGTAGCTTCATGTGTGAAGATGAGATCATGCAGCAGGTAAATAACAAGAAAAGGAACAAAAAAAAAAAAAACTGATTTGAAAACTGGCACAAAGTGCATTGTTCGCCACATAAGGTCAACTCGGGGTCACGGGAGGAGACGGCAGAACAAACGTCGGTTTCTAACTCACGATCACGCTGTGGTCGTAGTGGGAACGCGTCCGGCTCGGTTCTAGATGGGGTCAGCGACATTAAAGCGCTTGTGAAATTCACTTCTCCACAGGCTCAAGGGAATGAATCAGACCGGCTGAACCTCCACAAACTTCTCATTTAGTACAGATTGTTTGAGACAGAATAATTTTAGATTCTCCAACAAATGGTCAGTTTCTTTAAAGTATTGCTCTTTGTACTTCGTAGGAGAATTTATAATGTTGTTTTAAGCATCACACCTTCATACGACGGTGCCAAGTGTGCGTTCAATAATATCGAAACGTTGCAAAATCCTCACGTCAAAGTGGCTTCGAAGGATTTCTGAATGAACAGATTTATGGGAACCGTTTATGTACATGAAGTGTGTGTTAACACAGGACAGCTGTAACGTGAATGCAGGATGAAAGTAGTCTTCAGTCCCCCCACAGATGTGTCCACTTCATTCACGCATTTTCATCAAACCAAAAATAGCCGACGATTGACACACACACACACACACACACACACACACACACACACACACACACACACACACACACACACACACACACACACACACACACACACACACACACACACACACACACACACACGCCGCAGCTCAGCAGCGGGTGCTACCATGACGGCACACAAGAGGCGCAAACACTTTATTTATTTGAGTTATTAAAAAATAAAATATGACGTTTTCGGCTCTGAAGACAAATACAATGGCATTTTAAAACATTCGCGACAATCATTCATAAATTGCTGCCGAGTGAAGACGTTTTTAACGCACCTGAAGTAACTGTTGACGGGACGAGCTGCGCAAACTGAGCAGGAGGACGGACGCTGAACTCACAGATGTGTCCGTCTTCTTTTCCAGGTTTTCCCCACCAAAGCTGGGGAGGGTGCGCAGAGATCCATATGAGGACTGAAGCTCGTTCTGATCTCTGCTGAGAGTAAATGTTGCTTTCAAGTGCAATTTGGAGCAGATGGCTCAAAACCGCGAGACGCAATACGTGCAGGACTTTGCCAACAATTTCAAGACTGTCAGTTTGAATGGGACTGCTTTTACCTGAGCTCGTTTTAACTGGACATTGCACAAGGTGCAGTACAATCGGCTGCGATGTTTACTGGCAGGGCTGTGTGGCTCGCAGACAGCGAGAATTACCTCCCGACATAAATCTCTGCCTTTTCCAATACACCTTCATATGTTCTGCCTGACTTGTGCATGTGATGCAGAGGCTCTGGCTTTGTTGGCATTTGCTTTCTCTCATTTTTCATGCGTTCTATAAATGCACATTATGTGTTATGTGAACTTTATGCAACAAATTCTTATTTATAAATGAGACTGTTTTAAAAGTTCACTGGAGGTTCGATTGATTTGAATCTAATGAAATAGTGCTTTCTGACAGATCCGCGGAAAGCTTCTTTATTATTTCTAATACTTCGGAAGTAACAGTCAGACATTTTACTATGACATCAGAGGTCACATGACACCTGCAGCTCCTCATGTCCACACATAAATCCACACCTAATTTTCAATAGACTCTATAGGGCTGCTTCAAAATACTTAACCAAGTTTTCATTAGTCGTTTAGATGCTGGAAGGGAAAAGAAAAACCTCCAGCTGAGTTTACCTCTTAAGGAAGTTGGCCAAGTGGGTAACCTTGGAGTGACATAGGCTTTTGTTGCGGGAAGTAATATTCACCTGTGAAGTGCATGCAGACAGCAGTGATAGAGTTTGAGTACTCAGCCATCAGGTGTGACAATAAGTCCAAGTTTCAGTGTAACAGCTTTCCAGATGTTTTGTGCCGTGTTCAAGGCCTCAGAAGAGGAAACAAAGACCCTGTTGCAGCGTTACACTGGTTTCTTTATCACTGCAGAGTCGGAGATGGCAGTAAAGTTTCGGGTGCACTTGCGCTTCAGTCTTTTTGCTGGTTTTTGTGACACATTCAGAATCATTACTGCTTTTGTTGTTAGCATTGTCCTTAACAGGCAGCTCGCTGTGTGTGTGTGTGTGTGTGTGTGTGTGTGTGTGTGTGTGTGTGTGTGTGTGTGTGTGTGTGTGTGTGTGTGTGTGTGTGTGTGCGCGCGCACGAGCGAGCTCATTATTCCACTTGTGTATTTCTCTGTAATGCAGCGCAGTGTAAACAACGTTACTTCTTACATTGTTTGTCAGCCCTGGAACTTAAACCATTTTCTGTTGCCCAAAAACATGTATAAGCTTAAATAATTCAAATAATATTTTAAACGTGCAACGACTCATTGATTTGTGGCTTGAACAACGGCCCTTCGGCTTTGTTCAGACTGCAGGCAAATCAGATTAGTTGTTCAAATCCGATTTTTAGGACAGACTGTTGGAACCGTTATGTGCAAGTGAGCAGATCGGATTTGGTTTGTCCAGACATCACCGACCCGTCTGCACGGATTGCTGCAGCAGAGATATACTCGCAGCTGTGCTGATGATGCAGCTTTCCAGCAGAGAAGGACCGCGTACAATTTATTTCAGCTGCTGTCCGTGGACCGCTGTCTCCACTTTTTGCTCGCGTTCTGCTGGCAGTAGCATAAATCCTGCCACTCGGTCTCTCTGAAAATGACGTTGTCATGTGGTATCGCGTTGTGAGTGATGCAAGAAATTGGATCTAAGCCACCAGAGCATCCAGACTGAGAATCATCTGTAGAAAACTGATTGGAAGCAGATTTCAAACCACCTCAAAATGTAGTTTGGATCCAGTTTTAAAAAATGGCATTTCATGTGTTTTTTGTTTTTTTTTGCTGTCCAGACTTTTAAAAATCAATCCGGACACAATCTGGATATCACAGAAACCGGACTGGGTTAGCAGTTTGAACAAGGCTTCATTCCACAAAGAGTATTGAGTCTTGAGGCATTTTAACTGTGTTTATTTGTTTGGGTTTTCATATGCATCAAACATTACATATGGGTTACTCATTATGTTAGAATGGCAGAAAGCGCCGAATAACAGTTTAATGTTAGTGTATTGTAGGAGGAATACTGATAAATGTAAAACAGGTTAAATGCAATTACATTTCTATTACTGTAAAGCTTATCTGGAGAACATCAGTGAAATGGGTCCCGGCGTTCGCCGTCTGCTGAGGGAACAGTCAGATTGATGAAAATCAGAAGAGAAAAAAAAAGAAACAAATTCGTTTGTAATTGCCAATTCGATTTCCATGTTCACTCTCGCTGATATATTTACATTCAGCGTCTTTAGGCGAGTTGTGTTCAAAGGTTGAGTTTTTTCCTTCCTTGCCATCCAAAAGGAGATGACATTGTCCCTGAGTGTCGAGGCT
Source organism: Brachyistius frenatus (assembly GCF_029030835.1). Taxonomy (NCBI): domain Eukaryota; kingdom Metazoa; phylum Chordata; class Actinopteri; family Embiotocidae; genus Brachyistius; species Brachyistius frenatus. The sequence goes on along the minus strand of NW_027210643.1, from coordinate 2,077,214 downwards.
TTGATGTAACTGAAATGGCACGGTGATGGCAGCCAAATAACAGTGAGCCTGAAAATCCAAAGCTTTTAGCTCCATTGATGGATGTATAATAACATATACGTCCTACAATCAGTGACCATATTTGCAAAAGATGAAATGAAGCCCTGTGATGACAGAAAGAAATGGGCTTGGAGTCTGCATTGGATTGCATGATTATAGAAAATATACAAAGCCAGAAATGTAAAATAGATATGGTTGAATGACGTGTTGATTAAATCTTTAAGCTGTAATTTCCCACTGTGGTAATTGGATGATATTCTGACCGTGTCTCAGCTGAGCGATCCGAAGCAATGCAGAGAGCAGCGTTTTATTAAGATGCCAATATCTGATCACACCCCACTTGCCAAATCCATATTGTTTGATATGTGACACGTAACCCCAATATGTGAGTAATTATCATTTTATCTCTGGGTTGCCTCAGATGTGGAGGATGGCAGGGCAGGATGGTTCAGGAGCCTCGGGGGAGGGAGAATGAAGAGTCTGGGAACCAAGACAGCTTTTGTATGCTGGTTTTGATCAGCCCTCAGGCTAGACAGAGCCGGAGATGTGTGAGTGTGTGTGAGTGTGAGTGTGAGTGTGTGTGTGTGAGTGTGTGTGTGTGTGTGTGTGTGAGTGAGTGAGTGAGTGAGTGTGTGATTGTGAGTGAGTGAGTGAGTGAGTGAGTGTGTGTGTGTGTGTGAGTGAGAGTGAGTGTGAGTGTGTGTGTGTGTGTGAGTGAGAGTGAGAGTGAGTGTGAGTGTGTGAGAGTGAGAGTGAGTGTGAGTGTGTGTGAGTGAGTGAGTGAGTGAGTGAGTGTGGGTGTGACTGTGTGTGAGGTAACGGGCAGGTGGTGGGCAGTTGTGTGTCCCCCCGTTTAAACTCCCATCTGGGTATGTTTAAGCCACGTGTGTGTAGATGTTTTGTTTGAGTAAGCAGGTTGCAGAAGGTGCCGTTTTCTTGTTGCGAGCGCTTCCTGAAAGCACACGTGTGTGTTGTGTGTTGTGTGTTGTGTGTTGTGTGTGAGGTCTCCCTCGGAGGTGACGGTGTGTGAGAGAGGTAGTGGAACCGTGTTCCTGGTGTCTCAGACCAACCGGGTCAGGCTGCTGCTACCGACACGAGCGCATTACCGCTTCAGGTTCGAAGGTTCAGACCTGCCCACCGGTGCTCTCAGCCAAGAAGTCAGGAAGCAGACACGGAGAGTGACATTTTAAGTGGCAAAATGGAGTGTGATGCTTCCGTATCTTTTTTTGTTGTTGCTGCAGTGCCTTATGTGCAAAATCCAATTCTACATTATACCAGCAATTGGCAACTTGTGGCCGAAGGGGCCATGGCAGTTTTCAGCTCATCCACATCACACTTTTTTTTCTCGTGTGAATAAGCTCTTAAACCACTTTAGGGATAATATATCGCTCAATGGCTGTCTACCTGTAGCTCACTGTACCTTCCTCAAATGATTTTGAAATGCTCAACATATGTGGATTTGTTTCTTAAAGATGTACTTTGTTGAAACAACAATAACTTAGAATACCCATAATTCATCCTAAATTTAGCCCTGGACACCTTCATTTAAAGATATTTCCACCAGGAAATCACAATCGCAACTATTAATCCAAATTTAAGCAATCTCCACATTTCTCTCACTAAAACCACACAGTAAGTAAAGATTATTTGTATAGCAGCTTTCACAGATGTATAATTGCAAAGTGCTTCACAATCATAATAATAATAATAATAAGCACCTGCTGGCTGATGGGACAAACTGGAACAACCGGAAAAAAAGGGACGTGAAGAGGTTTATGGAAAATGTAGTGTTATCGTGGGAATTAGGAATATGTAAAATTTATTTTATACATATTTACATTCTTTACTTTATCTTTGTGCATACAGTATGTGTAATTAATATTATTTAAAAAGTATTAAAACAGAATTTTTACAGAATATGTAACCTTTGTTCTCTACTACTGTAACAGACTGTTTTCTATATCACTTTAATGATTTTTGTTACTTTAAGCCACGTGGTTATCTAAGTTAAAAATTTTTTAAAAGAGTAGAACAAAAATGTTTTTTTGATATGCTGTATGCTTATCATCATAAGAAGTGATTAAATGCGACTCATAGGAAGGAGTGAAACACATTTTTTTTTTCCTCAACTTAAATCAGTGACATTTTTTTTACTAATTACTTTGCAGTTTTTAAGAAAAACTGGCGCAAATCCAGTACGTTTGATCACAACGATCACAATCTAAAGTCCTGGAGGGACTGATGTTTGATATGGTGACTAAAGAGCCCTTCATTTATCCATTCATTGAAAAAGGTGACGATACAAATTCAAGATTCCTTAATTTCAAAGCTCTCAATTTAAAAATACAGTAGATTCTATGCATAGACTTGTAATTTATTTGACAATTATGTTAATTATTTATTCATTAAATTAAGTTAGCAAACAGATCAGAGTGTTTTAATGGATTATGTGCATGGTTTGAAGGGTTTTAAAGATATAAATTTTTTTAAATACCCAACTGCATTGAAACCCCTGAATTATCAATCTAACTGCAACAATTCAGTTGTAATTTTATTTGGTTAATTTTAAGAGAGCTTTAACACTAAAGTAATTTCCATAGGCAGATATTCCATGGAAGGTACCATAATATCTTCCAACCATTCCTTTATTCTTTAATCATGCCCTGAAAAATCCAATTTAAATGCCTTAATTGTATCATAATTGATAGATAAATTAATATAATTTAAACATGAAACATTCGGGTATATTGTGGTTATTGGACACAAAGAGCTTGCATTTTAGAAAATCTAAATTTCTCTCTCACACATCTTCCACATATAGCTGTATAATACTGTCTGATTTAAATATAAACCCACTGGCTTTTATTCAGGGCTCACATAAGCCTTTTATAAGCAGTCACTGCTTTTGTCATTACAGACAGAAAGTCGTCGAGGTGCTCATCTTTTGTTTCAACCACACACAGGCACAGCGGTCAGTCACTTGTGAAGCTGCTGTAAAGGTGACAGGGTCAGAGTCTGTGTGAAAGCTAAAGTAACCAGCGTCATGCTGGGCTGGTCCTCCTCTGGATGTGGACCGGAGCCCATTAACACAGCAGGAGCCAAACACAGAGCCTGGACACCAGTTGATCATTTCCTGGCTGTTCTCTGCTTCATATGAGAACACTGTCTGGTTTATTGCTCATAATGCAGACTAATCCAAGGCTTTACCACCAAACCTTGAAGAACACAAAGATGTTACTGGCCTGACACTTAATTAGTTGGCGCAACTTTTCCTTAATTGAGCACTGTTTATCATTTTGAAGTCCTTAACTCAAACCTAAAGATAGTGGAGCTTTTCTAAGCAGGGCCTTGAGACTCAGGGAGTGTTTGACACCGGAAAACCTTTTAATCTTTTAAGACCTTTTTAAACCTTTTTGATTTTGCATCATTTTAAATGCTAAATTTAAGCAGGACTGTCATTTTATCGTTAAAGTTTCGATCCCGTTCTGATCTAGCACGTAGTTATTTTAAGCTGCTCTAAATGATGTCATTATAGTGATAATGGATTAAATGCATGGGTATAATGTTATTAAGTTAGCAGTTCTTTTTGCAGATGTTCTACCCTTCTCCATGCTGTTTCTGGTCTGTTATGGTCCAGTACCTTCCCTATGTGCCTGATACAGATACATATACTCTATGATGGAGTTAAAAAAATTCTGATATCAATATATCAACTAAAACATAATCCTATAACACCTGTGACAAACATATGTAATGGAGGCAGGGTAATTTACAGTTTAATGATAAACTTAAATAGTATTTGGCATGTTACCATGATAAAACCAATGTCACAGTTTTGTCCTCACTAGTAAAGACACAAGTTTCCTACTGCTGTTTCTTATTTAACATGTTTTTCATATATAACAAGCATTTAACTACAAACTGCTGTTTTTTTAATTTTATTTTTATATTTGTTGTATTGTGTTTTCAACCGTTTACATCATCTTTTATTGCATATTTCAATACATCTCGCTGACTACCACACTACAAGAGGTTGTGCTTAATTCAGCGGCGCTTCATTAGGCTTCATAATTTTGCGAAAGGCTTTAACGTCTGTAAGACCACATTTGGTTGCAGAGCAGCTTTACCAATATTGGCAGTTTTTCAACTGGAAATCTGTCAGATGCCATTTCAGCTGCAATCGCTTGAGTTTCTTTTTCAGAGACGTAGCACTTATCCAAAATGATGAATCAGTTTTATATTCTCACTGTCAAAGTGCTCTCTTCATGGGCTTGGACCTCACTAATGGCTGCTTGTGGCTTTATTTATTGTTGATGTTACTGGGCATCAGAAGCTTATGGGATCCATTTGCTCCACATGGCCTTTAAATCTAGTTCCCCATCTCCCTCTGTTCTCCGCTTGACAGGTTGGCATTTTAACTCTCACTGCTTTGAAGTACAAATATTTTCTTTGTGATTTGAGGAAGATTTTGCATCCAGATGATCAATCGATCATAGTTACACAGAGAGGGTTGTGCATATACGCATTTAGATTAAATGGAATTGCTGAAGGCTTCGATCATGCGTGGTCGATTGATTTGAAGGACACGAGCTCGGCTGCCTTTTTATCTGCCATTTTAAAAGTACTTTGAGTGCTCGAAAAATGTGTTTGGAAATTTAGCAAACAATTACAGAGGCTGCAACAAATTTCCTGACAATCAGCCTTCAAATTCTGGCAATTTGACACGTCTCGGCCGACACATAGCACTGATGAATGGAGGGGATCTCAGCGAACTGCACAGAGCAGGAAAGCTTCACTTACTGTTCTGATTATTAGAGCGCCGCTGATCAAATTTATGACTGTAATTTTGTCTGGATATGCCTGTGTTTTCCATTTACATATGGTTTATAGAGCTGTGATTTAATTTGCATAATAGGAGCTCAAAGTGATATGCTGATGAAAGCAGAAGGGAGGGCTCCCAGTAAACTTTTTATGGGTTGCTGTTAAAAGAAGACAAAGCAAATACCACACTGCAGCGCGTGTGTGTGTGTGTGTGTGTGTGTGTGTGTGTGTGTGTGTCTGTCTGTCTGTCTGTCTTCCTTTTTCTCACACAGCACACACATATACACGATGGCTAACAAAGAAGGATCGGTAAGTTGCTTTCAGTCTCCATTAAAAAAAAAAAAAAAAAAAAAAACCCAGCAAACATCAATAGCCTGCAAATAGCAAAGAAAACAACTAAGAGTCAATAGATTGTCCATGCAGACTAAAATACAAAACAAACAAAAACGACTGCTGCTCATGTCAGTCGGAAAAATGTAGGTTTCAGCTCAGACAATGTGTTTCTGTTCAATGCAACCCTTATTCATTTAGTTTATTTTTCTAAATCTGTTGCATTTATCCAAACTTGAATGCATAAAAGTAGGTACTTAGGACAGTTTCCTAACTTATCATTAAAACCTGCCTGTATGCACTGCTATAGTGGGGTTAGATGAGGCAGTACTTCCACCGACAATTACGATAGCATCGTTTTCAACTCTCCAGTCGAGCCATTCTGATAGTGAGCTTTGTACTGGAACCACCTGGGCCAGCTCCCACTGCTCATGTCACACAGGATGTTTAAAATGTTCTATTGTTGGCTTTGTGCACCGGCAGCTTGATAGAAATGCACTGTTTCATCATCAAACCACTTGTCAATAAGACTGCCCTCCAGATGTCAGTCATTGAAATCGTCAGTCAAGAAACCCCAGTCAGATAACTTCTTCATCGCTGCTTCGTTGTCCATAAAGCATGATCACAGCAGGCTGTAGATTTGATCAAACTGCTTTGAATTAAAATCTTTTTTGACGTTTTCATAACGTCAATGGTGAACACGTATACTAGCAGGTAAAACCTTCCTCCACGTTGGTTTCTTGGCTGTAGGAGTGTGGGAGCGACTGTGGAGTGAAGTAAGACGTTTCACGTTAACCGTAACGGCTTGAAAGGTTTATTGTCCTTATGACAAATACAATACCGGCTTGAACAAACATGTTTGAAACAACAACTTGATGCAAAGCATTTTTGAATCATTATCAGTGGTGTTCATATTCCACACTGGCCGCTACCAGCGGAGCTCAGACTGGCAGCAGTTGAGTTGCTCTGTGGGTAATTTAGGCGCTAAGTTTTGACAAGAGGAATCTGAATCTATTGCAGACCCTTTTGAGCTGTCCATGATGAGTCCCTACAGTGTTGTAATGCAAAGCTCACGGAGCACTCTTGAAAGCCAAAGCTAACCGCAGCAGTAACCGTGTTTGTTATCGCTTCATGTAGCATACACGGGGTACTGTATTTGATCTATGCCACTTCACGGCTAATTGTTGAAAGGTTGTGTAACTCCATCAGGTACCCTCCTCCTGCATGGATAATTAGCTGCTCAGCAACTTATTTAAAAGGCTATGGTGGAATGAAGTCATCCCATTTGCATCCTCTCTCTTTCACACAGAGCACGGAGAAGTGGCTTTTGAGGTGGCAGAATGAAAGAGAAGGAATTAGGAATGATACTCTGCTCCTGGCTGTGCATAATTAGGAGCTGCAGCAGCTGAAATAGTGTGTTCAATTGACAAAGGGAGACTTTCCAGATCAGCCAGGCCTTGTTTGATGCCACTGTCTGTGTTAGATGTTCTCTGAGGGGCAGAGCTGCACATCATCAGTGACCACCCCCCACTCTCCCCTCTCCCCCTACACTCTCTTGCTCTCTCTCCCCCAGTTTGTCGGTTGCCCATAACCATCCATCTGCACCAGTGATCACGTAGTCAAACTCCGGTGTGGACACGCAGGTGTGGCTCCTTTTGAAAGGGGCTTTTTGTCGTAACGTGGGAGAAATGGACGAGAGGCTGAGAGAAAAGCATCGAAATATGCATATATGGGAGTGAGTATGTGTGCATGCACCAGGGAATATTATTGCCAAGTTTGTTCTTCCCCGGAGTGCTTCGGGTCCAGACTGTCTGTTTTCTCTCAAGCGTGCTCGCACTCTGCCAACTTCAGCTCGTGAGGTTACATGTTTTGACCTTCCTGCAAAGTGTGATAACAAGTGACAGGCTTCCAACTGCTGATCCTGTATGTCGCTCTTATAAAAAAGCAATTCTTTTATTAGTACATGGACCATGGATCAATGATAAAAATGCTCTTGTTTTATGTGACCAGCATTTAGATATTCAAGTCAGTCTTTTGTTTAGCACATTTATACACAACATAAGTAGACCGAAGTGCTGCGCAATAAAGAACAGAATTAAAACAAATGGCATAGACTTGAAACAATTAAGCAATTAAAAACAAATTGAACAATAAAACAAAATTAAAAACAATATTAAACCAAAAGAACACATGAGGATATACATGAGCAGTAATTATTACTGAAAATAGAAGGAAAATTAAGATTGGGCCTAATCTCGAAAGGCCAATGAGAATAAATTTGTCTTTAGTTAAGAACTTGGCAGCTGCCGGTGAGAAAACCTTTGGCAGGGCAGCTTATTCTGCATTTCACCAGTCGTTAGGAACATTCTCTGACAGCTGCCTCGGGGTTCTTGTGCAGGTCTGTGTCCAGTATCATTCTCTCTGGCACCTAACAGCATAACATCAGCGGCTGTACGTCAATATCCTCTAATATCTCTGAGACTGTTGTATCATCCGCGACCAACTCACAAATTAGTATAAGTCGTCTTGTTTGGAAAGAAGTTTGTATGATTTAACTTCAGATCTGTCCATTGTACTCGTTGGTAATTTTCTCTGAGTAAAACTTGTCCACAAAAAGAACAGAATAGGTATCGTGATATCGCTGTTTTAGGACTATTGATTATGCTAACAATGATGCCACAAAGACACACCTGCTCAAGTGATTTACAACAAGTCCATCCATTTAACAGAGTTTGTTGTATCTGATTTGGAAAGGAAGAGCAGGAGAAAGGTTTACTATGAGAATACAAAAACATTCTTGCACTGGACACCGTGTCCTGCTTAGTTCTTTCTAAATTGTCTCATATTAACTTCGATCACTTGTAGGACAACACCTTCAGTAGAAATCGCTGGAATTTCTATGTAATTGTTATTTACACTGGGCCAGATAGGAGTTTGTGGTGATTTTAAAACTATAGTATGTGAAATAAAGGCGTGAGACAGACAAAATATCAGCAACACATTTTCATATACAATAATACAGCCCACAATAGCACTATCACAACATAGTATATTCTCAAAAAGGACCCCATAACTGAGCCACAACACTAAACAGTTTTAAACTGGACAACAGTCAGTGACTTACTCAGTTTACTTTGCTGCATCACGTGGTGTAACGCTGCGTTGTTATTCTGAATGAAAGTGTGCACAATCGTTGTCTTTTAAATATTAGATTGCGTAGAGGCATGAGGTGATTGTGCAGTCCCAATGTCTGCTGAAATAGTCGACCAGTGGGGAGTGAGGGGGGGGGGGGGGGTTACACCAACGGTCTACATCTGGGGAGTCAGACTGCTACCAAAGAAACAGTCCCCATGAAAGTTGTTCAGAGCTTGTTCTGTAAAGAGATTTTCCTGTTGAATTTTAAAATGCACCGTACATGAACCGGGGATGCCAGTTTAAGAATGTCTCCATTGATGTCTTCACTTGTTACCTTTTCCATTTCTCTGTGCTGAAACGGTTTGTGTTTTATACAGGGGGGAAAGTGGGGGGAGTGGTTCAAAGCCCAAGTTTCTGACAGATGGTGCGGGCCAGTGCCAACGTAGGCCTGGGCGAGAGGCCGGGTACAAGGTGGGCCCGAGTGAGAGACAAACCACACACAGCTAATCTGGCACACCATCAAACCTCTTGGCAGCTCTCCGAGGGTAACAATTACCGAAGCAAGGTGCTGTAGAGCCACCGGTTTGAAAAGGAAATGAAATGAGTTTTTCCCTCCACAGTTACAATCAGTACAGAAATGCTGATTACCTTTCAAACGTGCACGTGGTTTCCTTTGTTCCTAATCCACAGGAGAACCTGAAAGCAGATTCAACAGAGACACACAGACAGAGGGCTGCTTTGTGTTGTGGCTCGGTATTGAACATCGACTCACTCCAAATCCCTCCCTCAAAGAATCAACAGCATATTTAGTTCAAGATTTCTAGAAAAGATCCAAGTGTCCGGTGAAAAACTTGAGCTAAAAACGTCGGCTTGGGGACAGGCAGGGCTTACTGTAATGAGGCACTGAGGGGCCCGGGCAGACCCGAGACAAAAAACCTCCCAGGAGTCCTTCACACTGGCAGGGGAGAAGTGCCAATTCCTCTGTCCTCCCACACTGGGTGTGAGACTCAGAATGCCTCTGTTCTACTGTTAGCTACTGATCAATATGTCCCGCTCTCCTCTTTTCTGGTCAGCTTGTCACTGAGCCTGTGGGGAAATGTGAAGAAATGGCAGAGTTCCATAAAGCAGCTGCGCCCCCCCCCCATCAGCTGCCAGGAGCAGCTACCCAACGTCTGTTTTTGTGTGAGCTGATATTGTCCGCGAGGAGCAGAGCTGAGGATTTATAAGCCAACGAGCGATGTTGCAGGAAAACCAAGTGAGACACTAGCCTGTGCAGCCTGTGTGTCTTTATAAGCCTCAAGCTCTGTTTAAATTTAGCACAAGAATCTGTCTCGACTCGTCTCATCAAAAACTGAAAGCTGCAAAAGTAGATCTGATTCTCCCCCAGATGTGCTGATGATCCATTTGGATCTGAGTTTTAAGTTGAATATATTTAATTTAAAACTCAGGAAATTCATCACTATTTTTTTCTGTGTATTAAAAACAGGTGAAAACTAGAATCAGTAATTCAATGTGTATGTTAAAATGTGAAAAAAAAAAAACCAACACCATTCATTGATGTTTGGCCTTTCTGGTGTTGTCAATCGATGGCGGCCTCATGGGCCATCGCTTTGGTCCAGATTGAAACATTTCAACTATTGGACTGGACTGCCATCCAATTCCCAAGAGGAGGAACCCTCGTCACTTCGGAGTGATTTTTTTTTTTCTGTAGTGCAACTATGAGGTTTGTGTTTTAGTTTTTTGGTGAAATGGCTGAACAACTATTAGTTGCTTTTCTGTGACAATAAACATACGATACCTGAAGAAGGAATTGTAACAAAGATACCTGCAGAACTAATGCCCATCCCGTCGTCCTCATTGGTAAAAGTTAGCACGTTAACGTGTGTCACTTATCGTAAAGTTGGCGGTTTAATACCTTCTTCCGCTTGCCCACATCCTGAAGTGTCCTTGGGCAAGACATTGAACCCCAAGTTCCTCCCGACGGCAGGCGAGCACCCTGCATTTAAATGTTTGTGCTCAGTGAAAGGCAACATTTTTTTTTTTAAATGCAGACAATTTACCATTTCATCATTATACCTTCTACATCAGAATGTTCCTTTGCTCAAAGCACCACTGTGCCCATGTACAGTTTACCTGTGGATTCCACGGGGCAGACATCTATCACGTTTCATGTGCGACACTGTGTTTTTTCGTCCTCTGCACGGTTTCGTTCCCCACCGGGAGCACTTCAGAAGCACAGCATTTTGTCAGCCTGATTGTTCTGATTCCTTATTTGGTCTTTTTCCTTGAATGTTTTGCTCCTGGCAAGGATAAATGCACCTATATAGTTTCCTTTTTTTGGGTCAGTTTTGTAAATTTTGTTTATTTCCTACTTTGTTGTGCTATAGCCTACAGCTGTTGTTAAAGAAAACCATATAAATGCTCCTAATTATTTTTTCAGATACAACTTGACGCAGCTTTGTCAAAAATAGATGACAAACATATATTTAATGAAGCGCAGAGACACTTCTGGGACATTTCTGAAACCTGGGATCCGCACACATTTTGTATCTGAAACATTTTGACCTTTTGCAGAGGTGGAGCTTTGTGTCCAATCATGCTGCGTTGCCTCTTTTATTGACTTTGCATGCCCAAACTTTAATCTTGTGTTTAGGATTCCCGACCCAAATCACTTCTTAACCATAAATTACTAGCCATGACTTTAATGTTACTCCTCAGCATAACCACATTGTTACCACGTACAATAATGTCAGAACCATTGGCACTGGGCTTAAAAAAACAAACTCAAAATTTCCCATCATTGATGTCAATATTGTTCAGAGACCTCATTACCATAAACATACTGAAATGGTCTCAAATCAAGAAACACAAATGTTGGACCGAATCTAGATAAAAGTGTCCCAAACCACATTGAAGGACTGCCTAGTCATCTTTTTTTCATTTTGCTCATATAGTCCTAGACACACTGGGATACAGTTCATTTGTCTATGTCAAACAACTGGGACAAGGTTGTGAAGTCTGTACCTGAGGCAAGGTACCAAACAGCCTCTGCCAGCTGTACAGCCCAGTGTGTGTTTCTTTCTTCTTTTCAGTTTCGCAGTGGTTGTATTTTCTCAGTGAGGGAAAGAAACTGTATCGCAACACGTCACTCTAAAAACAGGTGTGAAGTGATCTCAATCAAATGTTTTCTGGATACAAAACATGTCTGAACAACAAATGCATTATCACATAACCATGAATGCAGAGAGGCCATTGTTGATCATCTTACCATGCACATCATCCATCATATTAATCCAGCTCATTTGTTGGATCTAATTAGTTCTCGGCAAGCGGGGGAAAAAAACGAAAATGTGCCAGAGGTATGACGTTTCATTTACTTCTGAACATCACACAGAACGACTACCATGACTATCAAAAAAATGTCAGTATTATATGAGCCTGATGGCTGCATCATTTTCCTGAACCTGATTTGAGCCAGTTCATTATTATTTTCCTGCATGCTGCTGTTCCCTGATACACAGTTAATTCAGGGTAATAGTTGTACTGTCTTTTTATGCAGTCCTGTCTCCTGACTTTTAGACAGTACATTTGTTCCTAAAATGTGATGCAGAGTTTGAAATATTACTTGACTCTAATGGAGACTAATTTATGCTGATTATTGAAATTGCACTCGACCTCAACCCCTTGTGAAAGGGTCGTAATTAAAAAACTGTTGTCATTTAAAGAAAAATAAAGAGTCTTTTGTTGTTGCTGCCCACAGGAATTAATTTAGCCATTTCTTTTTATTAAGATATAATGATTCGTTTTTCATTTGTCTAGAGAAATTTAACATTTTTACAATTAAAGCCAAGGAGACTAGAAGTCTTTCTTTGTTATCCCGTGAACTCTTAAAGGGAGATGTCACCACTTTTTCTGTTGATGTCCGCTCGATGTTGATGGCAAATGTAGTGAATTAAAGCAATACGTTCCTCAGAGTATGCTGTATTGAGTAGTGAAAGCTGTTCTTTTGAGTTTTCATGCAAGCGGAGCCGTGCCAGTAGTATTACATGTACCAGGGATGTATTGCGTTTGAGCTTCTGATGCCTGACCCGCCAATTGTTCAGTTTCCTTTGCAAATTCTCGACCCTCGTTGCATTAACTAAGCAAAGCAAACAATAACAGCCAGACACTATTGTTTGCAGATAGCAATAGACGGGAAAGAAGGTGTTTTTTCATCAAGAAGCTACTAGCTCCCGTCATATATTGAAGTTTTAGTAACCATTGCAAACACAAACATGACAATGTGTTGAGAACTCTGATTGTCCATTTTTCCCGTTGATCGTCGCCCGATCACACTTTGTTGGCCACAACACAGCGTTACCTGACCAAAAACATTTACTAGATAGTTGTCTGCCTCATGCGCTGCTGGTTTTAGTTGTCTTTAGGTTCTTCTGGCCACCAACTACGTCACTGTACACATCAAATCAAGGAGCCGGTGCCAGAAGAACAACAGAGGTTGCAGCCGCGTCCCATAGACATAGAATTTATTGAGAAATCTATTAGTTAAATTGACTACATATATATGATAAACACTGATTTGAAACTCTCTTAAAAAGGCAAATTTCTCTTTTAACGTACCCTTAATGTATAAATTGTAATGTAAATACTGGGAAAGTGTCAAAACCCTCAGTCCCCGGGAAGTGAAAACAGCCAGTGTTCAGCAAATGTGCCGTTTAGACTTCTGTACGTTTGTGATGTCAAAAACACAAAATCACACAGAATATATCCTCTTATGTTGACTAAAAATAAAACACTAGAAATGTGTCAAATATGGTGTGTTTATGGTTTGATGCTTTCTCTTGAGGATTCTATATTGTCCTTATGGTCAGGGTCACACAGAAACTCGCAGCGAAAAGGTCAGCTGTTACGGTATGTGTTATTTTTGCTGCTGAATGCTACAGTCTAACGGGCCCGTTTGCCATCTCGCTTCACCACGGTAAACCGTGAACAGAGGTACATCTGGGGAAAAAAAAAAAAGGAATGTTGTTGAGACACAGCATTAAAAATACTCCTTTGCCCTCCCTTGGCTGCAGTCAGATGGATATGTGGGAGAGAAAAGACACAGGAAGAAGACAGAAGACCTGAAATAGCCTCCTGAAATAGCCTGAAGCATCCAGGGAGAGAGACCTGCCTCCGCCTGCTGTTAATTCCCGGCTGTCCTTGAATGTGTGTGTGTGTGTGTGTGTGTGTGTGTGTGTGTGTGTGTGTGTGTGTGTGTGTGTGTGTGTGTGTGTGTGTGTGTGTCATGTGAGATTGTATAGAAATAGATGTGTGTGTTTGTGTGTGTTTACTCTCTCCCACAATCTCTGTTTGTTTGCTTCCATTTCTTCCCCTTTGCTCGTCTCCCCCTCTGATTTGATTTAAATAAAAGCCACCCTGTTAAATTGAAGTGTCAGGGTAAAAATCCAAAATGTGTTTAAGTGAAACAGGATATTTTATGAGTAAACATTTTGTTGCTGCACACTTTCACTCATGTTTATTCATTTATGGCGCGGTTTCGTTTTGGTTGCTTGCACTATTCATTAGCTTGCGTATTGCCCGAGGTGTAACCACTTATAATGGTTGTGTGGCTGTTTTGGCAGCCACGTTATTGACGGAACCATATGGATTTCATTTCATATTCATCACACCAACCCAAGAGAAAAAAAGATCCACGAGAGCGTCTTTGTGTGGCACTGGGACAAAGTCATGTTTCCGTGAGAGAGCGTAAGAAGGGAAAAACAATGAGGCTGTGTGTGTGTGTGTGTGTGTGTGTGTGTGTGTGTGTGTGTGTGTGTGTGTGTGTGTGTGTGTGTGTGTGTGTGTGTGTGTGTGTGTGTGTGTGTGTGTGTTAGATCTCAATTCCATGCTATCTATTTTGAGGGGAATTGTTTTAGAGACAACACCATTTCTGGATGCCATCATCACTCACGCTGCCCAAGGTCTCAGACGTGAGATGTCGCCATGCATCAAGGTATTGTTGATCAATATTGATTGATTTGTGCAACTGCAGGGAATATCAGCGGCCGTCTCTGCCTCCTACACAATTTGGTTTATGTAATTAATATGGAAGACAAGTGGCAACTCGGCCATAACGTTTTAACCTTGCAGAAAACCTCGATACATCACAAGCGGGGGTCATCAGATGAACGTGGGATGGCAGGTCACTGCAGTCCCGCTCCGAGCTGTCGGGGAACAAGCTGACGTTTTCCCACATACAGAAGAAAGATCGCGCTTGGTTTTAAATGAAGTCCGGTTTCCCGTTTGGGTCACGTCAGTCTGTCCGCCAAGTATTTGAAAGGAGACGGGCGGGCTGTGTTTGTGCAGGGATCTGGCGTGTGAAGGAACATGATCGAGGGTCTCTTTAGTTTGAGGTTTTGGCAAAGATCTTGTCTGTTTCTCCAGTTTGCCCAAAAGCCTGCTGGAGTTGCTGCTGAGGGATAATAACAGTTATTTTCTAATAAGCCATCATACCAATGAATTAATTGACCAATTTTGTCAGTTACACAACAACCAAGTCATGACCTTTTTCAACACAATAGCACCAATGCTGCTTCATCAGAACTACTTGTTGCGTGATCGTGGAAAAGTGAGCAGGGTTTTAATTCACGCCGTTACTTTTGTGTACACACACTTTTTGAACCTACTTTTGGGTGTGGCCATTATAAGGGTCTGTTTCACAATTTAGCACATTTTTAAATACTACTTGCGTGCAGTTCACAAATCGTGCCAACAACAGCAGATACATTTCAAAGTTCTTATTATTCTTTCCTGAAAAATGATGTTTCTGTTGATCAGGTAAAGGGGCCAAAATAAACATGCGTGGTATTACCTAGGCTCGGCCCACCGGCTGCTCATCGCTTCAGTGTTCGCCGTGATTATAGTCTTGAAATACTGTTGGTATTAAGGTGTGCTCAGCCACTAGGACGGACGGACCAATCGGTGACCAGCGGGCGTGGCTCAGTGCGACAAAGTTGTGTTGAGCGTTTGTTTCTAAATGTTGTTCCAACAATGGCGGCGGTGGGAGAGTTTTGGGGAGCAACATACGTCAAATTGTGTTGTGGTGAATGCCAAGTGCTTAAAGGTTACTCCAACAGCTTCAAAACTAACCCGAGGTCTACACCCTGTAGGAAGCATTGACTGGACAAAAATCCCCAACGGAGCGTAGCTTGATGTGGAAATAGATCGGGCCGGGGGTTCAATAGCATTGGCCTTTTAAAAAAACAAAAAAAACAATCACTGCTTTGTAGGCGGGGTGAAGGAAGCGGATGTCATGTGACCAGCTCGTTGGCTAAAGTGAGGGTCTCCTAGCTAACACTACTGTAGCTTCCATGTAGACTGGAATTTATGTAACAGATACGTAACTCATCACACAAACACAAACGCACAATGTCTGGATGAAAGAAATTAGGCTGATTCCAAGAATAAAGACCCCAATGACGTCATAGTGATGTAATCAGAGTTATCTAAGTTTAGGCTTGGAAACATTCACCTTTTAGCAGAAAGTTTGCATTACAAACTGGGATCATGAGATTTAAAAGATTCAGGCATATACTGGGAAGAGAAATTCGGACATGAGACATTTACAAGTTGCATTGTGGGAAATGTAAGATTTTCTAGCCGAGGAACTAAAAGCCTGAATATCTCAGCCTCTCTTGTGCTGATTTACACTTTTTTTTTCCCCTTTCCCTTTGTGAGTTTCACAGCTTTAAGGAAGAATGCAGCTAAATTGCCAGCCAGTCTACCGCTTCAAACCACTTCTAGAATTCATCTGTTTGTGTCTCCTGGTAAAATGAAACTTATTTCACTTTACAGTCATTTTAAAGTCGCAAAATGTCTGTTCTAAAGCAATCAGCATGATGGAAACTGATGCTCAAATGTGTTGTCTTGAAAGAAATTAAATGTTTGACTCCGTCTCTCTGGTTTGTGACGCTAATCTTTTATCAGGGTCAAGTGATGAGAGTGTGGGTTTCATGTCATCACGCCGGGAGAGTAATTAGCTATAATTTCTTTGTAGATTGGTATGAAAAGCATGAATACAAGTGAATGTACTAAATATGAATGGATTCGGTCTGATTTAATTCCAACAACACCTGTTCAGCTGCTGAATCAGCCCACTTCCAGCAGTCATTACTTCTTCATGCATTTCAAACTAATCTCATCACACGCACACACACACACACACACACACACACACGCACGCACGCACACACACACACACACACACACACACACACACACACACACACACACACACACACACACACACACACACACACACACACACACACACACACACACACACACACACCACGGAGAGTTGCGGCCCTTTCTGCCTGAATGGTGTACTAACTGGGGAAGGGCCAACGTTCAGTTTGCGTTTAATCATTTTCTCGACTGAATATGGTCTTTAAAACTCATTCTGGAAAATTTGAATTGCAGCAACAGTGTTCATGTGGTTATTCCTCCTCTTCGCACTTGATCAGGGGAAAATTGATGCATAACTTTTCATTTAGGCGGTTGAGACCACTGATAATCGCATCTGTTAGCAAATCTACTTTCACATGTCAAAGGTTGAAAGAAATAAACTTTTTTTTCTGGGTAAGTAAAACTTGCTTCTTGTTTCACTATTTTTAGGTGAGTAAATGTTCTGAGTTTTATGTATTTCAAATTCGGCACATTTTAGAGGACATCTGTTGGAGCAGCATCACACAAATGTTGTGGGCTGTCCAAAGCATCTCATCAGCCTGATCGTGTCTTCCATCCACGCCAGTCACGAGCAAGCATGGGGAGAAGATGTCAACTGTGGTAATACATAATCAATGATGTAGTGCTCTTCCTTGTTTAGTCCTTGAATGTGGACACGGTAGTGTTGTGTCAAACCTCAGTGTTGTCTAGCATTTGAATGGATCAAAATATTTCACACAGAAATGAACGTGTCTTCGTGGCCTCTGTTTAATACACAATAAAGACACTGATGGCTTTTGTCCAACAGCAGTTTGGTGGTGCCTAATAGAAAAACCCCTGTTGTGCAGTGTTCTGCAACAACTGCAGCTTCCTCAGGTGCCTTAATATGAAAATCTTTGTCGGTGGTCCCTTCTTTTCTGCTATGTAGCCAAGATGGCGACCATTCATTGTCAAATTTTGGAACGCCTAAAGTGCATAATCCAGATACTTGTAGTGCACTGCATGGTTCTGTACTTGTCAGTGTGAACATACTTATGCACTCAAAATAGAGAGTGTATGTAAATACGCCATTTGGAGCACAGCAATGTCGATCAGTTCAAGGCTGCTCCAATAGTTTTAAAATCAACCCAGTAGGATTCAACATCTGGAAACAGTCCTGGGTGGAGCGGGTCGGTGCCAGACCTATATATTCACACAGGGGCCTTAGGTCTCATCGAGAGGAGATTGCTTTGCTCTCTAAAATCCAATTCAGACCCGTTGTGTAAATGTGAAACTCTGCGCCACTCCCCTGAGCTATTTGATCATGTATCCATTACAATGTTGAGTTGGTGTAGTTGATGTAGACTGAGTCTCCCTAATGACTGTCACCATTATGTTAATTTCAATGTGTTAAGTTCAGGTCTGTTGATTTTGGAGATACAAAAGTTTCATGCTGCTAATAATTGGGTGACTTTCTAACAGAAATCCTAAAACATGAAACTATCTTTAAACCATCTGAAATCATTTAACGTTGCGTATTTTGCAAAGCCAGACATTTTCCAATGGCATCACCTGAGAGCCTGAGGTCCTCCTGGCTGTGTACCTCTGTGCTCATGTTGCTGTGATGTTCCTAACGATATCATGCTGGATGGAAGTCACCAACAAACTAATCAACTTTGCATTTTGGGGCAAATTTTTCATACAAATAACGTTATTTGATGTAAAAACAAAACAAAAAAAATGCATGTATACAAACAAACTAAACTTAATACATCTATGTAAAATCTATTTACTGGTGTAGTTCCATCCAGAGTAGACACTATTTTGTATTGCCTTACTCTCAAAAAGAATACCAGCAACTTCCAATTGACTGTTGTTAATTTATACCTCACTGATGGTAGGGACATAAAACCACAATCTACGACGCACCTGCATGAGCCTGTACTCGTAAAGAATATCTATGACTTTTAATTAGTGTGGTCATACATGCATGTGCGATGGTTGCTTTGAGGGACTGTCACGTGTAAAGTAATTGTGTTTATGTAATTGAATTTAAGAGCCATTTTTCTCTGTTCTCTCAAGGTGAACATCACTGTAGGTTTACAGCTGAAGGTTAACGATGTAGGTAGTAGTGTGTCAGCATGAATCTAATATTTTCACGGTCTTTCTTCATGCAGGTTGAACTGTGCAGCTTTCCATTTGAATTAGTATGCATTCATTTGCGCATACTGGCGGCGGAGATGCTGCCCTTTTGAGAAATAGCTCCCCCGCGGATCCATTTCCACTGTGGAGACAAGTCGTCCTCTTTTATTCTTCAGGTCACATTCTGACTCGCACTGAACATTTTCCTGTGACTGTACAGCCCCCATATTCCACAGGAGAGAAGAAAGGAGGTGATGGAAATGTTGATGAGCTCATTTGAGCTGCTTTCTGTTACAGTGCACTCAGAAAATAAGCTTTTCTGCCAGCGGTGTTACTGTACGGTCAGTTATTTACTGATGTTTTTGTTGCCCCACCTTATTGCTGGAGGTGTTTCTTTTGCAGACTGAGGGCAGGATTTGCAGACACTGAAGTAGAAATTATGGTGACATCTTGTAGTTTAGAGACGAGAATTGAAAACAGCAATGTTCTTGATGTGAAGGCTTTATGTATTTATTTAAATTGAGTTTGCCAAATGTCTTGTTATATTTTTATGTAATGTCACCAAAATGAAATGGTTTGAACCTCAGGATCTTTACGAATTGAAGAAGCCACTTCCATTATAGTGCAAGGAAACAGAGTTGCCATTAATGGGCAGATTTTGAAGAGACAACTGCACAGGTATTAAAGATATTAATTTTGACTAGATCTGACATTTACTCTGGGGATAAACTTAAATTACTTTTTATGACTTGTGATCCAAGCAAAAGTTATTTTTAACCGGTTTTCAATACTTTTTGGAACAAAAAAGTGTCATGTTACTGCAGTTTTCACTGGAGTTTTGTTAAGAATACAAATGGTTTTACTTCTTTTAACCACATGTGGATTTCTAAGATTCTTTGGCCAGCTGGGACTGATTTCCTATTTTCTCTGCTTGACAAATGCAGGTCCAGATGCAAATTATATTACATAACTTACCTCTTTTTCCATAGAAAACTTTGCATTGATAGTCTGAGTGTAATATTAATGTGACACCTGTCTGCCACTTTACCTTTTTATACTTTGATAAAAAGTCATTACATTAATATTGCAAGTGTATTGCACTGTACTAAACAATTTAGACTGTACATGGTTTTTTGCCCACATTAACCTTTACAGTCACAATATAAAACCCTTTAGCCAGTGTCTTCAATCTAAATCACAAAGCATTTCTTTAATCTGCTTTTTATATGACGGCAATGCAGGCAGACTGCAAAGGTGGGAACTTCATTGCTGCTCTGTGTGTATGACAATAAAGTCTTTAAAGTCTTGAATGAGGTGAGAAAAGAAATTACATCGAAGGAGGAATTTGGACGACAGAAGATAATCATACGAAAAGAGCCCATAAGCTCTCAGTGCGGGTTCGTATAATTATTATTATTATGGATGCAAAGGCGAGAATAAAAAAAGAAGAAGTGCATAATAGTATGATGAAGCTTGATAATATAAAATGAAAGTATGATGTCACGGACTACTGTAATATTTCTAACAGCTGTTGTGCATGCATAATGAAAAAGAGAAGGATTCTGGCCAATGTCCTGGTTTAGCATGGATTTCATTTATTCATTTACCTCCGACTGGTGCTCTTTCGAGACTGCTTTCCAAAACCGTCAGTGTCAGACAGGTACACGCTGAGTTGAGTATTTTGAAGCTGGGTGTGGGCGGAGCAGTTTGATTAAGTTTGCTTCGAGTCAGGAAACAAACAACACCATGGAACAAGAACATCAACGTGTACAAGGATATTTTTCAGAAATCAATGTGAAACCCACCCGACTGTGACATCAACCGGTTAGCTTATTGCACTTTGATATGAAGATCGCCTTCCTCAGTAGCTACCACAATAGACACAGCAGTATTTGCATGTGTAAGTTTTCTCCCAGCCCTGTGTATCTGTGTTATGTTCTCGCTTGCATTAAAAGAACGCTGTTCATAGTAGTCTCAGTGTATCTACTGCGTGTGCCACAGTGCAGAGAGCTGTGGAGGCCATTTGTAGCCATTTACGTCTTTGGGGCTGACATAAGTCAAAATTAGAAGACCAGGTGTTTGATATAAATGACGAGGAATACTTCTTTTTCCTCTCAGGTGGAGAATAATCGATAATCTAAAAACACTCTTTGTGATCATTTACTCTCCATCGCATCAGAGACAGTTGTGGGTGAGTCATCTAATTTTGAGTTGTAAAGTTTTATCATGGTTCTGATAGAAAACTGAAACGCCTATAAGTAGGCATGCTAATACTATGCTGTCAGCTGTGGAGTTTTTGGTTTGCAGTATGTGAGTCTCTGTGTACTTGTTGTGCAGAACAGACACAAGAACCAAGCAAATACATAAATAAAATAATGCCCAAGAAATAAGCACATCAACATCAAAGCATCCAGGAATCAATGCAGCACCCACTCGCCTCTTCATGAACCAATGAGCTCGTTGAGCTATAATATAAAGTACGTTGGATCCTGCAGCCACCACAGTACATCCAAAACACCATTTGCATTTATGGATTTTCCCAGAGCACCCTGTATCTGAGTGTCATGCTCTTGCTTGGGGGAAATGGGATCTCTATTCATAGTCTTTATCCATTTCATCTATACCACAGTCTTGACCGAGGGCCTTTGGAAACAGTCCCACTCACACATAAATGCATAAGCAGGCAGGACTGTCAGATAGGAGCGTGACACATGGACGCTTGTTCATGATTTTATGGACACAATGAGTGCAATGGGCTGTAATGAAATTACAGATTTCCAAAAAAGTAGATTTGCATTAAATTGACATTGCCATCTTGTGTAATATTTGAATGTTCATTCATAAATATGATGATTAAAACGCTTTGGAGGAAATCTGCTCATTCACCTCAGCAGCTGCTCGACAGCTGGCCGTATTTTACCAAAATAAAGACCAATGTTTTGTGCCATTTTGCAGTTGATTCAAAGGTAAGAAAGACTGATTAATTAAGAGCTCGGTGTGCAGACTCAGACATCTAGCAGTCTCTTCTCAAATGGATTTCAACTATCGACTCCATAGCCTGTCGGAATAATTCTCGAAATATGTCATTTATTGGCAAATGTGATTTGTCCTTGGTTTATGCAACACTGACGTGGCTGCTGAAAATCCTTTGTTTTTATTGGCTGGAAGTTCTGAAATGTATTTAGCAGGAGAGTATAACTTGACACACATGGCGTATTTGTTCACTTGGCTCATGCACTCAGGACTGGAGTTATTTTTGTAACCACTGATAACACCCAGAAATAGATGATAACACAAATTCACTGCACTGGCAAAAATATAATACCACGGTAATTATTAAAAGACTCCCCACAAGTTTTTAGGGAAAATACTTCACCAATCTCGTGGGAAACATTTCCCTCCGGTACTTCAATCATGTCTTCATCCTTGAAGAGTCTTTTCTTGTAAAAGCTTAATATGAAAGAATGTCAATCTAACATTTGTGTAGTTTGCCTTGTCAGTCGCAGACCCAGAAACTTGCCTGTCAGGATTTTACAAGTAATCTGCAGCAGTGATCATTCATCACGGTGTCAGGTTGGGTTCAAACTGCACAATATCGGCATGGAAATTTCCCAGCCAGAGAAGACATGTGACATCGAGACAGTCCCTGGTCGTTGGGCACTGCAGTCAACAGCGGGTCGTTCGTGGATCAGTCACACCATTGTTTGTTTGCATTCTTGTTAACTGTTCCCTAGCATCGATGACATCATGCAGGTTGTGAAACATAACGAGTTGTGATTGCTTCGATGAAAGTGTGTAGTCGCTTTAGTGTGCCTCAGCCAAGTCACGGCACGGATTTATGCAAGATTTAAAGGAACTTGTTCACTAAGTAACACTGTAGGTGAAGTCTGTAAATTCCAAGTCTTGCAGTACTCTTGTTTAACCTTTAATTTCCATCCATCGTTAGCAGGTAGCAGCGTTTTCTTTTTAGCCGAAGTTAAGCATTACTTTGATCCGTTGAAATGATGCAATAATTCCGTCAAGAAATTGACTCAAATCAAATCAAATCAACAGCTACTGTGTCGTCCATATGCTCTTTACAGTGGTTCAAAGATGGAAACGTTGCTCTACAATCATGAGCAGACTGTGTTTTTGCTGTTGAGGGCCATCTTTTACTTGGAATCTCACAGTTTTAACCTTTTAGGTTTAGTCTGTATCTTATTTTGAAGTTTTAGCTGTAGGTAGTGAAAATCAACCTGTCAATAGATAAAAAAAAAACTGTCATCAGTCTGCCTTTTTAGCACAACAAATATTTAATTATTGAAAATAAATATTTGCATTTGGGCCATTTCTGACTTCAGAAGTTGAAATCCAAAATATCTTTTTTTTTTTTTTGTAGGGGTTCAAAAGAATTCAGTATTTCAGTATTAGTAGAAGGCTAATTCAGTGTTCCTTTAATGTCATTTAATACATTTAATAGTCTTCAAGCCTTGCAGCTACTCATGGTTTTGCATGCCTTGTTTTAAAAACCCAGACAAAAAAAACATTTAAAGCACTAAATTTAACATCAGCAACACATTTCTACACACGTATGCCTGCTATTTTCAAACTAACACCCAGCCTGTGTCATATTTTGAGTGCTGAGCTACTGCTACTGTTCCAGTAGCTGTCAGAGTAAAGAACAAAAAATGCCTGATCGCTGAGTAAACAGCCAGCTAGTTTATTGAAACAGTTTTTAGGTCAGAATCACATTGTTTAGAGCAAACATGAAAGCAGCAAAATTCAGGAAAATACAGCGCAGATTCAGCATAAGTTTCTCGTTTGTAAAATTGTTTTTAAAACTGAAAAAAAAATTGTTATGTCATGTTTCTCTCACTGCAGAGGTACAACTTTCAGGTAAAGAGGCGGACTTTTCA
Source organism: Brachyistius frenatus (assembly GCF_029030835.1). NCBI lineage: Eukaryota > Metazoa > Chordata > Actinopteri > Embiotocidae > Brachyistius > Brachyistius frenatus. The sequence continues at coordinate 2,053,668 of NW_027210643.1, read as the reverse complement.
AGGTGTAGTGTCTGTCAATGTCTGATTGAAGCAACCTCCAGCTTCAAGTGTTTGATGGACCCAAACCACATGAACAGATGGGCTTTTTAACATGTAAAAATAAATATAATGTATTGCCTGATGTATCATCACGTGATGTTTGAACTTGCCAGATTTGGAAAGCGTAGAAGAAGCTGTAATTTCATGCAATTATTTGGCGTGTGTGAGTGTCTCTGGCAGTGTTAGGGGATGTGGCAGGAAGTGTCTCTAACCAAATTGGTGTCAGGTATTAATTCAACTCTGCGGCGCACTTTGACTCTGAAGTGCATTTGCGACCAATCGAAAAGTGCAGCATTTGGAATCCATCAATGATTTGCTACGATGGGTGCTTTTCTCTTTTGGGTTTAAAATCCCGCTCACTAAAGGAAACTTCACTGTCTATAAAGTGTGTGTGTGTGTGTGTGTGTGAGTGTTCGAGAGAGGGGACGGGGTGGATCTCGTCAATGCAAATCACTCCCTGCCAGCCGTCTGGCTCCAGCTGGCGTGATGCTCTGGCATATTGGCAACTGAGGCGGGCGGGTCGATAAGGATTTTAACCGCATCTTAAAATGGGTAATGGTGGCCTTTATGTGTGTCATTGTCACTTACCCAAAAGTCACGGCTCCTAAGCGCCACCATCCATCACCTGCCTGCCTGCCACATGCCTCTTTCTGCCTAACTGATTCACTTAAGCTCTGTTTGTTTGTTTGCTCTCAAAGTCACTTTCATTTATGATCGAGCTGGGCACGAGCTACGACTGCATGCAGTGCCATACGGCACACACAGACAGACAGACAGACAGACAGACAGGGGTGGGTAGCTTGCTCTAAAATTGCTCACCAACTCTAAACCCGTCATATTGGATATCACACTTGTATGAAACTATTTTTGCCCCTTTTCTTCACAACAAAACGGAGCAAAACTGCTTTGTTTATGAAGACAACTGGCTTCGGTCTCAATCTCAAGCCTGCAGTGAATTTAAGTTTAAGACTAGGGCCTAAACCCAAATGCTGTTCAGCATGAACAACTTTTGTAACAGCCCAGGGAAATAAGGTAACATCTCACTCACTTTATTACGAAGAGTGTTTCATACCGCAGACATTTCAAATATATTTGAATGATCTGTGCTTTGCAAAAACATACAGGTATGTGTAAGGGAGCACTGTAGTGACTGAGCTTTGGAAATTAATTCACGCTGTTGGCCCTTGATTTAAAAAAAGACATTGCTGCTTGGGTAATTTGCCTTCTAGGTGAGACACAGCATGCATTGTCAATGCCAAGCGACTGTCCTTGAAAGACTGCAAAATGAGTTTCACTTTTACGACAGCAATTTCAGTCGCAAATGTCTTTATTTTCTCTGCATTATGAGCCTTTAGGATGGGAGCAGCGATGGCACTTTTATTGTGTGTTGCATTGTGTGTTTGTGTTTATAAAAAGAGTCAATAGTGTGTGTTCTGTGCTTGACAGTGCTGAAATATATGTACATACTGTTAGCATTAGTGATTCACGGACTATAAATCAGCGTCCCCACCCCACTGTTCACTCATTCTCTACTTCCTGTAGCTTCTTGACTTCAAATGGCTGCCTTGGTGTGTTTTTGCGCATTGCTTTGTCTTTTTTTTTTTTTTTTTTCACCACTACTGCTGCTTTCAAATGGTATTGTGTTTAAATGATCCACAAAAGGAGTCCATTTGAACACTCCACTCTCTATTCGCAAACACAGACACGGGTACTTTCTGAAAGCTGAGTTAACAAGTTGACATTTTCAGAAATGGCGAAGGCTTTGGAAGATCATTTTTAATGCAATGGTAAGTTAATGTATTGTAATTTTGGAGTTTTTCTGAGTAATTTGATGTTACGAATGTTCCCAGCAGCCTCATCTTTTCCCTCCGTCATAAATAACATGACCCCCGGCAATTTGTTTGGTGTTATTTTCATTGCTTATTAATCTGAGACTATTTGTTTGGATTGTGCCTCAGTAAAATGCCAACAGAATGCTCTTCTTCCTTTATTACCCAGCAAGCAGAAATGAGCAGGTAGCCAGGTTGAGTAGACTAAAAGCCAGCAAATGCTTTTAAAGGTGTAATATGAGGCTGTCAACCTAATACATCATATCGTACTGTGATGACACGGAAAGGCATCCAACCGTACTGTATGAATGCTGCATGTTTGCTGTGATTGCAGCACCTTTGTACCACAGAGTGCTGTAACATTACACTGCATCATAATTGCAGAGTCCACACTATCAGCACTATCAATTGGCCTAAACTGTTTTAAAGACTGTAAGATTTTTTTTTTTTTTTTTTTAGATTTTATACACTTTATTAATCCCCGAGGGGAAATTTCTTCACTACAGCAGGGGGGCTCTCAGGGGCGTGGTCATATGCTTTTGCGTCACCACTATGAAAAATATACCGTGCTGCTTGCAATGTGAGGTGGAGGAGAGGGAGAGAAGAGGGAGCTTTTCCTTTCAGCAGTTGCTCTGAGGTTCGTGGTCGCAGTAAAACAATCACCGGTTTAACAGAAAATAAAAAGCACGAGCTGTTAAATTATCCAGGGGACATGGGAAAAGCCTGTCGCCTCCATTTAGTGTCACTGTATTTGACTTTGTTGTCTGTACTTAAATGTCCTAAATATAAAATATACATCATGTTTAATGTTTCTTTGACTTGTTTCACTGTTGCAATATGTTCTTATGGTTGGACATGTGACATATTATGGTTATTTATCCAGTGCAGCAGTAGGACAGTTGACAAGGCTCTTTTGAGACTCACCGTGAGGGTCCCACATCGTGACTCCTGGTGGCAGAAAGGAGAATGATGAGTTTGATTTCACGAGGCTGGAGCAGGGTTGGAGGATGCAGAGTGCTTACTGCGGCAACCCCACAGGGGAGCTGCAACCAAACCATGTTGGAAAAATTGGACACTTTTAAGTGCTACCACCGTAGAAAAAAAGAAAGGAAAAAGAAAATGTGGAGCTCAGACAGTTTAACTCAAACATGAGTGAAACTATATTTACTGTTGGATGTGTCATGTGATTTTTTTTTTTTTTTCTCATAAATGTTGTTTGCCCAGGCTACCCCCTGTTATTACATGGGTTACACTAGTCTATTTCATTAGTCATCATCATTATTCATACTGGACATCATAATTTGTCTTAAAGTAAAGCCTTTTTCAGAGGTCAGTTTCTGCCTTAAGTCAGAAGCAGAAGGAACCACAACACATGTTGGGCAGCTGTGCATCATCATTCAGGATAACCAAGCCCTCTATTAAACGTAGTCGGCATGAAATATTCCTCATTAAAGCTTCTTTCCCAGAGTAGCAGGAGGATGTTGGCAGAGCTGTTTCATCTCCATGCATATTTACATAGCTTTGGCAAGCTTCCCACTCATTTTTGTGGCTAACTGGCAAAGATGTCGAGTTGCCCAGAGCAACTGAGACAAACTACAGAGAAAGGTTGGCAGACTTGAGTTGGGGAAGAAATGCTCATTAAGCCCAACTATGTTGTCATGGTTAATTAAATACCCACTCATTTTTGAAGTTTGTTTTTCCTCGCTGTTCCCTGTCTGACTCCTTCTGTCAAGAAGACGCCATGGGAACCAGCGGCGGACACGCAGGGTCTTTGCTGCCTTTCTCTTTGGTTTGACTAATGGATGTGATTAACTGGCATTACCTTCAGACTTTCTCAGGTCAGTCCTGATCCTCTGGGGGGGCAGAGTCGAACACAAACTTCTGGCTTTTCATCTGTGGCCCAAAAATTGTGATTAAAAGGCCTGCTTTGAACAAGCACATGTTAACTGCAAAGCAAAGAAGGCCCCGGTTGCTCCGACCCAGCCAATGATTTTAGGGATATTAACAACGTGGCAAACACACTGTCTAATCCAATCTTTTCTGAGCGAGTGTAAAGTGGAGGAAAAAGAAAAGGAAAACAAAAGGAAAACTGAGGAATCGCACTTGAGCGGTGGAGGAGGACGCAGTCACCTCGCGTCTAACCTGCTGGAGGAAAGGACTTCATTGAGTATTTTGTTTTCATCTAAGGCCGAACACTGTCAGAATCACTCTGCCTGTGTGTGTGTGTGTGTGTGTGTGTGTGTATGTTAAAACAAGTGTGTGCCTGAGTCTGAAAGAGAGTATTTGTGTGTGTGTGTGTGTGTGTGTGTGTGTGTGTGTGTGTCTATGTGCTTGTTACAAGGCACTCTCATTTACATATAGAGCACTGGGCCCTCCGGAGGTAAGTGGACTTTAACTGTGAGATAGCTCTGCTATTTATTGCTTTTCATGCTGCAGTGAATACCTGAGAGCCGCAACTTCTCAAACGTGGCAGTGAAATCCATACACAAATGACCAACAGCCATCACTGTTCTCCAGTAAGAGCCTCTGCACTTTGAAAGAGAAAGCAAGGAGGCTGTAATACACACAATTCAACAATATCTACACTATGAAGCTGCTTCTCTGTTACTACACAGGTAACGCGTTGCGCGGAGCAACACTACGTGGAGACATGACAAGCAGTAAAGTTTGTCCTCCAAACTTTCTCTCAAATTGAATGAGAACTTCTGAATCTGACAATCTATTTGATTTGATTTTTATTCCCACCAACTCTTGACAGAGCAGCCCACCCACACAATAAACTTGTCAGCCTGTCAACACAAAAAGTCAGTTTAAATTTTCAGAGAATGATGATACAATCCATCAATGTCAGGCTAATCTGAATTGGAAATTTTATTACAAACCCCAGAATAAATTTGTATTTTTGTCTTGTCCAGTCAGCATCATGGAAGATTTATAGCTATGTCATTATTCTAAACATAATCTTAGTTCTGCTGTGTGATTTAGCTGTGATTTATAGTCATTCCATTTACTTGTAAACCACAGCAAAGACTGGCAGAAAAGGACAGCCTAATATGCTAACAGCCGCCGTACTGCTGATATGAAAATACAGCCGGCCAAGGAAGCTTAGAGCTATGCAGCGATGTCATCTCACCCTGCAGCTGCAGCAGGCCGTCATCAGCCCCCAGCCTGGCAACGCTGATTACATGGAAACGTTTACATCATCGCACGGAAAACCTCGATGATGCAACTGCCCTAATCACCTCTCTCGTCATTATTATTCATATTATCATCATCATCATTGTCGGCGCTTTCATCCATAACATTATCCTCATAGCCGTGACACATTTTCCATACACAGACATCAGGGACAGTCCGAACTTTGAACAGTTGCCATCTTGTTTGTTTGGAGCCAGAAGTGACCAAATCTGGAAAAACTGCAAGGAGGGAAGTTTGATCTGACTGAGAACCTGAGGACCAATACCTGACTGCACTCCAGACATCCCAATCAAATCATGCATGCTCCCAAACATACATGCCAGAGCATTGATCAGGAGTAAGTTCAGCTAATTACATCAAAATGAAATTTAAAAAAAAATGTGTTCACTTTCTATTTCATTTGAGAATTTAAATTTTTTTTTTTACCTTTTTTGGAGCCAGCCACTAGTGGCCCTCAGTGGTGTTGCACTTTCTCATTGGTCGTGTCCATTTTTATATATAGTTAATTTAAAAAACTACCAATGTTAGTAATCTGTGACGTTTGAATCAGTATTTCGGGGTATTACGTTGGCATACAATTGAACATGACCAGCGCAGCCTCTGGAACTCTGATGATCATTTACATTAAATAACATTTGTGTTTCTTCTACCTCTGCGTCAGGGCCAAAGTGTTTAATGCTGACGGATTTGCCTCTTGTCACTCTTTTCGTATTTCCACGCACATCTATGTCCACCTTTGACTTAAAATATTCCGTATTTTTTTTGCATCTCTGTAAATCAAAACCAGTCTAAAAGTCCTCCTTGTGCTCTGTAAATGTTCTACCATTCATTTCGCAACATTGTTGATGTTTTCCTTTCTTTTGAGTATTTCTAAAATTGCTTCTTTTTGGTCTTGCACTTCTTCCTGACAGACTTCTTTCATTTCGTTTTCTGAAGTTTCTTCTTTCACCTTGTATATCTGGAATTTGTGTTCGATTTTATATATATATATATATATATATATATATATATATATATATATATATATATATATAAAAAAAAACAAATGTCATGGTCAGAGTTACACTTTTAGGGCCTCCACATATTTCTCCTCCGCCATGTTTGGTCTTAGAGTCTGCATGACCCCGCCAGTAGTACAGTGCACCATGCAAAAGGTGGTAGATCATTACTTTCCTAATGGCAGCAGATGGATGGGAATGACCCTGGAGCCTTAAGCCCTGTTCTGAATAGCCTTGTTCTTATTGAGGCTGGGCTTTAGGGAACCATGGTGGCCATTGACCAACGTTGAGTCACTCAACCAGATTAGCCTTCTGCCTTGGAAGAATACCCCCCAGTACCTTTGACTAGTTATTGCTTCCTGCTGCACAGATCATACATCTATGCTATTGATTGGCCTTGCCTGCTCCACAGCTCTAATTGTGGTGCGGGCCTCGCATTTCAGACAGTAATAGGTTACACAGAAGAATAAAGATGCAGTCGCTGGGTATTGATCACGAGGAATCCACACCTCCAGCAAAATTAATGAGACAATGCATATGGATCAATACTGCTTTCCCCCCCATTTGGCAAAAGACTCTTCCCCCCCTCCTTCTTCCTCTGTGCCGCCTGTAATCCAAGCAAAAGTGCTGATTTGGGCTCATCTTTTCGAAAGCATCTCATTAAAGTTCATCATGGAGTATCAATTGTGGAACCGCCAGGAATCTCATTATGGATTAGAAGGGGGGAGGGTGGGGGGGGGGGGGGGAACTCGCCTCAATTGTTTAAGTGTAACTGAGACGTGCGCCTGCATCGGGAGTGTGTTGTGCTATAAAGGAGAAGGCTGCGATGGTGCTCCGTTCGCCTCAGCAAATCTGATCGGCCCGTATGAGAGGACGGATGCAGATCACGTCCTCGTTCACACGTGGAGTCAGAAATAGAGTGTGATTGTATACGAGGTCGTTCTTGGAGGATTGATTGTGGAAGATTAATGGACTAACGCCGCTGTGTATATTATGACAATCACAGCCTTTAAACCCACAGAAACTCAACCCGTTTGTTAAAACATGAGAACAACCGACATGGATGTTACAGCAGACAAAAGTCGATTCTCGATTCCCGTAATTAGCACGTCTGAGAGAAACAATATACATGTGGTTTTGTATTCCGAGTGTGTGCGCGCAGCTCTGCATGTGGAGATAATTATGACGGGGAGAGAGAGAGAGAGAGAGAGAGAGAGAGAGAGAGAGAGAGAGAGAGAGAGAGAGAGAGAGAGAGAGAGAGAGAGAGAGAGAGAGAGAGAGAGAGAGAGAGAGAGAGAGAGAGAGAGAGAGAGAGAGAGAGAGAGAGAGAGAGAGAGAGTCTTCGAAGCTACGGGGCTGCAAAGTATTCACACATGTAATTACTCTCGCTCGATGCAGTGCCCTCCCATGGTGAGACCCAACGCAGGGGTTTTGGGTGTCAAGCATCCTGCTGCCTGTTTTCTCTCTGCATGCTCACCAACAGAAAGGAATCGTTTCATCACTGTCTCCTTTAATCTCTCGCGCACACACGCCTGCACATACACGTGCAGAAGTTGACCGCGTTGCTCGTCAACCTTACCTTTTTCCAACCCTCGAGAGTGCAGCTTTCTCCTAATGGAAAGGTGAGAGACGGTGAACTTTCCACAGCAGCTAATTAAGGCAGAAAATAGCATTTTCTTTGACCTGCTTAGAGTTTGTGTCCACGAGGGGGAACAAGCTGAAAGGGAGATCATGATTTGGCTCCCAAAGTCTTAAAAATACAAATTTGCTAATTTTGTGATATTGTATTTAAGGTTGTAGTGATGTGCCAGGTAATGATGGCATTTCTCATATAGATGGAGATATCTTCATTCACACACACACACACACACACACACACACACACACACACACACACACACACACACACACACACACACACACACACACACACACACACACACACACACACACAAAGAACTAGCATCATGATCAGTTTCTCATCTAGGCTCTGCGTTATCCAACCATGTTGAAAGTGAGGCCTATGAAACTCGAGTGTCGTCCTAGATTCCCAGCTCGTCTTTCAGGTGACTCAAGTGCTTTTTGCAAATGTGACATTTAACCAAAATGAGGTCTTTTCCAGATCTAGACAGGGTCAAGAATGCTTTTTGATCCCCGAGACTTGGCTACTGTGACGCACTTGACTCTCAGCAGGACAAATGCACAAAGAGCTTATACAAATCAGTGCTTCCGCCGGGCTTTTAACTCAACACAGAAATCCCTGCTGCCCTTCACCTGTCGTCGGTGAGTTTTGGAATTGATTTGAAGGTTTTGCCGCTTTTTTTTTTTAAAGCCTTGAATGGTCAGACTTGAGCCTTTGTGACCTACGAGCCTGATTGCTGCTTTACATCCTCGAGCAGAACCCTACTAATCATTCCAAAATCCAAAAGTATTACCTTTTTCTGTAAGCAACAGCACAACAATGTAGGAAATAACAATAAAAAAAGGGACAAAAAAAAAAAAAAAAAAGAAAGCTTACTTACCCAAGGAAGAAGTTATGTTAGTAATTCATTAATCTATTCTGACTGATTGGAATTAGCGTGCCGGCAATCAGTAGTAGCTCTGTTGGATTGCTTCTTTTAGAGCTGAGTGAATTCGTCGATCTGTTTATTGTGTTTCAGGAAGTTTTATTTCTAATGCACTTGAGCACTGCTCGAGTATTTTTATTTCCTGTTGGTCATCTTTGTGCCCTACAAAGAAAAACTCAGTACGGCCGCCCATATTTTCGTTAATCATTACAATCATTATAAAGTAATTCAGAAATGATTACATGCAGCTCATTCCAAATACAAGCGTGCAGGAAGTACAAGTTTGAACATGAAAGAAAATTGTGCTTGGGTAGTTACAACTTTTCCTTTTCTGTGTTCCTCAGAATGAGAAGCTCAATGACTCTGGATATGTGGTATGTCTAACAGGACAATCTTTCAATAATAAAGATAAAAAGAATAAAACAGCCTGATTCACTGCTCTATAGCCACCTCCATTTCCTTTTTGCCTTCCCTAAAACCTGAAAACCAATCTGTTGCTTGTTGCAATACAAGTAAATTGGACCATTTTATATATATAAAAAAAAGTAAGATGTAAGATGTATTTCATAATTAATACAGGTGTTTGTTGTAACTACTCTGATATTTAAGCTAGTTTGTTGGCAATTATTTTGCCATAGTACTTGTTTTTTGAAAATTGCTGCCAATAATTGGTTGAACCTGCACTGATCATTGTGACTTTAAAACTGCAAGTGAGTGAAGGTACACCACGTGAATGATGTCGACTGATTTAGTTTTTCCTTCTAAATTAGACTCACTTTCTGGTATTGCTGCCAAAACCGTTACACAGGATCTCTGAGGTACCTCAGTCAAGAGAGAAAAATGAAAATAGTGTCAATCTCTGTGCGCCAGGCAACTTGAGGTAATTAATGAGGAGGTTTATTTTGACATAGTGGAGGATTATAGCAGGGACTGGAACTCAGAGAAGAAGTGCTAATGGGGAGGAAACAGCATCTCCTGCACTCGCCAACATTCATACGCGCATTTTGTCTTTGCCTCTTTGTTTATGCATTCGCTTCGTAGTGAAATATGTTACATAACAACATTTTTAAAGAATCTCACCTGCACAAAAGCAATTTGCATTTTTGTCATGGTGTTTAGAATTTGTCTTAATCTCCTGGGTTTCATCATTATACAAATACACAGATTCAAACCAAGAAAAATGGCACAATAACAGTTGCAACGAACAGCAGAAAATAAGCATATTAAATGTTATTTTTATCACTGGATCCTTTTTTGTAGCTCATCTCCAGAGTCTAATAACCGACTTATGCTGTGACAGCAAACGGTTTAAGGTGGAGTTTTTTTTTACTTACAAACCTGTGCACCCTTTTAATTCTTAAAAAAAATAATTCATAATCCATGACAAGCAATCAGAGATGTTTCCAGCAGTTTGCATGGGGAGTAAAAATTGGCCTCGTGAAACATCTCTCCCCTCTTCAACTGTTTTTACTGCCCTCCTGGGCTCTCAATGTGAGGACGAGAAATGGTTACCAACCGGGTGGTGTTATAGATGTTGCTGACATTTGCGGTTACACCTTTCAAGTACCATGGGCTCCACTCCCTCTGTTGCTCTCTGCCCGCCTATCTTTATATCTCACATACAGTACCAGCACACAGCCTCCTATGTGATTCACTCCACCTCTCTAACAGAGAACAGGACTCCTAAACCATTATTTACCTTGCTCCCTACATGCATCTTGAGGTATAGCTGTGGCGAGAGAGGGCCAGCTCTATTAATTAGGAGCACGGCACCGTTAAAAAGGATCCACAGGGAAAGATGGTTATACTTGCTGCCCACTGTGTCCTCCCACAGTGCTGGTGATTAATGATGTCAGACATGTCAGGGGGACCCTTATCAGACATGGATGCTCCCACCAAACAAAGCTCAGGTTAGAAGCTCACTATTTAACTGATGAAGTGGGACTGATGGCGAGGGGAAGCAGAGAGCTGCCGTGAATGCTAATGACCTCTGGCAGCGACAGTTAGGTGAGCACCCAAGAACATTAACTGCTTCTCTCTCCAGCTTGAAGCGAGCTGTAACTGTGATATGTGTGATCATGTTGTTAAGCAAGCTCCAGGGTTTTTCCTGCAATACTCAGGCGTGGAACAATCATTCACATCCTTTACATAAGCAATAGTAATGTAACAATGAAAAAAAAAGCTCCATTGGAAGGTCTGACTGAAATCCTTTAGAGTCCTTAAAACCTCATTTTGCAGTACAGTGAAAACATGTCAACCATTTGTTTTCTTGCAAGTCATCTTTAGATTGTTCTAGAAGTACGTGCCTGCAGCTTTAAATAACAAGTAATAAATCAGATTACCACAAAATTACGTTTTTTGTGTGTTTTTTTTACAAAATACTCGAAAGAAGTTGGTTCACAATGAAATGGTAGGAAAAAGTGAAAAACCTTTCAATATACTGAAATATTTCAGTGTAAAGGAACTTTATTTGATGGATTTTATGATACAGAATGATGCATTTTTGGATTAAGAATATGAGTTTAGAGATTCACCAATATGCATCACCACCACTGGCCTCTAGACTCCAAGGCATCTTTTCCTTTTGCCAACCTTCGTTGTTATTGTCAAAGTTGATTTACCAAAACCTTTTAGCTTTATTACCCTGCTAAATATTGTAATACACTTTGAATTTATGTCTCCTTATTGTACTTCCCTTAAGTCTTCCAAAGTTGGGACCACTGCGTCCAAGGCTCACTTCATTTTGATTACAGTCTGGAAATCCTGGTAGCATTAAGGTTCAGTCAGCCACTGTGAAGGGCGGCCCCCTCATCGACCAGTGGGGGTGGTGAACTGTGAAGCCAAGTGTTTGTTTAAAAATTTATTTCCAACAATGGTGTTTGGAGCACAACACAAGTCGTGTGGTGGTGAGTGACGATGATTAGTGTCTATATTACCGAAGGTCTACGCCCATTAGGTTGCAACAGCTGGAAACACTCCCCAATGCAGCGTAGCCAGATTTATATTTTCACACAGTGATTTTGGGTCTGGTAATACTAGATTAGCAAAAGATATTTTTGTTTTTGGGGGCATTTCTGACTCGGTATCAAAATACATTTTGTGGAAAATACTAATTTAGTTTACTGACTGTTTTATTATTTCAAATTTTTTTTTTTTTTTATAGTTGCAAAAATATTAATCACCTACAAGGACATGAACACTGTGCACAGGTACAATAATGCAGTATATGCTTTTTGTTACATTTTACCACTGGTACTACCTCAGTTTAATGGACTGCACAAGTGAGGATTTTCACACTAAGCAACAAGGTTACATTGTTTAATGGGACACTTTGAATTAACAATCTTATCAGATCTGATGGAAGCACAGAGATCAATAAAACAATCTCTGTCTAATCTTTGTCAAAAGTTACGCAAGTTATCTCCTGGTTATGAGATATCTGCACTGATGTGCTCGCTTTCAACTTTATCATCTACGTGCATCGCATATTTTTGAAAGGAACTTGGTGAGACCTTGCATGTGCAATACATCAGGCCTATCTGTCCCCAGCTGAGAGAGAGAGAGAAAGATTCAATCTCGTCTTTCTGACGATCTGCCACTACAAAAGCGGTATCTCTCCTCCGTCCTCAGATTGCTATCTATAACGGAACAGAAATAGAATACTGTACAATATATAAAGCACTTATGTTTTATCAAACTGTAGAGGACGTCTAATGAAGCGACGTGCAGTAAAAATGATTCCAGCGGAAAACAAGCTCTTGAAACACATCACGTACATTTGCAATTAAAACAAGTATCTCTGTGGACAAGTACTCCACAAGTGGAAGGCTACACTAGCAATTACTATCATCGTACTATTGTAGTACGATAGGAGTAATGTAATCAACGGTATATTATGTAGAAGTACAATAAAATCCACTTCAATAGATCAAAGAAACCAAATCATTTGAATAACATCCCTTGAGATCATTGAGTAAACACTACCTACAGGAATAGATTCTTTTCATGTCGAAGAAGAAAGAACATACTGTACTCTGGTGTTCATATCTAATGTGTACATGGCACATAAAAAAACATCTATCTATTGGTCTGTCTGTCTGTCTTATGTCCGTCCGTCTATCTATATCTTATCTGTATCTAATCTATCTAGCTGCCTGCCTGTCCGTCTGTCAGTCCGTCTGTCCGTCCATGCAAATTGTTAATTGGTTTCTGTTTGTTGACTGCACTTTATTTGCTGGAAGGAAATGTCAAGAAAGCACACAAGGCTTGAAATGAATACTTAATGGCTGCCATTTATTTGCTATTGTTCTATTATCATGGGAAATGCGCAAGTATAGGGATCTTTGATATGACACACAATTCTTGGTTTGTAATTTGACCAAGCACTTATGAGAAACACGGACAGAAAAGGTGCTTGTTGATTGTTTCTGAGCATAAACATTAAAATAACATTTTGTACAGATTGTCCCCAGATGTTAAATATCAATTCTTCCCGTACTCAGTTTCGAGCCTTTTTCTGTTGTGCCCACAGCATGTGGAAGTTTCGATTTTTAGTGACATGCATTGACAATTGTTTTATGCAGTGCTTTGAAATTTAGTTCAGACATTCTTTGTCCCCCAAATGAATACCCGTTCCTCACTTCGGTGATTTCTGGACTTATTCTCTCATGCCACTGGCAGGTTAAAGGTTTAATATATTTCAAAATGTCTGAACAATTATTTTATGGGATGCCATGAAATCTCGTTAAACATTCATGGTCCCCAGTGGATGATTCTTAATGACTTTGGAGACTTGCTTTGATCTAGCACCATGAACAGGTCAACGTTTTCTCTCTTCATGTGCTGGATTAGCAGAACTTTTTGCACAAACATTCTCTGGTTTCCAGATCATGAACCTAGAAACTCTGATCCTCTGACTTTTCATTCAGAGTCATGAGTAAATTGACGTTAGTGGTTTTTAGTGAAATATCTCCACAACTGTTGGATGTGTTGGAGTGAAATCTGGGATCATATTCATGCTCCCATCGGGGGGTATCATGACAAGGGTTCCCATGACTTTTCATCCAGCTCTATAATCAAAATACCTTAAAAGCTAGTTTCTACATGGACCCCCCAGCCTCAGTTGTATTCCTTAGTCAGTGCTAATTAGCAGGTTAGCTAAAACCTTCTACCTGCTGAATATCATCATGTTAACGTTGTCATTGTGAACGTACTACTGTTAGCCTTCAGCCCAAGCCTCAGAGCTGCGAGCATGACTGTAGACTCTGCTGGCCTTCCTTTGGTCTTTCTAGTGTAAGTATAGGAGTGCTTGATCACATCAACCAATCATTGTTTATAATTTGACCACAGACTTGTATGAAAAGGGGACATTGAAGTGATTTCATTGTTTACATGTCATTGTGTTGTTTCGCATCGTTTCTTCTGCCTCTCTTGTGCTGCGTGAAACCAGAAGTGTGAATGTGCTTATTCTGTTTCCAGTGTTGATCCCATTTGCAGTGTGACTCAATATTGGCTGCCAGCAGAGAGTCTGCAGGGTGCATGTGAATGCAGTTTTACCCACTGAAGGATCCCTCTTCCCTCATTTGCCTTGAAATTTAAAAAGAATACGAAGCGGCTTGCAGCCCCTTCCCTTTCAGCGCGTTCTCTCCATCGCTCTCATTTATCCTGTGTGCACGAAAGGTCCACGAGACTCATTAGTGCCCGCCTCTTAGTTTCATGCCGTGTTTCCCCAAAGGCATTACTAGCACCATTAGCCCAGGCAGCAGTGAGATTTCAAACTGCCTGGGCAGACGGATGCCTTCCAAACCAAAGTGTGCGCCTTTCTTTAATTAGTATTTTTCTAACATCAATATATTTTCCGCTGGCCTCGCAGGACCAAAACTCTTGCCGAATTAATTAACAGCCTTGCTGTCTTCCACTTTCATTTTCTCCCACTTCCTCCTCTTCCTTCTAAAGCCGTCACGGTTTCCAAGATTCTGTCTCCAGTTGGACGTGAATGCAACGTGGACGTTTGGCGACAGCTCTCTCTCTTGCAGGTGTGCTTTAATGCGCACATTTTGTCCATAAAATAATTCATTTGAGCCCAAATCGGGAACGCGAGCTACATTCATGTCCATAAATGCTGAAGTGCATGAGACATTGGGGCCTGCAGGACATATTAAATTATATTTACATTTGCTTCGATAATTTATTGTCCACTGTCAGATTTTGGTATTTTTATTGTACGAGTTTCTAAGCCATGTAGAAACAGAATCCACTGCTGAAAATATGATGACTCCCCTTCACAATCCCCCCAGGTGGAGAGCAGAGGCTAATATTTGTTTCCATCTAACAAAAAGTGAGGCTGCGGACTTGAAAAGGCAAGGGTTGGATTGGAGGCACAATATGGGTTGAAGAGATAAAGTTGAAAAGGGGTGAGATAATTCCTTTTCCTTGGTTGGCCTCTGTGACAGAGCAAAAGGTGGGAATAACCATCAAGAGTCTCCATAGTAACCACCCCAGTGTCCAATGTAACATTTTTTTCAATTGGCCCTCTTGGCCAGCAGGTCAGAGTTTTTCTGTCCCCTGATAATTGTTCCCTGGCGCAGCAGCCAAGAAATCCACATGATCCACTTAATGGCTGGAGGGGTTCCACATGTAAACTGAACGACTACGATCTACAGAATCATTGTACAAACCACAGGATTGACGTAACAAGAAGTTAAAAGCTGGAACTCTCCTCCCTGTGGCGTCCCCGGTAGTTCATATCTGAAAACAACTCTTGATCGAACCACATTTAATGCAAATGCTGCTCAGAAATGGCAATACAATACAATAAAGTCCAGCTGAGGCAGCATGCCTGAAGATTTGGATTCCTTCTTCCTCTCTGCTTCCTGTTGGAGCCAGAACCTCTCCTCGTCCTCCTTCTGCCAACTCTTGGAGAGTTTGTCCTCCAGAGCTTTCCATGCTAGTGTGCTTTGTTTTAGAGCTGCCTCCATCTCATTCAGCCTCACCGAGGTGTCTCCATGCCCATTTGTGCGTCTTTGTGGCTTCTCTGCTGATCAATTTCTCCTTTTCTTGGAGGAGCTTTTCAAGCTGGCTGACTTTCTCCTGCCACATCTTTTTTTTAATGTTCTCGCACCTGCTGAACTCTGTTGAATCAACAGCAGCAGCTCTCAGCCTCTCGGTTTCTTGTTTCTGGCCGTGAAGGCTCTGGTGAAGAGAGGAGATCTCCTCCAACTTATTTTCCTTCAGAACGGAGACATGGTGTTGAAGAGAGCTGATCTTCTGTTCTCTGACGTCAATCTCCTTGTTTGCCTGAGGCAGGTCGGCCTTTAGCTTTCGTTTTCGCTGGAGGAAAACGAAAGGGAGACAGTGAATGTGAGGTTAACTACTCACAGGAATTCACATATCCACCTGCCTGAATGTAAAAAAAACCCACATTTAACTTATAATTGGTCGGAAATTTAATCTCAGTATTGACTTCAGTCCATCAGTTGTATATGTTGATGAATTTACAAACATGTGAACACATTTTAAAGGAAAAGTAGTGTAGTGGATAAGTGCAGTGCTGAATACAATGTGTCAAGTCTTCGTTTGAGCATCTTACTGAACTGGCTCTCTGGTATCTCTCCTGTTGACATGGTGACGGCCGAGGAGATCAGAAATGATCCAACACGTGCGGTAGATGGGAAATGTTGTCGTGTATGTGACAGATAATTTACTCTGAAGACAGTACGTCTCAGTTGAATCTGTGTGACGTGTGTCCTGGATCTCAGAAACTTAACAGACAGTTTATGTTCCAGAATGTTGAGGTCATAAAGCTGATGACATCATAACGGGCAAACTTTCTTCTGTAGAAGATCTGAGTCAGTTTTAAGGAACACATTAAGAGTGTTTAAAGAAAGTCGGATCATTACTGTTGGATAGGTGAGTTAAACCTTTTATTTTTATCCATCAGTGTAATATTTCCAATGAAATAACCAGGTGGAGATGGCTGCCATCTACTGCACAGGCCACTTTGTTCCCAGTTAAAGATACTTTATGGTCTAAAGTACTGCAGCAACAGTTTCGATGAGGCTGTCGACAGGCGGTCACATTTAAGAACCATAAAAATCAAACTATAAATTTAAGTTTGGGGCAAAATATTACAATAAACTAAAATATGCCATTTTTGAGACACTTGAGTCCATGTGATCTCCAGTGACCTGTGTCCCAAATTATTATTATTTATTTATTTATTTTTTTTAAATTTCTCAACGTCATACACAGTATATCTCCATGGACAGGCTCACGAACAAAAAATAAAATCCCAAACAAGTACACAAAGCGCTCCTAAAAAAAATAAAACGATAAAAACTATATAGGTGAAGAGTGGAGTGGTTGGAGGAGAAAAATCATTACTATACTTGTAGAATTTGTCTGGCTCAGAAATTTTTTTAGGCCCAGTGCTGCTGAAATATGAAGTCTTGCTTGGAAATCAAGTTTTTCTGAACCATGCCTTTCTGTTTTTTTGTTCACCTCAAACTTAACTGTGCTTCGAGAATCAATATATGGAAACAAAATATTACTTCAACCAAAACACAATTTGTTCAAAAGATTTGTTTATTGATGAGGTCATCGATAGCAATACAAAATTTCACGTATATTTCAATGAAATTCTAAATAATTAATTTATACTGTATCATGTTATAGAAAGAAAATGTAAACAGCCCATAATGCAGAGGAAAAAGTCTTGTTTAAAGGTCACACAGCTCTTGATGGTGTTAAACTGAGAGCTTAATATATTTCATGCATACATGTCCAAATGCACAGTGTAATGGGGTGTAGTGTAGTTGTTGTTCATTGTTAGGTGTTACTAAGATGAAAGGATGGCCTAGTATCAGCCAAAGGCTCACGTTCAGAGGAGCTGTTATGAATGTGCCATATCAAATGCTTCATGATAACATACGTTCAATTTTTTTCCGGTGTCCAAGCAGCTTCCTTCAAAAACAGACTTGCCGCCTATCTATAGCGGAGCAGCGTGGCGACTCGCGTCTGCTTGACGCGCACCGGCGGTCGGCTCCGGCAGCCGCGTCGGACGGAACCGCTGGAAAATAGCCTGAAGCACGAGCTCAGCACACACGGAAGAAAAGGAGACTCGTCACGTTGCTGCTAGTGAAATAAAAAGTGCAACAGAAGCCCAAAGTTAGTTTATAAATGGTGAAATATTGACCCTCAAACTTTAGAAAATCAGGCCAAAACATAGTTGAATGTGAAGACAGTAGTGAGGAAGTAGCTGGAAGCAGCCCCGGCAGAGCAGCAGCTCTCCTGCTGATACCCAGTGCACCGAGTTACTGGTGTTGCATACAAAATACAGAACTGTGAAAACATTTTTCAGAATACTTGAAAACAAACTGTTCCCGTACGCTTACATTTAAAACTGTAGTACTTACTTTGTTGAAATTGTATGTTATCAAAATTACTAATGAAACATTTTTCACTATTTTGTCAAATCATCCAGGATGTCGTTGTCGCAAAAATACCAAATAGATTGTTATTATTATTTCATATCTCCCAGCCTTACTGCTGGGCTCCTTTAAACTCCATCATAGGTACCAAACATGAAAACAGCTCCTCTGGAGCTTCTAAATAGCCCCGGTGGCCTATTTTCTAAATGTTTTCAAAATTAAGATTGAACTTAAGCACTATATTGAATGCGGCCCCTAAATTATTGTTTTTAATGTCCTCTCACATTAATAAATAAGTACATAAATAAAATGCTCCTTTGCTCTGTCTGTTGAGTTTTAATTGCACCGATGGGGTTGTTTTTCCTTCCAGAGAAGGAGCTCAGCCTCTATGAAATGTTTGTATAATTAAGACTCCAATCTGTCAGCTTTCACCAGCTCCATATGTTTGAACTGATGCAGCCTCATCTTGCACTGCTGCTCTGGTCTCCTCAGTTTGATGTTGCTTTGAAGCAGCGCAGGCCACGCAAAGTTGCATGAACACACCCACAAAGAAGCTGGTTAAACATTGAACGTAACAGACACCTTACACAGTAAATATGATACAAGCGAGCGGGGGTTGAGTATCCTGCACAGCAACGCACAAAAGCCTTTTCTGCAGCAGTCGGGGAAACATATGCTACATTAAGACAAAAGCAGACAAGAGGAAACAGGAATATTTATTTTTTATCATCAAAGTCTTTTTTTGCACACTACTATCAACCACAGCCTAATTGTATTTTATCTGCCTCTTAACCTATAATACCACGCATCAACATAATTATACCAAAGGTGTTTGTTGAATTGCTTTGAGCGATCAAATTTAAACTCTTTGATATGTAAATGTTTTCAATTAGAAATCAGCTCTGATGTCCTCGGAGCACCCTTAATTTTTATTGTTCATCCATGTTCAAAGCACACACAACCTCTCACAAAGGAATGCGCACACACACTTTGCTTCAGATTATTTTAAGTGACAGTATCCAGCTTCAAGCGGTTAGAGGTACAAACATGAAGGACGTAAACGTGGGGCTCATGCACTTACTGGTATGGAAGATTCAAAAAGCCTAAATAAAAACAAATCCAACAAATGCATAGTGATAATGCAAGTGATGTAGAATACATTTCCATATGTATTTTCTTCTTTTTTATCCATTCAATGCGTTCATACATGAAAAACATCTTACATTTATTTAGCTTTCTGTCTAAATTGTTTTTTGACTGAAATTTTCCATTCACTCTCCAAAAAAAGCTGAGTAATTGTCCTTTACCATTTTTTACAGTCAATCATGCCACATTAAATGCATTTTTAATATTTTAAGATGTATTCTAGACATTTAGGAAATTCAATTAAAAAGCATATTGATTCGTAAAAAACTGTCACTACAAAGTTCAGTCTCTTCCTAATTTGTATTAACTCCATATCATTTGATGATTTATCCCTTTTTAATTCATGGTAACATTATTTGGGTTAATATATACAGTCTAATCTCTGCAAGCTTAAAAAAAAAACCCTATTTGAGAGTTTGTTAGTTTCATAAAGGCAGATGACCCAAAGGCACCAGACTGAAGCAGGCAGTGAAGTAAACGGTGAACTGAATTTATAAAGAATTCCTGAAATGGCCAAAACCAGGCAGGTAAACACCGGATCCAAAGCTGAAAAGAAACTAACTTGGAAACTGAAAACGGGGGAAAGGAAATCTTAAACTCAGAGGGACAAACTTATGATGTCTACTGGGAGTAGATATACTGAGTGGTTACAGGTGGCACATTTGGAAAACTTGGAGCAGGTGAGGTGGGCGTGGCGGGAGGGGGAGGGGGGATTGGGAATAGAGAGACAGACTGGGGGCCTCTGGTGGATGGAGGAAGTGATACAGGAAAAAAAACAACTCAGTAACTGAGAGGCACAAAGCAGACGGACCAAAGCTGTGCCTGAGGCCTCAAGTCCAGAAAACTTTACAGCCTTTTTTTCCCTTCATACTGTCGTGACTTCTTCAAATTGAATCCTCAAAATTCAGTGTCATAATACCAGACACTGACCATCTTTCATTTTCCTTAGAACAAAATGATGTAACCCATATTCTCTTATGTGTTGTAAGGCATATACAAGGAATTGTATTAGAAGGTTTACCTTAACTTTATTGAGATTTTGTTTTTAAAGAAATTGCTATTTAATTCATGACCTCAAATTAAATCTTCATTATGTGTAATTCTTTATTTTCTTACTGTAATGTCTGCATTTTTCGACGTTTACATTTGTTGTCTGATGGTTTTGTGAACTTTTCCATTCATTGCGTTTTTCATGTTTTTTTTTTTTTTTTTTTTTTTTATATTTCTTTCTTTCTTTTTTCTATTTTGCTTTGCTTGATTCATTTTTATTTTGACAATTCAAAGTTTCCATAGCAGTCAGTCTCAAATGTTTAATTGCAAAAGGCTACATTGTGATCAAACTCCGGCCACAGGTATTTGTTTCTTCATTTCAAAGACAGCCTCTGATCCCTTCCCAGCTCTCTGGAGGAGCCAAAGCTTCACAAAGAAGGCGACTGTCTTGGATATTTGCTCTATTTGGCCCAACAATACCAGCCGGACCCATTTTTGAATTGCCAGTGTGAATAAATTTAACAGTAAAATGTTTCATACTGTAAGTTATTCGACCAACTGTGACTTGAACTATTAGCATATGTATTGGATGGGAATGGATGGGAGAGAATACGGCTTTGTGCAAACTCTTATGCCTTTAGCCTCAAAGCTCTGCAGAGCTTTGTCATTTAAATCATCCCAAGGGACAAAAATGTGAAATAATCAGAAAGTGGAAGAGGAAATATTCAGTAAACTCTCTTTAGTTAGAACTGACCTTCAGTGAAATTGTAGGAATGTAAGCGTTGCCTCTTATATTTCCATAAACCGTCTTTTTTCTAGTTTGTTAGTCTTACTACTTTTAAATACTATAAATACTTTTTACATGACCAAATGTAATTATTTGTTGGCCGGTGTGGAGTTTGTTCTGGCACAGTTTGAATTCTGAATTACTCAGTGAGACAAAGGCCTGTTTTGGATCCCTCTGGTCTTTATTACAACAAATACAAACATTCGGCCCAAATGAGAGCTCATCATCTGTGGTCGCTTTAACACACACACACACACACACACACACACACACACACACACACACACACACACACACACACACACACACACACACACACACACACACACACACGCGCGCACGCACACACACACGCACACACACACGCGCGCACACACACACACACACACACACACACACACACACACACACACACAGTATGATTTAATGTCCCTGAAAATAAAATGATACAGAGACATTTGTGATGGGTTTTCCATCATCTCCCTGCACATAAAACCATCTGTAAATCCATTGCGTTCTCCGAGCCGTGTTCTTTGTCACAGGTGCTCTGGCTGTCATGTGAGTCTTTTGACATTTGCCTTGGATTGGGCAGCCATCTGTGAATGTGATGAGTTTTTTTTTTTTGGTGTGTGTCTTGCTTCTCATATGAACTACGTGCAGTGCCTAGGGTAAGAGTTGTTTACAATGCAGCCCCACATCCTTTTTTTTTTTTTTTTTCCTAACTCTTTTCCTCTCTGCCTAAGATTTTGCATCGCTCAGCTTGATCTTTCATGTGATAGAAAAACACCCACCCTTTACCACTGATGCTCCACAGTGGGAAAACAATTATCCCTCTTTGAATCAGCACAGTAAGTCATCATTACTTTGCTGCTCATCAAATCCTCACTGCAAAAACTGTGCATTTAACCAAGTCAAATAATCTTTTTTTTTATTTTTTATTTGTATAATGTGTCGTGCAGTGCTTTCTCAGGCTGATCATTTGACTTAATTCAAGACAATATCGCTTCCCTTTTGCTGACAAGCATCTTTGTCTTTGAATTACTTTTAACTAGATACAAGGAACATGTCTGGAAAACATCCACTTCAAGTCTGTACAATACTCATTTTAAGCAGTATATCAATAAATGTAAATAAATGTGGTGGCCATTAGAGTTACCCAGTCATTGTAAGGTCACCGGTTTGATTCCTGGTTTCTCGGGTCCACATCTTGAAGCAACCTGGTATCACGGCAAAGCGTGAAAGAGACACGGCCGTCCACCACAGCAAAATGTGAGATAGCTACATTTGGTGATGTCGTGGCGTGACAGTTGCATGTTTTGCTGTAGTGGATGCATGTTTCTATTACCTGTTTTTGTAGTTGTCCCGACCACGGTGAAACAACAGAGGTCATTTTTTGTGAGCTCATGGGGTTTAAATCCAGGAGGCGACAAAGTAGTTCTTTAATTGTTATTTTTTTTCCTAACCCCCAACCATGTGTTTTTGCTAATGATTTCGCTTTCCTGTAAGTCAAACGATGCAGTAGGTTTCATTTTCATAGAAATCGCTACGGGCCACAATCCACTACTGCAAAACCTGTCACGTCTTGACTTTGCCAAGTTTCGCTATCTTACGTTTTGCTGTAGTGGACGGCGGTCTCTATTTCACGCTTTGCCGTGATACCGGTTTGCCTGAGGACACTGAATCCCAAGATGATCCTGATGGCAGACAGAACTCCACCATTGAGTGTGTGTGTGTGTGTGTGTGTGTGTGTGTGTGTTTCAAAATGAGCCAACTTGTTTCTAATAATTACTCCAACAGTATTAAGTAATTCCCAGTTAAATTGCTAATTTATTTTGTTATTCCTTTGCGCATAATTGAATTAAGTTATTTATGAATATTAAGTGTATTTCACTTATTACTGTGCTGTAGCAAGTCTCAAGGGATTTGATCTAAAAACTGGCATTGTTTATTTTAAACCTTTGAACACTTATCGGAGTTCACTTATTTGTTGACAGGAACCAGCTTATTTGAAGATGAAATTAACGAGCTGCATGGACAGATAATGTCACGAGTATTAAGTCTTTTTCTCCTCAAATTCAGTGTTGTTTTCTTGTTTTTTGGCCAAAACTCTGTTGCACCTCTCACATACATGCATTAATAGTTTTCTGTCTGTGCGACCATTTCCACAAAATAATTAAACTAAATTTAAGATGCAGGCAGTGATTTGCGGATCTTAACTTCTGATAAGGACAGCAAGGGTCGTTGATGTTTGCTTTTGTTCTCTTAAAAATAAAGTTCAATGCCTGTGCATGAACTATTCATACTTATATGCTTTTCTAGTTTGTGGAGCTTGGTACCAACATAGGAATGCACTCAAGCTACCAAACAATGTCTGGCATCATCACATCCAATCATAAGATGCATTATGTAGCGACCCTGTTTCCTAAAGATTACTTGTAAGTGCTCGCCAAATATGTGGGTGCTAAGTTCACTGGCAAACTTATTTTTCCAGGACTTTGACATAAGCTTCATGTGTGATCGGATATGATTCTGGCTACTAAAACACTGATTGATTGTGACTTTCATTAAATATCAAGCAATATCAATAGGTGATTCTGCAAACCCTGGGCAGACAGCGTCTTCGTACAATAAATTATATAAGAAAATAATTTCACTAGCTACCCATAAACACCATTTTTTGTATATGTAAGCAACAAAAACCTGCAGAAATTATTATTATTATTGTCCAATTGGAGGGGGAGGTGAGATGGATGGGCCAAATAAACAACAAACTTCATCACACATGACTTCCTTCTGCTTCTCGCCTCCTACATTTCTTACAGTCACCATTGGTTTCATTATTACAGGACCACAGTCGTTGTCGTTATAATTTCAACCTTGACGACTAAGTCCTGTGTATTTCACCCCAAACCATGATCCTCCCCCAAAGCAGCAGTTCAAATGATGCATTTTAATGTTTCATTTTAACTGTTTAAGTTTTGTTTTCAAATGCTGATGTTTTTAAAATGTTCTGCACCAAATTTTTGCATGTTGCAGCTACAGTATAATATGATAAAGATGACGGGAAGCTCATGGTAATCACCCCCAACTCCACAACCTCACACTTTGCTTCACCCTATTTAACACTCACCACTTCTTCATCCAGTGGTGATGATTAATTGGCTCTGGACATTTATGGTGAGGTGTCGAATGGCGATAGGCGTTTCAAGACAAAAAATACTACTCTATAATCGGGGAGAGACTTAACTGCGTCGTAAACGTGGACATAAGAATTGCCATCCAACTTCGAAAACCCTGGTCTTGGACACAGCTAATGAATGTGCCTTCAGCTTGATGTTTGAGATGAGGGCTGTTGTTTACGCTCCACATCCAACATCAAACTTACTTGGCCATTGATTATTGATCAGTGAATGCACCATCTGCTCTGTGCTTCACTCTGCTGACTATTTATAGCTGCATTAGACAGATGATCAGCTTGCTTTATATGCAGAGTTTGCCACTGCACCTTATTTAAATTTATTTTTTGAAGGAGTTAAACACAGATCTTTTTGTTTCTCCTGTTCGCACCGTGGCATCTAATTTCACTTCATTTTATTCAGGAAAGCTCTGGAGCCTGATAGCAACATGTTCTTCTTGTCTGGATGTTGTTTAATGGCGGCTGTCACACACCCTTTAGGTGATTTATGGGAGACGGTATTAAGTCATTACAACCAGGTGCTAGTAAAAACAGGGGAAATAAGAACAATTGTCGCATGTATTGGGTGATTTTCTATATTTGAATGATTATTGAAATATTTGAAATATACTGATGTTTGTTAACCTAATCAATTACCTTTAGTTGCCTAAAATTGAACAAAAAAAAAAAAACATGTTAATCTATTTAGTTGCCACAAGCGGATGGTGAATACAAACATTACCACTGAAGGTTTTGTAAATACACCTAAACATACCGAATTTCTAGCTAAGTGGTTTTAAAACATATCCTGGGCAGCATTATTGTTCTGCTGTTGCAAATTAGTAGAAGATTAACTGAATTATAAGGAGACGATGTGGATGGAAGCATCACCCATCAAATTGCTGTACTGAGCAGCGGCGATGCAGCTTCCATAACCAGTGAATCAGCAGAACAAACTAAGTACAGGTTGGTTTGGGCCAAACAATAAGGAAGCTTTGTCAGAGGTGGTAATAGATCAGACACACTGTGACCAAGGGGAACATAACCTGCCTGCACCTTTGAACATAACACACCAGGCAAAGACGTGGTGTTGTTCTGGTATGTTGGGAGAGTGACTGTGTCGTACGCAACAATCAATACAGCAGGTTTGCAAGTGACAGGCAGTGGGAGGCAGCAGTTATTTGATATGTTCTTAGAGAGATTGCTGCTTCTTCCACACCATTCAAACAGTGTCTCCCAGTGTCAGAGCACACAGTAGACAGGGCATTATTTTTGCTCTCATCACAAGCTAAAAAACATCTTCCAGAATCTCAAATCTTAACAGTGGGCTTTGGTCTAACACATTTAACAGAAAGTCATTTAAAAGGTGGCTGATAATTACTGACCAGATTCTATTTTTATTTAATGTGCTTATAGTAGAACATCAAACATTCCTTGCAGGGTTTGTGACAGTGAAGGATGAATTTTAATAAGTGTTCGTAGTTCATTTCAGGTGATCATGTGAACCGTCTCTTCTGTTTCCTGATAACATACCAGGCGATTAGACCAGAATGCATGCTCAACTTGCAAGGTGGCAACTTTTAAAGCTGTCAGAGTTTGATGGTGAGAAATTTCAGCTGACATTTTTGAGAGTGTTTGATAGAATGAGCACAGCGAACCCTGAAGGCGGGGAGAAAAATCATCGCCGAAGTTGAAGCTTGCGACGACGTAAACAAAGTTGTTCATAAGAAGCAGCTGAGCCTCTTGAATTTTCACACAGACTCGTGTCCTCAGAGAATGGCTGCAGCCGCTGCACCGCAACCAGCAAAAATTCACGCGAAAAAAAAAAAAAAAAAAAAAAATCCAAGTTGTTATTCAAACACAACCAAATTTATCCTCCTCTGCTGAACTCAGCTTTGATGCCAACTTGAATTGGACAAACGTGGCAGTGGAAAGTAATTGATTATTTCCTGGGTTTTTCACCGGCATTTTACGTCAAACCAAGAGCAAAAATGTGACGTTGCCGCTTTATCTCGCCTTATTTCACCATTCAGTTGATTTGCTTTGAAAGATGCTGGCTGTGAAGGTAATCTGTATGTGTACGCTGCAGCTTGCAGTCAGACAAGGTGTTTCCTTTGATAGCTGTGAATGAGGAACTTTTGGCTCACAGGCATTTTCATCAGCACAGAAACATGACACAATGCTTCCAAAAGACACAGCACTCATTTGTTAGAGGTTGACAGCTTTTCTAGCATCAAAGTTAAGGGGTTGTTAAACACTGTGCCACCAATTTGGGGTCACATTTAAGAACAGTCAATGCAGCATGTGAGTAATAACTTTTATTTTCAGGATGCTTTGAACGTTGTTTTAATGGTATTGTTTACCATTACTGCAACGCAGCCCACTAATTTTAAAACTTGCTTCCAGTTGTTATATTCGCCCAAGTTTGTTTTCCATTTCTTAATTTCCCTGTAAAATTAGTCTGTTATTGTGGAGTGTAGATCTAATGATATTAAATTGGATGCATTTTTCAGATTAACAGTCAGGAAATGTCTAAATTGAACGATCCCAATGGTCATGAAATTTCTGGAATGTCAGGGAATTATAATCAGTGTATTGCAGACTTTGAAAGTCAGGGAATTTGACCATTTTGGGGCCATATAAGTCATGACTTTAAATATTTGATGAGTATGAGAGATAATTCGTAAAACTATTGATCTATTAAGATAGTGAAGAGTGATCTCTTTGCAGCCACACAACAGTACAGGGGAGGACAGCCATGGTGATTTCCTTAATTTTGTTCCCATTTAAGAAAAAAATATTTTGCTCAGTTTACCATTTTAGCAGTTAAATAAAACATCATACTGAAACTGAAGCTGGCTTTGAACTGGGTAAAAAAAAAAAAATAATTGCAAATTGTGGGGAATAACATTTTGTTGCTGGATTTTTCTAATCAGCACAAAGCTGGACTGTTTTTCTGTTCGTTGTAGGTCATGGAAACTTTTTGGTCACAAAGTCAAGGAATCTAGAGTCAAACATGTCAATCAAACCAGGCACACCCCCGAGCACAATTTTCTTTGAGGCAGAATATCTAATCAGTCATGGAATTATTTTAGGACGGAGCACCAGAACACTGATCAGAAGGAATGACATTAGCTCCTGACACCAACATGACTTGTGGAAGAAAATGTGTTCATTTTGTATTTCATGAGATGTTGACACTTTTTGTTATTGGAGCCCGAGGCTTTGTGGAGCCAGCCCCTAGTGGCCATCAGTGATATCACACTTTAAGACACTGAGGCTTCACACCTGACATTATATTTCTACAAGTACAAGTCTATGAGCTTCTTTTTATATTTTGTTACAAGTTCAGAAGAGGTATTTCTCAAAAAGGATGTTCAGCCATCCATTCCCCAGTTTGGCCATCCTTTTTTTTTTAAATCCCAATTTGGCTTGATATTTTGGAAATGCTCCCACAACATTGCTTAGGGCAAGGAGCAGGAGCTTATAGCTTAAAAAAAAAGTTGTTAGTTGAACAGAAATCATCTCTAACACTTGTCTGTGAGTATCCCTGACAGTAAATATAGAAAGTCATCTTCTTGAAATCCCTGTAGCCACCGTAGAAAACTGCCACTATTTCCCCCGGAGTTACAAAGTGGATCAGTATCAACATTCCCACAGGCATACAAGGCTTGACTAAGTCTGTTATGCAGTAATATAAAACTTTAATATCTCAGTGGGGCATCAATTTTGTTGACTACCATTTACACAGGGAAGTAAATTGAAAGATACACACACAAAACACTGCACACACCAATTACAGCAACTTCATCAGCCTGAAGTTTGCACATAAAATCCAAACCAACAGAAGTCTGGCATCTCCTAAGTCACACATGCATCTGCAGTGCTTACAAAAGTCTCCAATTCTCTATTAGCCCCATGACATCATCTCCTAACTCCACTGTGTCTGGTGTAGCAGAATACGCACTCTACTTGATTAATTAAATTGCAAGGCCCTCCACTTATATGCTTGCTTTTCAGCCTTTTTATTGTGGGCTTCAGTAAATTAATTGGGTGAATCCCTCATTCCTTTCAGTTGGCATCAGTGACAGTCAAAGGGAGACAAAAAAAAAAAAAAATCTTTGGATCTTACAAACCTAAAAGATGTCCGATGCCTCAACAGAAGGAGTGATAAAAATAATAATAAAAAAAAAAAAAGTTGCAGAACTGGTTCTAAATCTTCTCTTCATTATATCGCACATCTAGCTCATTCGGATTGGTTTTAGCAGGCGTACACAAGTAAAGCGTTTTGTGAGGATTAAATAAGGATTTCTTAAACATCAGGTCAGGTGACGGGGGCTTTGTGGGCCTGCTTTATCGACACACGCTCACACACAAAAAGAATCGGAACAATTTTTCTACTTTTTTTTTTCTTTTTCTTTAAAGCCTGTGCACTTATAGTTAAAGTACCGTCCTCACAGTACATCCTCAGCTCTCCACTGATAGCTCCTGAAGTGCTCCACTGAAGCAGTTCAGAGGAAGGAGTGTTGCACAAGGGCACCTTGACGGCAGGTGTTGGGAGAGGGGGGGGGGGGGACGTATGAGCAGAGTAAATTTCTCACTTGGGTTCCCGTTTGAGTAATAGCAGGTTTTCTTTTAAAACAAACCCCAGAATTAGAAGCACTGACGGGCCCGCCGCTTGTTAAAATGTATTGTGCGATCAGTGGGGCTTAATGTTCACCAAAGGACAGGGATCAACCAGCAATATTTCAGGCTGGCTTATACAGGCAGGGACACCATATCAGGCCTCAGATCAGAGGGTTCAATAATGGCTTCATCTGAGCCTCTCGGACTGAGACGCTGGAGATGGAGAGAAAATCGAGCACTTAAACCTTTGAAGGCACACGTGACCTGGAAAGCTGCTGTCTGAAAGGCCAAGAGAATGACGGGTATGAACTAATACGCAGGCTTGGCAGCAATTTAGCTTCACCTGATTTCAGATCTGCAGCTCAGATCTGTCTCTATTAATTCTGACATTTTACATTCAGAGCTGTTTGAAAGGGACTGGCCTGCTGGTGGTTTAAGACTTTTCCTTCATCTCACACGCATGACTCCTTCTGGCCCGTCAGACAAAAACAAAGACGGCTTTGAAAAAAAGGTATTATTAATATTAGGTACTACATAAAGTGCTTAATAAAAATAAAAAGCAACTGCAGGCTGTTACACTGGTTAAATTCTGCATGAACATTTCTTTTGTAAGAGTCAAATTTCAGCTCGTTGCCTCTATGGTTGGTTGTATTGGTTAGTCTGTCCACCACTTTCCTTCAGACTGTAATATCTCAACAGCCATAATTTTGTACAGACATTTATACTCTATTCAGGATTTTGTCTTCTGACTTATGGTGTCCTGTATTACAATTTCATGCCACTTTGTGGACACTTATGTTTCTTACTTAAATCTCTTGACAACTGTTGGATGGATTGAAGGAAATTCTTGTAAACATATTTTTTGTAACAAACTTTGGCTTATGACGCAACATCAACAAAACTAATTCCCATCAGCCTCCACTGGCTTTTCTTTGCTAAAGCACAAACCAAACTAGTCTGTCAACTGATCGCTAAGACACTCAGCCTTACCGGGACAAGTAGTTATACTTCATTTAATTACTGAATATCAGATTGTAATCCCTTAACCCCGTTATTACTGAAAGATAAGTAACATTGCCGTTGACCTTTTGGTGTGTGTGTGTGTGTGTGTGTGTGTGTGTGTGTGTGTGTGTGTGTGTGTGTGTGTGTGTGTGTGTGTGTGTGTGTGTGTGTGTGTGTGTGTGTGTGTGTGTGTGTGTGTGTGTGTGTGTGTGTGTGTGTGTGTGTGTCTTTTTGCTTTTATTTAAAAAAATAAATCTGTCTGCTTGTTTAAAGGTAACGTGTAGTGTAGTGATGTCAGTGCTCCGATGCTCCAGCCGGCTCGTATCCTGCTCAAAATATATACTGACATGAAATGAAGAGAGGTAAAGCACAGGAGATGAGGATGAGAAACACTAAATCGATATCATCCAGCCTAACATTCTGCCACACACAAACAAAAACACAAAATCAGACATACACACTTTACACAAGTTATCGGCTCTGCATGCTACATACAGTATGTGTTTGTAGGCTTGTGTGATGAATCCACAGTCAGACCGGGTACTTTAGGAGGGCTTCAGCCTCGGCATGATTGCACATACTGGTGTGTTTGGAAATTGTATTGTCAGAATCTCAACATTTTGCCAACACCAGACATGATACGATCAAAATTTCAAATCCAAGAAAAATCCCATCCTGTGAAATGCAAAAGCTTCCTTTCATGTTCCTTAAACTTGATAAGAACCAGCTGTCACTCTACAGTGGATTGTTGTGAGAAAGCTGAGAGAAAGGGAAACGCTACGGTGCAGTTGCATCTCTGATCCTGTAAATACATGTAGGAGGAAGATCTCTGCGAGAGAAAGGATCTGTTCGACAGTGTAAACAGACGAAATTCAGGGAACAAAGTTGTGCGCGCGTTATCTGTCCAGACTCATCCAGGCTGGTGGAAACGAGCCAGGTGACTGGATGTGAGAGATCAAAGTTCTTGTCAGGCGTGCTCAGAATGGAAGCCGAAGCGGGTAGTTACCAAGACTCAGGATTTGCGTCCATCAATGTAAGCCTCGGCTGCCTTTGTTCTTCATAGACCTCTGTAAACACAGCCATTCTGCTCTTCCAGTGTTCCCATTTGATTCATATCCACAACATATTGTTTCATCTGTGATGTCTTTCCCGCCTGTGGAACTAAGAGGACTAATCTTAAGAGGAGCTTGTCCTGGATAATAAAATCCTTATCTTTGAAGAGGAAAAATGCCTCCGTCTTAAAGGACATGGTGCAAAGGACAAGCGAGGAAGATTATCTTTTATTTCCCCCCGCCTTTACAGTATCTGGCTTTTTTGTTTTGTTTTAGTCCCTTCCAGTTTTGATTAATATAGATAAGTTCTGTCCATTTTGTCATCTCTGCTTTAGATGGGAGCGAGTTGGGAAGCAACTGACGGAGTGCCAACATCACAGCGAGGCTTTTCTTTGCCTATCCCTCCCTTCCTCCATCACCGACCTTCATTCTTTCTCACTGTTGCATTGCCTTTTCTCTCAGTATAAAAGTGCAGCAGCCATTCTGTTCCAACCTGCTGTCCGCATGATAGAGCATGGAAGAGACGATGGAAAAGCACTTCGCTCAGGCGACTGTATTTGAAAGCCTTTTTGAGCAGAGGGAACAGCCTCCCTAAAAATGCTGCTCCTTTCTATAAGGTACATGAGAGAAACTTGCGGCAGAATCAGAACAGAAGAACGCATTGAGCTTCCAAAAAACGTGCGTGTGAATTTAAAATACCTTCTCTCGAGGCGATTCTACTCTACTCTCTTTCAAGGTGCATGAAAAAAAAGGAGGCCACCTAACTATACACATTAATTCTACTCTGCTAGGCTCCGGGAACCCAAGCTTACTGTGTGGGATGGAGAAAATAGAGGGAAAAAAAAAACAACAAAAAAACCTGAAAACAGTCCACAGCCTGCCTGACTAAATGATGGTGTTAGGATTATTGGGGACCACCAGTTCAGTGAAGCAGAAAATGGGAATATGCTTGTGAGGGCACTCCAGTTTACTTGAGCAGGAACCGCAGGCTCCCTGAGAGACAGACGGTGCGACCTCAGCAAAACACTGAGCTGAATAAAAACTGGCGTGTACTGCACCGAAGGGTCTAATTGTAACTAATTGGAATTCATCACATGCGTAAATGCATTTCAGCACCTTATTGAATGCTGAATTCATAGCGGTTTAAAACAACTTTGAACAGGCTCAATTCAGCAAGGGGGGAATTAATCACGGGCATTAATAGGGCCAGTAATGAATTTTTGGTCCTCGCAATGAAACCATTCTTGCATCGCAGCCTGTGTTGCAAGACAAATTCTCTTGTATTTCCTGAAGAGAAGAGGGGATCTAATTAGCCTCCTTTTAAATATGCAAAGACCCAAAGAGGTGAAGCCACATTCACTCATTCATCCCCTCACTCTATTATTCTCTCTAAAGACAAGAAACGGAAAAAAAAAAAAAAAAAAAAAAAAAAAAGGACTGCAAATGATCAGGAACTGTTGCGTTTAGACTTGTTTTGATTAAAAAGCTAAGCGCTCTGTATCATTATTATTACCGTTGGATGCTCCCTGTGATGAAAAATAAAAACTGTCACTCACAATTATTTTGCTGTAATTAACACAAATAATTTTGTATTTGTTTTGGCATTAGCTTCAACAAAGTGGTTGCTTGTCTTCCTGAGGTCAACACAAAGATAATAAATATATATATATATATATGTAATTTTATTTAAAAAAATAATCTTAGTATGAATAACTCAAGAAAAGGGGAAACAAGCCAAAAATAAATATCAATAAAGAATTGTAAACAGTATACTTATGAAAAGATAAATGGATAAAAAGAAAAATACTTTCTAAAACTAAGTCCACTATAATGGATTATGTGTTTTATGTATTTATTTAAACATTGTATAATTGGACAATTGTTTTTTTTTATGTAGCTAATAAACCACTCAGTAGAAGTAGTTGCCAACATTTTCAAACATGAAATTAAATAATACATTCTGTCAGAGAGCTGTCACTGTTACTTTTATAAGACATATTTTCTATTCTTTTTATACATATTCTACTTTGATTGGAGGTCTGTCCAGGTTTCACCGTGCCTTTGCCAAAAGTCCTCTTGGATCAGCTCCAGCTGCCCTGTGACTCTGTACAGGATAAAGTGGGTATAGATAATAGACGAATATTTTGTGTTACCAAAGTTGTGCTTTTTATGAACATTCTCCCTGTTCTGAATTCCCCACTAATCATTTTTGTTGGAGAAGACAATACAACTTAAACCTTGGATGAAATGGAGCACTGCAGTTTCATTTCAGATAATCTTGAATTATATATAAAAATATAATCAGTAGATCAGATTATGTTTGCACAATGTGCCACTTTAGCTGCGAGTCAGAAACAGTGCAAGCATATCCTGGACACTATGTAACTATCAGTCCTGGGTTGTTGTCGGAGACGGTGTAGATTCCCTGCCTCTGCTGCCCCGGGGTCGGCTGATGCTGCAGCTCATCGGACATTAAGCAAAAGTGTCAGGAATGATGGCTGCCGGCACAAATCAGCCCCTGAAGCGATTTGTGTCGTATTTTGGAGGTGCGGTGGAGGCTGAAGGTGCTCCTCGGCTGCACCAGTCGACCATGGAGATGAGAAGAGGTGTTGTCTGGGATACAGATGTGTTTAGTCCTCATCTTTCTCTCTGCCTGTGCCTGCAGGGTATCCTGGCTCATCCTAACAGCAGAACGGCAGAAGAGCCAACTTTCCCCCCCCCCTGTCTTTCTTTCAGCTTTAAAATCCTGCCTGACAACTACCCCCTTAGCGCTGCCGTCCCACCACTCCACCTCAAAGAGCTTTGTGCAGTTACTGATTCTCACATGAATCCAATCACTGTTGATGCATGTTCATACATGTACTCTGTTGCTTATCTTAAAAACCTCAACTTGGTGAAGAGCTTTGCTGTTGTGCAGCATCCATGCTGCCTAACAGGCTGATTTCATGTGAACAGTCTTTAAAGAAAGGAGGCTTCATATGTAGCCTTCTTTTTAATCTGCAGGTAACAAAAGAGGATTTGCAGTGGTGCCTATTTTAGCAGCTTGAGGCCAGAGAGTAATTTAAATCAAAACACCTACCGTGCAAAGTTTGTTTAGGAGATTTCTAAAATTAACATGAAGTAAAAAAATAAGAAAAAGCCCCAAAAACAACAACAAAAGCACAGAATTTATTTGAAATCCATGAAACTTTCACAAAGACTCGTTTGAGGCAGATTTCTTTAATTATTGAAACTGAGCTTTTGTCTTCAGAAGTTACGACTCTACATGTACAGAACCTCACAATATTTATCTTTAAAAACCTGGAGATTGCCTGTGTTGTATGATTTTACGTGCTGAGGTCAAAAGGTAGAATTATGTGTCAGAGGCACAGAGCTGAATTCAGATACCGACTATTATCAAAATCGTTCCATTAGCCCTGTTATGAACATTATGTAATAAATGGCATTCAGCGTGGGATATACTTTGATTTTCCAGTATAATTGAGTCATTTCATTAATGATTCCTCTGTATTCCACATGTTTTCTACTCAAAGCCTTAAGTGTTTTCGTCTGTCCAATGAGCCAAACGTACAGCCGCTCGTGGTCCAATTGAATCTGTAGGTCTGACACACCAACCATATTAGCATTCGATGAGTCATGCTTACATGATTGGAGATGATCCATCTGCAAAGGTGAGCCAATATCATCACACCAGGAGGCTTATTTGATTATAGTGAAACTAGAATCACACCTTCAGGCACAGAGGCGCACATTCAATTGCCATCGTTTCCGTAGTCTGACCCCAGATCAGCTTTAATAACAGGCAATGTGTGAGTTTTGAAGTGCTGAGGCTCAGGTGAGCTGATCCTGGACCAGCGCTTGCGGCGGAGGCTCTTTAATGAGCCGCGGTGGGAAGCGAGTGATGAGGAGTTTCCATGGTGAAGGGCCCCACTGAGGTTACAGAAGCAGCAAACGGCTGGTAATCAAGAAGTACAGCCAGAGGCAGTGTCATGCTCACTGGATTGCTCAATCTCCTCACATTATCTTCTCATAACGCTGCTCCACCTCCCCGCTCAGACTCTACTTTGCAACACACAAGGGAGGGAACTCTGGAAAAAGGCTTTGGGAGGAATTGCCTTATCAACCGCTTGTCGTTCAAAAAAATAGATGTTTGCGTCGGGGATAAGGGACTTTCAGAACAAGTGGCCAAAAACTTTGCTAGTATCTAACATTTGGAGTGAAACTTTGATGCGTATTCGTGATACTTGACATCTTGGGTTTGAAAACAGAACCAATGACCAAGTTTGAATTCAGTAACTTTGTGTTTTTTGCATCATAATTTTAAAGATTTTAAAAGCCGCACTACTACATATTTTTGGATTACAAATGAAAGCAATTTCTACGTCTCATATATATGGCTTAGTAAATGTAAGAATTATTGATCTCTCAGGTTTGCCTCAGTTAATGTGAGGCAATGTTTTGATTTAACAACCTGCAGCGTTTAATGTTTTGTTTCAGATTAACTTCAGTGTTCCTCATTTCCTGTCTCAGCAGCTTTTTTTTTTTTTTTGTCAAAAAGGCTCTGATAGTCCTAAAATGTTTCACACTTATCATATAATTGCGTAATCACCGTTTTTGGAGCTGACCACAATCATTTTGCACGATCGTTAGAATTGTTTTCAATTATATTTAAACAGCTGTATGATATTAAATATATTTCCATCACAAGTTCCACGATGTTTTTCACCTTTTGAGTTTTGACTTGCACTCTTTTGAACGTCATCTCATTGTGCCCTCTTCTTCTGCTTTCGCTAAATGGCACAAGTCTAGAATTAACGGCACCAACTATTTATCTCGAGGGGCTTAACTTTTAATGTTCGACCGACAGTCTGATGATTTTGAAGAGCAGCTATTGATATGAACATGATGGATTTAGTAGCAAAGTTGATTACAACAGCGCTCGGGATGTGAATTTCAAGCAAAACTACAATTCGAAATCCGCTCTGCACTATTAGATTTTTCTGCGAATATGCTAGCTCTACCTGCATGGTTTGGACCGCACCTCATCTTTATTTATGTTTTGAAGGAGTTCCTCACTAAAACTTTCTGATGGCTGTAGTTGTCTTTACATGTTTCCACATGTTCGTACCGGGGAATCTAATACTATCTGATAGTTTTACCTGCAAACCTCCGGACCCCTGAAAGCAGCGTGTTCTTCTTCTCCCCATGTTATTTAATGCATCTGGCAGGCAGCTTTTAGGCGCATTACCACCACCTTCTGACGGGAGTAACGCATTACAACCAGGCGCCGGTAAAAACAGGGGAAATAAGGAAGAACAAAAGTCGCGTGTACTCATCGATTTTGGAGATTAAAATGACTATTTGAATATTCAAAATTTGTGACCATCACTAAGCAGCACCACTGTGGGCACGTAACTTGGGGGAGGTGATTTGTCGGATTTGCAGCAAAAAGGTGCCATTAAGGGTACTCGTTATATTCCCTAGTATTCAATGCCAATGAATGGCTCTTCCTCTTCATGGGGTGTACTGCTAATCAGTGATTAGGCTTATTCTTTAATAGTGGCATAAAATGAACAGAAAAAGATGTTAATTGCAAATATTTGCATGACAATGAATTGACAACTAGAATTTCCCAATCATGACAGCCCTACTTATACCCACTGTGCACCTCATGCCCAGCACTTCACAGTAGATAGACAAAAGTATTTAAACACAGTGAACACAGCATTTAGTGGCTAAAGAGCCAACTATTTCCTTCTGGTGTTGGTGGAGACCCAAACTGAGCAAAAAGCAGTGTGCTATATTGGACTTGCTCTCTTCAGGTAGCCAGCAACAAATAATTCCTTATGTTGCCCAGTGAATGCTGGATGTGTAAATAGGCAATTGTTTGGTAATGTGTTAGCAAAAGTAGCTCTGTAAGGCAATTACACATTAACGGTGTGTTTACAACTCGTTACACTGTAAAAAAATGAATTAATGCAAGTATCATGACAGACGGTTGGTTGAGTGACTGTCTAGCTTTGTTGGAATATGCCTAAGCAAGATGGGTGCTGATAGAAATTTAATGATAGCCAATCTTTTGTACCTGCTAGAAGTTGGCATAATGGACTTGTTTTGGATTTCGAGTTAAGTGTGTTATAAGTGGAGTGAAAAGTGCTTTTCATCCTGTGTGTGGCTACTGCACAGTATGTGTGCCTTTGTGTTTTTATTGCTTTGTGTATATGCGGCTGGCACTTTCGAGATAGTCAATATGGGGATAGTGCCTCAAATGA
Source organism: Brachyistius frenatus (assembly GCF_029030835.1). Classification (NCBI taxonomy): domain Eukaryota; kingdom Metazoa; phylum Chordata; class Actinopteri; family Embiotocidae; genus Brachyistius; species Brachyistius frenatus. Next base: position 2,016,559 of record NW_027210643.1, on the reverse strand, counting down.
AGAATGTCCAGATAGGAAGTCATCTTTCCAGACACGTCTTTGCACTGTTGTCTCACCAAGAACTCCAACGGTCTGTCCATTCTTTTAACCGCAATCAATTGCGACTGAAAAGGCTGGAAACTGTTCAATGCGAAATGTATTTTTGTGTTATTTTTATTCAGCCGAGTCTTCTTGATCTCGGCTTCAAACCACCACATTTCTCCAGGGGGAGCTTAAAGTGACTCACATTCGGGCCAGGAAACCAGGAGCGATTGAGCAGTTTCAATCACACGCTTGAAGACTTTTAAAAAACAAGATCAATCAATATCCACCTCTTAAAGCTAACTCACAAAATTTACTTTAATCGAAGCCGTCAGTCACCCTCGGACCCGAAGTAACCATCTCTGTTGCTCATCAGTGCTTGAATGCCAATGACCTGAAATCCCCGACTTCAAACGGGCTGAAAGATAAACCTATAAAGCTAAAGACCGTCTTTGTGTGTCCTGAGAATGGCTCGTGCTCTACATTTCTGTGACCTAATTTCTCTTTTCACACTGTCAATAACTAAATTGTGCTACTGCATCAAAATGAACAGAATGCTCAAATGACTATGACAGGAAAACCCTTCACGAGCTTGCTGCAATCACTGAAATGGATATATGCAGGCAAACGAGGAGAGGGAAGTACAGCACAAGGAAAAACTTCCGTCCAAAGTTTCAAAGGCAGGCTATCTTGTCCTTTAGAGGTCAGAAAATGTATGCGTTTGGTCCGGAGAGGTATCATGGTTTTTCCGTAATACTACACATTAGGACATGGTATTAGTATAGCTACGGCTGGGTACCGAACTTCAATTCTTTTACCACACCAACCGAATTGCTTCGGCACCATCTCCTATTGATAAATGCCACCAAATTTTGATACCTACGATAACTTTGGCTACGTTTATGCAGTAATATATTGCATCAACATCAGTGAGCCGCAGCAAATTTACCATAAGTAGGTTTTATTAGGGGGCGGCCCGCCTACATGCAGGAAATCACTTGGTTTCAACTTGGGTAAGTGAATCTTGCAAGAGAAACCCTTATTTCTCTCTTCAAATAATTTTTTTTAGCCACATACCTGTCTGGGTTGCATGTGCTGCAATAACTGGAGGTTTTGCGGTGTGCTAGCATCTACTGATAGTATTTGAGGCGTTAAAGGAACAATGGTAATTTGCAGCATCTAGCAAAGCTAGCATGTGACGGGATTTTGGGACATCTCTTAAGTGTAGCGACAGAAACAATCCTAGGAACACTCTCTCCGTCTAAACTGCAGGAAAACTTAAGATTTGTATTGTAATGTTTAAAGCAATTTACTTAAGATGGATTTGATCAAGTTGCTAGCAAAAAAAATATAGTTCAAGAACTGCTATTTAAGTCAAGGTCTCGATATCAGAAATTTACCAACGATACCCAGTCCTAAGCATAGATAACTTTATTTGATCAGTGAATGATAAGAACCTTCAGAAACCAAGATTTATAATTGGCAAATTAAAGAGGCCACTAAAATAAACAAGTTCTCACGACTTTTCTAAAAGGACCCACGTGCATGGGCAGCTGCCCAACAGTACAACACTTTAGCTTAGGAATCTGAAAGCATTTGGTAAAAGTTAGGAAATAATTACGATCTTGGCAAATAAATCCTGCCTAAAGAAATGAACGGGAATGTTCCAAATGTTTCCAAAGTCGGTATCGCGGTACTCTGGAGTCCTTTAAAAGGGGGGCCATATTTTACCAAGGGATTTACATTAATTACATTTTGAGATTGACGTGAAAACCCCAAAAAGCAATAAACATAGAAATGAACCTAATATATTGAAATCCCATGACATGGACACTTGAGAAATTTGCTACTTCCTGGAAAAGAGTACATCATCATTGGTGGGTCGGTATGACAAAAAAATTCCAGCCAAAGAGGTCATCCACTTTTTCATAAAACCATGTCTATCTTTCTTTCCTGTTAAAAACAAGCAAACACTTTGTAGCCCATGGGTTTGTTATGCCCTGCCCTAATATCTAGTTTCAAAAGAAAATACATAACATTAAGGATTCAGTGTTGACTTTTATTAGGACCTTTGAGTTTAGTAAAGTGACTAACTTTCAGCTCAGGTAAGGATCACCTTCAGATTCTTGCTATTCAGAGACGTAATAATAATCGGACCTGTCAAAAGTCAGATGCTCGCATCTTAAGTTTCTGATGGCAAATAGAATTTCTGTCTGTTGTGTTTTCTTGACCAGAAATAAACCTTGGGAATGTAGCTAATACGAAGTGTTTGGATATCCAGAGTTTCCTGGCAGCACATGAACGATCCACAGACATACAGAAGCCTGCATTCATTTTTCTTCTGTTCTTATTCTGTTTCCTGTCAGACTGTATTCATGATTTAATGCATTGTGTCTCTAATCCTCATAAGTGTGTCAGAAAAGCCTGCTTGAGCTCCTTTATTTCAGGTGTTGGAGTGTCCTGCACAAAAAAACCCCCCAAAAAACCTACATCTTGTCCACCATCTCTTTTTCTCAATTTCTCCAAATGACGGATATGTCTTGGAAAACAGATATGAGATCGTAGCCAAAAACAGAATGGCTTCCCAGCAGTGGGGCCTATACATCATTGTAAATAATTCACCGAAGTAAAGCTAGCTTCCACGGGCCAGCCCACGACCAGGCCAACATGTGCTTCATCTTGCTCACTGTGAAATTCCCCAATGGCACCACATTGACCCGGAGCAGCCAACTTGAGGACACGTTCCAACAGGAGAACATTACTCCTCGTCTTGCCAATGTAGTTTTTTATAAAGTGCCAAAAGTGACAGCCAAATTGGATTTTATACTTTACTTGTTCTTTTTCTGGTATAAATTCCAAAGTGTCCGTTTGCTGAGAAGTTTGGATTACCTTTGTGTCCAAGTCAAAATAAATCTTCAACTTGTACAGTATCTCCATTGGCTTGGACGGCTAATAATAAACTGGAAGTAGAACAAATGTTACACAACAGACATTGGATCATTTCCATGCCATGTGTGTGAGGTCACATGATCTGGGGCAGGGGTCTCCAACCAGTAGCTCGCAAGCTACCAGGTGGCTACTGGTTGAGTACGTGTGTGTTGACTATCAGTTTGTTATTGTTTCCGTAAAAGAAGCTTATTCAGCTGGTTCGGTGGAGCTCAGCTATGTGAGCAAATGTTACAGTGTCTGAACGCTACCTGAATATCTCTGGGACACTTTCATTTTGTTAAAGTAGCTCTCAGAGGAAAAAATGTGGAAAGCCCTGTTCTAGGGACTAGCTCAAGGCTAAGTGAAGGAACCTTGTGTTTTATGTATGAGTTTATATAATGTCCTTTTTCAATCAATTAATTTAATCAGTGCCCAGACCTTCATCTCTCACCAAGCCACATATCCCCAGCCTGCCAGCCGGATCATACATTTATATGCATGTAGATTCCTCATTGGCTGCTGCCATTCATTGCCACAATGCATCAACACAAGTGATGGGGAGTCAAAAGTTACATAATAAAATTACTACAACGTAATTGTAATCAATTGAAGTTTTTGAGAAAAAAAACTGTTATTAAATTATAGTTCCTACTCAAAATGTTGGAAATTACAAAGGAGTTACACGTGAATTTTCATTGTTCCTGACTTTCCAGAGTTTTCAGTAAAAAGCTGAAATGTAGACTACGATATACAATCTGTTTTGCATCTTTGGCAGACTTCACTCATTTGGCAGCATGTCCTTCAATTTTGAGCCTTTTTTCTGATTGTTTCTTTTTTTTTTTTTTTTTTAATTCACACGGCTTCTCATCTGCCAATCAAATCAATGTGCATTGCTCTAAGCAACCATACCACGGCAGTTGTCCATGCTGTTGGGTTAGACAAAGAGATATTTAAAAGTAGTCTTTCAGGAACCAGTGTCAAAAAAATGACAAAACAGTACCCAGCGCAGTTGATAGCTGTGTCGCCCATCAGCATGCAGTCGACCTGAACGTAGACTTGGTTTGAGGTTATGGGAACAATTTCCCTTCAATGCAGTCAGTTGTGATCGACTTATTGTTGATTTGTTTTGGTGGTTGGGTTTTAAAATCAAAACATTTCTAACTAATATGTCTAAATGATACAGAATACCTGGAAGAATAAAAGCCAAGTATTTAGTACTTTTTTGAAATTGAAAATTGGTTTTAAATATATAGTTTTGTTTGTGATTTCAGAAGTCAAAATTGATGGAAAAAAAGTAACATTTACAACAAACACTGAAGTTCAAAGATTTTGTATATTTTCTAAAAGGTTCTCTATATATAATAATAATGACAGATATGTATTGATGTATTGAGTTGTTGATGGAGGAACATCAGGCTGATTGATGAATAGAATGTTCAGCATCTTACTGAGCAAGTGTTTTTCATCACCTGATAGACGGTGTTTCCGGACGAGTGATGTTCATTGATATATCTGAATTCGGAGATCTGAGACCTTCCAACACTCAAAGCGCAAAATGAAAAAGATCTGATTTATGATTGAAACCAGCATTTTCAAAAACCCTCAAAATAAAATGAGACAAAAAGGCTACGGTTCGTGGTCACTCAATATATAATTATGTCAAATATTTGTTACTTAAAGCTGTGATTGGTATTAATACCTGTATTTAATTATTTTCCGCATTTTAAGATTTTCCGCATTCACACATTTTTTGGTGTTTCAGTGCCAATGTTTCCTTCTTCCGATTAGGATTTCTTTTTGATGCCAAATTGTATTTTGTCAGTATTTCTGAGTGCGGAGCTGCATGTGTCTAATCTGTGGTTACCGTCCTCACCAGCCTGCCTGCTGTTTATTTGATGTTCGCTGTTCTTTTCTCTCTCTGCTCTCCCACCAGTGGAGGCAGACGTCTGCCCACCCGAGTCTGCTTCTAATGGAGGTTTGTTCCTGTTAAAAGGGAGTTTTTCCCTCCCTGCCATCAAATGCTGCTCGAGAGGGAATTGTTTTTTTGTTTTTTTTGCAGTGAGATGACTTGTTGTTGTGATTTGGTAGTGCAGTATACAGTAAATTAAATTCACTGTCTGAGCTCTATATTCCTGGGCATTACTCTCCATATTTTATGACAAATTGCCAGTGTTCTAATGGCTGCAATAGTAGCCATACAAAATTTAAAACTTTGTCATTTCAACGGAGATTACTTTGTAATCACAGAAAAAAAAGAAAGAAACTATTGGCTTACATGAAGAAACAACAGTCTTGGCAGCGACGGTACATTTTGAAAACACTAAAATGTGAATAAAAACAGAATGTGATGAATTGCAAATCATGTTAACGAATACTTAATTAAAAATAAACCAAAGACAGCATATCAAATGTTGAACTTTGAAGATGTATTGTTTAGTGAAAAATATAGGCTCATTTTGAATTTGATGCCAGCAACATGTTTTAAGAATATCTGGAACAGGAGCATTTAACCTGCAAAACTCCACGCTTATTCAAAAAGGTGTGAAACACTTCAAAACACATACATATTGAATAAACAACAACATTAGATAATTTGTCTGAACACAGCTGCTGCTGTCTAGACATATGAAGCCAGCCACACAATGCACTGTTAAGAGAGGCTTTGTTGCACAATGACATTTTTTGCTATTAGCGTACATACAAATAAGAACAGAACCTGCAAGGGCCACTTTCACTTCAACTCTCCATCACTTTGGAAGAGAACAATGACAGATAAATGAACTCCACCAACATTATACAAGAATATATAATAAAATAGTTCATATTAGATAAAGTTGAGTTTAGGTTCAATAATTCAAATTATTTTACAAATGTATTTGTATATTTTATTATGTATTATATTATATATTTTTCACATTTATACATGTCGTTATTTGTAATGTCTTAAAAATCATTAAAAAAAAAATGTTTTCCTGTTTTTTATGTCGCAGCGTTTTACGTTTTCCACACGTTCATACTGCATGTCTTGCTCCTGTTGGGCACCGCTTGCACAGGCATGCCACATTTAGTAAGACAAAAAAGAAGACGGAGCAAAACTACACCATGGAGTGTAAAGAGAGGCTAAAATACACAGGAAGAGTCTCCGCTTTGAGAAACAGGCTTTGGGGTTGAGCCTGATAGGTGAGACAGAACCCCCCCCCCCTCACCTTCCCCCTCCCACCCCACCCCACCGACACCCTCCCCTTCTTTTCTTTTCTTTTTTTTTTTTCCCAATTGCATTACCACGAGGAAGAAGGCGCCGCAGGGGACTGTTTCAGGGACAGATTCTCCACTGAAGTATCATTTTTAATTCAGGTGCCCTAACTTATTTTATCAGCTCTCAGGACTGCTGCTGAGTAAACACTTTTAAAATTGAAGGTGAGAAAGCCCCTCTGGTTTTGAACATAAAAAATGCATCAGCCATGAGAATGTAGAGCAGTATATCACTCCTGAAAACACTGCAGCCTCTATTACAGCGCTCACCAGGGTTTGGATGCAGTAAACCTGGTTCAGTCTGTTTTGATAGTGTATCATATTTATGATTGGGAGCTTTTGCATGTGCAAAAAAAAAAAGAAGAAAAGATGACAGCATTCTTCGTTGTTTATGTGCCAGTTACCTCCCAATTTCCAAGGTGAAATAACATGTTCTCGCCTTGTGTTGAATCCCTTTGCAGCAGTTTTTCACAGATAGAAACTCCTCAGCTCCTATTGATTTTTCAAATAGCTACCTGTTCTGTGGCCTTGCACCAGAGCCCCGCACACTGTGTGACTGATGACACCCTCAATACGTCAACGTGCCCAAGTCAACCGACCTCATACCAGCAATACTGGACCTGCTCAGCCGTGTAATGGCGCCTTCAGTGTGTTAGTCTAAACAAGGCAGCGCGGCTGCTGCCGCAAGCAGCGGGAAGTCAAACGGGTCTCGTGTTAAAGATGACTTGTCTCAGTTGCGTCGATGCGTTTCTGGACGAGACGATGCGTTTGGACAGATCAACCCGCCACTGTCGCCCGACGCAGACCCTGCTCTCATTGCACAGCTTCTTCAATCTGTCGCCATGTGTCAGCGAGTCCAGCCTCATCCAGAATCATCCCATTTAAAAATGTACGACGCTTTGAAATTCAAGGATCGCCTTCTGTTTAGCTTAAGAGCCTAGCTTGGATTGAGAATTAGGCTGAAGCTACACTCCGTTTTCCCATCAAATCTCTTGACACATGGTTCCCGCCACCCAAGCCTCAGACCCGCTGTCTCTTTTAGCTGGGCTTTGAGCTGACTTTGAGCTGACACTTCAGCGTGCTGGCGATCCATGGCAGAGATAACTTTTGGCTGCTGTGACATGGGGGGACCAAGATTGTTTTGTGTGTGTGGGTGTGAGGGCTAGTCGGTCATTGGAGCTGGGAGGATTTATCACTGCATGCTGGTTATTGATTTATACCGGAGCGCCTGTCACCTCCACCCCCGCCCACCCCTCCATGCCTGTAGCCTGCGTGTGCTTGATTTCTCTGCGTGGTATCAGCTCCCTAGGAGCCTGTAATCCCTGCAGCCGCTACACAGTAACCCTGCCTTGTTGTAAAACATTGATTGCTCTGCAATAACAAGTACAGATTGTCTACCGTCCCGTGGTGTGTTCGAAGCAATACTCTGGTACGTATAGTTCCCCCCGCCCTCCCCCCTCGATCCAAAAATAGGTTTTTCACCATCTTTGTAATCATTGATCTTTTTTTTTTTCCCCAACAATTTCTGCAGTCATCCGCAAATGAACAGAAAAAGGCGAGATTGAAATGAATTTGAAAAAGTATTAGTGATAGCAATTGTCAAAAACAATCTCGGCTAAATGTCAAAACCACTTATTCCATTAAAATGAATCGTAATTGTCGACAAAAACGAATGAACTAACGCGATTGAAGAGAGTGATCGAAAACACAAAGTCTCTTTGAAATGACTTTTTAAGCGCCGAAAACGGCGATGAAGTCGGACGGAGCGCCGGTGCGAAAGCGTGCGGCGCTTCCGTCCCCGACTGAACCGAGTTTGTCAGCTGACGTCGGCCCGCGTTGTGGAAATGTGCCGCCGAGGAGGCTGCGTCGCCACAAACAGATCTCAGAGGCTGCGCTGCCGTCACATAATTACCCAACACCTGCCCTGCGATCGCTTCCACCTGTCGCTCGCCTAACGAGACGCTTGTACAGTGACAGCACTGATTAGGACCGTGCGGGCTCTCCGTCCGCAGCCGTGAAAACGCTTCTCTGCTCGCCAGTGTCCCGAGTCATTTAGTTAAAACCTGTCGCTTCTGCTGACTCTGACCCCGGAGTCAAACCCGGCGATATTTCCATTTTTCATGTCCGGTAAGTGTGTCAGACATTTAGTGGCTGAGTGGGTGGCGGTGACCCCGCGGCATTTCGTTCGTCCTGTCTCGTCTCAGCACGCTGATGATTCACCGTGGCATTGCTTGTGCTTCAAGTAAGCCAGAGTGGGAAGATTGTGCCTTTGGAAAACTGTAAATACGAAGCGCGGCACGGAGGATGAAGCTATAACTTCCCAGGGAAAGTGTTCCGAGTTGCGTCTGTCGGAGGAAAAATGAATCATTGCCTTATATGTGTAATAACCGACGTGCTATTATTATACACTTCTAACAGTGTACGAGGAGCTTGCTTCGCTGTGTCGAGTGAAGAGGGAAGCATCCCAGTCTCACGGTGGACGATGTCCTTGTGCTCTGTTTTGACTGTTTCCCTATAAACGTGAGACTCGTCTCACGCTCGGTGTGCATGAGCTCGTCCTTTTCAGCCGAAAATAGATTCACTCTGTAATGATTTGATAATTCTTTTGAATACTTCATCAGAATTATTCTTAGTGTCGCCTGATCACCTTCAGTGTCTGACTTGCGGATGTAGCAGTAGTGTGTGCATATTTGTGATTTCTCCAAGGACTTAAACTGAGAGCACACATAAAACTTTGGAAATTGGTAACGGAGACCCTTGAAATGCTTCAGAAATCTTAAGGCTACGAAGCGATGAGTCGGGTGAAGTGTTTTGAGCCGCTTTCGCAGAAGGTCGTCGTCCAAGACTGAAAAACCTGCGTCGGGTCGGGAGTCACCAAGTGTTTTTTTTCTTTGCCATTCGCCATGCTGTGTACCGTGAATTTGTCAACACCGAGTTCTACTGTGACACATCTGAGGGGAAACGTTGGACGCAAACATCCTGAACTGTGGTGCGACGGCACTTTGGTTCTCCAACGTGACACAATGCTCGCTCGGCACGTTGAAAATGCAGAAGTTTCTCACCTGCAACAACACATCTGTTGCTCCAGACCTCCTACTCACCGGATTTGACTGCCTGTGACTTCTTTCTCGGTCCCAAAAGTTTGACACAAAATTTGACGTGCTCTGTCTGTGTTTCAAGTGCACGGCAAAATCACAAATGACCAGTGGTCACAAAAATGTGTCGAACTCAGCTGCTCATGTTGATCAAGCAACACAATTTGCAATACTTAGTGAGGCTATTGCTTCCCTCTGCTCCCTGTATTGTCACTGAGCTGTGCTCCGTTCATGATCACCAGAAGCTGTCTCACAGGTTTTCGGTCGCACCTCATACAGAGCTTTTATTTTCAAACTCCAGTTTTTCCTCAGTATCTGACTACAGGTGGTGTTTAGATAGTTCTCGAGATTAAAAAAAAAAAAAAAGTTTTCCGACAGCCTGCAACATCTCATTCTCTTAGCTCTGTTAACACGGCCTATTAGCATCTGGCTGCAAATCTAAATATTGACAGGACACGTAGCTCCCAGCTGAAAACAAGGCTGACAGGCCCAACATATATCCTCCAGCCTTTGGTCTGCTGCCTGCCACGGACCAAAGCTTTGTTAAGTCACCTGTCAGATGGAATTACTCCAGTGCCAGTTGCCCGGTGAGGTGACGGCGGGGATCCTGGGCCGTGCAGGCGCCGAAGCTCCACATGTACCCGCAGTGTGTTGCGCAAGCTTCAGGGGAGGGAGGCCTCGAGCGCACGGAGCCATGCTGTTAGGTCTCGCAGAGACACTTATACAGATCCACTGTCGCCCTCATATCATGGCCATAATCCAGAATGACACTTTAAAAAGAACACACAGGCTTCATTAGTGCGCTGACTATGCAGCCCTATGGCCTGTTAATGGTGGGCTCTCATAGGCTTGGCAGTGAGGAAAAGAACTTTAATCAGTGTCTCACAGGTACTGCAGTTGCCAGGGATACTACACTAAAGAAAGCATACAAAAGGACTAATGGTGTCCTGTTGCGCTACTTGGCTTCGGGAGTCTATTTAAGTTCCAACATTCAGATTTATGGAGTCTGGAGCTGCAAAAGAAATTAGAAACACTACAACTCACACTGGATATTATATCCAGACGTACAGTGGCATGACGCTACATTTGAATATTGTTGTAGCACGTATAATACAATCATTAGTTGGTTGTTTTTAAAATGTTCCTGCCAACTATTCAAGATTTCATTCACTTCTCTGTACGTTGTTTCACTTCTGGTAAAAGCTCATTAACTGCTGTTTAAAAGTAATGTATTTATTAAATAATCTTAATTCTCTTATTTCACAAACATGCACCAGTAGAATGATTCATAATAACAAATAAAAAAAACACATCAATGTTTACCTGAAGACAATCTTAAAGTAGAGATAATTAGCTCGGTAACTAAAGACGTCAGTCACTTATTTTTCAGTTCATTAAGAGCAGTGGATAACGCATTCAGATCCTTACAGTAAGTACAAATTTCAAGATGTCGATATTTCATTACAAGTTCAAATCCTGGACTGAAGATGTCAAGTAAAAGCAAGTCAGTATTAACATTAAACTGTTCTTAAAATGGCAAATGGAATTAATACTGACAAATCGTTCCTGGAAGTGTTACAATATTTCCCTCTAAAATATAGTATAAAGTGCAAGAATGAAATAGAAATACTGAAGAAAAGTACATGTTGCAGTATTTATGATTGTTTTGGCTCATTTTTTTTACAAAAACTTTCAGTGTGTAAAAGCCTCAAACTTACCTGCTTCGTTCTTCAACATGCACAAGTGTCAACAGCAGGGTTGTATAATTTGTATTAATTAATACTGTATTAATACAGCTATACAGGAGTGCTAATCAAACCTGTCTTCAGCATTGTCCTCGATAGGACACTTAGGAAAGATTTTTCATCCATCCCTAAAAATCTTCTGCAGATCTGTGCAGGACCGACGTCTCATCATATTGATCATTTTGCGTCATGTTTTTAATAGGAAAACCTGCAAACTGGACCGTAAGTATGCAGACATTTTGGTGGTGGTTGTGTCCGAACGCGAGAGAACACTTCATGAAATATGAAAGACGTGCTCATTGATTTTGTGTCGAAGCGATGAAGAGAGTTTTCCGGTTTAGTCCACGGTGACTTGAAGAGTTTTGGAAAAGTGAAGTCAGAAATGTTTTGGAAAAGTGAAGTCAGAAATGTGTGTTATTGGAAAATTTAATGATGACCATGTTTTTTCTCCAATAAAATTTTTAGATTTTTGTCTTAATTTTTCAAAACCCAAGGCAATCTCTGTAAATTATTTCTGTTCCTAAAACTCAATGATATTAAACAAATTTAATTAAGATTTGTTGTAATTTTAAGCTGTACAACAAAGCTTTGTTGGTCAATATTTGACCCAGCAGCAGAAACATTCAAATACACTTTAAATAACACGAAGAAAATTGGAAACAAAAACATAACAAACAACATAAAAACCAGTGCGAACAAACACTTGGAGAATGTTCGTGCAAACGGGAGAAACACTGCATTGTACAGTAAATGTTGATGGTGATGGGCGTGAGGAGAGGGTGGGGGGGGCTCACTGTCTGTGATTGTTGGGGATGTGCGGGGATCAACAGGGGCAAGTGGACTAAATGGAGGTCACAGCTTTTGGGAAAAGAAGCTGTTTTTTAGCGTGTTGGTTAAATCAATGTTTCGCTGCGCTGATTCTGACTCGGTAGGGAAACAAACCGGCTGTTTCCAGGGCGGCTTCAGTCTTCCTCTTCAATCGGCTAGCACGTAAGGAGTCCAGATGTGTGAATTCACTCCCCGTCACCACTTTGTGCAGGTCTCAGTGATCCAGTAAGAGAGTGCTGTGAAATTTAATTGATCAATTATTAAAAAAAAACAGTTGACAAGTGCCAGCTCTGTCTGTCAGTTGATTGAGCCATAAGTCGATTATTTTCATGGCGAGGATGTTGCAGATGTGTAGCAACCAGGGCTGCAGTGATATTTCTTAAAGTATAGGAGCACATTGTTAAGTTTCGGCTCATTTCTAAGGTTGTGGAGGCAAGTTTACATACAAAAATAATGAAACACATTTAAATCACTTTAATTTAATAAAGTCAACAATAATCGGGACACTGTAAAATGCAAATAAAAACAGAATGCTATGATCTGCAAATAATTTGAAGCCCATATTTTTAATTGAAAATAGAGCAAAGACATCGGTTGTTGAAACTGAAAATTATATCTTTTTTTTTTTTTTATGAAAATACATGCTCATTTTGAATTTGTTGCCAGTAACATGTCTCAAAAAAGTTGGGTAAGTCGGGCATGTTTACCACTGTGTTGCATCACCTCGTCTCCGCTCTATAAACATTTGGGAACTGAGCAGAGCAGTTGGAGGGGATTTGAAAGTAAAATGTTGTCCGGTTGCCACAGAGAAAATAACACCTGCTGCTCCTTGCATGCGCTCTAGGCTGAATTGTTGGATACCGAAGGGGAGCATAGTGGCAGCGACATTAGCAGCAGATGAACCTCCACCTATTTGAGACAATTGTCACACCAAGTGGACAGCCCCATGTTTTTTTTGGCAGTACAATCAAAAGGCCACTCTCCTGGTCACGCGCAAGCGAAATAAGCCACTTGTAGATAGCGAGCGACCTTTCGGTACAGTAGAGATTATTGTCGATTGAGAAGAGGAACAAACTGTCTGCCAAAAATGCAGATATGCTTGTATTTATAAAGGAAAATGCATCCGTGCTTAAGAGGTGAGCTTTGACAGGTATGAATGATATGACTGAAATATATAAATGATAGTGATCTCTATCCAGCGTGTTCCTCTCTGAATAACCTGTTCCCATCAATCAGAGGTTTAAGTTTGGTCTCTTAAGAGAGAGTGGAATATGTTGCACATGTAGCCCGCCAATAAATAAACACTCATCAATTAATGCTACTTTATCATCTCTTAATTGTAATGCATCATATACAGTGTTGTTAAGAATAGTTTAATAAATAAATAATAGTACACGATAAGTAAAGTTTCAAATAGACCCTGTGATCAGTCGGCTGATATATCGGCCCCAAAAATCCTGACTGGATCTCCCTCAGCCAATAAAATATAAAGTCATTATGTTGAATGGCTTGTTATTGTCATGACATCCTCATTGTCTGACGACCTGTTTGAGATTATTAGATTGCTTCTGCGACAGATCGCAGTGTTTGTAGGTCATCTTGACATTCCTCTCCTCCTTTTACACAGCATTTCATCCATTATTTAAAAAAAAATAAAGTTACAGAAGTTTTTCTTCATGCTGTTTTTAAACAATAGGAATATTTCTTTATATCTACTCACAAAGGATCTAATATTCTGTTTGTGTTCAGATGTGAAACGCACAGAGTTCAAATGTTCTTTTCATTCAATGAAATATTAGAAGAAAAACGTGGTTTGTAGCCGTCACAGATTCCATTTAATCAGCTTCTAAGAGGAACGTGCTGAATGTCCAAGTCTCATCTCGACCTTTTCTGAGATAGAAAAGATATTTTATTGGATGGTGATGATGTTGGCTGTCTGGGGGCGAGAGAGAGAGAGAGAGAGAGAGACTGTCTGGAGAGGAAAAGTAAAGCTTGGAGAAAATGAGAAAAATTAAAATGAAAAAAAGGGCAAAATGAAGAGGATTAAGAAGAGAGATAGAGTCTGAGTGGAAGAATCACCAGCTGTAATCACCTCAGATATGGAGAAGCTGTGAGGCCCACAGAGGTTCTTTCTCTCAAAATAATCAGTGTAACCTCATCCAGGGACGCCTGCCATAAATCAGCACTTATTTTCCACTGAAATGACTGGTTCTGTGATGCTGGTGGTTGTCTCATGTCCAAACTCTCGCCACGCTCCTCAGACGGGCACAAGCATGATGATGGAGTAATTGGGGGCTTCATGAACAGCGGGGCTTGGTGCTGCTGGTTGGGGGGTAATTTTGTCATTGACCTCCTGATGAACTCTTTCGGTCATCAGCCTGCTTATTGAGGCAAAATATCCCTTCACCATAATTAGATTTTATAAACCTGATTATCAACTGATTTAATGACGAACTGTTATACATTGCAGTTACTTTTTAAATGAGGATATCACCTTTAGTAGTGAAATCACACAGAGTTAGACCTGTGAGGAAAGCTTGTTAACATGCAAAAGCTCTTTGAATAAAATTAAAAAATATAAAATTTAGCAGATGGTTGTGAAAGCCATCTGTCTCTTTCTAAAATAGTATAAAAGATGTTGCAGTGACGGAATTAAATTAGGGACTGGGGTTACTATTATTCTGTAAGCTGTTTTGCAACATGGTGTGTGATTAAAACTTTGAAATTATTTGTTATTCTCACTATATTTCGGGCAGTATGTTAGGCCATCTGTTCTGTTCACAATGTAAATGCAATCTTTTTATTTCATTGGTAATAATGATACATAGGATTTACTTTTTGAACAGAGAAGTTGAATAAGATGGTTTCTTTTGAAGGAATAAGGTCTACTTGTTTTCTTTTATTCTCTTGTACAATTTAATTAAAACAAAAAAAAACAGTTAAGTCACAAAGTTAATTTTGTCAGTAAAAGAAAGTTGGTAAGTTTTGGTGATATGCATACAGGAAGTCTTTGGCTTTTTATATATGTGAATTAGGGATTTGTGGGCAGATGGTGCTGTACAGAAAAGACACATTAGTAACTTTTGTCTGTGAATTGATTGTGAAATTCTGAAAGGTTGTGATGGAATAATAACCTGAATAAAACATAGGGATTTTATTTTCCAGTAAATAAAAAAAAATTAATAAAAAGAACGTAGATGGATCATTTACCACAACTGTTACCATATAACCTGAATAATGCCAGGTGGCATATTGATGATCCTCTCTTCTGTTCCCACCACAGGTTTTCTACAGTCTTGGAGCTTGTTAGCTCTGCAAATTTATTTTCTTCCACATAAAAGGTTGGACAGTGCACTGCTTAGGCCGGACGTATGACATGAGCGCAAGTTTGTGACATCACAAATGTACAGAAAGTTCAAACAGTACAGTTGCTGAATATGGGCTGTGCACATTTCTCCATGGACTAAACATGTTTACACTTTCACAGTTTTTCTACAGTGTCTAGACCTGCTTCATAATCTAAAAAGGAATCTGAATTTTGATAACATGGCACCTTTAAGTACATTACATCCTTATCATGGGTTTCATGCTTTGTTTTTTATGTCACTAATTGAAGATAATTAACAAACAATGAGCAGAATACCGTCTTCATAAAGCAGGAATGATTATTTTCCACTCAATGAAGTTATCTAACCCACTGACTCGAAGTTACTAAGTTTTTTTCTCTCCCCAGAATGCACCACTAGTTAATTCACAACCCGGGACAGCAGAACTATTTACAAAGAGTTGAATCATATTGAGACCACATTTACATTAATATTTACATCCATATGTCAGAGCTGCCACAGCCACACCAGATGCTACCCAACACTGGCACCACACTATTATGCACTACACATACACCTCACTCAAATATCGTGGATATTATCCAGAAATAAAGTGTGAGAGAATTACATCATCATTGCATGACTGACCTTGGAGACAGGAGGATGAATTGTTTCAGAGGAACAAAGGACTACATCAGAGCAGCTGAGTAAGCATTCACAACTGCTACTCTACTTCCTCCCTCCCTCTTGATATGAGATGCTATAGTTTTCTTTAATTAGGTGTATTTAAATCTTAGCAGGGCAAAATCTTTGAAGTGTATTCTAGGGGCTCAGAGGCAAATATCGTCTACATATAGTCAAAACAGTATTAGCATAAACACTTTATTTTATGTTTTCATCAATTGTAAAATTAAACTAAACACAACAAAATATTCCTTTGCGGCATTTCTTAAGGTCAAACTTAATTTTAGAGCATAAAATGACTAACAAACAACATGAAATGATCAACCTTGTATTTAAACTCTTTGATTCCAGTGAAACGTAGTGACGGGCATTAGGCAGGAACACATCACTGAAAGGCTTTTACTGCAAAGTAGCTGGACGAAATGAGTTACATCACCAGGATCAAGTAATGAGGAGCTGACTTGACAAAAGTGAATCTAAATCAGGATCTATAGTGGGAGAGAAGTGAAGCCAAGTGGATTGTAGAACAGTGATGCACCTTTCTGTCAGATGAATAATCGAGCAAGACTGTAAACGTAACTTTGAATGACAGCCGCTCCTACGTTATACAGGAGCTAACAGCACTCAGACAGTTTCGACACGCCCTCCTCTTTATCTTAAGTGTGGAGGAAAACAGAATGGAAATAAACTGTGTGCTGTCAACTGTATTATGTGTTAGAGCTTCATGAGGAGACTGAAGAGCTGCTATTTAAGCTTATGAAACTGGGAAGAAAATTAAGCATATTTTTTTATTGTATTCTTGTCCTTGCACTGTATTCTTTACATGCTGTTTGTACAGTCCCTGGAAGCGACTTTACTCGCTGTGTATTTACCGAATGACTCTTTATCTGATACACTATAGTGATAGTTGTCCTTGGTGAGTTTTAAGGTTTGTAATACTGTATTTACGTGAAAGACGGTACACCTTGGCTTGGCTTTCAATGACAAACACTGACTTTTTAAGTGCGCATATATTCTTACACATGTCTTTGAAAATACTGGACAACTGATCATTTTTTTACTGTTGTACAGCCGAGAAAGCACTCGTATGACATTTTAAACGGTGAGCAGCATCTTTTTGGTCTTTGGCCTTCTAGTTCCCCTCAATGAAATATTTGATACAACATTGAACCATTTGAGTCTAAACTGCTGAGGTGGAGAGGAGACATGCAAGGAACTACCTTACTTACAGTAACCCAGCATTTTATCCCAAAGAGTAGCTAACGCTTACTATGTTTGTAAAGTACATAGAACATCAGAAAAAAGCCCATATAAAAACTCACAAATGTATTTTCGAGTATTTCCTCACATAACTAGCTCTGTAACTAACCTGAGTATCTCTACTTAAGCCCATTTACACTTCATTGTCATATCAGTTTAAATGTATTCAGACAGAAAGTGAAGCAAAGTCCGCAAGTTAAACTGCTGGAAACACATTTTTGTTGAATAATGTGTTCCTTATGTGCAAATGTGAGGCTCAGAACTCGAGTCAAAACATTTTCCCCAAAGTTGGTCCTATGTCTGCAGGGTGCTCTTTTTGAAACGAGCCAGTTTGAGACATTAAAATGTCGTCCAAGTTATGGAGCTGATCTTAACGAGTCAAACTGGTATCACGTCAAAACGTGCAATACGCCCATCAGTCCCCTAGAAGATACCGCGTCAGTGTCACGTTTTGCCTCATCTAGGTGTGAAAAGTGAGGTGTCTTGCGTTTAAACATGAAAAATCCCACGTTGTTAAATTTTGTAAAAGATCATGGTTCAGAATAAATGTGACTGGGTCACAATTTGGTTCGGTTTTATGATTTTAAAACTAATCGGTTATGGTTACGAAATCATGATTTGAGTTAAAATAAGTAATTTTACTGAAACACTATTTGTACTTCATCAGATCACGTGTGACACACGACCTTCTTCTTCGACCCTTGTCATACCATAATGTACTTTTCATGCTGAGGTGACATTAACACAGTATCCTACAGGTGTGTTACTCGCTTTGACGTGATACCGGGCTCAACGAGTGCGATGTCGTTACAGCTGATTAAACTGTGACTGTAATTTTAGGTGACAAAGTTTAGCTCCAACTAAAATAAAGGACCCACGGTTTCAAAAAGATTCCTTTTACAGATATAATTTGACAGACGTAGCTGACCTTCAGTTGGGCGCTGCTATATACTGTTTAATTAGCTAATTATTTCTACACAAAAGAAAGAAAGCCACAGGACAGTGTAGCACAGCTAATAAGTTCCCCAACATCTTTCACAAGAAATCACACTCCCCCTACAAACTTCTTTTTCAAACACCTCATCATTTCCTACTTTACACATTTGGCAATCAGTTGCAATATGCCATCAAAGCAGCCTCCAATTTCTTTGAATTCCACCCGAGAGGATCAATGGAGAACAATACACTTCCTTATTTTTCACCTTAACAAGGCCGCTGCTCCACCAGCCTTCTGCAACGTTTTTCCCCCACACATGATTCTATTTTCCATCCCTCCATGATTTCTTCCTGCCTGTTTCGGGTGACGTTAAAGCCTTGGCTTTAGAGGTGCTCGCAGGCAGTTGATGTCTGACCCAAAGGTGGTTTCTTTTTGTGCAGAGGGAGACACAAAGACACAAACCCACACAGCTACATTGTGAACCACAGGACAATGTAATTTTATCACTTTTTTTCCTTTCTCCCTCTTCTCCATCCATCCCTTGCCCTGTGCCCCTCCCACACACTGGTAGGAAATGTAGCCTCAAAGCGCCACCACCCACAACTAAATCTCAGAGATCACAGTCTGCCACAAAAGTACTCCTCCATACAATGATTCCAGCTCGCTCACTTACGTGCGGCTGCTCACCATGCAGCCGTAGCGCTTCCTTTCAAGTTGTCTTTCGGGACGTCGCCGAAGTGCCGCTGTGAAACGAAGAGTCATCGGTTTAAACAAAGAAACTCTAACATCACAACTCCGCTGAAAGAATGCACCGCGATGCATGTAATCTATGATTCATGAATGGTGTTGATAAATGTAGAGATGTCTGTAGGATCTGCTTTCTTTCCCGCACCAGCAAATGTGCGTCCCATGAACCGGTGGTCCCTGTAGATTTCCCTCCTTGTGGATTCATCCTGCGTCTCTCCAGTCTTTTATTTTGCAATGCAGTTCACAGCACAGCCTCATTAATAAGCCATAAATTCCCTCATAAAAGCTGGTATTCTATCTCTGCTTTGTCGTTTTTCTGAGCATAGTTAGGTCAAACTTGCAGCAGGTGTTTCAAATTAAAAGCCTGCTCGGAGCAATGTGGATTATACTGTTGAAGCTGAACCGTGATTAATTCATTAATAACAACAGGAAACAATTAGTGAAAATGGTATTTCTGTCAGAGAATACAAAGTATTATAATGATGGAATTAGTGCTGGTAAAATGTACACAATCCTGAATGTATGAAGACAACAGGTGGACATGAAGGAAGATTTGAGTTTGCATCAGCAGCAAGTTAAAACAGGAGCAGATAGTAGAAAGCTTCTCACTATAATATGATACAATATAGGCTACTTATAACACTTGGAAGACATTTAGGAATAAAGCTCTGCCTCTAATATGAGCCGAAAAGTAAATGCTCATTAGCATGTGCAACCTCATAAAGTTACTATAAATAAATACAAATAAATATATGACTTTCTTTGTACAGCAGCAGCTAGATTGTTTATTCAGAATGACTTTGAGGTTGTTGTTGGACGAGCTGCTGACTGGCTCAATCGGTAACATCTCAATTTGCTGATTAGGCATGGGGCGTGTGATTGGCTGGGTGAGACACCATTGTAACATTTATTTTGTTACTTGTATCTTAGTAAATTCCTTTATTAAATTATACTTGGCGCAGTAGATCTAATACAGCACACTTTTTTTATTCTAATTATGGTCGATTTTTAGAAGAAAAAAAACAAAGAAAACGTCCCCAATGGTATTAAGAAATTGGTGCTTTGTTTTCCCATCATGTTTGTTCATAGCAGAATAATGTCTGACGGTCCACCAGGAGATTCAGTCTTTTTTTTTTTAAGGACCCTGTCAGGTCAAAATCAAATTTTTAATGTCCATATGTTTTTTGAAAAATATGCTATAAGATGAGGAAAACAAGTAGTCAACACCATGGCTGAGCATTTCTATTTTTGAAATGACAGTCTGATATCTCAAAAACGCTGATTCAGACAGGCGGAGTACCATGTGTCACAAACAAAAGGAACCAATCCTGTCAACTTGCAGGAAGGGGCTTTCAATATCTTGGAGCTGCAGGCAGGTGATGGAGGGGCAGGTGGAGATAGAGCAGGGGACTATTTACATATTTTGTAGCTCAGCGTGTACTGAACAAAGGCAAAACTGTGGAGTTACATTGAAGCCACTTTAAAACAAAAGGAGAAAAAACGTATAAATATATATGTCATCTTGAAGCCAGTAGAGGAACTTAATATTTCCATTGGCCAATCAACATTAGCAGACCTCAGGGCCGTGTGCTCTAGTTAAAAGTACTGGTCTGAGATCAGTGTATCAGAGAACCAAGCCGACACTTTAATTTGACTGCTTTCAACCACATATGGTGAGGCCGTGACCACACCTGTAAAGATCATTTATCATACAATGCTAAATCCTGATCTCCTCCTGAGCCTAATGGCTATTGTGATATTAAAGATTTGCTTACTCTCACCGTTCTATTCCTAACGTGATGTAGTTTTATAATGTCGTGTGCTTCCATGTCCCTACAAGAAATGAGCTGCACTGCATGCATTATACCGGAGGTGACAAATAACTGACTCCATCCATCTCCCAAATGTGATTCTCTTAAACTGCAGTGCATATAACATGCCCCAACAATCAATATGAAAATGCGCATGAAATGTATTGATCGCTCACACTGAACTTTTTATCAAAAGGAAGATGTCTCTTTTACAACCAGTGGCTGATAACGGCCTCTCCCGCCAGACACTTCAAATGACTTACACTTTATCTGGCTGCATATTCAAACATCAGCATCAGTACAGCAGATGTTTGCAGCAGGCTGCGTTGAGCAGCTCCGTAAACAGTGACTTCTGCGGCGGCATGACATCAGTGTTGGAAGGGATGCAAAAATACATACAAATCTTGTCCTATTAGCTGCCAGAGTATTCGTTTATGTAAAAGGTGCTGGACATGTCTTTTCAGAGACTCCAGGGAACACGCGGAGACACGGGACAAAACCACAGAGCTTGATTGTCTCCCAATAGTCTCCTTGTTTATTTTATTTCCAAACAGAAGATCCCGGCGTTTTTCATGCAAAGCCCCAGATGTGTTATCTGATGCGCTTCCCATTTGCATATGCAAAGAAGGGCTATTTGTTGGTAGAGACTCGCAGAAAGTGCTGACACTCCTGTGTGTGTGTGTGTGTGTGTGTGTGTGTGTGTGTGTGTGTGTGTGTGTGTGTGTGTGTGTGTGTGTGTGTGTGCGTGCGCCCGGCCGCAGCCAGGAGTGGCGTGGCAGCCAGTCGGAGGCGTCCATGGGAATAAGGATGAAGCAGGTGGATTAACGTGTTTGGACAGAGAGGCTGATTGTTTGAACAGCGTCGCTGAGTGAATGACTGACTGACTGAAGAACAACACTGATTCTTATGTAGAGTGAGAGAGATCGCCCTGAGCTGTAGCCTCAGCGGCGTTTGTGTGTGTGTATCCAAACTTTTATATGTATAAAGTACTTGATTTCTGGAGAGGAAGGCATAACACTGACTTATCAGATAGTGTTTCTGTGTGCATGTCCAGTTCCATCATGTAGTGAAAGAGCTCAAAGCGTTTGCAGCAGCGTAGAAATGAAACACGACCTCACGGGGGAATCATTTACATTGTGGGAATTCAGTCTGCAAGCTGTAGTTTTTTTTAATTTTTTAATTTTTATTCTGGTTGCAGCAGCATACATATTACTGACAGATCTTTCTTATGGAATCAATGTAGTGCATTACATGTAAACACTGTCTGAGAGTGTTGGAGCACGTAGCGCTTCGGGAACGGCTCCAGGCGGAGTGCGTAAATGATGGAGTGAACTGTCATCCTTAGATTTTGGCTGTCACATAATAGCAGAAATAATTCTTCGACACGGCTCAATCAAAGACAAAAATAGACAAAAGAGCAGAAACAAAGCAGTAAAACATCGAGGCCAAAAATAAGTTTGTTAATATGCTGCATGTATGTGTGATTTATTGAAGGCATTAAGGGGGGAAGTAGATCAAGTTTAGAAGCAGTGCCTGCATTCATCAAATTCCTGAAAGTGAAGACTTGAACTACTCCTACTTACACATTTAAGAATGAAAGCTCTTGCGTGCCAGGAGGTTATTTGGTACGGAAGACCTGCAAAGCCCAAACAAAAACTAAAGCGAAACGCACCGACTCAACCCAAGTTTACGCCACCAAAATGTAATCGGAAATGATCTCAGAGTAGGACATGTCTCTCCATCTCAAAAAAGAAACCCCTACGCCCAGCTTCATAAATACTAGATTCACCTGTCTACTCCTGAAGTGCACTTTCTTTTCCGTGTCATGGTTTGATTGTAATGTGACATGGAAAATTCATGTCAAAGTGAAAAAGGTTGGGTTAGGTTAGGTAGTTACTTTATTAATCCCTGAAGGGAATTTTTTTGTATCAAAAACAATTCATTCAATTATTAACGACAAAAAGCAAAATAATCTAACATTTGTTTTTCTTTTCAATATAAAAGACAGAAAAAGCAAATACTTATTTCTTTTTTTGACTTAAGTTCAATTTAGGCCTTTTAAAATCTTTTACACTTCGACCATGACAAAAACAAACAGGGGCACACACCCTCAGAAAATAGGTTTTGGGTTGACTTTACAAAATAGAATTGGTCATCATAAATTATTTGTTAGCTGAAGCTTCATGTATAGTTATGTCTTCGCGTTACTTGTATTTAATGTGAGCATTGAGGATATAATGCTTTTTTTTTTTTTATTCTGTAGGGATGCAAATCAGAAGAATAATGCTGTCTTTCATCGGTTGTGGTACTAAATTGTCTCGTTTTCTCTGGTGGAATTTCCCCACACTCATGGCAATGTCCTATTACAGAAAAGAAAACTAAAGTTTATCAGATAAGAAGCTTTTTTACATCAAAGAAATTCAAATTCATCACTATGTTATAAGTTACAAATAAAAGCAATGGCAGTTTTATTCTAGATATTTGCATCTCTAAAAACTGCAGACAAAAAGCACAACTCTGACTCCTACGCATCGCTTCAGCTTTCATTGATAACGAACAACGACACTCTGTACACCCACTACTGCTACTACCACTACTTCTCCTCTATTTCTGTCATCATGGATCTTCTCTTAGCTCACTTAAAAGACCTCTGGTGCGCTCTTAACCTTCAAAGTAGCCAACATTAAACTATTTATTTTTGCAGTTTGATAAATACTGTATGTTCAGCATCATTAGAAGGGACTCTGCTCCACTGAATTTGAACAAAGTCTGTTTGCGTATATGAAATAAGTTGTTTCGAGCCTTTTGTGTCACATAAATCAGCATCGATCCGAGCTAAACACGGGAAGTTGGGTGAGAAAGAAACGAGTTTAACTGATCTCTGTAGCCCACCTCTCATTCCTGCCTGGAGGCTAACAGATCAAGAATGATCTTCAAATAGCATAACACATACAAATACATACAAAGCTCTGACTGAACTCTCCGCAGTTGAGTTGCATTATGGGTAATGTTGGTGCCAGGGCTTAACCAGGAAGAAGAATGGTTGGCATAAACTCGACAGTATCTCAGATTCTGCTGTATCGACTTTGTTACTTCTTGTGAACGATGAAGTGCAAAGCTAATTCGGTGGATTAGGCCACGGCTTTCTGCAGTTTCCGTTTGACGTTGCTTTCCTCTTTTAAACACTTATTAACTTCTCCTGTAGATATCACAGAACTGTGGTTAATCGCTTACACTCAAGACACTCTTTTTAAAGTTTAACATTTTGAAGTTGAGCGGCCGTAAAAATAACGACAATCTGGCGTCACAGAGAATTGACGCAGTTCAGCCAGCGAGTTTTTCCTTGTTTGGAGGAGGTGAGTTGGGTTGATGGGTCGTGACAACAGTGGACTCGGATGCAGAAGACCTCTGTTTGCTTCCCATTTCCAATCACAAACTGGGACTGTTTTTTTTAAAAACCGTGTTTAAGTCATAATTCCAACCGAAACCTTGATCTTTCCCCAACGCTGACCCGGGGCGTTTCTGTGCCGAAATCTAATCGGGGAGTCTGACTTGAGGAAACACTTCAAGGGTTGAAAAACAAATGACCTGTTGGGTTGTATGTGTTGGAGGACTTGTTGAATGAAACACGCTTTCGTCCACACACTGCAGAGATGGGTTTAATGAGCACACATCTGTCCTCTATCATCCACAAACACAACCCCCCTGCAAAGCAGTCAAATTTCCGGAGGACACTTTGTTCCTGTGCTTTTCCCGTGCATCCATTTTCTGATTGCTCACGTGTAGTCATCGTCTCTACAGCGTCCTTATGGTTGCACTTGCAACATTTTAACAATCAGCTGGAAGATTATAAAAAAAAATAAAAAAAATAATGATGCATTACAGCAAGAGCTATGGGACTGGAGTTATTCGGCCAACACGGATACCACTAAAAACTACAATGTCCAAGCTGTATCTTAAGCTGTGCCAAGCCCGCTCCTTTGACCTCATTTGAGAAGCTTAGTTGTGTTTGGCCGCACTCAGACAGCAGACAGCAGGAGGTTCACTCCTGGCACAGGAGGCCACATGACCAGATGGAGAAGTAGATAATTATAGTTCTGTTTAATGGGACCACTGACCACTTCAAGTCAGTTTTGGCTTCATTGTACTTGTTCTGAATTGGTTTTAACACTTACACAGTCATTTTATATGCTAAATAAGGAAGCAACTGGTATCTCTGCGACTTTATGTGGCTGCCAGTGTGAAATAAAGTTATTTTTGTTCCTTTTTTGTTTAGTTTTTTCAAATCATTAAAAGTTTACAACTCTGACAAAAGTTTTTAGCCAACAGTAATGCAGAGCGTGGCTCACACAGCCTCAGTGTGTCAGGCCTTGGCTCGGAGCTCCGATCACATATGCCTGGAACATCAGTGTATGAGGAATTCCAGCCAGTATTTTCAGATGTTGGATAGGATCTCCCTCCTAATTGGGGGATGAGGTTCTCCATCATTTTTTAATCATAACTTATTGCTATATCCTGTGAATCATATATTTGGCCAATTTTAGTCGAGCTGCAGACGATAAATTGTATGTTAATCCAAGAGCAGAGTCCCAGGCAGTGTTTGTGAGTGTGCTAGTTTGTGTGTCCAGCTTTACTCACGACTTAATTTGTATCTATTATGACCACTTTTCCAAAGCCGTGACCAAAATGGCAAGAGGACAAATTTCTTCGAAGCCCATTAAGCACAATGTAATAAGTGTTGATGCATTTTTAAGAGACACACTTGGCCGGAAACACTAGCGCTGCCTTCCTCATAAGTCCAATTTAATCTTTTTCTCATTATGAATTACGGTCCAGTGCTTGAGGTGTGTGTGTGTGTGTGTGTGTGTGTGTGTGTGTGTGTGTGTGTGTGTGTGTGTGTGTGTGTGCGTGTGTGCGTGCGTGCCCGCCCGCCCGTGAATGAGGCGAAGGCCAGAAAGCAGATGCTGTCGCCGTCACATCTTTCCAACCAGCTGTATTTTGGAGTTAGCATTGCCACCACTGACACACACGCCGCTGTTTTGGTCGTTTTTTGTTCACATTTTGGCAAAATAAAAAATATGCCAAATTAGCACTTCCTGTTTCCAAGGATTTACAGACAGCTATCACTGGATTACCTTGATACAAAAAAAATACGTAAAAATGTTATGATTGTCAGGCACGTTCTGCACATAGAAGGAGCATTTTTCTTCAATATTTTCTAAGCTGATTTATGGACATTTATTTGCCATGGATTTCTGAGACCATGACATTTTCAGGAGCCATTCGCTCCCTTGAATGTAAAAATATGTGCATCATGGTTGTCTGTTCAGATTTGATCGAGTTATGATTCCAAGAAAGTACTACTTTTGAACTGACAATTTTGAAGTACTTTATTTGCCATTTATTTCACAGCACCTGATGTATCTGCAACCACAGACTGTGTTGTTGAGGGGGTCAAATCAACACAGCAATCTACAATAATTAACTTCCTGTTGTTTTTAGAACACCCACACACCTGTCCCTCTCACCTCCGGCATCTTTACCCCATGTCCGTCCCTCTCCCTCCTTGAGGAGGCACACCTCGTTTTGAAACCTCTGAACTAGGCTGCTTCATTTTCTGTGTTAAACAGTTTTCTACGGCAAGGATGCGGAAAAAAAAAATCTGTCTGAGCTAAATTTAAACAAAACGTATTTGACTGGTCATGGTATATTAACGGCTGGGAAATACTCAGAAACCCAGAAAAATATTGAGCCATTTTGCATGATATTTCAAATGAGATTGCGCATTGCACTATCATCACTATAATAAGCGCCATAAATGTGCTGCACAGTGTTTACTTTTGATCTGATATTAAAGGTCGCTGGTTATATCCAGACTCAGCTGCTCGTCCTGGTCAGCCTGGAAGGTCTGAATTTAGCATCTAGAATTTTATACTAAATTGAGCATCTAGATTTGTTAACATAAATTTGTAGCTCTAACTTGAATTTATAGAAATTTTGAACATTGTGCCCTTACATTTTTTTTATCTGAATTTGTAAAAACATACAGTTAAGTGAGTAAGTTTTGTAAATTGTAAATTTCAAAAGTCTAATAATTTCAAAGAAGAATCCAGATGCATGATTTTCAAAGTAAAATATATCAGTACTGTAAGTAAATTATATATTTTTTAAAAAACATACTTGCTTCCATAAATAATAACTATACACGTATTTAGACCACTGTTTGAGATTATAATCAAAAATCAGTTAAAGAAAAAGACAGTTCCTGTTTCCACTGAACAGACAGCAATCCGGCTTAGAGGATATTAGAAGTGTTAATTAGAAGTACTTTATTTTTGTGTCTCTAAATTGATTTATAGATATTTATCCTCAATGAACCTTGGAGGTCCTGACAACACTGTAAAACACGAGCACTGGTGACGTGTCTGTATTGATCAACACATCTGAACTGAGCCTAAGAAGAAGCAATGTGTCTTTTGTGGCAAAATATCACTGCAAACATTTGGATGATGTGTGTCTGAAACTCAGTATCTCTTTATATCCGAATATATAGAACGTGTTTATACACATTATACCTTCTGCTTCTGTCTTTATATTTATCTTCTTATCTTTATGCATTCCATCTCACACAGAATTTTCATGGCTTAGGTGAACATTGCATTGACTTGCATTAATATTCGAGAGACTTACAATGACTATAACTGTAACCACTATTTGCCTAAACCCGAACTTGCTCTAATCTTAAACCACGTTGTCCTTCACAGTGTGTACACAAACATAGGACCTCACAGCACGGGTAATATGAGCACAAATACACACGTTTGTTCCTTTTTTTCCATGAAGTAACACAATTTATTAAAAAAAAAAAAAAATCTGGACGTAAATGCTACACTGGCCATCTTTAATTAACTACCTAATTGACCATTGCGTCTGAAATGTGCTTCTGTAGAATGACCTGCATTTACCATTTCAGCACCGTCGATTCATTACTGCATTAATTTTGAGACATTAGTATAATTACTGTAATCAGATGAGACCACTGACGAGAGGATTGGCAGCCCGCTTCACAGCATTTCACTTTGCTTCTGCTTAAGCAAAGTGCAAAACGTAAAGTGGAGTGCTGCCAGGTAGAGTGTGTGTGGGGAGGTGGAGTGGGGGGGAGGCAATTAGCAGCAGGAAGCAACAGGGTTTATGGGAAATGTACTTATGATTGGATACGCATTATCACTTACCGAAAGACTGGCTCACGATCGAGGTCATCCGTCGTTTGGTTGGTTTTCCATTGAGTTGCTGAATATCCATTTAACTAGCAGTCATTATAGGCTCTTTCTTCTTTTTTGCTCATTGGTCCACGATGCTCAATATTAAGTCACATTTCTGACTAATTCATTTGGAGTTTCCCTGCTGCAGCAGAATTAACCAGTGGACGTTCCACACTGGGCTGCTGTTGGCTTTGCAACACTGAAAAGGTTATGAGCCATCAGTGAAAAGCCTGAAGCTGATTTACACAAATCAAGAAATCTCAAATTCATAACATGACAAATGATAATTGGCCGAGCATCACGTCCCATTAGTCATGTTTTAGGTTATCAGAACAAGGATCGCATGAGAGTCGACAAACACAGAGAGGTTTACCTCGGAGCCAACTCCCACAGCGTCCAGCTCATATTCATTTCCAACTCTCTGAAATCAATACTTCATTAAGGGAAACAACACAAAAACTACCAGGAAGACATTTTTCACAAAGCAGCATAACAACACTGTGTGTCTGTCTGCCCGGTGATTAAATGCAACAGAGACTAAATGTCGCGATTGAATGTCCTGTATGTGAGAAAAGGCTGAGACATAACATTTGTCACAGGGACCTTCATTTTAAAACTTGTTTTTATGTGTAGGTACAAACGTACTTGTTCACCATATACATTTAAAGTGTGTTCACATACATAATTAGAAATTGAGATACAGTGGGGATGAGTGTTTCTTAACTTGGCACACACAAAACATGTATGTACATCTTTTTTTTTTTTCTTTTTTTTTCTTGGATCAGAAAACAGTTGAATTAGCTTCTGGCTTGTGTGTCGTGTCTATTTTGAGTCTTTCCCGTCTGGAGCCCCGTCGGTGCCTTTAAGAAAACAACCAGCGAGGACCAAATTTAGAGTGACATCGGTCACTTTGACAACTTACAGGAAAGCTGCTCCATTCATGAGCAATCCTAAAACACTAAAGGTTTCTTATTTATTTATTTACAGCAGTCCTCATCTTCTGATGCTGCACAGCAGGTCTTTGGAGATAAACCTGAGGTATACCGAGTTTCT
Source organism: Brachyistius frenatus (assembly GCF_029030835.1). Taxonomy (NCBI): domain Eukaryota; kingdom Metazoa; phylum Chordata; class Actinopteri; family Embiotocidae; genus Brachyistius; species Brachyistius frenatus. The sequence goes on along the minus strand of NW_027210643.1, from coordinate 1,987,610 downwards.
TTTTATATTTTTGCATTGTTGGCATGGCAGTGGGGGAGGTCAGTTACCTTGCTGTTTAAAAAAAAAAAAATTCTTTAGGAATACATCTGCCGTGACTCCACAGTAAAATAAACATATTGATCGGTGAAGAAAAAATAACAACAACTTTGCGTCCTCTTCCAAAAGTACAATTTTAAGGTACTTCTTTGCTTGAGATTTTAAGCTACTTTACTTGAATACATTCACTTGAGTCTTAGTTATTTGTTTACACATTAAGAAAATACATAAAAAGACATATAAAAGGTTACGAAATAGAATGTGAACGATTATAGAGCAACAATTATTTTTCACTGTCAGAGCTGCTTTCACAGTAGGATTGAGGTAAAACGATTGGATGTTTGATAGTTAAAATATTGAGTTATTGTACCTCTGTTTCAACTGCACCATTTGTTGTTGCACTTAATTACAGTAAATCGCTCTCTTTAGAAAAAAAACTTTCAACACTGGATTGTTCTATAGACCTATGCTTTTGTTCAATACCAGTGTTTATATATCATTATGTAACGAAAATGGCTAATTCATTTCAAGACATCAATATATGTGCTGAAAATTGTTCCTCTTTAAATTACGAAATCCATGTAAGTGTAATTAGTTCCTGATACTGAGAAAAATATGTTATTAAATTACAGGTTCAAAAACTTGATGATTACAAAGGGGTTACAACTTAATTTATTGTTTTTTGCAAAAAGCTTACATATAGAATATATTATTCATTCTGTTGCTTTGCATCATTTCGCTGCACAGGAATGCCTTTTGTCTACATGTCGACGGCCTCCATTCATTTGGCAGTATGAGCTCATATTTTAAACCTTGTTTCTGATTTAACTCTCTTGTTTGAATACACTCCGCCTCTTGTTTGCCGATCAAATCAACGTACATTGCTGTAATAAACCACGCCAAGGCGGTTGGCCATGTCATCAGAAAAGACAAAGAGGTATTTAACACAAGCTTTTGAAGAACCAACAATCTTGTTAGCAGAAGATTAATACGTTTCAAAGACTCCCGCATTGGCAGCTGCATCTGGTTGCTGGTTTTTCATCAAGGCAATATGCTGTCTTTTTGTTTTGTCTGATCTCGATATGAAGGTCTTATATTTTTGTCTGTTCAAGCACTGGTCAAAAGTGATTTGTCAGCGCAGTTGAAGTTTAACACATTTGAACCAGAAAGTTGGACTGGAACAAAAAACTAACCTTTCATAGAGTGAACGATGTCGACAACAATCACATTAAACCTACTGGAAATTAATCTCAAAGCAGAGAACAGTGTTAAGTCAACAATATTAAGCCAAAGTTGGACAGGAAGAAGGAACAAAAACCTGTAAAAGGGAGCAATGCCATGAGGTGATGCTTGGTTTGTCTTTGTTTGTACTGGACTTCCACCTTCTTCAACAGCTAAACACTGACCCTCCACCATCCTGACAAAAATCGACCTTAAATTTTCTTCTTGTCTAAAGCTGATGTCATTGAAATACACTAAGTGTGAAATGCAGAAGAAGCAAGAAGAATTGTGCATTTACATTGGCTTGTCAAGAGCAAAATATTTAAAATGATAACAAAGATGAAGACCTTCCATCTTAATTTCTCTCAAAAATTGGATATGAAGGACCAGGCGTTATATCTCAAGTTGTACTGAGGCATCAAAGAGGTATTTCATAGCAGGATGCATCTTTCTCTTTTTTCTATCTCTCTCTCACTCTCCATCACTACGCTGGCTGTCTGTTAGCATTTTTCCCTTTTAACTAGCCTTTCTACTCCCGTGTTGTCACGGGTTTTTAGAATAAATGAAAGCAAAAAAAGGTGACTGACGGAATATGCGACACAGAGTATAGATCCGACATGTTGACCTGGAGAAAATCATCACATTTGCTTTTGACATGCTGGTTTGTGAAACCCTTTCTAGTTGCGTGTGCAGCAACATTTGAAGGTTAACTGGGGCAGGTTTGAAATAAACAAACACTCCATCATTTAAAGCCTCATTGTCAGCCTGAGGCCATGGTGACTAATTTTGTCACACACTGAGACTAGCTCTATTCTCCCAATCACAAATGCAGAGCATCAGAATACATCGTCATGTGATAGATTTCTATCTACGGCTTTATTTATATTTACTATAAAGCATTTCAAGCAAAAAATACAACCCTGTTTTCCAAAAAGGTTTGGATGCTGTGTAAAATATTAATAAAACGAATGCAATGATTTGCAAATCCCATAAACCCATATTTATTTGAGAATAGACCAAAGACAACATATCAAATGTTGAAACTGAAAAATATTGTTGTGTTTGCAAAATATATGCTCATTTCAAAAGCCACACGTCTCAGAGAAGTTGAGATAGGGGCAACAAAATACTGGAAATGCTGTGCAACACAAAAAATACACCTTTTGGAACATTTCACAACTAATTAGGTCAATATGCGACAGATCAGTAACATCAGTATAAAAAGAGCATCCCAGAGAGGCAAAGTCTTTCAACAGTGAAGATGGTGAGAGAACCTCTCTGTGAATGACTGTGGGGGAAAATAGTGCAACAATTTAAGAATAATGTTCCTCAACATAAAATTAGAAAGAATTTGGGGTTTTCATCATCTGCAATGCATAATATCAACAAAATATTCAGAGAATCTGGAGAATACTGGATATCCGTAATCTTCGGGCCCTCGGGTGGCACCACATTAAAAACAGACACAGTTATGTATTGGAAATCATCGTCTGGGCTAAGAAACACTTCCGGAAAACCATTGTCTGTGATCGCTGCATCCACAAATGCTGGTTACAACTGTACCATGCAAAGAAGAAACCATAAACATGATCCAGAAGCGTCAGCATACATACCGGTAAAATAAGTTGTAACTGGTGACGCTCATTAAGTTTCAAGAATCCACATTGAACTGCATGAATCATGAAATATAAAGACAAACTCATCTTGAATTAAATAAAAAGGTATATTTATGTAATTCTAACCCTTTTTACAAATGCTTGAATGAGAGCCAAGTACTGATGTGATGTTATTTTTAGTCGTTGCTGTTTTAACAAGGCTGGCAGCAGACAGCTACTGCATGCACGCTGTGTCATGGAAAACTTTGTCTTTCAAAATAAATGGGCAGCAGCAGAAGTTCTGTAGACCTCAATATAAATGTGTGACTTATTTTTCCACCCTCAACTTTATTTCCTGTCAATTTCCAATCATTCAATTTTTATGCCCGACCCACCAGCTGAAAACCACAGGGATGAAGTACAGTACCAGAAATAAAACAAATCTTAGTAATCCTTGCCTGAGTTATTTGGTACAGTGGGCCCTATAAAAAAAAAATTGTCGTAGGAATATAGCTGTTATTCAAAAACTTGACTAGCTGTTGTTTCCAGTCACAATACCTATAATAATCACTACATTGTGCATATACACGTTGTAGTTTCACTCCTTAACAAACATTCTGCAGAATATTATAATGTAATCCCCAGGACAGAATTCCTAGTGATGCAGTGTTTACAAGTATGACATATAATTTCTTATTTCTTTCTTCTAAAATACTCAAGCGTTATCGCCTTACTTCCCAAATATGTTATGTGTTTTATATTTGTCCATGCTTTTACAGCCGGTATGCTGTGATTTACACCCAACAGTCCAGCAGAAGCATCTCTGTCCAATCTTAAAGCGTGTTCTATCCAGACACAAGACAAACCTCACTCCCACAAATTCCAACCTTATCAAAACCATAACACTGCCAAACACCCTTCACTCCATTTCATTTCGAAGATATAGTTTCATTTCGTGTCCATTTCAACAACCCAATACGAGGTACCCTTTCGGTGACCAACCCCAATTCCTGACACAATTACCCCCTCGGACCCTGGTCAGCTCTGGTCTTCAGAATTGCGTGAAGCCTTCAGGCCAGACGGCATCAATAAGTGCCTGACAGACCTCAGAGGAACCCCATTCCAAGACAGCAGAAGCAAGATAAAAGACAAATGAAGAATAATTGACTCAGCTCTCTGCCAAAGGGATTAGTATGAGTGAACTCTTGGGATATTTTCCCCTTTTTCGCTCTCAGTTGCTGTCTGCCTCTCTCTCCCCTCATCTTTCTCCCTGCCCTGTGTGCTGTTCAGTTTCTCATGGCACCATCAGCACCACCCGAAATCACACTGTCCATTAATACCCAACAGAAAGAAAAAGCTTATTAAAGACATCAATAACTACCATTAGAATCCAAAGGGAAACAAGTGACCTCATTTGATATAGCAGCTGAAGTTAGCCTGCAGACTGGATCGTGCCTCTTCTCATATTTTTTTTGTTTGTTATCCTTTTACTTTCAGAGACACCACACACACTTCAAAAAGTTATGCCGGCAAAATAATAATAATAAAAAAAAAAGACATATCTGACACAAAAAAACATAATTCAAGGTATACAAGTTTTTCTTGTATACACATACTTATGCAGAACACATGGATTCCTTTGTTTGTGTTTGAAGCAGCTCATTATTTTCAGTGTTCATGGAATCTAACAATTTCACCAGTCAGTCAGATCCATGATATGTCTTTTATTTGCAGCCTGTGCTGTGTCGTATGAGGATGTTTTTCTTCCCGTCATGGAGAGAAGGCAACTGTAATCTGAATTGTAACTACAAGTATGTGAACTTTAAAAAAAAAAAAAACTGTTGAGTTGGAAGTATTTTTCCTCGCAGCACAGCAGTAGGTAAAGAGGGTAATTGGGGTAGAAGAGCAAACAAAAAAAAAGATTGGATGAACATGGGAGATGTCATGGATTTCATTAATGAAATGGGAACTTGTGCGCCCTAAATTTGAGCTCATTTTTCTTGTAATGAAAACACTTGTCGGTTTTGTGTTGAGCGTGTTCACACACTCTCCATTGTGGCATTAGCCTGCGAGTGGTCCTCGAGGCAAAAGGTCGCTGTTGGTCCCCATTCAGCCAACCTGGTATTGTGTGATGTGTTGCCTTCAACTTCCATCAAGTGCAGCTCTCACAACAGACAACACACTTTCTATGTCAGATAGTTTGTGGTAGTTTGATTAATTATTGTCAATTATATATATAAACTAACATAAAAAGTATTATATACTATTATATATATATATTATATTATAGTATAATTAGTTAGACATATCTGTGAAAACACGCTTGGAGAATTTATTGCAAATTTATTAAAAAACCCAAACTGAAATCCCTCATTTACAAAAATGTTCAGACCCTTCATTCATCACTTCGTAGAAGCCTCCTTGGCAGCAGCAGTGGCTTGGAGACCTCCTGTGGAATTCTTTGCAGGCTTTGCATCTGTAAATATAGGAAATTTATCTGATTGTTCCTGGCAGATCATCTAAAGCTCCTTCAGATCAGATGGGAAACATCTGTGAACTGCTATTTTCATGTCTCTCCACAGACGTTGTGGAGATTAAGTTCGGCCCACTCAAGGACGGTCAGGCCCTTGTCTCCAGTGTTGTTTTGGCTTTATGTAATTGTGCTAAAGGGCGGACCATCAATCCAATCTCAAGTTGCTGCACTCTTGAGAGCAGGTTTTCTTCAAGGACTTTTCTGTATCTGGCTGGATTCATCTTTACCTAATAGCACCAACATAGCATGATTCTACCACCACCGTGCTTGACTGTGAGGATGGTTAAGATCAAAGATTTGCGACAAGATGATTTGAAAATTACAACTACTCGGAATTTTGCTTGTCTGTAACATTGTGAAACCTGCCAGTTTACAACAAAGCAACTTGACAAGACAATGTAACATTCCCACAGCAATGACTGTGTACTCTGTTTTTAAATGCCGGGCTTTAGGTTTTACCATTGCTGGAGATAATTTATAGCATTTTGAAAGAGGATAGTGTTAGTAATTTATTTGCCATAGTTGCATTTTCAGTTGTGATGAAATAGCGAAAAGATAATAGCCAGCGTGGCTTATGCAAATTTAGGGCGTGAACTTGAGACAGGAGTTCTCCCCTGTTTTGTCAATTTCTCCCATCTTTTCCTCAGCAGTTCTGTCATTTAGAGGAGCTGGTGACTCGTCTAATAAGCAGAAAAAAAAACACTATCATGCCTTACATTCAAAAACTACTCAGTTGTAACTTTACATGCTGAGTCAAGTAGATCAACTGACTTGAGTCAGGCTGAGAATGACAGTTCACACTGTTGCAACTTTTCGCTGCAACTTTCTAAAACAGTTTCGTGTCATTGCAAATCGTTGTTCCGAACTGGACTTTGAGTCAGGTGATGAGCAGTTCCTGGTGTTCAAGGAGGTCGGATTTTGGCCTTTCTGTGGCCCACGTCCAATCCATTGAAATTGCCGCAGGTGGAGTCCTGTGACTGAATAGTTTTACTGAATAGATTTCAGCTATTGAGAATGTTATTCATTTAAAAGCAATTGTCCAACACAATCAAGTGTGCAAACAGTAAAGGGGTATGGCTATATGTTTGTTTGTTTGCTTTGTTGCAGAGAATTAGGGGAGGATTTGTACATGTATCGTGTGTGTTTAATATGAGGCTCCAGCAAAGAGATGGTCGGTTATCTTATTTTAATGACTGGAAACTTGAATTAATGCAGAAGTACTAAACCATGTTCTCGTTCTACAAAGGAGCAAAATGTTATACTGTTCCTTCAATCATTGCACTATTGACTTAACTCTTAACATTTTGTACATTTTGGGGATCTGTAATGCATTGAAGGCAGAAAAACACACATGCCAGGCATACTCAATCAGAACATAACATCCTGTTTTATCAAAGACGTGTTCCCATGCTGATATTCACTCTTTGCAATTCATCCCCAAAGCAGACAGAGAACAGTGAAAACAAAACCAGCACGATAACCAGCAGCTACACATTAAGCTACGGGCTGTTACGCTCCTCAAGAGGACAAGGCCTTTTATGTAATACTGATGGACCTGCCTTGGTTGATGAGGTCGCTGTCGGTGCAGCAAATTTCCAATTAATCAAATTACCAAATAGCAATTAACACCCGGTGAACTTAAGGTCTGATTACTAATCCACCCTATAGATCGTCAACATGACATTTGCTTAAGTACAATTTAACACTGGCTAAATGTATATTTATCGCTGCACTTTTACGCCGTTAACTGTTGTGGTGGTTTACTGTGTTGTTCAATTCTGCAGCATTGCAGCCGGCTCTCTGGACCCACACCTTCCTCCTCACTATGGCACCCTGTTTCCATCATTCTCCCTGTTCTCGTGTGTGTAGATCCATTCTTCCACATCTTCTAGCCCACCCACCCACCTATCCCTCCAACTACAAGCCATTATCGAAGCGTCATCATTTAGTCCATCTAGCTAGATGCTGTCAGTGGCCTGATGCTGCCCGGCATTCTCCGCCCCTGATCTCCCCCCACCCGCACTACTAAAGACCTGGAACACCAAGCCCTCTCTCGTGGGTCGGTGTAGGCCATCTGTGCTCCAGACAGGAAGTAAAAGCGGTGCTGAGTCGTTGCCTGCATGCAGGATGTCCTGGGCGACACAGATCAATGCGAGTGGTGTGGATGAGTGAGTAAAATGAGCATTGATTGCCAGGAGGCGGCATGCTGCCAGGGGGTAGCCAAGGCTGCATAACACCCTCCAAGGACCTTGGAGATGGGGGGGTGATGATTACCAGAGCCGGGAGGTTTGTGTGTGTGTGTGTGTGTGTGTGTGTGTGTGTGTGTGTGTGTGTGTGTGTGTGTGTGTGTGTGTGTGTGTGTGTGTGTGTGTGTGTGTGTGTGTGTGTGTGTGTGTGTGTGTGTGCGTGTGTGTGTGTGTGAGAGAAATACTTGATTTCCGCATACGACATCTATATGTGGGATCAGCAGGCTGTAATAAAAGGGAATCACTTGAAGACATGGAAAACTCTCATTACTGCTACACAAATTCAAATATTCCTTCCAAGTTGTTATTGTATGGAGGCTAAAAAATGAGTAGCACTTAAAAGGCTGTCAATGTTTTTTCAATAAGTGAATTCATTATAAGCCAAACTGCTATAACAGCCCAACAACATATTGCTCCTGTGTGATCCTCTAGATTGGCAGATCTCATTATTTCTCCCACCCCGATGATTTTCAAGACACCGCAACGTGTTAAAACATGTCTGAGCCTCAAGCAAAACAGATAACCTCCAAATTATGCAGAAAATCTGACCCTCAGCGGCTGTTTGAGTAGCCACTTGATTGATACATTTTTAATGCTATTCACTGATAAAAGCCTGAAAAAAAAAAGAAGCGCAGCAACACCAACAGTACAAACACATCTCACATCTTTACTTCTTTCATCAAAGTACATATTACTTTATGCTAATTTCCCCTTGATGTAGTCATGTAAGAAGCGTCCGGATTAAGATCCACTGTCTTCTTGTTCTCACTAAAATGTAATTTAGTGTAAAAAAAAAAATGGAAATAGGTAGTCATTTTTAAGGTACTGTTTGATGGATAAACTACAGTTCTTCAGCGCTCTCCGCTTGTACCGAGAGACGGACAATTTCCCATCTGATGTAGTGATGTCTGCCAAAACTGGCCTACTGATGGAATGGAGGGTCCATTGATAGCTATGCTTCAGCAGTTTTAAAGACACTGCAGTTATATAAGTTTTTCTCGGCACATCCCACTTTTCAAAACAAAAAGTTCTGCTTGCATTACAGAACTAACTGCAGAGCTTGTGTAATAAGACACTGTATGTCCATCTAGTAATAATACAATGCAATAGTCATCATTAATAGAAGATCCACAAAACGGTTTGATTGTGACACCTTCTGCCTACATCAGAACAATAACTGAACGATGGAAGTTTACTGGTAATGTTATTCTAATTGTTTAATTACTGCCTTTTTATTCATCTTGCAAAGTGTTGACATTTGGTCAAATCCAGTCTTCAGAAAAGCATCCCAAGAACTGCTATGTCACATTATATCAACTACTTGTTAACCATCAAGTATTCATTGGAAATAAATATGTAACCTTTTTAATTTAGTAAGTAATAAGTAATCAAGAAAATGACTCGCATTAAATCTATACATATACAGTAAGTACGTATATCCTGCAGTATATTGTACTATCAATGGAAACTGTTCAACAAACAGTGCAGGGAAACGGGTGATGTTTCTATATTGCAGCAAAGAGTCAAGGTTTAGAGGTCAGCTACTTAGATGGGTACATTCATGGACTGTATATAAAGTTGGATGTAGTCCAGGTCTGAAAAGCTTCACAAAGCTTCATCTTCTCTCATGAATTAAGTCAACAATATTGTTCCCACGTTATTATGGTGTCATTATTTAAATTCACTCCTTCTGATCAGTGTTCTGGTGGTCCAGCTGAAAAATAATTCTATCATTAATTAGATATTGATATATTATTGATATATTAGATATATTAGGTATGTTTGGTGGCGTGTCTGTTTGATTGTCTTACCTGGGGGTACCGTCAGGTTTCCGGTATTGGTGGGTGGACATAGTGTTCCTGGGTTTTCAGTCAGATCCAGCCTGTCAGATCATTCAAATATGGTCACTTCTGGCTCCAAAACTACAAAGATGGCGGCAGTCAAAATACTAGACTGAAGGCTTAAAAAGTTGTTCACAAACCAATGGGTGAGTTGCTGCCTGGGTACATCACCCATTCATCTTTGGAACAATCTTCCTTTTATTTGCGAGTTGTTAAAGCTCCAAAACACTTTGTTTTCAAATCATCGGTTTTGCGTTGTGGACCTGAAAGGTCAGCCATGCACGCCTTCATGTTATGGTGACATTTACATAAAAGTCTCTGCAGCAGTCTTGCTGGGTCTGATCTGCAACATTTTCATTTCACTTTAACTCTGCATAGGAAATCCTGAATTGAATGCAGGCACTTTAATGAAAAGGCTGCAGCAGCACAAGGGAAAACACGCCGCCTTCTAAGATTTCAATCATCATCTTTAACAGTTCGCCCAAAATCAGGAAACACTATAAAAGAGCAAATTTCTTCATGTGGTGTGACCGGAGCAGAAGCACTTAAAACCCTCCTACAATCCAAGTAATAATTAGACCAGAATACTCACTATGTGCTTAAATTTCATTCATGCCAAACATGCAATAGATGAATATCCAGCAAAATGATTTATGCAGCCTTTGAGTATATTGTAAATTTGAGAAGACTCTCTTCTTATTATGTAAGACTTTCCATGTTGGGAAAATGGCTTACATTTTTCAAACTGAATGAGCAATAAAGTAAATGTTAATAAAAAGCTAGGAGCTGTCATTTATTCACAGTTCAAAGTCATACAAAATCAGCTGTGTCTTCTGGATTGTGTGGGTGTGGTTTCATTACATTTGATTGACAGCAATTTGTAACAAAAGCAAACAATAGCTTAAGGTGTACAACAATAACTTCATAAGTTTTATTATTTATTTTTTTTTACATTCTACAAGATAAATCCTGTTTAAATTTCAATTTGGGTTTTCAAGAGTGACATTTCAAAAAGAGCGGCATCACCAGAAGTGACAGACAAGTTTGGCAGAAAATCGTGTTTATGGAGGACCTCTGATTGGAAAATGTGCCTGTGCTGTTTAACTACCAGCTCTTAGCATTTAGTTGGCATTTACCCACGAAGATGGAACGCTGTTTATATCTGATTTTACGTAACCTCTATTTCATGCTGTACTTTATTATGCAAACGTCACAGAACAACGGTAAATGCTTGACATAATTATATTTCATCATTTTATTGGCATCTATTCAGGGTGGGAAAAAAAACAGGATTATAAAACAACAGTAGCACTTATAAACTTATATTTTTACTTATTTGCTTTGCATGTAAAGACATTGTTGACTCTGGCATCTGCATGCTGCAGAAAGCAATTAACCTTGTAGTTTGTGTTGCATAAATGTAGCAATACACTGTCTCTGCTGCTTTGTATGCAAGAAAAATGTACCCTTCATATTCAATAATATCACTAAAGGGAATCCAGTTTTTTTTTTAGAATGACCCTTTATCAATCCTATTTTTGTCAAATCAAAAGCTCTATATTTACTAATCATCAACAGTGAATTAACGGATGGTCAATTACTACAGTATTAAAATACAAATAATACCTTGCTGTAAATCCCAGAAAACATTCTCCGCTGCCAAATAACGTACTGTATATCTGACATGTCTTCGTTTAAATACATACATTTTTCCATAAAAAAAAATGACATACACTGTAAACAACAAGTATTTGCACAGAATACAATACATTTAAAACGTTTTTGAAAAATGCCAAAACATTTTAAATCATAGCTTACAAGATCCAAGTCGGATGAGGCTTTCAATTCCTCTCTCCTCACAGAGTGACTGACACTAATCAGGGAATGCTGCACCCGTCTGGAGTCACGGTTATCTAAATGACTCAGTGTAGTTCCACCCAGACAAAGCATGATAACACAACCTTTATGAACCCCCGACACAAGGTGTTCCTAGATTCAACGATAAGTGTAAAACTGTGATTGGATGGGGAATAAATTTTCCTCTTTATGTTTAATTTAAATGCTAATTTTGGGATATTTTGCACAGCAGTGTGACGGCAGATTTGTTTCAGTAAACTAATTACACAAATGAGATGCATTGCTCATCTGACTTTGGAGAAATGGTGGGTCAGTGTGACTTCCTGTTAGAATACCCTGGATAAATGTAAGAAAAAAGGCTTTTCTTTTTTCTTTTGGCTTTTCCTTTTTCCTGTCTTCGAGGACTGGCACAGGCTTTGCAGCTCATTTCCCCAAAAGCTCAGAGTAGAAAAACACAGATGAAAGCTGAGAGTTTTCTACAAAATTGAATATATACAGAATAACTAACTAAACTATGTTAAAATGGTGGTTTCCTGGTTTTACTGACTCCTGAGATTTATCCTCCATTTGCCCTTTTTCAGGGTTTTATTACTCTGATCGGTCAGGCTGTGCATCAGTGCTGCTGTCGTGAAACATTCTGAGCACATCAACCATGGAGCATGAATACTTTATAATGGCAATAAAGAAAGCATTTATGGCAGCTGCAATTATGGCGACCCATTCCCCATGCAGTCCCTCTGTTAAATGTCTTATAATTATCACCATGTCGACAAATTTGTGCTTTATTATAGATGAAGAGAGATCATCGGTGCTGGTGTTTTTATTGAATATTGAAATGTTGCCAAGCGTGGTATCATGAGGAGGGAAGAAAACTGGGCAGATGTTTGTGGGCAGTGTGTGGATCACAGAGGCTGCTGTGGCTGTCAGTATTCACATGTGGTAGGCAAATGGTTTTGAAATGTATTGATGCAGACAGACCTAAACACAGTACCACATGGTTTTCATAGAATTAGATGTGAGTTGGAGCTGAAAATTCCTCGGATGCAATAAAAAAGTGATCTGGGTATTTACAGTGATCTATATTCATATTTATAATTCATAAACCCGTTTGAGGCTTTGACTCTTTAAATTTAACATTTTAAATTAAATATATATATTTTGTCCTTATTCCCACAAAATACTGAATAAAGCCAATAAATAAAGACCTTTGAAAACTTCTTAACCATATACGTTGAATTATACATGCGATGGGAGTTAATATCTTCATTAGGCTTTAATACAATTTAGTATGTAACTTGAGCTCATGTACAAGAAATGAATGAATACCAGATGAGCTTGTGTACCAAACATCAGTGTGTAAAAATCTGCATTTTGAAATTAGAAGAAAGTTTGTACTATTCACAGGTACTGATTGATGAATTCAATGGGAGCAAATGGACTTCCATGCAATTTATTACTCCTAAGAATTTTTTTTAATTGTTCATATATTACTGAGCTTGTGTACCGGATGACAGCGTGTAAAAATCAAGCATTTAGAAATCGATTTGCTTTCTTGCAGGTCACATGCTTTAGAGAGTGATCGGATCTTAAAAACATTTAAATAAGTTTAAACCAGATCAAGAGAACTGTGAACATTTCAATTCTTCACTCCGAGAAAATAAAAGTGCCAGAGTGTCGTACTGATGCACTTCATCTGCATTACACCTATATTCAAAATGTAAAACGGGTTACGCTGATGTTACTCATTAAACAGACTTGGTATTGAGAGCTAAATGAGTGACAGTTACACAAATAAAGATATGGTTCATACAAACTTTGTTCACAGTACTAAAGCACTGCTGTTGCATCTTTATCCATCAGATACGAGCTATTCAAGGATACCTTTCACTAATGCATACCAAAAAGGGTACATTATAATACATGCATAGAGTCCTGTTTGCAAGATAGTTGAGGTGAACCCAGGCTGCCCTCATTCTCAAAAGCAGGATTATCAGCGCTGCTCTGTATAACATATACTCAGAGTTGAAGAAAACAGGACATTCAGGAGAGTTCATTTAAGCTGCCATGGCTGCACTGTTGGTGCTGTCAGGTTGAGAACAGAAGGAGTGCTTTGGTTAAAACATTGTCAAATTATTCTGCAATAGACTCAACTGCAGGGTTGATTAAAGTGTAACAAAAAACATTGCAATGTGCTGATGCTTTCTGTGCTGCATATGACGCATGAGGAGATATTATGGCCACATAAGTAAATACTAATGGAATGAATGAATAAATATAGAAAACTGTGCTGTAGCGAGCGTCCTCCCAGGTGACCTTCTTCTCAGGAATTTGTTTAAAGCATCCCGGTGAAGAAAACAACAATTACTGTCATAGGTGGGCGATGAGAGGCAAAGCACCAGAAGTCTGCAAATGGATGACAAAAAAACAACAACACTAGTATGCCAAGTTTTCTAAGCCAATCCACTTTACTGTAAACCAAGATGCTTACACGGCACCTTGACATCTGACGTTGAGTGTGAAGACACTTTCAGACATTGAATATCGTACTCTTTGCTTTATGTATCTGTTTCATCTCTGTTGTGTGATTCTACAATTCAAACATCTGGACAGGAAAGAGCTGCAATGACTTTACAATTTGAGTCATGGAAATAATGATGTCAAGAGATAGGGTTATTCCCAGTTCTCTTAGAAGATGCATATATGATTGATATTTAAAGCTATATTGCAATTGAAGCCTTTGTAATGACCTGTTTGGGTGTGAGTCATGATCTCGCTCAAAACAGTCATGAACATTTACAAGGAGATCTCTATGGTGGATCGCCACCTCTGCGCCGGTGGCAGTCGTAGCCGGAGGCATTGTGTTGTCGGGTTGTCTGTCCGTTACTATATTCGTCCATCCCATTCCTGTAAACACAAAATCTGAAGAACCTCAAGGGAATTTTCTTCTGGGTCTCGAGTCTTCTGACAAAACCCAATCACACAGCCATAAAAGTTGGAAAGAATTTTCTTCAGCTGAAGGTATGTTCCCCCAGACTCCTGATCAAGGCATCATGGAATTAGTCTGGAACTAAGACTTTAAAGAGTCTGAATAAACACATGAAATGTGCAAGAACGGTGTTTGAAACAGTCTACCTGCCAACTACCTTGACAAGCTATGTGCACGTGCTCAATGAAAAGGGAACTCATGGAAAATATTGATTTGATTTAGCTTTTCTTGGCTGCCCTTTGTATGAAGTTAGCTGATAAATAAAAAAGTAGATTCACTCTTCACTTTATTTTTGGTGCCTAAAACTTTTGAACCGTATGTTCTATATGCATTTTTGGGGTGTGTCTTGATCTGTACAATTATTGGGTTAAAACTGTTATTTACAAACAGAATATTTTTCAATTTTTGTTAATTTTTCTTAAAGGGGAACTTACACATCAAAGTGTCTTTACAGGAGTATTGCTGCTTATAAATAAATAACTATAAAGTTTTTGCAAGTTTGAAAATTTTAAAACAGAAAAAACAACAACAAAAAAACAACATGTGGGCTTACAGACCTCTGCAAGACAGTTTTCATCTCTGCTTGAGACAAACATGACATTGTTAATTAGCCAAGTTACTATGGCAGCCACAATTTTTGTATTTACTAAACTACACTGTGGTCAAATGAGAAGGTGCCCATATTCCTCTCTTTGGTTGACTATAAAAGGATTCAACGTGTTTGTGTGTTGCATTGAAGATGACATCACGGGGGTGTCGCCATCGTAACTGGATTTACGGGGGGTACTATCTGCAGTGGAAAACCCAATTCAGAAAAGTCCCTGGTACCGTCCAGCTAAATTAACAATTCAGTGGTCATCAGTTCTCGTCACCAAGTAAGGCTTGGTGCCAATGGAAGCAAGCTGCTTTCCCAGTAGCTCTTCCAAAATGGTGAAAGTTGCAAAGGGAGCGACAGCTTCAATCTCTAACCTTGGATAACCTTACAGCAGTGCTCCGAGGATTCAAGAAAGATCAACTCAAATCAAAGCAACAACACCTTACCACAGTTTCATATATGAAAGCTTCATCCTCTTATTAAAAGAAATTACATTTATTGCACTGTAAAGGCCTAATTTATTGCACAAGAAGTGAAGAGAACTCTGTTTCACTTTCAGTCTTATGTTGGAAATGCTGCAAAGCAATTTTCCCCTGGTAATTAATAAAGTACCTACCTACCTTACAGAAATGTCACAATTAACATCTTACAAATTCTGGTACCCTGACTTAAAAGAACAGTAACTCATCTTGTCAAATGTGAGACCACCACAAACTACACAGCTGCTGTAGTCAGCCCGTTATATGATCCGGGGATGTTCGGAGGTGTTGTGTTCAGGGCTCACTGAGGTTAGGTCTATAAGTGTCAAAAATAGCAACAAAACATTTCCCTGAATGTAGGCGTGAGGAATGTTTTTCATAGTCCAGGAGATGTAATGTTACTGATAGCATCAGGTTAGGTGCATTCACAGATACACACACGTTCCCATATGGGAGGATTATGAGTGGAAGGTACAGCCCATTGCTTTCTTATAACATCCTCTAATCTCTGGCCAGCTGCCCTTGAGGCTGTCCACTCGGAAGACATTGCAACTTTTCACCTTCAATAAAGCACCTCCTTCTCGCTCTGGCTTCGCCATCTACTGGGGGGCGGGAGGGGCGCGGCCCCCTCTCCATCACAGAGATTGGACAGGGTTGGCCCTCTGCTTGGCTGTGGAGGAGAAACCCATTTTTATCCCCAACCCTGTCAGCTTGAATTAACTGTACAACCCCAACCTTTCAGCCCAACCCGTGCCCCATTACTAGCCGCGACACTGTCGGTATGGTTTTCTATTTTCTCCGAAGGTTCTCTCAGCTCCTACTCTCCCTCCAGTACATTAAGTTTACTCCTTTTCACACAGAATAGCCTTTGAGGGCATGATCATGAAATGTTGAAAACTGCTGTCCTTTTGTGTCAGGTGTTGTAATGGCAGAGCAGGCGGGATACATCCATCGAGCTCTGCAGACCCACCTTTCATCCCACCTAATGGCTCAACTTTAACAACCCCACCCGGCGCCATAATATCCCAGAGTCCTCTGCTTTCAAATAAGGCTTCTCCGGGGTTACTTTGTGATTTTCATTCTGAATACTTTAATTTCCTATTACCCTGATCCGTCCATCACAAGTTTTGCAGACTCGCTTCTAAACTCTGTCGTCATTTGTATTCATCACATTTTCAATTTCTCCCACGCTCTCTCCATGATGCTGCATAATAGGTTTTGTGCTTTTAAGGTGTCGAACAGTTTCTTTTTCCAATTAGCATTGAATCATTTCTCCAGCACTAATCTCAAGCCCGGCGTATAGCCCGGCTCCCCCATCTTTGATTTAACACATGGTGTGAATCTGGGGGGAATTGGAGGTGCAGCCATGTTGGAGAATTCCCGCGGACCACAATGTGTTCACCTCCTGATTGCTCGCCCTCCCCAGGTTTAGCGCTGGTTTATGGAGCATGATATGAAATAAACCCTCTTCGGTCCCCCAACAAAGGTCGGTGGCGTAACTCGCACTAAACTCTGGGAGCGCCGCGTTCAAGGATGAAGGGTTCCGGAGATGCGTTCGAGGCAAGGTGGGAGCAGAGAAGAGGGACTGGAAAGTTAATTTAAGAGCACATCTGTTAAGAGAATTGCGGGAACAGAAAAACAAAAATCCTGCTGCTACTCCATGAAACAGAGGCCAACTAGTGTCGATCATCGTGAATCAATGCGCACACACTGAGCTTTGTCGGGCCTTGAGAGGGAGCAGGGATAGATTGTGTGATTTTATGTTCTAAAAGCAGTACTCTACGTGAACAAAACCCGCCGTCATACAAACAGATCTGCAAATATAAACCTTCAAAAACAATTAAATTAGAGCCCACTGAGTCCCTTCATGAATTGCTTTTGATGGGCAATAATAAGCCACACTCTGCAATAGAGGCTATTTGTATGTCCAGTGTACTATGTTTATTATCATGGATATCTAAAAAGTAATGAATACATCAATTGTGTCTGGTCATGGCAAATATGGGCCTCTTTCAATCCCCAGCTTTAACCACAATCTCTTCATTTATTGTTAATAATAAAACCCATCGGGGAAAGAAAACATTCAAAATGCAAATTGTTAACCCACCTAGCCCCCTCCAACACACACACACACACACACACACACACACACACACACACACACACACACACACACACACACACACACACACACACACACATCAGGAACACATACCTAGCATGATTAGATAGGGGACGAGTGTTGAAAAATCAATTTTGTTTGATTCAAACCACTAAAGCAAAAAGCCAAAATGCTTATCAACCCATTAATTATTAACTACCTGTCACGACAGGTAATGCCAGAGAAGCCATTGATCCAAATACTATATGATGGTATTTTTGTTCATTATTCATAGAAATCAATAATACATGATGTAATAATACAGTATATTCTGATAGAAATAGGCTTCACCTTGAGATAACTTTAAAAAGTAATTTAATGAATGGACTTTTGTACATACCAAATTTCCACGTGATTTTATTTTCTTGCTTTGTTTGCATAATTTTCATGACATGATGAAATCAGCCTCACCTCAACTGGAAAAGCACCAAAAACGTATCATATACAGATGTGACATGGGGATTGTAGCTGGTTGAAAATGCCAAACATAATACCTGTAATTGTAATGATAAATACTATTTATGATAAGTAATGGAACATTTGAGAATTGCTTAAAAATTCAGTAAATTTAAAGAAAAGGAAATTTAAATCCCAAACATCCGAAACACAACTTTTTCCTTACCTGATGCTTTACTTTACGTCAAGTTAATATCATATCTGCTTCTGACTTTGACTGCATTGTCTTTGAATGATCTTCAATAGCATCTTTATTTAGAATACAGTGAACCCTCGCTATAACGCGGTTCACCTTTCACGGTCTCGCTGCTTCACGGATTTGCATCGTGCATTGAAATCACATTACGACTATATGTAACGTAGATATATTTAATGTCCAGTTCTATCTATTTCAATTGTAAAATAAAGGTTACTACTTCACGGATTTCGCCTATCACGGTTTCTATTTGGAACGTAACCCCCGCGATAAACGAGGGTTCACTGTACATCATTATAAATAATTCCACGCCTCACTTTTTTTTGTCCTAAAACATCATGCAGAGGGGTTTGTAGTGTTTAACAGCTGTGTAAAAGTAGTGTCTTTGGCTCGTCTAAGGCTGTTTGGCATAACTCCCACCAATCAGAAAGTAGAGCCGGAGCATCTATACAGCTTGAGAGGTGAAACCAGGGACGGTAAAATCTGTAAATCACTTGCTGTTCCTTGTAAAGCATAATTACTGAAAGCAGAGCAACACTTGAAAGTGACCCAGTTGAACGTATCAGTATTTTTATCACCTCTCTCCTCCCCTCTGGGTTTTGGCAGCCATCCCCAAACCCTGGCCCTTGTCAGTCCATCTCTCAGTGCTTTTTGATGTGCCTAATCTTTATGAAATGGGTCACAAATATTTAGTGTCTTTACGTTTTGTTTTTTTTAAACGGTCAGTAATTTAATAGAACAGCCGGGCTTTGCAGCTTCCAGCAAGTCTTACGCAGACAGAAGGAAATAGTGGATTTGGTGGGGACTATTTTCTCATGCTGATTAAAACACAATTTGGCATTCCAGTTAGAATCTACAGCAGAACAATAGTGTGTGTGGAGTCAAAATAGACTGTATTGCTTATGTTTATGATAATGTGGGAACATGATGTAGGTCGCTGATGAGTTTTTATTCGATTTTGGACAATAATGAAGCTCTATTGGCTCATAGGAATAAGCTATCTAGCACGTTTTAAACACAGAAAATACTTATTGGTAAGATCTCATTGGTTTTGGGGCTTTACATGTAAGTATTTTGTTGTTGTTATAAAATACTGTATATGTATACAGAATGTTTCAAATCATAACATTTAAGCAACTAATACTCCAGCTTACAAATCCCGTATTCTATAAATTCAGACGTTCGGACGTTTGTGATGTAACAAACTCATGCTTATGGGATATGTCAAAGCAGATGGCTGCCCGCCTCTTAGCCTGGCTCTGTTGAAGGTTTCTACCTGTGAAAAGATCAAAGAAAAGCTGTGGTTGGTCCTGATGTGTCACTCAGGAAAGTTAGCCAATCAGAGAAGAGGGTCGTTAATATTAATGTGACTTAAAGACACAAGCTTCTCTCTGGAGCTCTGACAGTTTTCTGTCTACGATGTAAAACTATATTGAGATGGTTTTTGGAACTTAAAACCTCAAAAATTAGCTTCTTATAGAAATCAAGACACCAACCAGTGCTGCCTTATTTTTTTTTACTGCATAACAAGAACATCATACCACTTTCAACTTGATTGCAAATATATACAATATATGGCTTTACTTTCTGAAGAGGGCAGTTTGAGATTTTAGAGATGAAGGTTTTTCATCTTCAATGCCAACAAGTATTGAATAATCAGGAATTTAACATGTGGCCATTTCAAATAAATTGCCTTAGGTTGTTTAAACAGTGAAAATAGTTTCAAAGTTGTACAAATGTAACATCAGAGGATGAATGAATCACTTAACAGCAGCATCACATCAGTGTCTACTTTCATCCTCAGCGGCTGGAGCGGGAGCCGTCACTTAACAACTCCTCCTGACCTTGGCTGCCATGTTAGCATGCATGAGCAATCTGCATCCCCGACGCTTTGATGTGCCGCCGCCTCTTCTTCTCCATCCATGCGTGAGCAACTTAAGGATTTCCTGCCCGGGTCAATCATAGTGAATTGCAAAACTGATCGGCTGTGACAAGCAGCTCTCTCACCGAACGGGTTCACCAAACGCTGAGAGAACGTTTCACCTTACCCAGGTGCAGTCACCTTGGCCGTGAGCAACAAGCTCTGAGGTCGACTGAGTAATTCCTGCCGTTGCTCCCGAGACAGCACATCAAAGACATGTGCATGTGGATTAAAGCCACGGGTTCAGCCTTAGCCAGTTAGCATTCACACCTTCAACTGCAGTCAGACAGAATCTCGAGATGGAGCAGGAACTCGGCGAGAGCTTTCCTCCATCACTAATGTAAATAGAGTAAGCAAGCCATGAGCGAGTCATTAAAAGGCCACCTGTTCTGCATCTCCATATCAGCCTTGAAGTATCGTTTCCGAAGCAAAACATCTAAGACCTTTGCAGCATGTACACTCTCAAGCAAACACATCTGCGCACTTGCACACATGCAGACGTATCCACACACACCATTAGACACATGCCTTTGGTTAAGGTGATGATACACAACATATGGTGCTCGAGAGCCTCTTAAACCCCTTGCAGAGAACACAGAGGAATCCATAGGCCTAGTGTGTGAGTGGCTCACACAATAAGAATTTTCAGATTTAGGCTTTTGGCAAAGGCTGAGAGGCTAATGGCCTGCTTCAGAAGTTTAATTAGTTTTTTCCAGGGCCAACTTTTCCAACTAAGAACAATGACTTAATAACACAGCCATGTATTAGGTCACTGTTGAATTGTTAATAAAGTTGCAGTGATTATCCCCTCGCAGAATTGAGGACATCTCCGATGATGAGTTGTTTGCAGTTAAAGGACAGATGTGCAGACGGAGGGATGGAGCATCAAGGACTCCTCCGACAGCATCACTACGTCATTCTGGAGCAACGGGCAGAGACCCATTAGAAATACAATAGTATCCGTTCAGGAATATACATGTTAATACACATTCAAGGTGTTTTAGAACAAATAGAAAACATTTACAGATTTAACCTGCGTGAATATTCTACTCTCTTTTTACTTGTTGCTTCGGTGACCTTTCGTCAGTTCCCTCATGGCTTCACAATGGTAGCAGTAAAAACCTGCTCACAAAAACATGGCACATTTTCTTATGGAATTTAGTCACTTACAAAGGAAACAGAATAATGTCTGAATTAGAGGGACAAAGTAAATACATGAAAAAAAAAAAAAAAGTGCCCTATCTCTGTTTAAATGCTCGACAAATACAAATACAATCCATCTTTTGAATAATCTGAGTGAAGTTATTGTCACATTAGCAACTGAATGATGGTCATGAACTAAGTTTGCTAACTGACCAAGAGCTAATGTGTCGGAGTTGCATGAACCCAGCCGACAAGCCAAACACGTTTTCCTACTGATGAGTAACAAGGTCATTATTTATAGAACTTTATTTCCGCCTCTTCAAGTCAACTCTTGAACACATCATGAAGGAATTGGAAACATAACGGTAAAACAAGGGTTTCGGTTAAAGTACCTGCTTTAGTTCCAACCACCAGCAAGGTTGTTGTTCGCTGCAGAGTTAAAGCAGTACACCAGCTCGCCCCGCAAAATATTGTCAGCATACCACCAAGCATATGAAACTTCCGTGAGGATTCACTTTCACTGAACGACTTTCTGTGTGTGATAGTCGTTGCGGTTTGGATGGTTTTGATAGTTGGGCCGACTTCAGTCAACAGGAAAGGGAGTTCCCTCTCGGAGCGAACATCCATTTGCTCGCTCATTCAACCTGAAAACATGTGCCAGCGAGAGTTGTCTTTTGTGCTGACAAAATCGTTGGTTGGCAGCAGGAAATAAGAGCCCCGCTTTTGTCAACGTCTGTCTGAAATCAAGGACACGTTGTTTCAGAGATTACTGAACATGCTTGAGCAGTACATAGCTGCCGTTGGGATCGTTTCGAACTGCTAGGATGAGAATCTTGAGGTGTGGCGGCTGTGCAAGGATGTTCAGGGCGTTACTGTCTGCAGAACACTTAACTTCATTCATCATGTCGGATAAATAAAAATTGTTGCATTTAATAGGGCATGAAGAGGCTGTCGGAAATGTGCAAATGACAATATTATTTAAAATCCCCATCTGTCATGACTGTCTTTTTTGTTTTTCTGTGCTGGTAGAAAAATAAGCAGCAAGCAAAACAAACTCTCCGTCATGAATAAATTCACGCTTCATGTTACGAGAGTGAATGACCGTTGGTGAAACATCAAGATACAAGTCACCTTCTCGTTAAAATATGCAGATGATCTCCATATTCAACAGAGACAGATGTTCAGATACGAATTCATGAACTTGTAAATGAGCAACATTATCAGTATTGTCACGGGAAAAGCAAGTTGGGTTAGTGGAAGATTGTGTTTATTAAAAAAAGAAAATTGAGTCCAGAAGCTGATTGTGTCCGTCTGTCAGAAGCGATGTTTCAGGTGATCTTCCAAACACTGTTAAATTGTTTTGAGAGAACCGGGAGCGCTGATGAATCTTTAAACATCGGACAGCTGTTCCTCGTGGCGACACTTATTAAAGGTCAGAATTTCCAAACTTAAAAGGCCAGCAGTCTGGTTTTGATGCAACTTAGAGATGGATGAATGATTTTGTTCCAGAAAAGCGCTCCATTATTTGTGCGGCATGTTGTGACTTGCATATAACATTTATCACTTATTAAAATGCAGCATCGCACACTACCCCCCCCCCCCCGCCCCCTCACGCCACCCCTCTCTAAGAAAATTCCATTCGGTGTTTCAAAACGCTTGAAAAATGATCCGAAAGTGGCATTGCAGGCGCGGCAGCCTCCTCCTCGAGACGCGCTGGCGGGACCTCCTTGGCACCATCTTTGGTGATGACACCCGTGCATGAGGGGGTCAGGGTCACATCTGGCTGTGCCTGGATCTGATCTGAGCAATCAGATGGAGCTGGCGAGGCTTCATACGCCCGCATCGGTGTTCGGAGCGGAGTGAGAGGCGGCGTGAGGAAGCTCAGTGGGTGAGAGGTGTGCAGATGGTCGATAGCAACTCGTACATGCTCGCCACATTCCCGCCTGTGCATCTTATCTCTTAAGTAGCCGCGTTGCTCACATTTCGTCTGTTCCCTTGCTCCTATCTGTCGTCTTCTGTCTTTGATTTTTATGTCAGACTCCGAAGAGAATTCAATAGTGCTTCTTATTCTAAAGAACTGCATGTTGTGTTTTCAGCATCACTCATCCCAAAATGTCTGATAAGTCCACGTTTTCAACTGCAGTTATGTAAATACATTAAAAGAGAGTGTGAGGAGTTTCCGTAATTAAAAAGCAATAACTCACAGCTTGTTGGGTTGCTGCCTGACTTTAGTTTTACTTTCATTAACCCATTAGCCTCATCTGAATCACATGCAGCCTTTGGTGTTTTTATTGGCTGCTCTGATGATATTGGGGGTATGTAAATTAATCCCTCCAGTTGTTTATATTTTGTCTCTGCAGTGGTGACAGCTGTAGCCAGAGGCATTATGTTTTCGGGTAGTCTATTTTAATGAACATCAAATCTCAAGATGCCTTGAGGGACTTTCTTACAAGTCGGCACAAACGCTCTCCTGGACTCAAACAGGAATCGATCAGGTTTTGGTTGCCAAAGGTCAAAGGTCACTGTTACCTCATGTTCATCCCTTGTCGTGAACACGGTCAGGAACAGACACAGAGATGAACTGATTAGATTTGGTCGACCAAATGTTACCGTGACCTCACAGAATAGGTTTGTAGCCATAACACTAGAATTCAAACACTACTTATGGCAAAATTTCATAACAAATGTGTGTTAGGATAAAATGATGAAGTGATGATATTTTCATTGTGGCATCAAAATATTGTGCAAAAATCCCGAACTCAGGAACTGAAGGGGAGATTATGACCATATTTCACACGTTGGATACTGAATTGGTAACACTGATCTCGGGTGTCCGTTTTAAAACTGTGTTAATTGCATAGTTCTTCTTTGCTGTCGGGTTGACGATACCTGTGAAGCATCCACACTTTAGAGTTTGTACCTTCTTTGCTGCAACATCCATATTTGAAGCATTTATCTGCTGTCTTCAGTCAAAAACTTTGTGTTCTGTCAGAATCAGCTTCCCTTCAAACTCTGCAATGAAAAATAAAAGCAGAACCTGCAGTATGAGTTCCGATCTTAACACCAGCATTACTCAGCAACCTAATATATGCCTGCAGTTAGTGTCTGTATATGTATTGAACATACAGATGCTATATGACAGCTGTGTAATGTGATGTTGAATTAAATGTCTGGGGAACAAATTGGATGCATGGAAAACACACAGAAGACGTGTAGTGTTACAGAGTGTATGTGCAGTCTGTGTTTGGCTGTTTATTTGTCAGAGGAAGAGACACATGACTGACTTACAACACGGATCCAAAACTGGCAGGCAGAGTAACTATCCAACTGTCCGCTGTATTAGTTTCACACAAAAACACTGCAGTCTGTTATTTGTCTGATCAGTGTAGCTCAGAAAATGAAAGAGTTGCATTAATCTGGCAAACCAGCAATCAGAAATGGATGAAAGGAAACAACAACAAAAAATCCACAAAGGGAGGGACGTCTTCTTTTGAGACACAATAGCCGTAGAAGCTGCTAGTTGACTGCATTGCATGTGATAACACATCTTACAGCTAACCTGCCAGTAAAACAATTCTATATGCACGTTGCTGTGCTATTTTTCGTGTTGGTCTTTTAAATGAATCTGTTAAATGAAAAAGTCTTCATAAAACAATCATTAAACTGTCTTTGAAGGAGAAAAAGAAAAAAAATATGTTATTGGCATTAGCAGGCAGGTTAAGTCTTATTGTTTTAGGTCTATATAGAAGAAAAGAGAGCTACAGTTTAATAGTCCTGTCAAAACAGCAGAAATGTGGTATTCAGGATGAGCACCATTGATATTGCATGATTCTCAATACCAAATGACCACCGAGGAAATTGACATCCCGAACAATACCGTCTATCTCTATCTCTCTGTCTCCACCCACCCCTCTGCCGTTCACCGTCAGATTGAGCGGTAAGGTCGATGAAATGAAACGCCCCACCCTGCAAGTTGACAGGATTGGTACCTTCAGTGTGTGACGTATAAAACCCTGGATGTGTGAATCAGTTCCTACGAGATCGTCAGACTGTCACTGCAGTGACAGAAATGCTCATCCACGCCTCTCTTATTTCGCACATGACATCTTTTCTAGCAAAGGAAAAACTTCACATGGACATGATTTGTGATTGGAGGGGTCTTTCATACATTTCATACTGGCTTTCCTTTGTTGGGTCATCTGACTAGAATGCAAAATATCTGCAAGCATGACTCCTGTTTTTTTTTTTTCTTCCATAAGTAACGGCGTACCTGTTGCTGCACCTGCATTCACCACGACCATTTTACATGTTGTTGTTCTTATCTAGCATCTCCAGTGTATCCAGTACATACAATCAACTCGGTACTGAGACATCAGTTCAGTGGCGTCCCTCCTGTTTAGATGACAAATTAACATGCACTAATCCTTGTTTTGTCGCTATAATAGTGTCAATCTCTGCAAAGTAAAATTCCATTATGACTGGAAAGGCACATTAATATAAATGAGTAAAATATTGAACTCTTGTTTTGTAATTAAAAAAGGTAATTTTATATCTTATTAAAGCCATAGCCGGATTAATGACTTGACAGGTTGATGCACAGTCCAATAAAGATTTTTTATTAGGAGTCAGGTTATATATCTATTTTCTGTCGCAGAATATTTAATGAGGACTCTCAGTGTGATGCAAATGCAACATATAAAATTATAAAATAAGAATACAGTGCACATTTTCGACTGTAGCTCTATACTGCAGCTCAGCAGTGACAGTGCAACAATAGAGAGTTCACACAGACCACGACGAGAAAATAACTGAAAATGATGTGCTCTCTGTGCTTTCCATTTTAGGAGTCATTCATGTGGGCACTGACCGTGCTCACTGCACACCTCAGCCCAAATAACAGTCCAAATTTAATACTCAGCTCAAAGTCATTATCAATTCCTTTCCCTGCCAAATCTATTTACAGCACACTCCGCCAGTTTAAATTGGAAGATTACTCTTTAGTCCATACAATTTAGAGAATGCACAGCATTTCCATCACTGCAAGGCTTTGAAATCAATATGTCAATAAACCTACATCTTTCTATCCATTCCCCTCGCTGCTAGGTGCATGCAACTTTAAAGAGGCAGCGGCATGCACCCTCACAGGCACAGATATTTGCTCTCCACTTCTATACTTACAAATGCAAATCTTCACTGAAGTGCATTTCCATCGCAGATATGTCTTTTTTATTCAGCAGTTATGCAGAATAAATCACAGAAAATATGTTTAAATACCCAAATGGTGTGAATGGTGATCATTTAAATTACCCTTTCAGGCTAATTTCAACACATTTTGTGAAGTATACTGTAACCAATTAACCGTCATATCATTTATCTGTCGTCTCCCTCTGTGGCAGCTTCTGTATCTACAGTTTGGATATCACGTTAGTTATCGCCGCGGGCAAATAACACTGCCCATATTTTATTCATGTTGCCGCCTGAACTCTGGCCTGGCTCAAGCCGGCTCAGGGTGAAGATGGAGCATGTTAACTATCTATCGCACATTACGACAAGACATGAGCCCATCATGCTTAAAACCCACGACAGCACGCTACCTCGCTCGCCGTCTGCTGCGGAAACCTGCTGACTAGGGTGAAACTCTACACTTCCCCTCAGTTTAACAGATAAGGATCCAGACCTCCTCTAGTCACCGCTAAGCTCCCCCGTGTGCCTCAGACCGACACACAGAGCTTCCTACAATCGAACTGGCAGGGGAAATGAGGACGGACAACCTCTTATCATCAGTTCTATTGCCTTTTGTCTGCCGTCTTTCTGACAATGAAGCGCGGCGGTTCCTCTCTGTTCACTTGCCAAAACGTGTGACTGTTCCCGGGACATGGAGATGATCAATTACCCTCCATGTCTCCGCCCCATCGAGCACATTCACATCGCTTTAATTAAATGAGAATGAGTGTGATACCGTGGAAGAAAAGAATGAAGAGAAATTTCAATTTTTCTCAAATTTTTGGGTGAAACCTAACAACAGAACCTTTGTTAAAAAGTTGAGTTTCTCTGAAGAATAAAAAGCACGTCACCAAACAGAAACAGACTTCATATCACAGGTGCCTGATGCACAGGTGTGCATTGACAGAGAAGCCAGAACATGGGAATTAAATATTTGCCGTCATCTCGACTGTAAAGTGTGCCAGCTCGCTACGGAGCCCCAAAGTGTTCAATATTAAATCAACAAATTAGATATCATTAAATAACCGATATTAATAAATAGAGGAGCATATAAAATAATTTCATAAACACTGGGATTCTTAAATTACAATTTTATTTCAACATTCTTAGTTTCAGTCTTTTTTATTTAATTGTATAGATTGTTTTATTTCAAAATGTACACTTTTTTAAAATCTTGTTTGCATTTCATCAATTTCAGTCCCTCCACCTTCCAGCCAGCCACATCACAAAGTTTCACCTTTTTCCTGTCCAGCTACCTCCCGTTAGTTAAAGCAGCAACAATGCGAATGCAATTCTCAGTTAACCAACCTCCTGCCTCACAGTACTGTATATACTGTGCATTTTATATTTTTACTGCTATTTTATTGCTTTTCTATTATTCTATTATTATCTATTGCTTCCTGTATGCTGCTGTAGCGAAAAAATTTTCCCCTCGGGGATTAATAAAGTAACTACCTAACCTAACCTAACATTTCACTACCAACCGAGCTCACTAACTCTCCAGGTTGGTGTGTTGGCATCAATCTGAGTAGCAAATGTTAGCAGCAGTCGCTAGCTGGCTAGTCAGCGCTTCAATGGTTTTAAAAGTGTTCCTCAGAAAAACTATGTGAAGAGCCTGAGCCAGCATGATAATAATGTACTAATTTTTTATTTATAGAGCACTTTTCAAACAATAAGCACAAAGAGCTTCACAAGGTCAGAAGCAGTAGAAATATGTGCATATTTACTCAACAAAAATATAAAAGCAACACATTTGTTTTCACTCCCATTTTCCATGAGTTGAAGTAAAAGATCTAAACCTTAATTTACATACACAAAAGGTTTATTTCTGTTTAAAAATATATCAAAATCCACGTTAGTGAGTACTTCACCTTTGCCAAGATAATGCATCCGCCTGTCAGATGAAGCAACATGATTATTGCACAGGTGCTGCCGTGAACGGCTCTCAGTAAAAGGCCACTCTAAAACACGCATACATGTACACATAGTACACGCATGCATGCTAAACATAAACACATAAATGATATAAGCTCTCAATGGAAGAATTGGAAAACAAATGACCACAGAAGTGTAGTCTGTCAGTAAAAGCCACTCTGTAAAAGTAAGGTTGAAGCCTATATTTAAAAGCCACCAGAGTCAGCTTTTTTTTTTTTTTTTTTTTTTGTGGAAGGTTTTTCCAGAGCCGAGGAGCCAGTACTGCATCACATTTAGTTCTTAACCTGGACTCTGGAACAGTTCAAAGGCTCAGACTAGCAGACCTGGGGGGCCGGTTCGGACTGGACGGTGTGAGAAGCCAGCGGCTCATTCAGGGCCTTGTATGGGATTAAGCACACTTTAAAACGGATTCTAAAACAGACTGAATACAGTGAACTGAAGACAGAATTGGTGACGTGTGTGAGAATCACTTTGTTTTGGTCGACGGTCCAGCTGCTGAGTTTTTAACTATTTGGAGCGTTTAAGTATTTGTGGCGGGAGGATATAAGAGCATGTGAAGTTTTTTTCTGTTACTGAAGGGCAGACCTGAATTAATTTTTGAGTTATTTGTTGCTCCAGGCTCAGTTATCCAGGATAACACCCAGATATTTTGTATAAGTTTGTAACTAACTGCTAACTGGCAGCGCAGCTCTGGCTGACAGTCTGTATAAACATGCTAATTGTGATATTATGGTAATTACCCCAGATACACTTAGGTTAGGTAGTTACTTTATTAATCCCCGAGGGGAATTTTTTTTTAATTAATTTGAATAATTATTGTATTGTTTCCTTTTTTGTGTATTTATATTATTTGTTGTTTTTTACTGTTGTAATGCATCTTTTTGCAATCTTTAAAAGGAAATATGCTGAGCTATTTGCTTGTATGAAAAGTAAAGCCATTCGCTGCTTGAGAGACTTTTAGAAAAACATCTTAAAATAAAAATGTCTGCAGTGAGAAATTCAGTCACTATAAAACATAATCATCAATTAAAAGATGAAAGTGCATTTTATAATAATGTGTTATTGGTATGGTTATTGATTGCATTATGTATTGTGTATTTATTTGATGCTAAATTCTGCATTGATAAAATTATTGAAACAAATTGCACAAAAGACATGAACTGTGAAAAATTATTTTCTTTGAGTATAAAGTTGCATTACATTTTTAGCTTAAAAAAAAAAAAGGGGTTTGCTGAGAGTTGTGAAAGATTGGGGACTCTTCCCTCAGTTAACATTTTCTAGAACAAAACAGCATTTAAAGGTTTACTTTTAACTTTAACACATTGTAAAATGTCGATTCCTGCTGCAGTCATAGAAGTCTGGATTTGGGAAATCCCTTTAAGGTAGACATAGTGCTGCTGTGGAACTGCTGTATTATTACAGCTTATTGCTGTAAGCCGCATTTTCCACAGAGGTTAACAACATGTTTTGAGCCAGGATGAATAGCTCCACATTTGGTCCTCAATTCATGTCCATGGCTTATGGGATATGAGAAACAAAACCTCCAGAGCTTTTGATTTATATTTAAACATGCTGTTTTATTCCATGTATGAAAGCTTGCCATATTTTCAGATCCTTCCACCTTATTTTTGTGATAAACGTGTCTCCCTGATGAAGGTTTTTTTTTTTTTTTTTTTTTATGTAAATCTTTCCAGGGGGTCATCCATTAGTCATAAGTCATGGATCGGGTCATTCCAAAATTATGCCAGAATCAAAAGGAATGGCTGATACGACGTTGCATCATCTTTGTAGCCTCAAATGCCTTGTGAAGCTAATTATTTGTAATTAGCAGGATTTTGTTGAAGGCGTAAACAAAGAAAATGTATGAATTCAGCAAACTGCTTCTCAGCTCCCTGCGCCTTAAATCATGCAAACACTTTGCTCTTTTTTCAGCCGGGGAGATTTATTGATTCAACCGAGGCTTCAATCAGTTTTAACTCGGCTTTCAATTAATTTACGGCCAAAGCAGGAGATTATCGAGCGCTCATACGAACCGAAGACGCAAGAATTTAGCACTTCCAAAATCATTTTTGAATGATTATTTTTTAGATTTTAGCTTCTGTCAGATAATAAAAATTGATGAATTACATTAAAGACAGACTTTACAAACACGTACTATTTAACCTCATAATACAGGCCTGCATAATACATCCAAACACATTTCAAGCTTGGGCCTGACAGCTTTATTAACATCTCACCAGGACAAAGTGAATTATCAGTAGAAAAGTGAACTTGTTTTTTATTTGAATTTGTGAGATGAGGTCAGAGTCCTTTGGGAAAACTTCATTTTTCTTTTTATTGTAGAATACAACATGTCCTGACATTTAAAAGACGTGACATCCTTTTGAGATAATGAGACTCGCCTGGAACAGAAGGCATTGTGAAACTCCTGCTTTTACTGAGTCGGCTGTTTTGCCTTAATACTGGAGTTTTCATTACTGCATAAAATCTGAACAGAAAATATATATTTTCCAGAGTGCACTCATGAAATCAAAGTCATGTGAATGTGAAATTAACAAAATCTGACACAGTGCTATCTAGTATTACTAATGTCGTTATTTGGAGATTGGCAAAGAGCATCATACGATAAATGAATATATATTCAAATATACATTTAAAAAAAAAATTATTATTGACTTAAGTAGACAATTTTGTGTATTCTTTTACATTACTGTGTAAAAAAGAAACCTTAATCAGTACTGTTAATGATTTATTTTTATTTTCTGTTTTTATTTGACCTTTATTTCACTAGGAAGTTCCATTAAGATCAATATCTCTTTTACAAGGGAGACCTGGCCAAGATAGCAGCCAAACAAAATCCACAATAAAACAGCGATTCAAACAGCGCGACCTCTTAAGAAAAACAAACACATGATTCAGTCACCACATCTTTATGATGCCCTTAAATTCATCAATTCATACAAGTATGCCGAGATCCTTCCATCCTTCTGTGGTGTGTTCCATGACCGAGGTGCACGGTGGGAAAAAGCAGTTTTTCCCAAATCTATCCAACTCCTTTTGTATTGCAAACTTAAATCCTGGTTTCTACTGTGCTCACATATTCTTTATTTTAAAACGGCCCAATTCTATAAGCTATAACCTTCCTCGGAAAGTATTCCAAGTTATGTCACTTGCACCTGAGCTACAAGCGTTTTTATGACCACTGGTTCATGTGCGTGTGTAATTTCAGCATCGACCTAAAACTTGAGCAGAGATCGTGCATCAATTTTGGATCCCTTTACCACCATTGTGTGCCCATTATTTGTTTAATTTGACTTTGGGTGTAAATAGATGTTTAAATGGTGACAGGCTGTGATGTGCTTTCAAAATTTGAAGATACAATCAGGAAACTAAACATGCTGCGTCGGCGTCATTAATTATCCTTCCTGCCACCGGCAGCTGGTGCTGCATCGAACTACATATTGTAATGTCCGATCTACACGTTGAATTTGATTTTCTGCTTCAAAACTATACTGCTTCAATTTAAAAAAAAAAAGAAAAGAAAAAAGAAGTCCCCTCAGGGATTAATAAAGTATATACCTACCTACCTACCTACCTACATTCCAATAAGACTTTTTCAGCGTTCTGTTTTTGGAAGAGAAGGCTTGTCCCGGCTGCATTCTCTCTCCTTTACAGAAAGCCGAACATTTTATCTGTCAAAGAGGT
Source organism: Brachyistius frenatus (assembly GCF_029030835.1). Taxonomy (NCBI): domain Eukaryota; kingdom Metazoa; phylum Chordata; class Actinopteri; family Embiotocidae; genus Brachyistius; species Brachyistius frenatus. Next base: position 1,955,481 of record NW_027210643.1, on the reverse strand, counting down.
CGTCGAGAAAATGTTCCACAACTGTCTCTGCGACCAAGGAGCATGGGGAGAGCAATTTACTACGCTCACCAGTCACCCTAATCTTCAAAGGATGCCGTTATTGCAGCGCGTACAGTGCTTTCTATCCGCACACAGTTTATCCGGTCCATCCTGCCACAGAGTGTCAGGTAAAGTGTTAGATTACAGCCTGTGTCGAGTGAACCACCCGACAAAAAACGTCAGCGCTTAAAATATTGATGCTGTGATTTTTTTTTTATTTTTACACTTTTTACCATTTGTAGAGAGTGAGTATGGGAGTGATACAGTGATTTCCTCTCCATATCTGCTCGACGCCAGGCCTTAGGGGCGGAGGGCTGTCAGGACGACGTGAATGGAGCGCATCAGCGTGCTGGTGCCTGATGAAGCGAGGGCATACTGTACTGTAGCCGCCCAGCGTTCCGCTCGAACCTTTAAGGGATCAAAGTCTAACTCCTGCCGAGCAGAGTAGTTGTAACTACAATGCATCAAGGGAGACCCTCCTCTTTTGCCCAATTGTGAGGTGCTTCAAAGTGGGAGTGAAGCTGCTCAGATTAGATTGGGCTGCAGGAGGCGAGCGGGGGGGTGGGGGGGGGGGCAGAATGGAGGTGTAGCATCGGGAAGGAGGAAGAGACAACAAGACAGAGAGATACAAGTGGGATGACAGAGGGTGGTGGAGGGGGAGGAGGCTGGCGCTGAGAGCAGAACAGAGGGGAGGAAGCACACAGCCAAACTTGCTCCCTTCTGGTGCCAGCACATTTCATCCTATTGTCTTTTTTTTGTGTGTTTATTTTCAAAGAGCTTTGCCAGTCGCAGTCCACTGCCCAGATGAAGCTTTGGGCCACTAGTTTGGATGAGATATAAGGCTACTGCACACGCCCGCCTGCCAAGTTTGTGATGCTGGTTTTGCCAAAATTGCCACTGTATTATTTTCCTGGTTCTGTGTTATTTGAGCAAACAAGGGCCGTGACTTCCACTTTGGATTAATATTTTGATACGGGAAAGGCCAAGCGAGGAGCAGAATGATAACGCAGCGGAGATGTGGGTGTGCAAAGTTTAAACTCCAAGGTCCAAAGTGATGATTTATCTCCTTTGCTGATAATATTAAGGTCATCTATAACAGTTTATTTAGACAAATGACTGTAAATCTTTTCTTTTATCCACTCAAGGCTCAGTGCAAATGCTATCAAACTACTAAACTCTCCACATGTGGGAAATAAGCAGAAAAGAGAGGTTTTGCAATTTCAATTGGACCGACCATACGTGAATGAGCACTACTTCTTTTTGTGCTCCTGGCAGGTACAGTATGTGTAAATGACTGTATGTTAAATTGGAATAGCATGTCAGCTCTGTGGGCTGCTGTGAGGTGGTGATGAATGCAATTAGTTTCACATCGCTAATGCATAAATAATGACTCCCCCTGGAAGGCAGTGAACGTCTTCTGTCAAAATGCTGTCGTACGCGGCGCCCGATCCCTCCTCTTCCTCTGAGCTCTTTCCAGTCTGTAGACTAATAGAGGTTGTCATGATAAATGACGAACACTCTCGACCTTATTAGAGACAGCATTATTTTTCCTCTACACTCACTACATCAGTAGTTCATGTCATGAAGTTAGTTAATTCAAGTAGTAACATAATGTCCTTTTGTGTATGTGCCGTCATGTCCACACTTTGAGGCCATAAAACTATGAAGGTCCATGAAATATTACAGGCTGTACGAGGGTAGATCAATACGTCTGCAATGGTTTAGCAATGGTGAGCAAAGAGCGCACATCAAGGTTTGTGACAAATATTTGGGGAACCGAAAGAATTAGCAGGGAGCCAAATCCGGTGACTGGAGGGGAGGGAGGAGGGGGGGGGGGGGGGGGGCTGAATCTAGTCTACACTTTTAGCTTGCTTCAGGTGTATTACCATCATCCTCTGGATTGGAGAAGGGCCGAACCGTAATCTGCATGTAAGTTAAGTTTGTACTTGGTTACGATACTTGTCAGCATAGTATAGTTAAAGTAGCTGATGTTAACCCATGCGCACCAACCATGATATGCAAATCTGGGCTTCAATGTGTGACATCACACCTCAGTACATCAATACTGTAGTCCAGACTAGTCAGAGTGATCTTCCCCTTGGATGCCCATCATGGATAACCCTCTATCTTCTTCTCTGTAATTCAGCTGTTACTGAATTTTATGAAAACCTTCGAGTCAATCCCATCTACTGTCTGTAGTGGGCGTGAGATGTTCATGCATCTCATTCACTGATCAAAAGAACTTCCCCCAGGGGAAAAGGGAATATTTTATGTTAAAAAACACAGACACATAACAGATGTGCTGGTACTGATATTTGTTTTGCAGTACACTCCACATGAACTTCCCAATTAAATAGAATCGATAAGTACAAATACAAAGAATATCCTGTTTAATAGGACCACCTGTGTAGATGTTAATAAGGGATTTTGTTGGTGTTGGATTGTATTAGTCTGGGAGATGTTTCTAATGTTCCCCTCTGTACATAAATACATGTGAACACAACATTGGAGACAGCTCCTAAAATGTCCTAAAGGTTTGGTCTTATTTCATTCTCATACTTTTCTCTACCTGTCTCACTCAGCAGTACAAACAATGTCAAACAATAAGCCTGGAGATTTTTCCTTGGTCATGGCCTAATTTTCAAAACAGGACCTGGATCTGATCTTAAAATTGAATTGGACTCAACAACGGTGGTCTTGCCTCGAGCCAAGAAGCAAAACAGTTTCATCTGATTTCACGAAATAAGCACAAACACTGAACCATGAACATTGCATTCCTCCGGCACAACAAGATGTTCTGCCAATAGCATGAATTGGATATGCACATTGGACATGGGTGAGTTAGATGAAACTTCTGACTGGAGAATTGGAACTTTTCCTGTCTCACCTCCTCGCATGAACTGGCCTCAAACTACCTCTTGGACAGACATTTTCCACGCCAGGGTACGTTTCTCCATGACACCTGTGAAACACAGAGATGAAAAAGGCAGCCAGCTGTTGTTAAATGTCGCCCGAGTCCTGCTGGGGATGTGTGGCTCCCGTGATTGGATGAAAAACAGAATCACACATATTACAATTTGCCATCCCAGCCTTCATGTTCTCCCGGATATAATTAACACAAAATCCTAAAACCACACATGCATACACCCCCACCCCCCCACTCTCACCATCACTGACTAATTTATTAATGATAAATGTACTCGATCCAAACTCTGACAGGATGATTAATGTGAGTAAGACTGTGAGTATGCTTCATGCATGGGAGATTTGAGTTATTGTTTCCGTCAATATAACTAAATGACAGATCCCCCTTGTATCTACAAACACAGGCGCTTACCTTCGCTAACCTTTGTTTGTAAGATGTAAGGCTGTCCAGGGGATTTGCAGTGCTGATTACTATTCACACACAGCAGCTCCTGTTCTTTCTCCTCCCTGTCTGTGTATGTTAGTGGGCGTCGGATGTGCACTTTGCTTGGCAGAAAGCCAGATATTGTTCGACCTTGAATGTGCATTTTCTAATGTCAATTATTTTTAACTTTAAAAGAAGCCACAGTCCAAGTGCATTTTCTGCTAATGTGCAACATCAGCGGCAGCCGGTGAAGCGCGGTGCACAAGATGTCGGTGTGCCGGGGCTCTGTCAGGCCACGGAGGAAAATTTGAGGACACGCAAGTTAATGTTTTTAAAGGAATAACATGCCTTACTCGTTCAATATTTAACTCACCATATGGGCCATTTAGGGGGATGGATTGTGTTGACAGTGCTGAGCTGATCTGAAGCCAGTGTTAAACCTCTTTGTTGAATCTTGACTCCATTCAAAAGCCTGATCTGCATTTAGGATCAGCTTTTGGGACTAACTGGATCTCAAACTAGTCAATTAATCGATCAAGGGAAAATGAATCAATCTAGTAGGGCATGCTGTCCAACACAGTGAAGACTAAACACAGGAGGTCCATCGCCTCAAAAAGACTTTTTGCAATTTACCTGACAGATATGGCAGCATATATATTCTTTGTATATTTTATGAAGAAAATTGATCAGCAACAATTTTGACAATCACTTTTCATAATTGTCTTTTTGTTCTCGGTTTTCAGGAATAAATGCTGCAAATATCTGGTTGGAGCTTCTGCAACGAGAGGATTATCTGCTTACCTCTGATTTCTACCATTGTAAACTGTTTGGTTTTTGGACTGTTGGTTGTACAGAATGAGACACCACAGTGGAATTTTGGAAACTAGAATTCACATTTTTCATCATTTTTCTGCTGTTCTGTAGACTGAACATTAGAATGATTGATAAAATATATGACAGACAAATTGAAAATAAAAATAATTGTTAGTTGTAGCCCTGTTATAACAAAAACTGAAAGACTCACTTCATTCATTTATAGACCAACTTAACACCAACTAGAACTGAAACTCAAAGGTGAAGCTGCTCAATTTACGTATCAAAAATTTACGCTATATATAAGACATAACATGTTAAATACATAATTAAATGATAACAAAAACGCTCGTCGGGTTGTGTCTCGGCATTGCAACACGTTCACAACCACCGACCAGACGGTGACCCTGGACAGATGTCTCATTAGAGAGAAATCCAGGTCTTTAAGTCTTTAAAAAATCTTGGCTACAGCTTTTCAGGCATACTAAAATGATGCATACTGAGGTTTAACACGTACTGATTAGACAATTTATCATAAAGTTTTTAGGAGTAAATGAAAAAGAAAAGGTCTTAAAAAAGGTCTAGCTCTTTTGTGGGCCTGCACTGTGTTGGCATCCAAAAGTCAATAAATCACCTACAATGCTAAAACGTACAGTATTCTGGAAACCCCTACTGGAAACGTTGGGAAACTGATCACTGACACAATGTTTTGATTAGCATTTAACAAGTTGCTTGCTAGAATGGTTTACATCATCAGTATTCCAAGCTGAATGAGGCCGCTCTGAACATCTGAGGTGATGTTGTTTTCCCCAAAAATTGCCTCAATATAACAGCGGGGGAAATATTTGCCTGTCTGTCATCTCTACAGTTGACATAAATGAAGATGTTGGCACATGAGGTGATTACCTGTTAATAATGCACAGTGGGCTTTGTTAGGCAGTAGGTTTTCCATTGCTTGAAACCAATTAGTCATGATTCAGCAATGGTTGTTTTCTTCAAACAGTTGGGAAACGATCAGGGAAATAACGATTGCACATTTACACAAAAAGTAGACGGTTTTAGTAATATTTTGTGATATTTAGAGGCAGTAATGGACAACAGACAATTATACTGTATGCTCCCTGTGTATTTGAAACCTGAAGTAATGACAGTTTGGATTTTTTTTATTCCTCAATGGAGGTTTCATAACAGCATGCATTATTTAAGAATGATTTCTCGGTGAGTACGAGTTGATATTTGAGAAAAGGGAGAAGAAACATATGATTGTTATGTTCTGAAATGCAAAATTTCAAGTGAATGGACGGGACAAAAAACACAGAAAACGTCGAGCAAAATGACCTTTTCTTTCAAATGGTCGCTTTGGTCGAGAGTCCTTCAAGGTATGAAGAGAAGAAGGTCTTTTGGAATCTTCCGATTCTCACTGAAATTAATCAGGATGCTTTTAATTAAAAGTATTCAGCTCTGATACATCTTTTGAATAACACCAAAGATGCCCATGCTGATTATACAGCTAACAGGGTTTCGGAAATTACATGAACATGTATAGATTCCAAATGAAAAAGCTATTAGTTATTAAGTAAATCTTGTGCTGTGCTTGTAAATGTAGCTTAGTAATGTCTTTACATTTCATTTAAGTTTTTCTTTGTATCTTCAATTAACTTTTTAGATTGTGTGAGGAAACACGGTGAGAGTCTCTTTGGACAGGATGAACAATGTGTCTTCACATAGTGAAACAGCAATAAAAAAAAAAAATGCACTCCTTTACACATTTGAATTAAGCAGAGTATGTAAAAATAAATAATACTGTAAATATAATTTATATATTAGACACTTACAGAGGGCCAGCAGGGTTCGCCTATAAAGCCTTTATTAGATGATAGGCCTCTAAGAGAGGTATGTTTGGGGGCGTGCCTGGTTTGATTGCCTGGGGTGCAGTCAGGTTGCTGGTATAGGTGGACAGATGTAGTGTCCTTGGGCCCTCAGTCAGAATATCCCCTCGCTCCTCCTCAGCTCAAATATGGTTAGTCTTGCTCCAAAAAAACAAGATGGTAATGTCCAAAATGCCAGACTCAAGACTTCAAAATGGCAAGTTTGGCGTAGTGGCCACATGAGCTCTTGCAACTCCCGCTTTTATCAAAATGACTCTGTCATTACCAGAATTTCATTGATTATGTCCAATTACTTTATTGATTAAACTGTTTCATTCCATTCACAACTGCAGGTGGCCAATAGAAAGTCAGTCAGCTCAGCCAATGGAAGTTTCCGACTAGAATTCCAACCAACTCGGCTGGAGAAGGATTTTGTGCTAAAAACATGGACATGCAAGGAAAACCGCAAAGATATTTTTAGTCATTAGGATTTATTAGGAGTTTCAGGGGGGATGTACCAGGAATTACCCTGATAGTTTTACCTTGTGTTGTCATTCTGCCAGAGAGGACAAAAATAAGAAATGGAAACAATTCAGTTAAACATGTTTAGTTTTCTGTATTTTACATGTCTACAATTCCTAAGAATGTTTTGAAGAAGGGATCTATAATAAATAACAGATAAAAACAGACAGAATTCTCCAGATAATACGTTTGAATAAATATCTGGCGAAACCTGGAGATTATTTTGGTTAAGGTGAAATTTGGCTCCTAACAATACAGTTCAACAAATACACAATATTTTCAATGAAAATTTACTTGGGTTTATATTTATTATATTTGAGTATTCTATTTTACTTATATTTGCTACTGGATATGTTTTTACTGCTGGATTATAGTTTTATAATAAAACATAGTTGTTTTTTTTATTGTGACATGAGATGGCACTGTGTAGTTACTGGAATATTACAGCCCACATACATTTTTCTCAATTACGACACTTTTTTTTAAAACTTTCAAAATATGATGTTGAATTTATGAATAGCTCAGTATTGGTTTGTATTGTATGTTGTCCAGTAAACTAACAGTTTGTGTAAAAGTTGCATATGTATTCAGTTCATTATGATCATACATAAAGACAAAAGTATGTCCTCTGTGACACATGTTTGTCAGATGGACATCAATTGGTCTGTAATTTGCAGTTTGCATTCTAAAGCATGACCTAATAAAGCATAATGCTAAAGTAATCTAAAGGTAATCTCAGGTTCCTCCTCACAGCATGTGTAAACAGTGTCTTGGATTTAGTTTCAAATAATTTATAAGATGACTCAAACACTCATCTCACACCATCAGAAACAATGTTTCGTTAACATGTTTCAGGAATGTGTAAATAAGGAAAAGCACAAGATACAAGACCGGAACCAAAAGGATTATGACAATCTGACACTGCAGTTCTACAAAATGAGAATATGATTATGAATATTTCCTTCCAGTTTAATCCTTTGCCAGTTCATAAACAGCAGAAAACCTTCCTAATAATCCAGTCTATAAACCTGTGTAATCCATTACGAAAGCCCTTTTGTACCTAAATGATGATAAGGTATATCACGGATAATATTCCCCCTTAATTAGCGAACAAAAATAAACTTAAACGCTGATGATTCGTCTTCAGCCAAAACAAGCATTTCTATCCGGAGATGGTTTTAAATATCTGTCAGCATAACACCTCAGTAAAATCACTTTAATTTCTGACAAAGCGAAAGGAGTCTTGTTTTATTTTAACAAATTGTATTTTATTTTTTTTGGCAACAGTTCCATCAAGCAATTTCTAGCCACTTTTTTATTTTTAACTTGGCTTTTTGTCACTCTTGCACAAAAACATGTTTTTAGTATTCCAACAAAAACAACAACAACCAGCGGTGAGCAGTGAATAATGTGGTATTCAAAGTAGCGAGAAGCACTGCGAGTCCTAAGCTCTCTGTGATTAAAGCAGATCGTCTTGTCAAGTTTAGATCTCCAAAATGACAACAAAGAGAAACTGCCTCGCTTTAAACTGCGAGTTCCACATTGTACGAGCCACAATAGCTGCAGACAAGACAATGTTTCTTCCACTTTTATGTCTGTCTTTTCACCTTCAGGCTGCCAGCGGAACCATTTTTCTGACCTCCAGATTATTATTCTTGAGTCCAAGGCTGGCTGGGAAACTCTATGAGGGGAGAACAGAGAGAAATAGTCCCCCCTCCCTCAGCAGCCAGCCTTGATGTGCCGTGAGGGAGACACGGTGCCAGAATTACTCCACTTGAGCTGCTCAGAAAACTTCGGTTGTACTTGGCAGCTCTTAGTTGAGTCAATATGTAGCAGGTTCAGATTTTATTCAACCTCAGTAAGAAAAAAAAAAGAAAAATGCACATATACGAAACCACAAGCTCAAACTTCTGCACATGCACACACACATGCACCGTTGTTCCCTTTGCACTGTTCCCCTGCTTGACGCCAGCTCAAATGGAATCTTTAATGGACTTGAAGGGTCATCGGTGGCTGACTGGGTGCGATAGCATCAGTGCTGCAGCTATGACACCACTGGGACAACTGGGGCGGTGGTGGAATCAGACTGGGCTAATCTGCCCGCAAGACTGACGCTATCGGCAGACTCATCTCAACTGAGAATGAGATCCCTCTCACGACCTTCACCAGATCTTTATCGCTCTTAGACAAAAAACAGAGTGTGTGTTTGAGCGTGTGTGGCGGCTGTGTGTGACTCAGTGATTGAGAAGCTGCGGCGGGCGTATGAACTCTGGAGACTGTTAGGAAGGCTGTCAAAGGCATCTGAGTGTGCAGGGCCTTTACAGTACACCACGAATGCTGTGTTTGCCCTCTACGCTTTAATTGCCATATTTCATCAATCAGCGCAAGAATCTGGGAGGCCCAGAGGAAGCTGTTGAAGAACACATAAAAACCCTTTTGCTGCCTTCAAATGGAAATCATGAGCGCAGTATGCTTTGTGTTCAAGTGGTTAAGTCATGAGAATATTGCTGACTTAAAGTTGGATGAGCAAATTGATACCACTTTGATGACTGAATGGTAAATGTAAAGCCAAAGCCAGTTAAACTCAATTTAGCATCAGACTGGAAGCAAGAAAAACTGTTATATGTCTTTCAGCTCAGCTGTTTTCGACCGGCTTGATACGACCATAAAGGAGACGGTCGGATAATGGCAAAGTTAATGGCAGCACATTAACTGGTGAGGGGTATATGTTATGTAAAATATTAAGATTTTTGACATCAAAGATGTCATCATAAACAGATTTTTACCAGCATTACTTGGTAAGGCTTAGATAAAAAAAAAAAAATAATAATAATAATAATAATAATAAAAAAAGAAGATATAAAGCTCAGCGGGACACTGAAGCCAGGCACTTCGCAAAAATATTCGAAATGCCAAAACAAGTAGTTTTTTAAAGACATTAAAAAATGTATTTTTTCAAGGAAAAACTGTGCTTTTATTGGAGGTTGTGTTCTTTTCTCTTTGCTACTACTTCTATCCTACCGCTGCTGATGTTAGCTTCAGATTTAGCATAAGGCACCTCGCACAAAGTTCATTTCACATCCATTAAAGAGAGGTGGTGGCAGATATCTTTGAGATAAGTATCACAAAGCTTTTGCTGTAGAAAAAGGAAGCTACATGTCTGTTGTTGGTGGAGACTTTAACAGTAGTTCTTTTTGTGAAGAGGGTGAACTGACCCTTTAAAATGACTCCAAATGAACTTCTGAACGGAACGTGATTGTAGCTCAAATATTTGTTTCTCATTTAATATATGAAATATTACCGAGGTTTTGAATCTCTGGAAAGTATATCGACAACTGCAGTATATGCGAATGTGACAAGCATTATTGGTGTTGTCATCAGAAAATCACATATTTCTTGGTTAGAGCAATTTCCCTTTTTCAGCTGTCTTTGCTTTTGGATATAGAGACACAAACCCATCCAAACACAGAGGTCAAACAAATTGATTTTGTCATATTAAATAATAACAACCTTTTTTTTATTTAATAACAGCAGGCCTCCCAGTTCAAGCAGTGTGAGACCTAAAATGAAAAGGCACCAAGTGACAGGAAGCTAATTTAATCAGATATACACATGCCAGCAAATAAATATTGTACTTCCAATAACATTATCTGTCCGCTAGCACTCAATACAACACCTCCTGCTTTTTTGTTCGTCTTATTGCCTGCAAAAACAACAAAATAGATTTTTGAAGCTCACATCAATTACAAACAACAGAAGCAACTAAAGTGTCCTGTGTCACGCAAATCAGCCGTACGGGGCCAGCGGTGATACTGTAATGATTGGATTTAGCAGCGAGAGGAACAGCACTCTAGTTTATGGAAATCAGAATGAAGATCTTCCACAAGGGAACACAAGTGGCTGCAATGTTTGGATGGAAGCTTTTAGTGTGAACCAATCAATATGTGTTATATTTGGACGGACGGATGATGGATGGATGGATGAACGGACGGATGGAAGGACGGATGGATTGACGGATGGAAGGACGGATGGATGGATGGATGGATGGATGGATGGATGGATGAATTGATGGACGGATGGATGGATGGATGGATGGACGGATGGATTGATGGATGGATGGATTGATGGATGGACGGATGGATGGATTGATGGATGAATAAATTGATGGACAGATGGACGGATGGATTGTGAGGACGGATGGATGGAGGATGAATGGGTGAATGGACAGACAGACAGACAGACAGATAGATTGGGAGTGAGGGATAGAGAGCAGCTGCTGCTGGGAAGGGGCAAATTGAAAAGTGTTAATCAGCAGCTCAAGAGTTTAATTGTCGAAGCAAATAGAAAATCCAATTTGTATTTTTGCTATTGTCTCACAAACCACAGTCGTCTCAGTTTTATGCACCTGCAATGGTTGATTAAATTGTGCTTCGAATCTGAAACAAGCCCAAACAACACGGATACAAACCAGCTCTTTTAGGTGAGACACGATTTATGGCCCTGACACAAAATTAAATTGTGTTTGCTATATTGTTACAGTTTAATTTTACGAACGATTTGCTGTAATTCCAGTTTTCCCGAGCCAGACCTCGTAATGTTTTCCTTTTTAAAAAGGCATTGAGAAGCTTAACTCTTCCGTAACATTCAAATAAAAAAAAAAGGCAGAGGAGGAGCGCAGTAATGGAATAAAAACTCTGGCGTGATTCATTTGCAGCAGGATTTGGGAGAAAAATGGGATTTTGTTTCACGATCATGCACGGGAACCCATTCTGTATCTTTGGAATTGCAAATCAGAATTCAGGGGGGAAGAGACAATGGGGTTTTCATGTTGCTGTGGGATGAGCTGTCCTGCACACTGAACACAAAGAGCTGATAAGACCGCGTGACTCAGCTGTGTCGCCTTTTATCAGTGAGCTGCCGCGGATTCCATTATCTGCCTTCTTCGACACCTTCATAACAGAATAAAAAAACGAGGAAAGAGGAGGCCGAGCGGACTAAAAGGGAGGATCGATTTTGATAGAAAGTCTCCTGTGCTGTCCTGTTCCGTGGCTGCAACGCTCAGCTCCGTTTCCTAATTCAAGGACAGCTTCCACACAACTACTGCTTCATGTGCATTCATTAAAGCTGCACTGCAGCTTATTGCACTGCACTGTGAATGATTCATGAACACATGAGCAATGATTTGGTCCAACATAACAAGCCTGTTGCAATCCACATACCCAATCTCTCTCAATGTGCCCTTCTCTGGCGTAGCTTTGCTTTCTTCAAAATCTTTTTTATTTTTTATTTTTTTTAGTCATGCCCACTTGTAGCCATTCGTAGGTCAGAAGTGGAAGCAACATTTAAAATGGACTTAGGGAGGAAAAAAAGATCAGACAAGAAAACAAGAGATCGACACAAGTAGCAGTCCACTGTGACTGTGTTTTAATCACATGTCCGTAGCGGGATGAGAATGCATTTCTTGTCCAAGTTGGAAGACCGCAGTGATGTAATGATGTGTTTTCCAATCGGGAGTTTCCAAATGGGTGTTTTATTTCAAAAAAATGTACTAGATTCTCTTTTGTTTTGCTCCGACTGAGTTCCTGTCCGGCCGATCTGCTCTGTTCAGCTTGCCGCGGTCTCTGAGCAGCTTCCGTCAAAAAATAGACTCACCATCTTTCCTTACCGCTGCAGAGCGACGACCCACTTCTGGGACCCTGCTGACACGCGCTGCAACCGATTGGATCTAAAGTACAGATTTTAATGACAGCGATTCTCTCCCGGTAGCTGTGACGGACACGAAACGCATCGCAGACGGAACTGATGGAAAATGGCCTTCATTTTTTTGCAGCTAAAAGTCACACTGTTTGGACAAACTTGGGGGTGGAGTGAGGGATGGATCTCATAGAGAACCAGAGGACACTAGGCCCGCCCACTTTTACCAGAAAACCTATCTGCACCTCAGTCAATCAAACCAGCCACGCCACCAAACACATCTCTGAGACCCATTTTCTGATCATTTATGGAATTTTTTCAGAAGGGCCATCAGTACACTAGAAGGATTTGAGGGAGGGAATTTTGCTCATGACAACATAATGACTTGGAAAAATATATTGACCTCGTGTTTCACAGTCCGATTCCCTGCAACTTCCTCCAGCTCGTCCTCGAGTGACCCGAAACATGTTGTTTTGGCCATTACCGAGGGTGCATGACCACGGCGAGGGTGGGGATGTAGACTGACCGGTAAACTGAGATTTTTGCCTTCTGACTCAGCTCCTTCTTCACCAACATAGTTTTGGCAAACCTACATCATTACTGCTACCACTTCTCCCTGCACTCATTTCAAATTTAAAGCCCTGTAACCTTTCATTCAGGGTTCAGCCATGTATGGACTTAATCTGCTTTCCACTTGAGGAAACGGGTCTAGTTAAATGTTGTGTTATCACAAGCAGCTGTACAAGAACTATGCCTAAACAAAACAAAGTGTAGAATTGTCCTTGTGGATGAGTTAGCATGCTGACTTTTAGCTGTGCTTTGGTGTGTTGCTGCAATGTTAACTGAATATGGTGGATAAATATGTATCATTGTCAAAATTGAGAACGTGTGTCAGATAGTGTGCCATCATGGACAGAGAGCTATCTTGGTTTTATTTACACTGAACCTGCATGTTGAATTGTTAATAGTTTGCTTTAGGAATATCATTTGCATAGTTTTGCCTCGTTTTTTTTCTATGTATTGAGAACATTGGAACCCTTGAGAATATCCATTTGACATTCTGCCATGATAACAAGGTTCCCTTTATCTGGACCTGCTGTCAAATCACTTCACCTGCTTTTTCTACATCCCGGGGAGGAACAAAATATGAATTATCCAGTTTGTCCTTGTGATGAACGGAGGCATACGGCAGCAGCAGTGTAGCACAGGATGCAGTGGGTACAGATGTCCATGAGATATACTGTAGATGGGGCGTGATATTTATGCAGAAGAGCCCGAAGCCCGTTTCATCACACTCCATCGTGGTTCTCACAGCAATTCTACTGCGACTTGTTCCGACCGCAGATCAACACGACTGGCTGAGGAGCGATTATGATCTATTTCTTACATACTTTCTTTTTATTACTGCTGTTAATTTGTGGTTTTACTGGAATTACACTTCCCAATAACACACGTTGAATTTGCCAAAAAGTTGTTGCTGCTCCAGTGAGGCCGGACTTCACTGACATGCCATCTTAAGAAGCGGGCTGTTTTCCTGGCGGTCATGTTTGCACGGTGAGGTTGTGTTAAACTTGTCTGCTGCGGCTGTGCCGTGCCTGTTGTGAGGTGGCGGCTGTGTGTTGCAACTGTTACTCAGCCCACACTTTATAAATCTGAGTGGAGATCCAGCGTTTACGTGTGATTGCTGACTATCTCGGGGACCCGGTCCTCACTGATTACGATAATCAGACCGCTCCTAGACATACTGGATACAAAAAAGAAATATGTTATTCCTATCCAGGTAATCATATTTTACACAAGAAACTTGGAAGACATATTCACACAACCAAGCAGACAAACCATGCACACAGACACGAATGCAGCTATCACCCCTAAAGCAAGAGGTGTGTTCTGTTATCACTTTCAGGAGGATAAACAATGTTAGTGAGAATAATAATCTTGGTGTACCAGCTCAGAGCATCTCCTCCATCGCCGGTGTATAAATAGCATAATTAGCCACGGGAGGAAACACAAATGCCACTTATCTCGCTAACCGCCGCACAGCGTTCCACATTCCTCTCGCACATTTCTTCCTCCGATCCATCCTCCGTGCCTTCCGACACACTCGGTATCCGAGAGTGAAGGGAAGCGCGGGGATGTGACGTCGGGAATGCAAGGAGAAGATGATGTGGGGGGAGGAATGACAATTTACCCCTGAGTTAATATTCTGTTTCATCTGCAGGCCTGAAGGCAGAGGAGGGGGTGAGGAGGAGGATGAGGAGGAGTCAAGGTGAGGTCTCATGTCGGTGTGTTTTACCAGACGGCTGCTTGCAGGCAGAACAAGAGGCACACACACAGTATACTGTCTCACTGACACACACAGAGCGGCAGAAGGTTGCAGTGGGAGTCCAGTGAGTCGTGTCTCGGAGGTCACTCAGCCAGATGTTGTCTACTGATGCAGAGAGGAGGAATGGCACATTCAGTACAGTAGGCCAGCGGTATTCAGGCAGAGGGCAGAGGAGTGAGTCCTCACATTTGTTCAAATACAAAGAAAGGGAGAGACAAACTGGTAACGTTTTTTTTTTTTTTAAAGCAAGTACGGTAAGGACATGTTAGTTGAAGTTATAATTTTAATTACTCATGAAGTCAGAGCTCATTTTTGATCATATTTATAGTCTTTTTTCTTTTTTTTTTCTTCAGAAATAGCGAACAGACTGTTTGTCTGCCATTCCTGCCCTGGATTCACGCTGCCTTTATATGCTGAGGGGACTCACAGGAATGTTAATGCTAATGCAACGTTTTCCACTGCTGCTGCCTCACATTCAACTGGCTAAACATGAGCTGGCTTTTATTGGGAATCAGCCACAGGAAATGCATTGTAATTATCATTAATAAAACACTGTCGGCTGTATTTTAAAGATCTAAGTGCGCAGTCTGAAGCAAATGGTTCCGGGGCATTTATGGCATGTCCAAGTCTACTTTTTCTCAGTTTAATGGCAGACAATCTGAGCGTAAAGTAAGGCACATGGTTCGAAGTGGTTGCACTCAGTTTCTTAATTAATTATGGGTGGGTTTTGGGAGAGATGGGAAATAAACCAATCGCAGTGTCATCCTTCTTTAAAAGAAAGTGTGGTGCGCTTAACAGTTTATTTGCCAAGTAAGAAAGAAAAAAATGACAATAATAATGTTTCACATTGTAACCTTTTTATTTTGAATCTTTTGCTGTGCAGCAAGTACATGTATTGTGAACTTGCCTATGTAGGTGCATATTACTGTATTAATAATGTGCATTTAAAAGATCAGTAGAATACTGCACCACTGACTTCAGACCAGGCTTTTGTTGTTCAATCGTTTTCAGCTGCCTCAAGAAAGCCAATCGCCAACAAGTCGTCCGAACGCACCTTATTTTAAGACCAACTCGTCAGTCGCCAGTCAGATGGGCTTTTGTTTGCTGTTTGAAGAACAGGAGTGCTGAATAAATTAAAAAAAGACAACTACGTCATTCTGAAACTGGCAAACACACCTGTGTTGTGCCTGATGCCACTTTGTTAGATAGAGTCCTGTGTGTTACCAGATACACTCTTGCTGTGTTTTTGAGAAAGTACCTGCTTCAGGAGTGTTGAAGTTCTTAAGAAACTTTGAATAGTAGTTTTTACAGTCACTTTTAACAAACTGATGCCTATTTTGACATCCTGACTCCTGGAATTAAAGTTAAGTACACAACGTTTCTGTGCTGAACTAATGATTCATCTTGGGACTCGTGACAGTGCCATCCCGCTTTTCTCACTTCAGGGATGAGTGGGAGCTGACTTACTGCTCGCTAACTGTCACTCAGGCTTATGGCTCAGAGGCGGGTACTTTTCACCTTATGGCAGAGGACTGCGATCGCCTCTCGAATGACTTTGGTGGGATCAGTTGGGGGCAAAACAGACAGTGTTGATGCAACGTAGAATAATGTCAAATAAGGAGAGAGGAGCTGAAACTTTACTTGAGATGATTTGGTGGAAGTGAAGGTCTGTGTTGTAAAGTGAGTACATGTGTGGGAGATGTGGTTTTCAAAAAAAGTGCCTGGAAGCTCAGTACCTGTACCTGTTTGCACTGGGCGAATGAGCACACAACATTAATGTCCAAAACTTTTGAGCTATGTCGAATTGGACTCCTTTTCTGTTTCGTAGTCTTTGTTTCATTTTTGTATTTCCTCTTTTATTTGAAATTGCTTACCTCTTTTGTCTGTCTTGAATTACTTCCTGCCTTTGTGTTTTTCCTGCCAGTTCTTCGTTAGCCCATCAGCACAGTGTGTTTGGTTCTGCTTCTCCCCGTTTCTCTGTTCGGTTTTGATTTTGGACTTGGTTTTTGAATTCATCCTGTTTGGCTGGCTTTTCTTTTGTTACCAGCCGCAACATCAACACTTCTGTTTAGTTAAATAAGCCTTTGTACTTTTAAACCTCCGGTTTTATTGTGCATTTGGGTCCTTCCTGCCTTTACGCCTGAACAATTTTGGCTTTTTTTGATGAATGAAAAAAGGCTGCAGCCATGCTGGCAGATCTTTGAGGCTGCTCCTTGACCTGAATACTAACTAATTAGTATTTTGACACATTCACAGTGACAGTTAGCACTGATGAGATTAGATTGATTGTCAGTTCAGATAGTTTAGATTCACTGATCAGGTTAGATCAATTAGTTAGGTTTGATGATAACGCTAAATGAAAAGTCAGGGGATCATGAACATCCTTATAATTAATTCTAAGGGCGACACAAACGTGTGCACCAAACTTAATACCAAATCACCCAAAAGCAGCCTTAATATTTTGCTCAAAACCAAAGATGTCAACCTGCTAGTACCACAGGAGTAAAAAAAAAAAAAAAGCTATTACAATTCCTCCTCTGGGAATAATCTCATTTTCATGGCACACAATTCACTGGTTGTTAAAATATTTGGATCTGGACGAATGAATCTGGATTTAAATCACCATCCCTGGAGCCACTCTGCTCACCAGGCTGAAAAGTGTCGCTTTGATACTACAAGCTAAATTCAGGTATCTCATATCAAACAAAGGCCCTCGTCACATCTGGTATTAACATCTGTCCTGGCTGTTCAGATCTCAAGTGGTCAGCTAAAAGTACAGGTGCTAAAAGCCATTGAACTCTGATCTGCTCAGACCACGTTCAGAGGTGGCCTGGGATGCAAATGGACATATTGTTTTAGTCGTGGCCCACAGATAAAGACCATCTACGCACTCCTCCTTCTTTGAATAAGCAATACAAATAAATGAAGCTCTCGGTGACACGTTTCTGTGTTCATATCAGATCTGGTGCTTCCATGTGTTCACGTTACAGTGGGTTCATCAGTGTTCTCTGCCTGCTCTTCTTTTATAACTATTTATTTATTTATTATTTTGTTACCAGAAAAAAAAAATCTCCTGTGTGATTCTGTCAAGCGCAGAAGAGACTTAACTGCAAACTCACACCTCTAAAGCAGCTGTTTAGTGATTAAAAACACAAGCTGTATGTGGTGCTTCTTTCACCAAATCCTACTCTGTTTTTTCTTTTTTTCTTTTAGTTAGTCTTGTTTAATTTCCCACCACTGTGGAAAAGTCCCCGTCCCCTCACCCGGTTCATTTATCAACTGCAGCTCATAGTTTCCACCCGCTGGCATAACTAAATAATCTGACCCAAACTGATTGGGTCCTGGTGATTCAGGTTGTAAATTACAAACGCAGTGAGCTGTGTTTGTAATTTACAGACGTGAAATACTTAATAAATATCTAACAGACCGAACATCAAAATGTGGTTCAGTCGGCAAGTAAATCTCTTTTTAATAAATGCCTGTTGCTGCGACGCCTCTCATCCCATTCCTTACGTGCTTGGATTAGTGTTTTATTTTATTTTTATGTGATGCACGTGTTCAATGGCATATGGAGTGGGGTAGTAGGATCTGATCACAAGTGGTCACTTGAGAATCATGAAATGCCAGGTGTGCACCGACACTTTTCAAACTTGTGATTGGATCACCCAGGAGGCGTGTTGATGCCAGGCGGGCCGTGGGCCATAATCTAACAACATGCAGGCCTCGTTTGAACTGTAGCTCAATGCATACAAGTAGAGCCCTCCTATAAGAAGTTCTGTCCCCATAATTACTGTTGAAGACTGTTCTCTATGATTAGAGAGGCAGAGAACATGGTTGAAAAATATCACCGCACAGATGTACATGAACGACCTGATTTAGGTTAGGTTAGGTTAGGTTAGGTTAAGTTAGGTAGTTACTTTATTAATCCCCGAGGGGAATTTTTTTTCACTACAGCAGCATACAGAAGCAATAAGATAATAATAGAATAATAGAAAAGCAATAAAATAGCAGTAAAATAGCAGTAAAAAATATTAAATATAAAATGCACAGTATATACAGTACAGTATATATATATATATATATATATATATATATATATATATATATACAATATTAAGGACACAACTAAAACAATTTGTCCATTTGCATCCCAGGCCACCTCTGAATGTGGTCTGAGCAGATCAGAGCTCAATGCCTTTTTGCACTTGTACTTTTAGCTGACCACTTGAGATCTGAACAGCCAGGACAGATGTTAATACCAGATGTGACGAGGGCCTTTGTTTGATAAGATAAAGCAACTAATTTGTCCATACATACACTAAGATAAACACACACACACACACACACACACACACACACACACACACACACACACACACACACACACACACACACACACACACACACACACACACACACACACACACACACACACACACACACTCACACACAGACAGACGTCTGGCCAGTGGTGTCCTTCATGAATAGTTCCTGACAATCCATATTTCATTTCCTGCGGGGTTATGGGAAGCATCTCCCCAGAGGTTTCCACTTGTCAAACTGTCACATCTCAAAGGCCTCACAAGGAGAATGAATTTGTTGATGTTTGCCAAAACTCCACACATCCTCCTCTTCTTCAGTTTCTATTTCAGTTTTTTTTTTTTTTGCTTTGCTTTTTTTTTTTTCATGACCTCTATCTCAGGAGTTAAGTCGCGGCAGCTGTGAAAAAAACAAAGAGGAGAGGCATGGCAGTGCTATTACCGGATGTGTTGCCTAACAGAGTGTAGAGCAACATCTGACACTTTGCACCCGTTTTGCATCATTTGTGCCTTCTCGCGCAGTTTCTATCACTCTGGAACTCCATTAAATACCCTGTGAATTAAATGTTATGCCTCTCTAAACCAGAAATCCAAATCCAAAACTGCAAGTTGAAGTTTTATAAGTTCATTTTATGTTCTGCAAATAGTTCTACTTTTCTTTTGAATCTCTTCTCTTTATTCCTTTTTTTTTTTTTTTTTTTTTTTTTTATCTTTTGGTTTTATTAACTGGCACAGACTTCCTCGCTAAGTAACCTATCATTTTTCAGCTTGGATTTTTCTTTCTTTTTCTTTATTACATCAAAAATGCACTTTATTTATTGTCTGAGCATGATAAGCTGAAAATAAATGTCCATCTTATATATTTATATAAAGATTAACAGTTTGTTTGCACTAGTTATATATCGAAATGTTCTGTTACATTGAACTATTTTATGTAAAAAGCTAAAATATCTATTTAACTGGTAGTAATTTTACCAGGCTCACTAAGACTGTCATTGGAATGACTACTAGTCCCCTTGGCAGCCACAACCTCAGGATATCACCAGTAAATGACCTATCATTAAAGAGAGCCTCTCCAAAAACCGTGACGATGAAACCATGTAATGGGAAAAGCCTTAAGGAATAATTTTAACAGGGATGATGATGAACAAAATTACCCCAAAAAGTTTCCTTTAAAAGTCTATATAGTCTTATAAATGATGACTTGGAGTCCTAAGCTTGTCCCTGAGCTATCATTTAAGTTATCGCACCATGAAATGTAAATTACAGTCTTCATAAGGGTGTAATGGTGCCCTATTTTATTCATGAGGTTATGATTACACCGTTTCTGTGGCCCTTGAATATTCAAAATGTGTCAAGTAGAAATGATTGGATCTAATGTGATCATCGCTGGGACCAGGACATCTTCTGTGATGCATTATGAATTAAAACACTACAGCGTTCACTCGTGCCGAGGTTGCTAGGAGGATTCACGACTTACTCTTAAAGTTCAGATGCAGCATGATAGTCGCAGAAGCTTTCATAATGAATTACCTTCAATTATAACTGCTTCCAGTTCTCCCCCATGTTTCATTTAAATGAGCAGAGCATTATGTTGATACTCATTTACTGATGTAATAAACGGGTGAATGCAAACACGAGCGAAAAATGAATGTGAGAGGTCTGCTACAGCGATTAATTGAGGGCTTGGAGGAACGCAAAGGGAGGTGTGTGTGTGTATGTGCGTGCCTCCCTCCCTCCCTGCCTGCCTGCCTGCCTGCGTGCGTGCGCTCGTACCTGCATGCATGACCCTACGCTTCCTGAATGTAAAAAAATCATTATGGAGACGGATTGCAAGCCAGTAGGGAAACAGAGTAATTATGATATGCTGGGCAGCAAAGTGAGAGCTGTCTTAAGAACTGGCCCTCTGGCCATCAGATATTTAAGCATACCTCATTGCATCACTTGGCCAATTACATTCTGTGTCAGTGAGTGATTTATTGCACCAAAGCCAGATCGTGCTTGACAGACAGTTGGAAAATGAGTTGGTTATTGTGTTGTATGTTCTTAGATTAGGTCTTTAAACATTTGACTCGTACAGCACACATCCCGGTGTGCTTTGACGCCGTAACGGCATGTAACCCGGCTTACACATGTTTAGGAATATGTGCACAAACACCATCAAGCACACAAAACACATGACCGGCACACACACAAACGCGAAGTCACTTGCTCTCAACCATCCCCTCCTCTTGTGCAGTGGGATGCCGAGCTTGACTCTGCATGTTAATGAGGCATTGAGGCTGTGGTAAGAGCAATAATACTCTGTAAGTCCTCCCAAAACCAAAAACATGACAATAAATGCATCTTTAGTGGACTGAACATTGATTAAATGTGATCAAGTAATCTAGAATTGTTAGATATTTCAGCTATTTGACTCTACAGTAGTTAACTGGGTGTCACATTCAAAACCAAGTAGCCCACCAGTAACTAGATAGCTGATATTTGTTTGAGACCTTTGGTTAAAAGAAGCCATGTTGTATGTCTTCACTGTTTCAAAGCAAATGTTAGACGGAGGTAGCATTAAGTTCACCTAACACATCATCCTTATCTTTGAAGCGTTTACTCTTGTAATGTTAGAAGTGAAACACACGGTACCAATTTAAACAAGTACACAGTCTTAGTGAAGGTTATGGCTTGGCCAGGCTAAAGCTAAAGTTGACCAAAATACTGAATTTACATAATTCACGGGGATGGGAGCAATGCTTTTGTAAGGAGATATTTTTGACAAGATTCTTGTTTTAAAATTGGACAGATCGCAGCTAGATACAGTGTTCTAGAAATGTTTTCATGCAGGAGATCATTTTATTCATATTCCCAGAATATTATTCTTAAAGATTACCTAGAAACCTTCTAAAACATTGTATTCATAAGAATGTCACCACAAAACATTTGTCTATTGTTTTTTTTACGAACGTTATCCCACCCTAAAATATTCATTCTGGGAATATAAACAAATGTTACGGGGAATATTTTAACAATTAATGCATAATGTTTTGACAATGTTTTGAAAATTTAACACTGTTAAAACAAAACATTTATTATTGATAATGGTTTTTAGAAAACATGATCTCTGTTGCTGGAAACACAACTACAACATTTCATAATATTCTCAGAACTTTTTTTTTGTACAAAAAACAACAACAAACAATTCAATTAAATTCAACCAATTCACAGATGATTTTAGCACAATTATCTAGTTAGCAGCTAAAATATATTGGTAACAGTTATTTCATTCGGCAACATCAACCAGCAATGGCAATAAACGTGAATAGCGCTTTTAATTACATCTATCTGAAATAATTGTTCCACTGTTTCTAAAATTACATGCATTTTGGTCAGTAAATCTACCATTAGCTCTGTGAACCAGAACTGAAACTAAAAGCTTTGGTTTAGCAACAATAACTCAGGATAGCAGGGCTTAAACAGTAAGTTCAGCTCTGAGATGTATTGTACGATGTCCCCGTGTTTATAGTGACGCAATAAAGCACCAATTTACGGTTCCTTGAAGGTAACTTACACTAGCTAATTCTCAAGTATCTCTTTTATGGAGGCCATATGTGCTGAAATTGAGTATCCATATGTTTTGAAACTGTATCCCAATATATCTAATGATAGTTTCTAAAAATCACTGACAGCGCGCGACCCAATATGGAAATGATTGTGGAACAGCACCAGCCAAACTCAAATAAATCTCAGCTGCTGAACTGAGAGGGTATAGGATGTACTTGCAGTATTTATGCCAAAGCAAAAAAAAATAATGGGATGCACATTCTCAGCTGAGTAGAAAGTAATTACTGTCTTTTTAGAAATGTTACCCTTTGGTGGAAAAAAAAAACTAAAGGAAAAAAATGCACAGATGGGTGATATTTGCATACTGATAATTACACAACATCAGATCTGTGCCGAACGACTCTATCTCACACTTTGTCCACTTGTACAGAAAATATCAGCCATTTCTTTTCTCATTTGTATCACAATACCACTGAGTATTCATCAAAAACTGTCCCCATTATCTTCTTCAGACAAAGGTTTATAAATTAGAGATCCAGTTTTACTCATTAGACATGAAAGGGAATTCTAATGTCTTGTTTTTCTCCCGGTACAATTGAGTCAGAAACTTCATGGCCAGATTGGACCATTAGTTGAATTGTTGGGAGATGACACCCAGGCCACCTGCTGTTGTCAGACATCTTTCATCATGTCTCATAAAGATTTTATCTCCTTTGTGTCTCTTGGTTTATTTTAGACTTGTGACAAGCAGCTTTCAGCAACACCGTGGTACGAAACAACGGAATATGAGAAAGACTGACAAAAATCAGCAATGACATGATGTTTTTTTTTTTTTTTTTTTTATCATGTAGATGCTGAAACATTGATTATGAAAGCCTTCAGACTTGATACACAATACCGCCATCATTCTACTGCGGGGAAGGTGCAACTTAATCTGATTGGAGTGATTACACTTTTTATTTTATTTTTTTATCCTCATCACTCTTGTCAAACCAGCACAAAGCTTGTCAGTCGACAGGTTCTCGTCGTTTCTAGCGTCTCTGATTAATCTGCGCTTCTTGGCCTTTCATGATACCGTCCTGTTTCAAGCCAGGAGATAAGGTCACCTCAGCAGCGAAGTGTTTGCCGTCTGTGTGTAGTGGGGCTCCAAGGGTTGTGATCACCCTTTGGGTTTAGATGAAAACACTGAAGATATGCGGGGCACCACAACTGTCAAAACTACTGAGTTGTAGAAGTTAGAAGAAGAAAAAAAAGGATCCTCAGTGTGTGTTATTGAGATTTTTTTTTTGGGACCTTCTGCATGCACCGTTTGTGGCTCGTTAGTCAGTGAAGGGACTGTTCTTTATTGTATAGCTATGTTGCACGTTACAGACAGATTTGTGATGAACAGTTTTTAATACAATGGTTTAATTAACGTGAATAAACAGGTTGCTTTCTTGCTTGTTGTTCAGTCGAGGCAAACAATAATACATTATTGACATATAGTTCTGGTCCACTCTGTAATGTTTGCACTGACTTATTAAAAATGCACCAAAGGAGAAAGTCCTGCAGTGAAGTGGAATGACCACTAAATCTGTTTGGTTTTGTTGTGCAGTCATCCCGTGTCACTTGATGCTGCACGTTACTGTGTCTTCATGTGTTTTTATCTTCTCTAATGTCACAGTCTGCTCACCGAGAAATAGAAGAGCTTTACTGTTGACACTGGACCATGTTGTATGGATAACACTATTTATGTTATATATAGTGTTGGACAAAAAATGTACAAAACAGATTACGAGGATGGTTACTATTACCATGGTTACAACATAATATAGGCTACCCATGGCTTTAACTAATTGTTGAGATGACTCTTGACAGTTCACCATGGTCTAGTTTGTTTTCACTCCACTTGGAAATGGAATAAGACTGAGACTGGTAAGATGGTCTACCGTAAATATAATGGATTACATTTAATGGCCTGAGTTGATATGCATTGCAGATATTCAATATTACAATTATTAGAAGTAACAATTGTATTGTACATATCTAAATTGGGAGTTTTTCCTCTTAAGAATTATTTTGTGATTGTGCGTATCTGAAATTTATAGTCTATTTCACATGAGTGGTAAAAAGTGAGGAATAGAAGTTTGATATCTATAATGTAATTACCGAGAGGAGTGTGGAATCATTTGCTTCTGTCTGGTTCACCCAGCTAATAGTGCCTACTTTAGACTCACGTTAGGACCACCCACCTAATTAACATTTAGTAACGTAAACACTGAAGTAATGACAGAAATATAAAAATGCTGAAATATAGACATAAATAAATAAATAAATGCAGATACACAAAGACTCCAAATGTAGAAACAAATTCAAAACATCAATTTAATTAGATCCCTTTTCATGACCAAAGTGTATGCATTTTTGTATCTAGCTATGTGCCTAATTCTGTATGTATTTATTTACTATACAAATGTCATTTCCTGGAAATTGGGCTTTGAATTCTTATTGAACAGTTTTGATGATGTCGTCTATGAACATGAAGCAGACCACAACAAATAGCAACAATGTTTTTTCGTTGTTTTTTTCCCCTGTGATCTGAACACAGTAAAACTTGTGAAGTACATTTGTGGAAACTGTCTTGGTTAAATGGGAGTTCGTGTTGCCCAGAGTTGATGCACTTTGCTTCAATGTTTGTATCACCGCATTATTCCTGATTCAAAGTCATGTGAAGGACTGTTGACAAACACAGCAGAAGAACTAAACTGCCTCTTGTTGATCCTGGAAAACATGAAGAAACTAAACTGCTTCGATAAAAAACAGCGTAATGACTGTGGATAATTACATGACTGAAATTGTTTCCAAGTTGACACAAGTTAACAAGCAAACTTTCTGCCTTTGCTCGCTTTGACAGATCAAAGCACCCTCAGAGGTGCGTCAGTAGGAGTCTACAAAGGCCTCCTTCACATGATTCTTTTACATCATACTTCTTTCACATGTTTAATACAACATGGTAATTGACTACAGGGCATAGAGGCCTAAAACTCTCCTGCAGAATTTGCAGTGTCCTCCCTGTGTTTTCTTCATACTCCTCTGTTGAGTTGAACCTAAGAAACTTCAACAAAATATATAAACAGAATGTAAATTATCTGTTTTAAATACATGAATCACATTTTCTTAGTGAGTTTTTTGGCAACAACTGCAGCAAACTTGCCAAACTGGAACAGATTTTCAACCTGAATTTACTGCCAGCTAGTCAAAATTGATCATTCTCTCTTTTAGAAGCAAGACCTTTGAAATGCCAGTAAAAGGCGAATATGGTACCCCGTACTTCAAAGGCAGAATAATACAGCTCCTCAGGGGATGACATTTTGGCACATTATTTTGTCTCTGATTGGTCCAAGATCTCCTGCCACCTTTTCCTCATTGTATCATGTCAATCTGATCTCTGCAGCTGTGTAATTATTTCTGCAGTGCAGAGTAAATGTCAAGGACATGAGCATTTCACACGGGTAGCTCTGGATGCATCCGTTGTTCTAACTCTTACTCTAAAGGCAGTTCAGTCAGACAAAGGTGCAGTTGAGATGCTCTTGTCTCAAGCCATTTTCACCTCTGTCCCAAGGCTCCGCCAATATATGTACACATTGTAACCTGGCTTAATAGAACATTTTGTCACTGCCAGACTTAGAGAAAGATGTCTTCAGTGTGTCGTCCATATTGATGAATGACCAACTGGGACATCATCAAGAATGTTTCCCATTCCCAAGCATTTTGCTTTACAGTTTGGTTTTAGTTAGGAACAGCTTCACTTTTAGTCAAATGGCAAATTCATGCACACTAACTATGGTTTGTAAATATCATTTTACCGTTGTCAACGTAGGTGTAGTGCTACTGGAGTGTACTGGAATGACGCTCTGCCACTTTCTTTTTTTCTCCAGGTGAGGGAATTAAATGTCCACAGTTCTTTTTTGATCCGCTACCGTTAGCCACATTAAAGTTACTGCCTTACAATGTCAATACCTACTCAACTTTACCTGTATCGTTACCTTTAGCATTTCAGTTGATACAAACCCTTAATTTTTTAACATGGCTTTTATTCTACATTTGCAGGAGCTTGTCGGGACTAAAGTCAGACAATAACACTTTAGATAAGTAATCCAGAACACCGTGCCACAATAGGAAGTAATTACACAATTACACATTAGAAATGAGCCACAACTTAACTAATGCCTGCACGTCATAAAGAGCACTACACCCCTGATTGTCACCATCTTAGTTTAGCATGTTAGTATACCAGCATGTGCTATTTAGCAATGCTAACAAGCTGATGTTTAGCAAATAAAATGTTATTATTTCCACAATCTTGGTTTGGCGTATTAGGCATGCTAACAGTTGCTTATTAAAGTCATCAGAGAATAATCAGCCTGACTGTAGCCACATTAAGTTGTGTAAATCCTTTAACCAGTTTCCACCTGACCAGTGAAAACTTTGACCATTACGGGATCCTAAATGGGAAGTGTCGGCATCAAATCAGACAAAATTGGTCTGGGCAACATGGATATAATGTAAACACTATTTTTATGCCAATCCATCCACAATAAAATAATAAAAATTAAAAAAAAACACAATACTGTCAACATCATGGTGTCACTGTGGGAAAAGCTAGGGAATCAACAAGGTTGGTGTCATCCTGTGGTGACCACAAATATCTGCACACAATTCTGCTGCAATCCATCCAGTAGCTGTTCAGATATTTGAGTCAGAACCAAAGTGGTGAACCAACTAGAAAAACAACACTAGCTTAACTAAATGTCTTGAAAATGATCAAGTATCAATGAAAGGCGACAATCGACAAGGAACCCTGAACAGTATTAATCACTAGTTTAATCCAGAGTCCAACAATAAGATCATGCCAGCCCAAGTTGTAGCAACCATTGGAATGAGGTTTGATGAAGATCAATGAACCAAAATATTGCAATTAAATAAAGTCGTTGATCGTCAGCATGCAGGATTCTTTATTCTTATAACTTTTAATCTTTAAAAACTTAATTGGACAATCGTGAATAATGAAACCCTGACCCCAAATACCCGAGAAGACAAATGCCAGTCACAGTGAAGACCTTAAACTGAGTGACAAGAGCCTGACCTCAGGTTTCTC
Source organism: Brachyistius frenatus (assembly GCF_029030835.1). Lineage (NCBI taxonomy): Eukaryota > Metazoa > Chordata > Actinopteri > Embiotocidae > Brachyistius > Brachyistius frenatus. Next base: position 1,927,862 of record NW_027210643.1, on the reverse strand, counting down.
CATGGTGAACTCAGTGGACTTTCAACTCATTGGTCAGCCATTGTCCACTTAACTGATGGAGTCTAAGGATTCGCACTTGAGAAGAGTTTTCATCGAGCACCTCGCTGAATACTTGTCTCATGTCTGTTTAGTGAACTCTACTTGACACCATATTGACATTGTTGGAGAAAAGACCTCCATCCTGATACCTTCGTCAGTTATTTAGCGTCAGCTTGGACAGGGGCTCAATCACATTGCAGTCAGCCAAACAAAAGCTTTATATATATCTAAAAATGACCCAGTCCAAAGGAGACTTTACAACATTTCCAAACTCTCAATCTGATGATTTCTCCCAAGGATCTATGAATATTGCAAAATTGTCACCGCACAATTGTTAACTAATTGGGCCAGCATAGCTAAGTGGACTCTAAAAGCAGATCTCCCTTCTAGTCACGGTATAAGTTTCAGCAGAGTGTCAGAAACCTTTCTTGATGAGGTTCTTATTGATTAAAGGTGGCCATCACCCCTCTGGGCTCCATCTTAAACCCGGCCCTTGCAGATTTATGTGCTTTTCACGGAGGTTTATCTTTGCCTTAATGCCTCTTTGTTCAGCACTGTATTGGTGTTTCTGTCACGTTGTTAAAATCTATGGTGCAATATCACTCGCTTGGAATGGGCTCATCGAAGTGTCAGGCCTCGCAGATCTATGGCACAATATGGCAGAGAGGAAAAAGGGAAAAAGAAGGAGCTGTAAACTCATAAATCTATATCTTTATCCTGATTGATGGTGTTCACCATCACTTTACACAACGGGCAAAATGGATAACATACAAACAGCTGGCATTGTGTTAAATAAATAATCCTGACATGCTCTATGAAATTATCCCACAATTTTTTTTGATATCCTTTGATGAGTGTTTCCATTTTCCTTTGACCTGGGCAATTTCTTCTGACATCTTGGCTCATCCAGCGCTCATGAGTTCATGTGAAAGCACGCAGAAGAGTGATTGATATTTGGATGGGTGTCTGCAATGTTTTTATCTTCTCCATGTATATCCTCTCAGCTGCTGCATTCACAGACCAGCCAGCTGTTCTAACCTGCTGCCCGTTTTGGTCAAGCTTCTGAGTCAGCTACTCTCACTGATTGAAACCCGTTCTCTGTGATTATGGCAATCATCGAACCACTTTTGCTTTGCAGTTATACTTCCTCCAGCTGGCCCATTTGGTCCCGTTCTCTCCATGTGGAACTGCATCAAGGTGCTGAAAGGCTGTTTTCTAATGACCAGTTTCATTATGTGAAATGTCATCTTATCTCTGATAACTGTGAGATCTGACATTAAACACTAATTATTCAATACAGGCTTTTGGGTCAGTACTTTTTAATTTCCTTTTTGACAGTATATTCAAATTAATACAATTATTTTTGAACATTCATACATAAATGAGACAAATAATACAAATGCAGCAGGAAATCTTGAATACACTTCTAACCAGCTAATTGAATGACCACTGCTCAGCATTACTGGCTACTGAAGAAGTCATCACATTAAACAAGTAGCTAATATACTGTATTATTTATGATTTAAGTGGTACATATTTACGAGTGTACTCAGGGAATATAATCTATATTTAGGAAGTTTCTTGAGGTCTTTGTATATTTTATTGTAGTAAGGAATTACAATTTGCAATTCAGTATTTACATGATATTTACTGATCTCTACTTAGCTAGCTGACATAAAGATTGCTGTTACAAATCAATAGATTACATGGACAAATTCATGAGAACTGGATGCCAGATTCCAAGAAGTTACCCAAAAAACTTTTCCAAGCTTCCCCAATGGGGCACCCAGATGTTCCACATGCTTCTGTACATTTGGGCCTTAGAGCTTGCCTGGTATTACCAAACCCAGATTTACTGCGTGAACAGATTGGCTCTGGCCATGCTCCATTGGGGATCGTTTGCAATTGTTGCATCCTCATGAGCGTCGGCCTTCGGTTCATTTTGAAACAGTTGGAACAGCGTTTAATCGGCATTGACCATCATATAATGAATGCTGTTTGCTGAAACTCTGCCTTGGCCATCATTGCTTGAAGTATATTTTGAAACAAATGTTTGACTTCAGTGTCATCATGCCTACCCACCCCTACTGTTCGCTGATTGGTCTGCCCTTCAGAGTGGCTGACCAAACCTCAATGACAGCAAAGACCGAAGCTTTGACCGATACCTAAGTCGCTACCACGTGCATTACTGTACCTGGGTTGTTTATGTCTTGTTGGTTTCCTTCACACATAAATAGTGCTTTTAGTTTTAGTAACACAGTTTGGCCATGCAACACACTGCCAAGCACGTTTCTTGGGAGATCGTTCCAAACTGCTGCTAAATCATGTCTTGTTTTCTATTTTTACACATATTACATGCAGAGTATGTGATGCGAGTGGGCATGGAGAATTTGGAGCTCGTAAACATCACCACTGATAGAGCTGTGCTGAATGACTAAAATAAAATTGTTAATATAATTTTAGTAATCCTTAAGACGACTCATCCAAATACACAACCTAAGTCACCATCTATAGCCAGATGAGGTAACACAATGGTGATTGATCCTGTGTTCCACTGATGAAAGCAAACACAAACCGACTGAGCTGGGTGTCTGTGGTGACATTCATGGGTAAAATCACAAGCGATCCACAGTTAGTGATGCGTTGTCCATCACCCAGCACTAGTTGTTTCACTAGAGAGGGGAGGTGGAGCAACAGGTATGCTCTTTTACTCACTCTGATGTCACACAGTCTGGCTCTCTTGGAAACACGGTCCAAAAACACAACTGCATTTATGGCCTGGAAACACAGGTGCTCACAAAGAAAACAAAACCGTGATCTTTGAGATTGTAACTTCAAGCTAGCTGTTGAAGGTTACTTGTTCTATTTCTACACAATTAAAGTGATGTGACGTTAATGGAGCTGTGCTAAAAAAAAAAAAGATGTGAATATTACTTTAGTTTCTGAGTGGAGTCTTTTCAGTGAGTTATGTTTACAAATAACTTGTGAGCCATGCAGATTCATATTTTAAACAAACCTTGCCCAGAAGGTTGAATTTACCTACAGTACACAAATGTAAGCAGCTGTGAATGAGTCCTCCTAATCTGCCAACATTAACCTTGCATCACCAGGTCCTTTTTTTCCCTCCTTCCTGGCACCCACAACAGCTCAAATTGCCCAGAGGAATGCTTATTTTCAGGCATCAGAGCGTAGGCCAGACAATGTCTGTCCTTTTCAAAGGGTATCAGGGATTGGCAGGGCCATGATCTCCTCTACTTGCAGGTCTTTTGTGATTCCCTGGAGGGGCTGAGGCCAGGCGAGCTCCCTGGCGCCATTCTGATCTTTCACCCAGTCAGCCTTCATTAGCCTCCACCTTAACATTCCTTTTGCTGGAGATCCAGACTTCATGATGGACCCAGTGCACTAACATTTCAACAAGCTACACAAAGTCTGAGGTAGTTTGAAAGTACAATTAAGAGTGGGAAAATACTAATGAGCTAATTAATGGATATCTTCTGCTGAATAATGAGTATAATTTTACTTGAAGGGGGCTTATTAGCACATAACTAAGTAATGATGGGTTCCATTGAGCCTATTTCGCTGACATCTAACAGGTACGGTGATAATTATATGTTTTTGTTCACACCAATATTAGATCTTCAGGAATCATGACAGCTAAGAAAAGGTATTTTATTAAAGTTTGACAGAAACATGCCACCAACATTTTACTTTAGGAATGTCAATTAATGCTTTTCAGAAATACATGTATATCATCTTATAAATGTAACCCATGGTAGCCTGATTCAAAGTATAACTTAACTGTAAGAGAAGGACAGCAACCAAGTACATTTAATATTGTACTTTAAATTATTCTACTTTTTACTCCCCTACATTTATCCAACAGATATAGTTATTTTTCAGAATAAAACTTCACATACACTAATCTAATCAAATACAATGTATTGTTGAAAATGAAACCAACTTATTTGCCTTGTAACTCTTTCCGATGCCAATGAGTCTCTTGTTGTTTTAACCAAAGAATGATTTCTTGTTGGACTAAACAAAATAACTTTAAATCAGTAAAATGCACTGATGAATCAGGATTGACAGTCTATCATACGAATGACAGGAGTATTTTTACTCAATTTATTTAGCTGGTAAGACATCTGACTTTTAGAATTCTGAAAGCAGGATTTTAAATTGGTATACAAATGTCGTTGAACTGGCTAACTGAAGGATGTGAGTGCTCGTGTCCTAATGCCCTTATTTGGAAATGTAGCTGAATTGTCAGAAACATGACAGTGGGGAATGGATGTGTGTGTAGGATTGCATGTATTGTATGTTTGTTAATAATGCAAACAACAAAAGTAGTAGATTGAACTCAATGTCTCTCTATTGTACAAAACATGTTGCAAGCTGTCTTTGTCCACACGTATTTGTTTATGTCCAGTGCCAACGATAAGTGTGAGTGCATCAAAGTAAGCATCACCTCACAATCCTCCAAAAACTGTTTGCAATTTTATTAATCATAACACCAATTTTTCCTTCAACCTAATCATGTCTACTATTTGCCAAACCCTACTGAGAGTTCATCTGCTGTAACGCAACACTTTTCCTAAACACGAAGGGAACAACTGGGAAGAAAAGCTCTGGCAGGACGCGGTTCAATGCTTCACTTGAATAATTAACATCTTAAGAACATGCAGCCAAATATAATAGACATGTGATAAGCCTACCTACTTTCCTGTCCAAATACTGTCTGAATTTAGCATTTTAAAACAACATCTTCAGTTATCTTTCTGCCTCCTTTTTGTCTACATATACGGCTTATATAAAAAAACGAAAATCAATCTCATTGAGCATTATAATTATTCTATTAGGACGGCATTGCTGAAGCGAGATGTTTGGATCAATACCAATCAATGTGATGCATCAGTAGTTTGTGCTAGTTCGGCACAGCAGCTGGTGATCAGTTATACTGATAGGAGAGAACCTCTGAACCTTAAATCCAACCTGCGCTCGCCGAGCCCGGCAGTGGAGCTGAGCTTTGTGTGCAGTGTTGATGTTATCAGGTGGACCTCAGCTGCAGAGCGCACATTTATAACAACATTTCGAGTGACCAAAAGTCTGCAGTGCTGCAGGCCACACTTTATATAGATAATCAGGTCATGTCCCTTTGAATCTCTGATGATGCTCCTTTTGGCGCGTCATGAATACCCAGCAAACCTTTAATGCACGAGTTATTAAAGTCCATGATTGGCTGCCTTTCAACACTTTGTACTATAAGGCTGAAATTAAAGGTTAACTCAACCCTCCACATGTCATCCTCTGCAGTGGAAGTGGTCTGAGGCTGTTTTGTGTTGACTGACGCGGCACCAAAAAATGACGGTGATCACTGTCAGGAGGTTTTGCTGCAGCGCAGATATACGAGTCTAAAACAGGACAAACAGAAAGGCCTGCGAGCCTAAACGAGGGATGGTGGATGAGTGGTGCGGTTGTCCATGCAAAACTACTCCTTCTCTGCATTGCCTTAGTTTGTCACTTGAATAGTTTTCTACTACTATCAGTATGATGAAGAAATTGTATTTTCTTGATTCCTGTTGTTCTGGGTTATGTACCCTCATGGTTGGAATTAACTTATTGTAAGTCTCTTTGGATAAAAGCGTCAGCTGAATGAAATGTAACGTAATATGAAAGGAGCTGCTGCAAGAATGAGGCCTCCACCTGTTAAACTCTTGAAATTGAAGTGTGTCATTATCTAGGATTTTCAAGAGGGATGAAGATGGAATTAATATCTCAGCTCCTCTTTACTTGTGAGCTTGAGATGCAGTCCTGAATAAAATGTCCTGTGCGGTATTGACAATTTCTCTACAATACCCTAAAATGCCACTGCTCACTATAGCATCGGTAACCTGGCCATTTTACAATTACAAGTCACATTTGGAATATATTTTAAAACATAGGAGTAATCTATTGTAACATTGTAATTGACTGTTTGATAAACCAAAGGTTTTTGGTTATGTAACCTGCAGGCCTTTCAAGCTTGGATTTCTCCACGTGTTAAATCAGTATGCAGTATCCATCTATTGGATTTGAGGAAGTTTACACTTTGGGACTCTCATCAAGCTCTAAAAACTAATTCCTTATAACAGTTAAACACCCTGTGTGTAAATGTGACTAATTGAATATAAATTAAAAGCTTGTCCTGCTTATCCAAATCCACTAAGTTAAGTAGCCAAACATGGTATCATGTCAAAGTGTGTAATACACCTGTCCCTCCACTAGAGGTTGTTGTATCAGCTCAACCACCCCTGACGTCCTTTCTACACTCACTCTTTGTACTTTCACCTTTTCGTGAGGCAAAACATGACAGAAACGGCGCCCTCTGACGGATTTATGACACACGTTGGCGTGCACCGTATGCTTGGTGTTCAATAGGTTAAGTCGTTAAAACACCGCTGCTAGGCAACAGCAACGTGGACGGCGTCTAGAAGGCACAGAGGCTAATGATTTAGCAAGCTAACAGGAGGGTAACAAAACGCAGGAAATGCAAAGGCACAGAGGAAAAGATGAGGCTGTTGGAGGGATCAACATTTTCCTCAGATGTAGGTTATAATCTAAATTATGAAAACAAACTCTATGTGACTAAAATCACAACACATTAGTTTAACATCTAATGAAAAATGAACTTTTATCGCCGTTTTAGTAAACGTCAACAAACGTCACAACTCTGGTGTCGTGAATACCACGAGAGGCCCGTTCATATTGACTCTTCTCATGTACATGGTACATAAGACCCCAACTGAATAAGGTTAGCTTAATCAGCTAACTCGCTTCAGCCGTTGAAATCTGCCACCAACAGTTGTTATTTTCAGCTGGAAAAACATAAAATTACCAAACAGGAAATTGATTTTGATTGGCCACCAATTTGCACGAGCATCCTGATTACATCTGGATTTCTGGAGTATCCCGGTTATGTGTTGCATGTGTAAACATCTTATTCTGATTTTAGACACCTCGATAAGGTCTTAATTTGATTTTGAGACATCAATCGATGTGTTACTTAGAGCCCTCCAACAGAACACAGGGTCCCGTTGAACGTAAACATCCTGATCCAAGTTTCTCAAACTGCACATCAAGACACAACTGTACACGTATTCTCAGAAACCTGACACTATAATGACCGTGTATACAGGGATGTGAATAACTACGCTTCCATAAACAGCATATCCCTGATATGATAAACTGCACCCCGTGTAAAGCTGTCACAGAGGTAGCAACAGTAACCAAGGAGGCTTGCTCTCAGAGACTGATCATCTGATTTTACTTTTCCTCTTTGCACAGCAGCTTTATGACATACAAACTGCCTCATTCTTTAGTGAGCGGTCATTTGAATCCAAATACTAGATCATACACTGTGTAAAGCTGCACAGGCAAAAAGGAATGGCCAGCTGTGTTCCCCAGGATATCGCTCCATTGCAGAAAACTATTGATCCATCTGGTATAAATAATCTGTTGGTGTGGGCATTAGTATTGGCTTCACCTAAATGCACTTGTTGTGGAGGTATTTTCGTGGTTTGACTGAAAGAACATATATCAGCCAACATGCACACAAACACACAACCAGGCACACAGACTCAACCCCCTCACCGAAAGGTACAGGCTTTCTCCACCAAGAAAAAAAACAAAACAAAACACATCCAATACTAATCAAATGAATCAGTTTAAGTGCATTTCTGCCCTCCTATTCATCAGCTGGCTCTGTCAAAACAGCTTCTGATAATGCTGTGCGGTGCACATTGAGGCAGAGGCTAGCATTGACACAATGTGGGCGCCCATTTCGCGCCTGCCCAGTTCAGGGGCTAATGAGTGCAGTTAGCGTCTCACAAGTGGGCTTGCACAGTAATCGAACATCATTAATTCCAGTGCGATTCATTTTGTAACCAAATCACTAATCAAAGTTCATTTCAGCTTGGCCTAATAGCTCTGATGGAAAAAGTAGATGCCCCGATGGCAGCACTCAGCGTCTCTGTAAACAAATTATAGGGATTTCATACATGTCTGCATTCTTGATTAAATGCAATGATTATTTCAAAGGTTCAACATTATCTTTCATCTTTGAATGAAATGATTCATCTCGGTTTGTGATTGGTTTGAATCTTCTGGCATCCTCCAGTGATCCCACTGGAATTACTAAGTATTATAGCCGGTTTTACCAAAGGTTTCCCCGAGCGTTATCACACCGCGCCTCAAGGCAGGACATTACAGGTGAATGTATCTTGGTCACCTCACACAAAGTGGCCCGAAAAGACTTTTTCCTCACACAATTATTGCAGAATGAAACAATGAACTTGTGTTTCTTTACCTTTTAAAATTCCCACCTGAAGACACCTCAAGAGCAGAGAGTTTTCAGACGGTATCTTGTAATGTCACACCAAAAAATTCAAACCAGAACTACTTGGAAACTTCACGAATCGGACCCATCCATGCGTACCTAACTTATTTAATTCTTTCGTTTGTTTGAACGCACCCTAGGTAGTTAAAGGAAGCATTAAGATCGGCTCTGCTTCGACCACGTTATCGCTGTGTCTGCTAATGCATCCTGGGCAACATTGAAGGAATCAACCAACGTCTGCTTACGTCTTTTGTAGATACCGAATGAATAAAACAGTTGAGCTGAATTGTCCAGAAAGCAGGAGATTTACTTAAAAAACTGAACTGCTGGCTATAAAGCAGCCTCTATTGAATTTAAAACCAGGCTGTCTACCTGACATTTGTTTTACCAGAGCGTCTTGTGGTTTTAGATGTTTTTTTCTTGGAATTTACCACATCTGTAGTTTCTGACACACATTAGATCAACAGCTCTGGAAGAGCCACCGCCTGTTTGCACAGTTCCTTTATCTACCGCAGTGCAGAGCCCGGCCCGACCCTTTCTAACCCATTGAAATAATTCACAAATCTGAGCCTGAATTCGCGTGTCCAGGTCGGGCCTGACAGGTTCTAGTTGAAAATAAAAAAAACTTGAGTTCAGATATTTACATTTCCCCACATTAGTTTTAGAAATGAGTTTCAAATTTAAGCACATGCAATTTAAGCACAAAATGAAAGAAGGTAAACAATCAGAGCTCCAAATTCAATCAGTTCATTTTCCTCATCAGATTATTTGTCTCTATCCAGTGACAATTCCAATTCAGTGCAGTAGGTCGGAGGTCTGAAGGCTGTCAGATCTGCATTATCAACATTACATGGTTTATAACTACTGGAGTTGAAGGAATTAAAATAAAGAATACATAAAAGGAGTGGGATGTCGGATGATTCATTGTATGTCTGAGAGCATTTCAGATTTTGCATGGTAACATGACTTGGTAGAATAATAGTTTTGAATAATAGATTTGGTAGAATATCTGAGTACTCACTCACATGTGAAATACAGCTAACTGACAACTCCTTAAAATGCCAGCGCAAGCAAGCATGTTGTTAAACGCCTGTCACTTCGAATACACTGTCTTTGCGTTTCTCTATGTGTTTATTTACTAGTTTATTTACGTAGTATCCATGTTCATTTGCATACAGAGCAGGAAAATGAGATGAACGTGGAGACACATTCAAATGTCAGTGAAGTGAAGTACCTGGAGCTGTCCACGTGTGGTCTGATCCTCCAGGACAAGTGTTAATGCCAGGTGTGAGCAGGACCAACATGATAAAGAAGGTGTGCTACTGCCGGTTGTTCAGCAGCTACAAAGTCTTTACACAGCCTTTCAGAGGATAAACATTTACATACGAGATGGCTGAAATTCCCTCTGTTATTGCCTAATAATACCAACCTATTTGGGAAAAAGGACTTTTACTTTGAATGGTAACTTTGACACCTTTCTGAAACACCATGCTGAAGTCTGCACTGAACTGTGCAACAGCAGGTTTTTTTCCCCACTACACCATCACCTGGGGCCGCACCTCCAACCAGTTAGAGAGGATGCCCATGAATTATGCAAATGTATGTAAACAGCCTCTGAAACAACCTGCTGGAGGACAGAAGGGAATCTGAGCTGCAATGGAAGGTGGATTTAGAGGAATCAAAACAACTTTTGATGAATTAAGTATCACTGATATGTTTGGAATAGACTATTTAAAACCAGCTAAAAAGGGAGGGTGGAGCATAAAAACAGTTTTTCAAGAGAATTGGAGCCATTTGAAAAGTTTGTCATTTCTGTAAATTATTGTCATGTCTTCATGTGTGTGTCGAGTCAGCAGGAACTGTGCTGGTTCAGAGGAAGTACTCCTTGGGCTCGAACACTCAGCCTGCAGCAGCCTGTGAGCAGTCCGCAGCCTACTTTTAATGCAACGGTGCAACGAATAGGGGCACACTTCCACTTTCCTTAATAGATGGGAGTCCAGGACACGTGAGCAGACGTTAGAAATAAATGGAAGCCCACGTCATCAAAGCATTGCTCCGTAGCACCACTAGTGGGGTTAAGATCTCCACAGTCCACATTTAAATTTTCACAATTTAACTGTGGCACCCAATCAGGCTAATCACTGCGCTGCCTGAAAGCCAAAACACAGACTCAGGATGGAGCAATTACCTCGAATAAATGTTGGCTTCAAATAAATTATATAGCAGCCATATTAGGGCCATTTTAAAAGACATAAAACAGGGGCAATACATCATGTCTCCATGCAAACAAGTTTGAGAAACAGATCCACCTCTGTAAAAATAATTATTGCGATAATGACCACAAAAATAAGGATGACATCACAGTACGAGCCACATTAATCCTTAAGACATGCACGTACAGATTTTCCCAGAAATCAGACTTCTCCCAGAAGTCGGAGATTAATCCAGCGGCAGTGCTGCTGAATTAATCTCTGACTTCTGGGAGAATCTCGTTGCGAGAATGCAGCTGCACCATTCTTCAGGTCTCGTACAATGGCTGCATGTGTTTGTCCGAGCCCTGGCCTCGTGCATTATCCAAGTGCATCGATGTGTATGTCCTGCTGCCTGTCTAAGATGACAGAGATGGCACAGTGCCCGAAGACCCTGCGCCACATTCCAATGGCCATTAATTGAGTAGCTGCCCGTCATCCCGTCCCTGATTGATGACATAATTAGAGACGGCCCTGTTTGATGGAGATGCCTGGCAAACTCCTATGTCTGTTGGCCTTTGTGTGGATGTGAGGCCCGGGTCCCTGGAGCTTTGGTCTGTTGCTAACCTTGCCTCGGCGCGAGGAGGAGTCCGCCTTCGTGTGCCTGTGTGTGTGCGCGTGTGCGCGTGTGTGTGTGCGTGTGTGTGTGTGTGTGTGTGTGTGTGTGTGTGTGTGTACATGTGTCTGTGTACATGTGCAGGTGTACATGTGCGGGTGTACATGTGCGGGTGTACATGTGCGGGTAGTGTTCCCCCGGTCCTGCTCTCCTTAACAATGAGCACAGCTTCAAGCTCGGGGAAGCAGATTAAATTAAAGTGCCTCACAGGCAATCATGCCAAGGTCAAAGAGATGCTGTGCAAACTGCCTTTGGCACCAACTTTGCTCGGTGTGTGGAGACACTCATCAGCAGATGTGTGTGGTTTAGGTTCAGGAGCCGCTGAACAGTCGGAGAACGCGGAAAATTGAATTGTCACTGTTGATTTCGTTGCTTGCATATCAGGGAGAAAATGAACTTTCAACAATAGCACTATGTGAGGTCCCGGCGCGCGCCGCGACGACAAAGATCCCAAGTAGAGTAAGAAAGCGGGATCGCTGCCTGATTGTCTCCGTCACTGAGATTCACTGACATGTCTTTTTCTTTTTTCAGGCGAGTAGAAATTCTTTTGATTACATCTCTTGTTATATAATACCGTGGATGGATTCTTATCCATCAGGCTCTACCATCAGGAAGCCGTGTGATTGTTTCAAAATTCATTTTGTCGCTTGACAACAACCTCGAATGTAGTAACATTATTTATGGAGCCTTCCTCGCTTTACTTTTAGGGCCTAAAACTTTTGCCTCGCGTCGCATATCATATCATTTACTATCCTTAATGAATGCAGATGCTTCCTTGCTGAGTGCAAAGGGGTCACTGAATGTTTTAATGAGTGTTCAAAGATGTGAATCAAATGCTATAGCCTGCACATTCACCAGATTCCCCACAATCCAGTTAAACACTGATACGAGAATTCAGAGCAACGTGTTCCGCAACACTCATCAAAACACAAAATGAGCTCAAATCTATAGTTTCATTCTCATTTCCTGATAAAAATCTACATACAATTAATGAGGATTTATGACAGAAACATTTTTTAATGTCCAAAAAAAACCTAAATTAATGTTTTCATTTTTAATGATTTTGAATCGAATGTATTTTTTGTTCTCGTAATTTTGTTTTTATTTTTGCCATTCACTGTTGGTATTATTTACACGTTGTAATTACATCTTTGCAGACCAGTTTTCATTGTTAGAGGTAAATGTACATTTAGATGTCTTTGAGAATTGCACTGGTAAGGGGAGGTGCTCCCCAAAAAGGTCGGCACCATCTTTGAAGGCACTACAGAGCAGCCCAATCTGGGGCCCGCGGGCCTCCTCTCTCCTGCTAATGATCCTGTACTGGTAGTGAGTCCTGCGTCACTGACTTTGGGCTGCCTGTCAAGATGAGAAATCAAAGGCAGTGAAATTTTGGAATTTTCTTTTTAAATAACTGTTTTTGACAATTATTTCTGCAATATAATTAAAATTTTGATTCAAGAAAAAGTTTTTATTATATCTGGAATTGTATTTTAGACTAATTTTCTGCCAAGTATAAGTGTAACATTTTAATGACATGTAATATCTCAAAACATAAACATTTATGTTTGGACTGCGGCCCTCCATCTAGATTTATGTGGGCCCTTCATACAGAAGAATTTGGGCACCTCTGTGCTACAGGGTTCCACTGTGAAATGTTAAAGATATAGTTGTCTGATGATACCATACTATTCCCACCATGCATTCATCATGCTGTGGGATGCTTATCTGCTGCCTGCCCTGAAACAATTTGTAAAAGAAACTATCAACTGAATTAAAAAAAAAAAAAAAAAATACAGACAGATTATGGGCTGGAACTGTGCGATCTTTGAGAAGATAAACATAAAGCCCAAGCCACAGTGGAATAGTTTCAAAACAACAAAGTTAGTGTCCTGACACAGCCAAATCAGAGTCCAGACCTCAATCCAAACCAGACACACTCATTTGTGTACCTCATGCGACTTGACAGATATTCAGCAGTTTGGCAAACAAAAATGGGGAAATTCTGCTGTGTCCAGACATGAAAACTGAGACAGACCTATACACATAGGCACAAATATATGACTGCTGCCAAAGGAGCCTCCACTAAATATTGACTTAAAGTGGGGGAATTATGCAATTCATTGTTTTGTGTTTATCCTTGGTCTTAATTTAGATAAATTTGTAGAGATTTCTTTTCACTTTGAATGCTGCCCCCCGCCCACCACCCCAACTACATAAAACAACTACAATGACATGCAAAAACAGCTCCGATACACACAAAAATACACAACATATGCATGAAGAGGAGCAAAACAACCACGAAGATACACAAAACAACCCACAAAGAGACACAAAACAACTTCTGAGTGACAGAGCAACCACAATGAGATGCAAAAGACCACAAAAAGACAAAAATACCCACCCTTTTCTTAAGGTGGGTAAGGGCTTTTTGATCGGGGTCCTGTTGTCTCATAATCTGTCCGTGGCTACTTGGAGTTACTTGTATTGGCTATTTATTGATAGTATTTAATCTTAGAATATTTAACCTATTTTTTTCTGGCATTCATTTATCATACTAACGAAGCAATGCAATTGATCAATTGATTCTGTGCAGTTATTCATAAGAATGAGGGATGATGATAGTCGACATCTTTTTAAACATTTTACAAATGTGCCCCCACCCCCCTTCTTTAAAACTGTGCCCCAGTCTGAAACTCCCAATCACAAGTGTGTAAACCAACCATGATTGTAAAACTATAAAACATGAAAAAGTCAGAGGTGATGGATATGTCTGTATATACAGAGCTGTGCTTATAAAAAAAAAAGTAATGTATTTTAATGTGCAATTCCTTCCACATCAGTATTCACACTTAGCCAGCCTAATGCCACTTTAATAACAAGCCATTCCTCAGCTGCTCAGCACTTCACAGAATAATGGAAGAGCCGAAGCACTGGAGTACGGTTTGTTTACATGTTCACAAACAACATTATCACCGAGTGTTCGGCTAAACAGATGAGTGAGAAACGGAGAGACAGTGTTGGGCCCGACACAAGAATGAAGCGTCAACAGAGGATGGTGCTGAATGAGTGATAGCCAATCAGCAGCTGCTTCAATTCCTCAGTGGTTTTCAGGGATGTCTGTGGCTAATGACTCAGCGTTGGAGTGCCTCCACGTCCCGTGGAGAGATTCAGAACTGTAGGCCAAGCTTGAGCGCTATCAGATGGTTGTGTGCGAACACCAGTGGCATCTGCAGCATATGCTCAATTGGCAGTTTGAGCCCCTGCTCTGCTGTCTGTGTTCCAAGTCATTAACATGTAACGTGCACTCCGGACCCGGGGCTCATAAGAACCCTCCCTGCCCTCCATAACATTTAAACAGCTTTGAGCCACACTTTTCCCAGCTGTGAGACAAAGGGCTTCTGCTTTTTGTCTCGTGCGGACTCCTCTCGAGTATAGCTGTGTGAACTGTCACCGCCTCTGCGCAGCGCAGCCTTTTCACCGAGCTTTCTCGTGGGATCGGGCTCCCGTTCAGGCCGCGGCTGCTTTTTGTCTCTGCTACTTGCAGCAAAAAGGAGGTAGAGAGAGAGAGAGAGAGAGAGAGAGAGAGAGAGAGAGAGAGAGAGAGAGAGCAGGGTAGTGTGAATTGTTAACAGCTTGTTAAACATATCGGTTTAATTCAGCACCACTCCCGCCCTTCTGCTGGTCTCAAATGCAATGTTCATCTTCTCTAATGCTAATGCACTCTGCTTTTATGGTCCAGATAGAGAAAATCAATTCATAATGTCTCGCTTTTCCCTTCTCTGAGTGGATGTGTGAGACTCTAATAAGCTCCCAATTTAGTCTGAGGTGTTTGGGTCTGGGACTGGGATTTTTTTTTTTTTTTTTTTAAGAGGAAATAGTGCTGGTTCAGCGAAAAGACACAAAACTTGAAAATGCTGGTTCAAGAGAATGAAACAGCCTCTTGAATTTCCAACAAGTTGAAAAACAAGAGGTATACAGTATTTTGCCTGCAGGTAGTTAAAGTGCTGGAAACCGCAGAAGTACATTTCCTGTAATTCTCGCAGCCAAGGGAAAAGTAAAGGGATCGTGAGTTTCCCTGTGATCAAAAACACACTGTCGCAACCACACACACACACACACACACACACACACACACACACACACACACACACACACACACACACACACACACACACACACACACACACACACACACACACACACACACACACAGACACATTCTATTAAAATCATGTGAAGAATTTAGAGCTCATTAGAAGCTACTGAAAGCTCCGGGAGAAAGAACACAACAGTTGCATGACAGGAATCATGTTTTCATTATCATGCAGAAAGTGTACTACTCTTGCCGTGCAATTACTATGAAAATAATAATTTCCCGTGCGAAAAGCAACATGATTGTGAACATATGAGAGAAGTTCGAATAAAAGTCTCAGCTATTTTACCCATTTTTTTTTTACTAGAAAAATAGTGGAGCCACGTGTATTTATTTTTCTCAAGTTTGCGGATATGTGTGCTGCATGCGAAGAGAGCTTCAGACAAACTTGCATAAGATGTTCATTTCTTTTCCAACAAAACTACATAGCAGTAGTGTTGTGCCATAGTGAGTAAAGAGGTGTCTTCCTTTATAATGTCAAACACTGTGGAGAGCCAGTTGTACTGTTAAGTTTCTATTCCACTTGAAAAGCTGGCAATGTTTCATATATGACTGTGTACACAGATCACTACAAAGTAGAACAAATAGAAGAAGAAAGGGTTCGGCGAGGTGGCGTCCACTCAAACGGTGGAAGTTCCTGAGCCAAGCTTGCTAATGTTTACCTTTGTCCCCGCTTTACGTTACTAGTGTGGGTGCCTCTCTTGACATGGATGAATAGAATAGTGCAATCACTTTGTCATTTGTTCATTTAGCTCATTAATGTGCTCAAATCAGACAGCGACAGGGAGCATCAGGGTTAACTGCGTTGGAACTGAAGTAAAATAAGTCTTTTTATGTGCCCTCAGCGCAAACGTTGCACAAAATGATCCATAACCTTTTTCACAATACAAAAAGTACACACCGATGCGTTGCTTTATCATTAGTTACTCCTTGTGCCCTCTGGTTTGTTAGCATGTAAATTCCTCAGTAAAAACGACCTGCTAATTTTGTATAATTATGCTCCTGGTATACTTAATGATGTGTTTACTTTGAGGTGCACAAAAACAGGAACTAATGATTAGGTAATTAGTAAAGAATGAGTTGTTACTATAGTCAGCAGCTCGTTCAGAGCTAATCATTGACAACTTCTGAAGAAATAATTCATTAAACCAGCAACTGTTCCAGTCTGTTCTCTAGTAGCTAAATCTAGTTTCAGTTGTTTTAGACTAGTTTCTAGTCTAAAACCTCTTTAAGTATAAATTCCTGATTCATCCTTCTCCATCCCTCAGTAATTACATTTTGTTTTATATCATATTGTGAAAAAAAATAATCACATCCCTCAAAAAACCTGTACGCTCCATTTCAGACGAAACATAAACAACTTCTTAGAAATAATTAAAACAAAAAAAAACATCCGTTGGTGCAATTTTACCCGAGTTAATGAAGTCAAAGCTGTTACACGGATATGTTCTGATTTCACTGCAAAAATGAATTCTAATTGCAGTCCGGCTGTAAATGATTGCACATCAAAAGCTACTTTGCAGTGTAACATCAGCTGCAGATGTTTGCCAGGCAACAAACACTCAGCAGTCTTTTCATCATAAACAGGGGAATGTTTTACTCATCAAAGCCTCGTTTCTGGGCCAGCAGGACCCGCACGGGCTTTACTTTCTCTCAGGAGGGCTTTTATGACTTCCGGCCCAAAGAACGCAGCTGTGAACAAAGAGTTCGTGACTCAGGGAGACTTTATGACTCGGGTCAGTCCTTAATGTGATCTTATATTGCAGTCGCACGCTTTCTCATGTCATCACGAACACAAGGCAAAGTACATTGTAATACAGTGAAACAGTGGTGCAACTTGGAGCTGTGTTTAAATCGAAACCTTAATCAGTGAATGCAACGTAAAATGGATGCAGTTGAGGAAAGTTCAGATTTAAAAAAAAAAACAAAAAAAAAACCCAGGTTCAACAATTTAACGAATTACTTTTTGTGTTTCTAACAACAACAAAAAATGTTTAAATGTAACCTAAAAATGAAATTGTTCATTGTCTCAACTTTTTATATAAATTTTGTCAGACAGCTTTTTGTTCAAACCAGTGCTGGTCAACGCTACATCGATCCACCACTACACTGAAAGAACTGACAGGTGAAGCATAAAGTACAATACAAAAGCTCAGCAATATGTCCTCGTTTATTAAGAATTATAATGTTGTTATTCAGTCTGATTGGTGTTGATTTATTTCAATGGTCATTTTGGAGACTATAGTTTGTTGTGCTGTGCTTCCTTATATTTTGTTCCTCCTATTTAAATGAGTGGGGCTGACAAAATGAAAGGAACACCTCTCAGTATAACCCAGTACAGTTCAACAATAACCTAAAATTAATAAATAAACATTTAGACAATCAGATTGAAGCACAACTGAACATTATAATTTTTAGATTAACAAGTATTAATCAAAGAACTACATGTGCGGTCGAAGTGGAAACCTATCATCATATTAATTTTGATCAAAGGAATTTATTTTAATGTCGAGGATTTCTTCCCAAGTGTAATGCATATGAACCAACTCATAATATTTCCCAGTGTTTTAATCTGCTCAGTCAGGTGAACAACAAAACTGAGCTCTTGACTGTAAGATAACTAAACATTGAAAGTTGAACTGAGATGACACTAATCACACTATGTAATAATACAAGAAGTTTGATTTAATTACAGGACCAAGCAGAGAAATTTCCTCAAGTTTGTCTTCCTTTATTCCACAACTGAAGAATATAAAACAAGTTTGGTCTGTTGGTATATTTTTTTTTTCCCCTCTCTAAATGCTGTTTTTCTTTGTTGCCACCTGTTGACAATATGAATTATTCCAGTGTACAGACTTCATTTTCTGTTATCAAGGTTCCACATAACTCAAGTTTAGATAACTTGGCCTTCAATGAGTAAGTCACTGCCACCGTCATAAATCCATCCCATAAGGCCTTGTTTCAACTGACATCCCCACAAAAACACATCAAGAGTGTGTTGAGCAGTTCAGTTTCCGGTTTTATGGTGACATTGTGGGTCACGAGCTTCTTAACTCTCAGCAAAAGAGTGATTCAAACGAACCTTAACGCTCAAATTTGGTTTAATTTTTTTGTTTCTTAAAAGAAGTTTGGTTTCAGTCAGAAAACACAATCCACCTCATACATTGTGAATCCCTGCAGATCTTTAGTGATGCCATTAAATCTCTCTGGGACGAGGCCTTTCACATTCTGAACTTGCATCTAACATGAAAGTCACCAAAAAAAAAAAAAAAGAGAGAAAGCATTTCCTCTTGGTCACCTCCAGAAAGCAGTGAGCCTTTTGCCTTCACTATTCATCACCGTCTTCATTCATTATGGGCCTTAGCAGACGGCGAGTCTCGCTCAAGGTCACAGCTGCTCCGTCCCACCTGGAACAGAGACTCCTGTGACCCACTGGCCCAACATATGGAGGCGGCACCACGCTCCGTGTGCTCCAGGAGAAGAATTTAAACTTTACTCTGGCCGGCTCCTGGGGACTTAGCTCAAAGTTTCCCTGACAGGTGCTGTTTTAATTATTGAATAATGCTTGGTTCACTTTAAGTTTAACCACCGATGACTTTTTCATCAAGGAAAGCAACTTCCGGGGAAAACCACCAATTTATTGCAAATGTGAAGTCATTTTCTAGCATTTCTGCCTCCCTCCCAGTTGTGCCGTTATCTGCAGGCTGTGCATGCATAAACATCTCTATTGAAAATATTGTTCATTTCACCCTTTAATAACAGTAATATTGTATATTATTGAAAATTCCCAGGTTGACGGAGGACCAATTCATTTTCAATCAAGGAAACGAGACATGGAGTGATTGTTGTTTATGTCCAAGCTCATTTTTTTATTTTTTTTTATTTTATACTAATGCACACAAAGATTGAAAAATCAACAATTAACATATAACTGTCCACACGTTATTTTTATGTGCAGCTTTATCTGGAAACAAAGAGACATTTTTTTTATACAAATTTTATATAATCAAAACTGGCTGGACAACCTGATGGTTTTCACTTCACAGCCCGCCATTGTGTTTATAGTTATGGACGCAAATAATGAACTCAAATTTAGGCAGTGCTTTAACAACAGTTGGAGGAACTGCTGCGATCCGGTGTTGAGCGACCTGCGCTTTGTAAGTTTGTTTCACCTTGTAGTGATCTTCTCTGTAATCGCCCCGACTGAGCTCATAGTGTAGCCATGACATGACCTGGTACATCTATAATAATGGAACACATAATGCATATTTTATGTTTGTGCGTTTAGAAAAGTTGCCTTTAAGGCTACCCTTGTGTTCTCTCTTTTCATTGTACAATCCAAGCTAACATGTTACACGACATGAATCAGAAAATGTTTGGCTTGCCTCCTCAGGGGTGAGCGAGAGAGTTGGATATACAACGTAGAAAGACGAGGTGAAAGCTACGGGTGCATAAAAATGACAGGAAATCAGTCAGTTATAACTCTTTCAAATCTGAACACACAGGCATGGGCATATGTACTTGAAGAGCCGTGTGTATTACTCTTTCAGATCATATCATTTTTATCGTATCATCTGGAAATAAACTTTCATAGATCAGCTTGTCTCCAGAAGTTGCTTGAGAATCATCATGTTTTCAAGTTTTCTTCAATATCAAAGTACTTTTAATATGGCTAATCTAAAAAAGAAAATAAAAAAATGAAGGTAAAAGAAAAGGCCTGAATGTAGGATAACAAACCAGCCTACATTTGACTATTTGACTATATTACACTTCCTGTTTATATTCCCCCCAATTCACAAACTATGGGGACACTATTTTGAGAAGATTAATGGCCAAAATGGCAGCAGACAAAAGGTGTGACAAAATAGATTAAAAAAAAATGTTTGTCATGCATTATTAATGTGTCCCTTTAACTCAACATGGTTCACATTACAAATGTGTGTTGAAAACCTATGTTTAAAAAAAAATACTGCAATCCAATAGAAGAAAAACAATGGGCAGACAGTCGAAAAGGTGCCTCCAGGAAACGCTGCCAACGCGAACTGACCATTACAACCTTCACAAAGGCAGCATGTGTTGCAGGACTGCATTTGTGAGTTGCATCACTGCGTAAACAGCAGGAGCTGCGTTTATTGTGTCTGCACCTGTAAATAGCTTCTCAGTAGTTTCAGGCAGTTAGACGGCACTTTTAGATGCAACACTCATTTTATCTCCAATTAGGCCTGAGTACAGCTGGCGAGCCACTTTTCATGCGTTGTAAAGGGGAAGAAAACACTTTTAAAGAAAGTAACGTTTTCCTGTTTAGAAAGCAACTCCCCTTGTTAGGCTTGTTATTTCAGTCCAGAAAATATCTCCTTAGTTAGTTCCTTCCTGTTTTCAGCAGAGAAAATGTGCTCAGTGCCACTGTTTTGCGTCACATGGTAATCTTCTGCTCAGAAATCTAAAATTGGGAGGACAAATTTAATTTACATTTCAATACAGTCACTTGTTTGACGGCTGCTTAAAATATCCCCTGTGTTCAATGCTTAAATGCTGCTAGAGGAATTCCTATAGCGTCTGTGCTGTGTTTTGGTCTCTTTCAACACACATCATCAAATTTAAATAACGGGCATCAAATAGAGTAAGCACCTTCAGGAAAGAATGGTGCAGCAGAAAAAGAGAAAACACAACGAGCAAGGCAATTTTCTCTTTCACCTTCAAGCGGCAAATAAAACATAAAGCATAAAACATAAAAACTGTGCAGCTTGTTCTGTGCAATTTTCCCTTCATCTACTCCCTCATATAGTTTCAACGCAGACGGATGGGATCCCAAATTGATTTGTGTGCTTTTTGCTTCATGGTCACGGCATTCACTGTTGGCAGCAAAATGGGCAGGAATCCAGTGACCCATCTTGACACACATTAGCCTGACTTACTGCGGAATAGGCAAAGGCCTCACCTGCATTCTTTAATTAAAGACTACTGAGTGCAATGAAAGACGGGGATAACAACGAAGCGCAGCTTTAAACCAGGCAGTTCAATGTTAATTCTAGCAGATGTCGATGTTTATAATACCTGGAAAAAGATTGCTTTAAACTGCATCCTTTAATGACTTTTTCTGCATATTGAGGCTGATTAGAAGATGCTTAAGTGTGGATCACCAAGTGAAGCTGTTACGGAGCTTGTACGAAGCAGAAAATTGAATGTTCTTTTGGCAGAGAAGGAAAAAAAAAAAGGCACTCAGAGATAACACCTGTTCACTTAACAATTCTAAGGCAGAAACACACATTTCATTAGATCCTGCCATATGGAATATAACAAACAACCACTCTCTTCAATCACAATATTCACAAATCTTAGGCCTTTTATTGTGCAGGAAAACACTGCAATGGGACTGTTTTTATTTTTTTCTTTAAGGAAAATTAGCATAGTGGCCTGTAGTCGACTGTACCGGGTCAGTTTAAAGTTGCCCTAGTTATAACATAAGGTTTAACTTGGTACAGATTTATGTATCACTGAATAAAACAGGTTGCACCATTAAAAAAAAAAAAGAAAAAAGAATAGATATAGAAAAACAAGCTCTTTTAGTTGTTACCGGTGATGGAAGAACATTGAATTTAAATAAATCCTTTACGTACATTGAAATTGTAGATTAAGTAAAAATATGTAATCAAAATAAAAAAAAAGCTCATATCACTGGATTGTTATTACTGCTGCATTCATGTACAAGTAGCCTTACATATACAGTTGAAGTTGGTTGATGTGTATTTGATTTTAACAGTGTTTTACTGTAGAGGAGCATCAGATGTTATTCCATTTAATTGTATATTTGTAATGTAGTCAGATATAAGTTGCATAAAATATAAAGACTTCAGTAAAATACAATTACTTAAAATATGTATATATTGTGCTTGATTAAAATACTGAATGAATTTAAAACTTTGGTTCAACAAAATCTTCAACTTGTTAAACATATGGTGGAGCAACAAAATCTTACAGAATAAACACACCGAATTATTGTTAGTGCTCTAATTTGACACACTTGGTTCAGAACGCGGTTGACAACTAAAACACACGTTCGTATTTGTTTGTATTTATTTTTTATTTTTTTAATAACAGGTGTCGTCATTAACAAATGATTAGCAGTTAAGTTATTATTTAACGTGCCGCTGTGAAATTGTAATTTCTAAATGAAAGATGGAGAAGGTGAGTAGCTCGCTAAATGAATTGACCAAATTATTTTTAGCTTTCTAGTTTGTCACGTTTTATAAAGTCAGATGGGTTACACACCCGACATTACTCTTAATAATATGATGTTTAATCCTCGCGTATATAAAGAAGATTTTGAATTACATTTCATAAAAATAACAATGGCTAAATCATATTAGCAAGGTCAGCATAATTGGGTTGTTCCCAGTCCTTGTATTAGCTACTACTAACTGAAACACATATATTTCTTCATGTGAGATTTCTTTTACAAATAAAACAAATACCTACGTCTACATTAGGTGGGCAGTCATGTTTAACATTTGATTTGCCACCTAAAAGTAACATTTTTGGAAGTTAATGTTCCAGCTTGTGGTGCTACACTGGCTTCCTGTTTGCATAGTTGGCTGCTTTTGATTAGACAGTCACAGATGTTTCCTAGCAACAAATCTACACATCTCTGAATCCTTTAATCAATATACCCCCCCCAAGTTGAGTAAATACTTTTTTTTCCAAGTAGCTAGTGCAAACTTAGTGCTTGCTGGACATATAACCTGATCCTGATGAATGCACACGGATGAGATCACAGACTCTGAATTTTTCATGGCACTCGTTACACAACACAGAAAGAGGGAAGAACAGCAGTAGATTATTTGAGTGCCAAAGCCTTGGTTCATTTTACCCACTTGGCCTTGCTGTAAAGCCTACAATTCTCCAATAACAAATCACATTTTGACATGTTGGGGTTTCAAGAAATACAACGATTTCCCGCACAAAATCCCGGAGCGGCACACCCAGTTGCGTTTTAACTGTGGTAAATTGTCACAGTGAATTAGGACTGGGCTAATGTGGGTTGCAGAGGCAACCGTGGGATGTGGTCATGTGGAGGGAAACAAAAAAAAGTTGGACTTTGGTAAAACACAGGGATCAGGGAAAAAGAGCCTGTTCGGGGATTTAGTTGTGCCATACAAATAGAATGAGAGAGTATCCTGGATTTTCCCCAGCTAAGCTGCGGTGGCTACGCTAAGATGTCTTAAGCTGCCCGTATAGAAATAAGAGGATAACTTGGCATGGTGGGGTACAGCACAAATCTCTGACCCAGAATTACTAGTGTCTGACCCAAAATAGATGTAGCCAGGACTGTGTTTCTTTAGATATAAAAGACAGAGAGTGTAGGGTCACTCACAAGAGCACAAGTACAAACTTTCACTTCTGCGTTGGATACGTGGAATAGCTTTCTGAAATGAAAAGGAGTGATTGCTCAAATCAAATGGCTCTTTTATTTTCAAAAAGCTTCACTGAAGTATTTACAGTTTGTGCAAAAACATTTAAAGGTTTCAAGGACTTTACATTGTAAGTTCAACCTCAAGGCACATACATGGAACAACATCAATATTTCATCATGAGAACAGAAATTTAACTTTGGTTCCTAAGAAAACGTCTCTGTGTGGATGGCTAACGTGTAACACTGCAGTGTCTCGATGAGAAGCCAGAAGCCAGGATGGCAAGGTATCCCAACATAGCCATTTTACATGCACTGTAACTGTCCAGCCTACGTCCTCTAAACCACATGAAAACCTTCGTCTATGGTTGCTCACACTGTATCTCAACCACCTCTGGGTGATTGCTTGGAAAAGAAAAAAAAAAAGAAAAAATTGAAAGTCCAAACCCTGGTAGGACAAAAAAAACCCTGAAAGGCTATGAAGCTAAATACAGTACATGCAAAAAAAAAAAAAAATTCTTGAATGAATATCACTGGCTAATAGATATTTGCAGCAAAGGTTTTGCCTGCTGGACGAAAAGGTGACCTTAAACCTTTTCGGTTCCACGTCTTCCGTCTGAATTGACCTCTTTGTGATTAAAACATTATTATTTCAAGGAGAATCAATGAACTTCTCGGCACCCTCAAACAGTAATGAACTGACGCCCGCGGTCTGTAATAGGTTTTGTGTAATTCCATTGGTCACGGCGACCGCGGCCGCGTTCATTCATCTGCATTAAGGGCGACGCGCGCTGCAAAACAACCACCGAAAGCTCCTTCCCAGTCTGGTCGGGTCATTTAGCCATGCAACGCTTCATTTCTGGAACTATGGATGAGCCGTTTCTCGATAGCTGCTGTGCATTACGTTTAGTGTTGTTCTTTCTGCTTATGCTTTTATTGTTGCTGCGGCGGGTTGGAGAAATGTGCTTTCTTTTCAGCATTCCCGTCGCCATCTCCTTATGTCTCATCTTTGCTGCTCCCTCCCACTCTCTCTCTCTCTCTCTCTCTCTCTAGCTAATCATTCAGTCATGCATAAAAGGTAAGGCAAATATCTGTCTCCGTTACACATTCACAGACAGGGGAGATAATACATGTTGCAATGGTTTGACCTGACTTGTTTGATCAGCACGTGACTTAAAACAGGGCTTTTATCTAGACCATTAAATTAAACAAAAAAAGATAAGGAAATGGACTTAACAGTATCAGTTGTACATGTCGGGAGCGTTGCTGCATGGGATTATGTCAGCTGGTGCAGAATGTAGGTTAGGTGGTCAGCAGGGTAGAGCGCAGGTCAGGGCAGCCTGATCTGTCTCCATGGACAGTGTGTGTTTGGGTGAGCTGATATGTGGATATTAGTAGAAAAAAAAGGTTGAAATAAAAAAAATGGAGATGCTTTGATAACCACAGAAGATCTAGATATTAAGAAACCCCCTCCCCTCGCCCCCCAAAAAAAGATCTCAACATTTGTCTTAATTTTTTTTTTTTGGCAACATAAATCAACTTTTTACTGAAAGCAATAGTTACATAAATAGACTTTTTATTTGTAGCATCGTGAGAAAAATTGACAGCACTCGTGTCTTTATGTAGATACGAAGCTACAGCTGAAAATAGGCGAGGTAACGGCTAACCCAGCTCCGTTCAAACCTACCAACGCCTCCAAAGACCGCCAATGAGCACGTTGGATTGCGTTTATATATATATATATATATTCCAGACAAAATTTGATATCTAAAAAATGACATGTTGGGGTGTCACAGTAAAGTTCTCTTACCACAGGACAGAGCTCGGCCGTTTCCCTGTTTATAGTCCTCATGCTAAGCCAGGCTACCTGGCTGTCGGCAGCAGCTCGATTTTTAAGCATGGAAATGGCGAATGTAGCTCCGTCCAAATCTACCGGCACTTTCAAAGCTCACTGATTAGCAAGTTAGATCACATTCGTTTACTCCGTACAAAACTTTGAAGTCAAAAAAATGACATGAAGTTTTCTTGCCACCAGACAGAGTTAGGCGAGCTGTTTCCAGCGTTAATACAGTCGTTCGGCAGTCGCTTCATTTTGAACAGAAAAACAGCAGAGTGGCAAACTCTCAAGAAATAAGCATATCTTCCAAAATATCAACTGTCCTTAAATATGTTCTCAATGATAGATTTTTGTCTTTTTAATATATTTGCCTTAAAAAAACAAATGAAATAAAAAAATAAAAAAAACAGGTCAAATAAGTTGTCTTAATGAAAGTAATATTTTAAGACCTAATATGACACTAAATTACATCTTAAGACGGATGATTTAATTCAGTTATTGTGTTCATTAATGACAAAACAGATTTTAAGCACTGGAACTGGGGATGCCTTAAATTAAAGTCATTTTCTGAGCTACTGCTGAAATTACAGTAAGTGCAGCTACTATTGAGATACTCCGACCGCTGAGGTTGATCCTCTCGACACTCTGGAATAACTTGAGTACGAGCCCTTGAAAATCATTCGACTTAAAAAGTTCTGCCCGCATTATGTTCTCTCCCGTGTCTATTCTGTCGGAGCAGCTGAAACTCTGTGCCTCACAAAGAGTTAAAAAAAAAAAACCTCCGAGCTTCATGCAGCCAAGTGAAAATAAAGTCTACATATTTTTCTCCCTTTTTTGGTCGAGGATTAGGAGAAAGGGGACGGAAGAGAGGTGGTGGGAATTCTTTCAGCTTGGCCCCTCAAAATAAAATCTTGTCAAGTCAAATAAAGTCTTCTGAAATAGTGCTTAATGAAGACCCCGCACTGGCCCC
The DNA here is from genome assembly GCF_029030835.1 of Brachyistius frenatus. Taxonomy (NCBI): domain Eukaryota; kingdom Metazoa; phylum Chordata; class Actinopteri; family Embiotocidae; genus Brachyistius; species Brachyistius frenatus. The sequence continues at coordinate 1,901,217 of NW_027210643.1, read as the reverse complement.
TCACGTGTAAAGAGCTGCCACCACAGCCTTCGAGCTGAAGGGCAGGAAAACTGTTTTAATTGAGCCCACGCAGGGATCAGAGTGTGGTGTCAGACAGACACAGACGGGGAGGGAAAAAGGGAAAAAAAAAAAACAAAAAAAAAAAAACGAGGGTAGACGGTGAGAATCGTCCTCGCAGAAAATGCCGTTGTGAAGCGAGCAGGTGCATTGTTCAGGTGAGCGAACCGGGAAGGAAATAGGCCGTCTCAGAAGTGCGGACAAAAGGATAAATGAGGAGAAGCGGGATGAGGCGCTCGCTCATCTGACCGAGTCTGATCATGGGCGGGGTGCGATCTTATTGTTGTAATTTCCTAATTTATCATAAAGTCTAATGGATGCTGGGACAGGTTGAAATAAGTGGGTGTGTAATTAGCGTTTTGTGTGAGCCTTCTCAAAATTCATCATGCTCTTTCTCTTCACTCACACGCGCGCTCGCACGCACACACACACACACACACACACACACACACGAAATAACCTTCATCCCACATTAGACCACAGTGGTGAAAATCCATATCATTTGCCACCAAACACAGAAAACACTGTTAGTTTTAAATGATTCCACATCATTAAGTGGCTCGATGAGCAAGAATACGCTACACAATGCCGTTTGAGCATGAGTAATATTGCCTGGGTAATGGGCTCCGGGGGGATGGCGGAGGTAAAGTGATATGCCTGCCCTCTCTTCCTCTGTCCCACACACGACGCTGAGGAAAACTGCCCCCTTGTGGCCTCACTTGCCAAAACAGGGGGGTGGGGGTGGGGGGGGAGCAGAACAAATTAGGAAATTTCTTCAAAAAGGATCTGCGAGTCTCAGCACATCCACGCACCTCATTAGAGGCCATAATCCTTTGTTGCGTTTAAGCCCATGCTCATAATTGTATTTGCTGAATATGGCACATCTTTTTTTCAGAATTTTCCAAAAAGCGTCTCTTGACTAATCCCACCTTCGTTCCACTGTACACTAGAAGAACAAAGATGCTTTTAGTGTTAAGTCTCTTTTGGGAAAGCTCAGCCCAACACTGATAACATTCTCCTCGCACAGCTCTCCACGATCCCTCACACGTGATCACCGCTTCTGCTCATTTCCTGCCTTGTTACTTAAGAAGAAAGTGCACTTCGATTCTTACTTTACAACATGCCACCACTGAACCAGTGCTATATTTCCACAGCGCTCTAATCAGCAGTGTTTGGATTTCCCCTGTGCTGTGTTGTCTTTTACCGCCGCTCTGTTGTACCGGGGAGGGTTTGCAGGGGTTTCATAGCGCCCAAAACAAAAGGCCATAGTTTGCCTCTGTGGTTAGCAAAGCATCCCAGCCCTCCGAAGCGCCCCCGAAATTTCCAAGGCTGACAGCGTTTTTGTCAGAAGCTACACCCAGGGTGCCGTGATTGTACAAATCCATGTTCATGTACAGTACTGACCATTAAAACGACTTTCAAAACCCTGCTGGTTATACAAAAAAAAAGAAACACTTGTATCTCCTCTTCTAAGAATAAAAAAGATAGCAGAGAATCCCACATTATTATCCACAGTATAAATTACATCGTAGACAGAACTTGGAAATATATATAGTACAGTTATATTTCACTAGAATTTTTATAGTTTTTGTTGTCTACACAAACGGTGTATGTGTGTGTATTTATGCAAGTGTTTCGGGTTTTCCTGTGTGTGTGTGTGTGTGTGTGTGTGTGTGTGTGTGTGTGTGTGTGTGTGTGTGTGTGTGTGTGCGTGTGCGCGCGCGCATTTATATGTGTGTGGATGTCGCTCCACTGTGTGCCGCTGCATCACGTGTGGCAGAACTCTGTACTGGGCACGTTGCTGCTCTTGCAGTAGGCTATGCTGTTGTTACTGAGGTGACAGTCTCTAAATCCAATGCCCCCATTGGGCGTGTAGATGGGCTGAATGCGAAAATCTCCTTTGAGCAGCTGCTCATTGTTCAGTGCCACTATCTGGAAACTGGTCTCAGTCATCTCCAGAATGGAGTTATCCTTCTTGGTTCCAGCCTCACAGTAGTCGTCTTTTCTCCTGCCGCGGTTGTATTTCCACTTGTTCGTGGTTGACCGGCTCTTCCTGTGCATGTGCCAGCAGAACAGGCCCAGTAATGTAACCAGGATGATAAGAACTGCCCCGCCTATGATCCCGGCCATTAGCAGCGTGGAGTTGATGCTGTCCTGAGGAGCTTGCTCTCTGGTCGACACAGTCGGCTTGGTCCTGGCCTCAGAGCAAATAGTATCCTCTCCGGGCCTGTAGGAGTTAAGGGTGTCCAGAACGTGGACACAGATCCGATACACAGAGCGGGGCTCCAGGTTGGTGAGGCTGATGTGCCTCCGGTCCCCACTCACCGTCCTCTCACGCATCCCCTCGTTTATTTGGCTTTGGCCCCTTTTGACCCACGTGACCTTGTAGGCTGTGACAGTGAAATAGGAAGCCCAGCTCACCTCGATGTTGGTAGAGTTGACCACCTGGAAGGAGATCTGAAGGGGGTCCTCGTAAGGAGGCAGGGGCCCGGGGGGGTTGTTATGGATTGGGGGTAGAGGAGGGGAGGGGGACTCGGAGTAGTAAGGGACAGATGTGGTGGTGAGGGTGGAGATCATGGTGGTGATAGGGGTGGTGCTGGGCGGGGGAGGGGGTGTGGAGCGGAGGGTGGGCCAGGGGGGCTGGTCGGGCTGAACGGGGCACTCGATAATATCCAGCGTGAGCTCTCTGATTGTCATGCCACGCACCTTCTCTGGACTCGAACACACAAACCCTCGGGCGTTGATCGAGGAAGGCAAAGACTTGAGCCACACCACCACCCATTTCACAGCACAGTCACAGCGCCACGGGTTGTTCCGCACTATGAGGTGCTTCAGGCTCGACAGGCCATCAAACACACCCTGCGTAAGTGTCTGGAGCTGGTTGCTTGAGATATCCAGTTTTTCCAGCCTGTTTAGACCAGCGAAGGCCGCCACAGGGATCTGGTCAATCTGGTTCTCCTGCAGGCTGAGTTTGACCAGTGACTGGCTGGGTAGGAGGGGAGGGGGGAAGGTAAGGGAATTGCGGGCCAGAGCCAACTCACGGAGGGTGGCCAGGTCCTGGAAGGTCCCTGGTGCGATGCCCTCATCTGTCAGCAGGTTCCCGTCCAGCAGGAGGCGCTGCAGGCGTGTCACGTTCTGGAAAGCCTCCTCTGCAATGATGGCAATGCGGTTCTCGTCCAACCGCAGCTCCTTCAGGTCCTCCGGAAGGCCAATGGGAACACTGCTTAAGTGGTTCTTGGTGAGGAAGAGGAGTTTGAGGCTCACTGCCTCCCTAAAGGCCCCTTCTTCCACCCCCACTGTGGAGATGGAGTTATCATCAAGGTGCAGCTCCTCGAGTTGAGTCAGCTGAGCCAGAGCTGCCCTGGAGATCGTTTGGATATTGTTCTCCTGGAGATGCAGGACCCTGGTGTTTTTGGGCAGATTGATGGGGAATTCATCCAGCTGGTTGCCATAGAGATACACAGTCTCCACGGAGACCAGGTTGTGAAGTTCCATAGGGAAGCCAGCATTGTTGATCTGGTTGTTGTGTAGGTAGAGGACCTTGTAGCCCTCCTCTATCCCCAGAGGCACTGATGTCAGGCTGCGTTCGTTGCAGTACACAAATGATTTGTCACAACGACACTCTTCCGGGCAAGAGGCACCCGGGCTGAACTGCATTTGGAGGCTTAGGATGACAGTCAACCAAAACTGCAAGAATGAAGCCCAATCTTTATTCCAGGGTCCAGCCAGAAACTCCATAGTGGAAAAACAAAAAAGGAAAAGGAAAACCAACAATAAAAAAAAAAAAAAGCAAATACGAAAATCAGAAAGGCAATGACGTATATATCCACCAAAAACCCAAAAAGTCCACCTAGGAGAGTTTGGTAATGATGCAGTTAGCTGGGAACAGAGCAGGAAACCGTGGGAGTAATCCTGTAAATGCTAGTCCTCAGCTGAAGAGCGATGGTCTCATTAGTGGTGGCCAGTCCTCTGACTGACTCCATCCATGCTGAGACATCAGACCATAGCAGGACTCTTCGCTCGCTGCTCCATGCAGAGCTCAGCCAGGGCCAAATTTGAAGCCACGCAGTAGAGAGCCACCGCAGGCTCCGCTCGCCTGTCCGTCACACACTGCTGGTCCCCGACCAGGGCAGAGTCCAAGGGGGGTGACATTTGGATCCAGAGACCTGGGGGAAAACAAAGAAAAGCTAGATGAGTATTTTCAGGGGTGGCCTGTTCTCGGGGAGAAAAAAAAAAAAAGGGGCCTCTCTTTTCCTTCTGCCTCTTTATTTAACACACACACACACACACACACACACACACACACACACACACACACACACACACACACACACACACACACACACACACACACACACACACCAACTGTCTTCCCTTCTCTCCCAATCGTTCCTTCTCCCTCAAACAGAAAGACAGAGTCACAAAACATAGCGTTCACTGCTCATGTGGAATTATGCACTGGCTATGTTAAAAAAAGAGTCTGATAAATATTCTGAACAGCTCTTGCACATCCGGTTTCACAGACATAAAGAAGGCTTTTATCCCCCTGCGCTCTATCAAAGGAGGTAATAGAGCACTGCAAGAAGACACACTCATGGATTCACAGGGGTTCTCAGCAACATCAGTGTTGCTTAATGGAAAACATGCTAAAAAAGATAAGGCTAATAAAGACATCAGCTTTTTGTGTGCCGACACGGACGCGCGAGATATTTCCTGGGACGGAATTTTTTTATTTAAAAAAAACAACAAAACAATTAAGAGCAGAAAACAAGCTGCAACTGCATTTTTTTTTTTTTCTTTCTCCCGACTGCTTGAGCAGACATTGTGGGCAGAGGTACACGAGTAAACACACGAGAGCTTACAGTAAACAGAGGCGATTGTTTTGTCCTAAGGACTAAGGCCTGAGGAAGAGCGCGTTACTACGTCGCAGGCCCGAGCCGACCATCTCCAAACTCAAGATTTAAGGCCGTGGAGATGGCACAACAAAGGAGAGGCAGTTGAGGAATAAAGACGCGCCGGACCAGCTCCTCCTCATCCTCCTCCTCATCCTCCTCCAGGTCGGAGTGACATACACGTGCTGTCAAGTGAAATGGGATTGGAACATAATTCAGTCCCTCCACCTGCGATAAATGATCGATACGAGCTGTTTCTCAGCATGGAGAGGTTTGTGGTAAAGCACAAGGGCATTGGATTACATGAGACCCCGAGATCCATTATTCCAACTTTTATGACACCCCCTCCTCCGCAAAATGATTGAAAGATAGTAGTTGTCATCTGTAGCTTTCAGTTTAAGCGAAGCTCCACCCAGAGTCCATGTTGGATGACACACAATGATAGAAACGGTGGGTTGAATGTTAAGCACAGGAGCGGCCCCGACTGTGGATTAAGCAGCCCTGCAAAGGTTCGGAGCAGCAACTCGGCCACATATTTCAGAAAATAATAGGAATTTTTGCTTCTTTTTTTTTTTTTTTTTTTAGGGGGCTGAGTTGAAAACCTAAATTCTTTATTATTATTATTATTATTATTATGTCCGTCAGCTGTGACTGGGGAGTGTAATAAAACAAAAAATACACTTCTGTCCATGTATTTGTCTTCGTAGTCGTGCATTGTTTGTTGACTCGGTGGAAGCTCGCATGGTCTCGTTGTGGCGGAGACGGAGAAACAATCCTTTGACACACATCTGTGATCTACTTTTCTAAATTGAAAGAGCTAAATTTAATCAAATAAGCTTCGGGGAGGGTGTGTGTGTGTGTGTGGTGTTGGGGAATAAGCAACCACATGAGGTGATAAAATGTGCTGCCACAGCGACAGAATCAACAGCAGAAGGCAGCAGCATCAAGATTATTATAGCTGCATAAGTAAAATGTCTCCAAAAATACAAAATAAAAGCCTCGAAAAGACGCACAGTGTCAGTTTTAGGAGACAATAGCAAACCTGATAAACTGCGGATTTAAACCAAGGAGTGAAAGAGATTAAAAAAAATACTTTTCTCCCTCCTTTTCTTTCTTTCTTTTTTTTTTTAATTTAATTTCCAGCCGAGGGAGCACAGTTTCTCACCACCAGATGAACGCTGTGATATGTGGCCAGGACAATCCGATTAGAACTGGATTTAGCGACAGAAACGCAATTAAAAGTTTAAAATGGATCGGGTATTAAAGAGGCGATAAGAGGCGGATCAGGTATACTTCAAAGGCTGCCCAGTGAGCGGTGTTCATTTGAATGAATTATTTGAAAGGGGAGAATTGAAAACCGTGCAGTGCATTGAGAGTGAAAGCCCCTCAAAAGAAAGAAAGAGAGAAAAAAAAAAAAAAAAAAAAAAAGTCCAGTTCTCTCTCGGGTGAAAAATGTGGAGCGGTGCGCTTTGTAGGGCAGTAATCTTCAATTCGATGACATATCTAATTAACCTACAAATATACTGACCAACAGTTTTAATTCATCTGTACAAGTGACTGTGAATAACAGTGTCTGCGTGCAGGATGTTCGGTGTTGGTAGTTAAAGGTGATCGGCTCTACGTGGGCTTGGTTTACATGCAATTTCGAATTTCATTTGAAAAGTAGTCGATTTATATGCAACTCAGGCCTGAGCTCATTTCCTGGTTGATTAAGAAACGTCCACTGTACCTTTGCTGAGCCTTTCTCCATCGCAAACCCCGCTACCGCATTCAACTTTTCCCCTTTCTTTAACAAGCCTCCGTCCTTCATACGGTCCCGCTGTGTGACCGCGCGTAAAGGTCTGCTCCGCAACGCTGGTGCGAGTCGGTTCCGATCAGCAGCGAGAACCCGGCGGGTCTACGGAACAGCATATTTCCTTGCATGGGTCCCCCCCCCCCCCACGCCGGTCGTTGGCCGCGCGTCCGTCCGCACCGCTGTCCGCACTTAAATTGTCGTGTGTGCGCGCGTGTGTGCGTGTTTTCCAGCTTCCCCCCCCCCCGGTGCTTCGCGAGGAAGCTCCTCCGCTTTAACTCGACACCGTCTGCGGCGCGCAAGGACCGAAGGAAGCGGCGGCAGCAGGAACTTCTCCCCTTCCGAGCTCTGCCCGAACGGTGAGGGCGCACTCACCGAACTGTGCGCCGCCTGATCCTCCGCTGGCCATGACGGCCAGCTGCGTCCGTCCGGTGCGCTTGTTTTAGTGCGGAGCTCAAACTTGCCTTTAGTGTCTGCGCAGCTCAGACCCGGACTCTCTGCCAGTTGTTTTCTTTGATGGATTCAGTTGATAGTGCGACGTGTGTGCACCGCTCACCTCTCTCTCTCTCTCTCTCTCTCTCTCTCTCTCTCTCTCTCTCCTGTCCCTCCTCCCCTTCTCAGAATAAAGAATGCATCTCCTCCAGCAGCTCCATGATGGCTTTAAGCCACAGAACCTCCCCGCTGCCCTCACACTGCAGAAAATAGTTTGTCTCTCAACGGAGTTGATCCCCTACACGCCACTTGCCCGGCCTACCTCACCCCGCAACCATGTCTGAGCTTTCATTTGCATTTCAATCACACCATCCAGGAATTCGGCTGGAAGTCATACTGAAGAAAAAAAAACAAAGAAAAAAAAAACACCACAAATTCCTTTAATATTCCAGGATTTACGCAGACCCTGAAGATGCCTACTAGCACACACTGTGTCTGGACTTTCCCTCGGCTTGCTGTAATATTTTAGGACCACTTTAGCCCCCCCCCCCCCCCACACACACACACACACACTTATTTTCAGTAGCCCTGCAGAGTTTGTTTTAATGAGCCTATCACCGGATAATTAGCCCCCGAGCGAGAAGGCCCGGTCTCCTCTTTACTTCCCGTTTCCTTCCTGGAGGGAACTGAAGCATTTAGACACACGCTTGACAGCCAAAGTCATTTCATCTGACTCCGCCGCTTTCTCGGCGTTCGCACTGATTCAGCAGCGCACCGCTGCTCTGCCCGCACCGCTCCAGCGGCGCGCGCGCGATGCGCGGACCGCGTTCGGCTGCATCCGGTTCGTTACCGCGATCAATAAGGCGGCGTTAATGCACGTGCACTCTTTCCTCGAGGCAACGTTTTCCAGCTGACGGGGAAAGTGCGAGTTCCCTCAACGTACGCCGGTGCCGTTGATCACCTTCTTCGCACACTTTACACTGCGTAACGTTTGAAGCCAAACTGAAATAAAAGTGAGAATATTTCAAAACAATACAGTCTTATTACTTGCAGGTTAAATATTAAACGAAGTCTTACTCTCGGGGTTTTTTGTTGTTGTTGTTGTTGGTTAAAGCCTACTTGGTCCGATGCCACCCGTGTAGCTCGAAGATGCCGGTGTTGGCGGACGTGTGATATTGCTGCCTGACCGCCAAATCAATCTGATGACTTGTTGACTCACTTGTGCTGCTCTTAGCATATAAGTCACAAAATAGAAGTAATTATAATGGATGACAGTTGGTAGAAAAAAAAATATCCAGTTAATTTACAGTTACTACGTGTTGTCAATTAATGGCTATGGAGATAATATTACACGGAATAAACTAATCACTGTGAACGCATTAAAACAGTTTGGGCCTGTCCTCAGTTATTAAAAGAGAAATCCAAGCAGACATAAAGTGTATATACCAGATACATCTCCTTTAAAAGCGAAAACTGAAACGGTATCCAGACATCTTCTTTTGGGTCGTGGAATTAAACATGCACTCTGCTCCTTTACATCTTTATGCCACATGTCGACATCCAGAACCGATCAGCTGTTTTTCCTCAGTTAAAACATTTGTTAGAAAAGTAACCAAAAATGAAGCAAATATAATCAGTTAAATTACTTTCATGAAGTAATTGAAATATTTACATTTTTTTTTTTTTTTTTTTTAACAGGGTAACTAGTCATCTGTAACCTATAATAATCCAGAAGTAACCTTCCCAACGTCACGCGCTACAGTGACTGCAGCTCAACAAAGTTACACGGACTCACTTTATAATGTACTTTGGCTCGTGTACATACATGGTCGAATTTTCCAAAGGGGAAAAAAAAAGAAGACTTTTTTTTAATGTATTCATTTGCAGTAGTGACAGTGCCTCTCACATCAGTGTTCTCCGGGGAGGTGGGTTTGTGGTGCCAGCTGACAGTGCCCCGTGGCTAACGTCACAAAGCCAGACTCACTAGCAAGCTGGTGTACGCTCTGGTGTGTGCTCTGGGCTTTTCCACTTTCTGAGTGAAAAACAAACTTTACGGCACAACGTTGAATGTTGTGAAGGGACAGACAACTGATTTTTGTTGTTGTTGAAAGGGGGTTGTAGGAAGCAGATTATATCAGTGTTTGTTGGCGATGACATGCGAGGTCCCTCGTGGAAGCTTAGAGAGGCGTCAATGCCGGGTATCAGATGTCAGAGCCGAAGCTGGTTCCACACATATGTCCAAAAATACTTCTTTTTTTTTTTGAAATATTGAAAAATGTGTTCAGCAGCTGCAGTGTCATGAAAATGTATATTTCCTTACACGGGGAAGAAAGGAATTATGGATTACTGACAAAAGAGAAGGGATTGAAGTGTCAGTTTTACTTCAGACGCACTGAAACTGCCGTGCCCCCCCCCCCCCGTGTTGTTCAGTAGTCGGGGGTCAGAAAGGCACACAGGAGTCACGAGATGCCCGCGGGTCAGCAGGTGCACGCGTTGCCTTTGATCTGTGCCTCCAGTTGCCAAATAGTATTAATGTTTGACTTGCGGTGACCCACTTCAACACGTACAACTTCTCCAACAAATGATGTGGCGCCCCCTTTTCTTTTCTTTTCTTTTCTTTTCTTTTCTTTTCTTTTCTTTTCTTTTCTTTTCTTTTCTTTTCTTTTCTTTTCTTTTCTTTTTAAAATCCCCCTCGCCGTTTCGTCCAATCGGGCGCGCGCGTCGTCGTGACGCGTCATTCTCGCCGTTCGCCTTTCACGTTTGATTTCGGCCGCCGCGTCCCCGGGACGGGGCGGGACGCTGCGAGGCCCAGTCCACAACATTTAATTCCTTCATAAATCAAGCTTCTCTGCACGCCATGAATTATTGATTGAGTGAATTTAGAGGAAACGGCCTATTTTTATTTTCTCCTTGATGGACGTGTTTTGCAGCGGTGCGCTCAGTTCCTTGGCTGCTGCTGCGGCATTATGGGATGTCTCTTTCGAGCATGCGAACGGGAGCAGAATGACAGACACTTAGATGGGCGAGAGAGCGGCCTCAGGGCATGTACACTGAGGCCATTATCCAGGCTGTTAATTTGATTTTGTTCATTGTTGTCAAGCAAAATAACAGAGCGGGAGGTAGACATAAAATAGCCTGAAAGAAATGATTGCCTTTAGATTAAAAAAATGAATCGTGGAATCTAATTACTAAAATATAGTGGACTCTTCTTGCAGGCCTCTGCCTCAGTTCGTTGAGGCTGTGCTGTAATCTATACTGCAGGGAAATATTTCAGCCTACACCCTCTCCTGAATCCCAAAGTGGAAATTCCCCTCGCCTTGCCCTGAGACCTTCCCAGAGTTTTGGTGTGGCATATTTACTCTGCACGCTTGTGTACCTTGATAACACTGCAGATATGCATGACCCCAGAGCACATCAAAGCCCACTCTGTCCATCTGCTCCTGGTCGAGCCCCAAACAGTGTTAAAGCAGGGTAGAGGGAGAGAAAAAAAAAAAAAAAGTCCACTCAGATATGCAGATATGTTTATCCCTCGCTTATATTCCCTCCAGTCCCCGGAGACATCATTAGCTTATCACATTTCTCATGAATTTACATTTGGACACTGAATGGCACTTCAAAGGTGCCAACAACATCAGCGTTTAAAAAAAATATATAAAAAAATAAAATAAAACCTCCACCACAAGTATTGGCAAGATCTGTGCAAGAACTAACTGTGGGAAAGCACGGGAATATGGCAAGTTGTGATGTAATCGGCCCCGTCACTCGAGATTTCTGTGGCTTGAAGAAAAATATGCTGATTAGACCGGGCGATCAATGCGTTCATTAATTTATAAGGCGATGTAATTATGTTTGCCCCCGCCGATTACCAATCTACATGCATCTAATGTCACAGCAGGGCTCCAGAAGAGAACCTTTTCACAGCCGAGGAAGCGAGTCTCACAACAACGAACTGTATATGTGATTGGAGGAGCTCAGAGGACGGCTGCTCACCCCGCCAGAATAAAAGTCTATTTTAAAATTTGAATTAATCTCTTTAACGTTTCATGAATTATAGACAATAATACGATAAGCAGCACACACCTAAAACACGTTGCCTGCCGAATAGATAACAGAGTGAGTGTAACATTAAATACCTCCCCACCTGTTTCATTGTTAAAGTGGAACAAATCGAACCCAGACCCTCCTGGGAGGATCCGGCACCGCCCCACCTGCCTCCATAATGTCATGCGGGGTGTTACATGTGGCATTTAAATGCACAAAGATTTATCAGCCTGGCATAAAGTTGCTTTAATAAGAAGAAGTAAAACGGTCAGCGGGGCTGTCAAAAAGGCCGGCGACTCTCAATCAGGGTCGTTTCAGTGAGTCGCAGCGAAAGGCAGCGCGAGCATGTGAATTATAGGGGAGCCGGAGTGAATGCAGGGGCCTGAGTGAATGCTGCCCTGTGCTAATGCCAGGCTGTAAAAACACTGACTTGACAACAAGCAAGCCCCTGTAGTTCTGCTGAGGGAGGGATGTGGGGGGGAGGGGGGGGGGGGGGGGCAATAGAGAGAGAAAATGGGTGGAGACGTTTGAAAAGAGGACTGGTTTTGAGATGCGGTTGCCATGTCATCCTCGGATTGAACACCTCGGGCAACTAACCCACAACGTCTTAATTGTTAAGAAAAGCGGTGGCCATTTTCTGCTGACATGCTGCTTTCTGCCATTAACAAATATTTATCTTGAAGGAGCAGCCCCCTCTGGGCACGTCATGCGATATTTGGTGTCAGTTTGTTATGGTCATGTGTTGCCCTACGGTTTCCGCCTCATGTATCAGAACTTGTCACAGAGAAACTAAAGTCCTTTAACAACTTACTGTTGTATTCCTACAATCCTCAAATACTCCTCCGACCATCTGGATGAAATAAAATCATGTCTGTTGAACGATAAACAGGGTTTTTCCTCTTGTTTGTTTTCTAAGTAGCACCTCTTGTCAGGCCTGCTAGTGACACGTCTCTGTGGAGGGTCCTCCAATTTGTTCCAGAATGAAATATCTCAGCAACTATCACACAGGCAGAAAATAGATTCGGGTGAAATTTCAGTTGTCAGTCAAGAAATACAAAAAAAAAATCAAATAATTATTGTGATTATTTTCTTGTGTTATTTCTCTTGTTTTCACTGGTGCGTGGTAGTAGTACTTTGCGGTAACTCGCGTCAAAGCTGTTTGCCGAAAGCAATGAAACAACTAAACGAAGAGAAGACTACGTTGCATCCGGGCCAGAGAAGAGTTTTGTCAGATGTGTGCCCCTAAAAGATGAGATGTGACCGTACAAACAGCACAAGCGCAACAACAATCAGGTACTGCGCAAACGCTGCCACGCAAAGCTAGACTATCATAAGTCTACCACAACTAGCACAGTGATTTAAGGAGCCAATAACTGAGCGGACGTTCCGTCGGCGGATCGGTAATCAAAGGCTAACTTTGTGAGTTTGAGAGCGAAAACAACATCCTTCATCTCAGAGGTGACGCTGCAGACACGCTTCCATTGCCTGTGTCCTGGAGGTTTTTATTTTTTTTTTTTAAAGTTTCATGGCATTTGTGGAGTTTACGGCGTGAGTGAGTCTCTCTTTTTCTATCTTTGTGTGTGTGTGTGTGTGTGTGCGTGTGCGTGTGCGCGTGCGTGCAGCAGTGGGGGAGGGAGGCTTCAAATACTAGTCTAATTGATCTAAGCTGACATCCAACAGCATCTTTGCTTGAAATGCCCGTTCATAATATCCTGCCCCCCCCCCCCCCCGCGCCCTCTCTTCCCCCTCCCCCCCAACGAGGTGAATCTCACCGTCTGTGGTTGTGGTTCTTGAGGGAAATCTCTCAGCCCTGACCGGGAGGATCGCCGTGAAATGTGGCACAAACATCCACACCCCATCAGCAGGACCAACGACCCGACCTTTATCCACACATGCAGTTGGTGTTCTGTGCTATTTAGCCAACGCTAGCGTGGTGAACGTGAAAAACACTTCACCTGCTGATCACCGTTATGTTCGCGTTGTCACTCGGATCGTGTCAGCGTGCTGACCGTCAGGAGCTGCTGGCATGGCTTTTAGTCCTGTTCAAAGAGTGACGAGTGTATATTTGATATATATATATATTTTTTAGGTCTGTAACTCACACGTAATGATGATTTCCAACATTTTTAAGGGTGAATTACGGCAGTTTCTTGGTAATAGGTCTTTGTAATGCCAACCTATGTGTGTTAAGAAAGTTGAGGCAGATGTAAAACCGGCCATAAAACAATGTCATGCCATCCCTGATTGTTCAAAGGAGAACAAAGGTCTTCAAGACTTCTAAGACAAGAATGCAAATATGTTTTCTTTGCGAGTAATTATGGAAGAAACTAGAAAACAGCCCTTGAATTTTCATTAAATTACCGCTGATGTTTCACAGCTAAGCACATTTCAGATTAATCCTCACTAAAGCTTTTCCTGGAAAATACTGCTGTGTCCCTACATTTGGTCAGATATTCGCGGGAGAAACACACAGGCGGAACAATGTGAAACGCTTCATGTGTGATTGTTTTAGCTAAACCGGTTTAAAAGCGCGTGTTCTGATGTCTTTATAAATCCCAGAGTTTCACTTTACTTGATGAAAACGCGCTGCTTCGCAGGATTTCCTCCTCCTTCTGCACACCACGTCGGGAAAGTCAAAGTGAGAACGACGCGGCGCAGCTGTTAGAAAACAGCCTTGTTGTTTGGGAGTAAAAAAAAAAAGACCTGCGAGAGAGCAACTTACAAGAGATCAACGGGGACAGAACAGTAGAGGAGGAAAAAAGACAGATGACAGGAAGGAGCAGGTCTCGGGGTCACGCGAAAGATGGGCCTGATCCCACCTCCAATCCCTGCAGCTTTTCTTTTGTTTGAAGTCACATCTGGGCTAAATTTCCCCTTCTGAGCTGAGCAAAGAGGAAGTCTTCTGGGTGGGTAGACGGGGGCTCCTGCCTCCCAGGCTATACTGTTCTGAATAGTGTGGATCCCGTGACTCACTAAACCAGAGGCTGAACAAACCCAGATCCAGACCCTGATTCAGGGTTCATCACGGTGGCTCCATGATGACTACTGGAAATGATTCAGATCAGGTACTCTCTGACACGTGTGAGAAAACGTCTGTTTTGACTGTAGATAAACTTCTTCTATTTAACAGTCACTGCAGTTATTACACGAGGTTCAACACTCACGTCTTTCATCACAAAGGTCGCGATAGTCTCCTGTAGTGTGAAGAGGGGGCCTTAAACTACACATTGTTCTGTTGACCGGGGGAACATATGACTTCTGAATGAGCTTCAGTTTATTGGGAGCTCCTCAAAGGATCACGAGCTGACTAAACAGGAAGGAAGTGAAGGAAAGATAAACTGTTGCCACACAAAATATCTTTATACGTTGTTTTTGTTTCTAATCTGTCCTTTTTTATGGTGAAATATTGATGACTCAGGCAAGAAAGTTCTTCCAGTAGAAACAGCATGATACAAAAAAAAAAAAAAAATCGGGTGACTCGAGTCGCAAGCAAAAACAGTTTAAGAACTACTTATCTTCATTTCTTTATCACAACCATAATACTCATGCACATGGTTTGCAATAAAGATAAGCTTTTGTTGATGATTATAAGTCACTAAAATGACTGTAAAATTGTTATGATGGTTTAGACCTAGAAAATATGAAAGGGTCACTCCACTAATTTCACACATAAAGGTCCGTTTACTCCTGATTAAGATCCTTTGACAATAATAAAGTCATTTTTTTGCTATTGGAGGAGTTTGGATTAAAAAAAGTCCTGATGATGTCATCGGGCTTGTCTCAGCTTTGTGCTGACACATTTTTTTTTAAACGTAAACTTTTTTTTACAAGCTAAAAAAAAGACAAAAGACAACAGTTCAACTAAACTGTATGTTTGAGATGTATTATGGGAAATGTAGGACAGACTGTTTTGGGTGTTTGACCCATGAAAGGGACTCAAAGTCAGGAAATCTCAACCCTTCTGTTTTTTTATTATCTGTATCTCGTGACACATATAACTTTACAGAAAATCAATTTAAATCAGTGGACCAGTCCTTTAAGGGATCACAAATTAAAAAAAAATAGTTGGGAAACTGATTTGTTAAAGTTAATGAACAAAATGATGCACCAGTGAACAGTGAAGATCTTATTCTTATATGCAAGTATTAATATAAAATTCCCATTCAGAATTTATAAAATGTAAAATAGTGGTTGTGATCATTTTGTCCAATTTAATGACCTGTAATATTAACATTAAAGGGTGACGCCACTCATCTTGCACAAGTATAGACAGTTGTACAATGTGTTCTGTGGCTTTGGGAGGACTTTTCTAAAGTCGGCTCTGCTCGGTCCGACCACCATCTTGACTTGATCACGTCCTTACAGCTGTTTAAAGACTGCCTGGGCCTGAATGACAATCTGTGTTTATCTTCACTTTCCCCTCCAACTAATTACCTAAACCTCCGGAACACCAAAACACCACCGTCCCCTGAACCTTTTCCTGCACTGACAGCTGATTTATTATTGCACCACTTCAAATTAGTGCCGAGTGGAGAACGTCTCACAACAATTTACACTCGTGGCCTGAGACGCTTATTAATTACTAAATTTTAATTAAAGATAATTACAATATCCAAGCATATAATGTCGTTTCAGAGTAAACGCTGCTTATGTACGTAGCATCAAATAAAATAAATAGATAATTGATGTCGCAATTTATTTTTTTTAATCTGGAGGGTTAGGTTATCAAAACAGATGCACACACACGCACGCGCACGCACACACACACGCACACACACACACACACACACACACACACACACACACACACACACACACACACACACACACACACACACACACACACACACACACACTTCTCTGGGGATGAGGCACAGAGGTTGTTCTTCACTTTCCCTCTACTTCTCCGCTCCCCTGTCTTCACTTTCAGATTAAACACTGTGCCAATCTTTATTCCTCGTGGAAATGTTTAATTGCCTGGGAAGCAAAGAGACTTTTCAGCTCTCGGTGCGTCCGAAAAAGCAGGCATTGTAGCGGATATTTGAAAAGTCTCCTATCTGTTTTACCCCACCCCCCTCTCGTCTATTCAAAGCCCCCCCCACCCCCGATGCGTGAGGCAGGAATTTGGATAAATCCAGATTACATCAGGAGGCAGGTGAAACAGCTCACAAAACAGACAGCTAAAAATATAATTATGCTGTCAGACACCGCTAAGCTGCAGCCTTTAATCCTCCGCCATGCCGATGCCATTACTTGTCTTTTCCCGTCAAATGTCGTAACTTAATATTTTCATCCCACGTCTTCATATACATTTGCTTCCTCTGGTTACTTCATCATCATCAAGATTTTTTTTTTCTGGTTATTTATTCTAGTAACAATCACAGCATTGGCCTTGGCGAGCTTCGCCGTAACTCGATGCGTTGCGGTGCTGGAGCCTGGCGTGTGATCTTTTAGCTCTTATTTTGGAATATTTGCTCGCAAGTTGAAATAAAATTCCTCGCAACAACATGCCCCGCAGATACGCAGATGCAGATTTATCTTTCCTTTCTTTCTGCTCCTCACAAGTCGACAGCGCCAGTGCTTCATCCTCGTGTTTACGAGCTCTTCCGGTGCTGCTCGCCACGTCGTGAAAATCCTAAATGAGATTTCACTAAATAGCATTTTTGCCCCATATGGTTTTGCTGAGGCAGTAGCCCCCTTTAAAACAATCTGCGGTTCCATCTGGTCACTGTGGTTTTTGCCCCTGGTCTGGTCCCCACTCCCCCCCCCTTATCCCACCCCCCCTTCCTTTGTGCTTTCACTTACTGCCGCCGCGTGCCGCCCCCTGTTCGAGAAGAGTCACACAAAACAGCCCGAGGGCGTCTCTAGGCGGACGCACGACGTGAGAATCGCCACTCAGGGCGCTTCGGGGACGCCCGGTGAATCAGAGCGCCTCACTCAGAGGACGCTGCCGGCCTCGTCCGCACGATCCCGCGGAGAGGCAGCGGGACGAAGAGGCTCTCGGCGAGAGGGGAGGAGGAGAGCGATCGATTCGGAGGGATCCGTTTTCATCGCTCGTTCCTCACCGAGCGGCAGATCGCTCCTCCTCTCCTCGCTCAGGTGGCACGGGGCCCAACCCTGGCGCCTGCCACCCTGCCCAGATTAATTGAAGCATGCTGTTGTAAATGAATCACATATGGCTAATATTGCCCCACTTTACCCTCTTCGGCACACGCCAGCATCACCTATCCTGGTTTGTTTTCTATTTCAGGAGCACACAACTCCCCTCGTGTCTGCTATTTTCATCCTTTTTAAAAAAAAATTTGTTTTATTTTACTGCTCAACAAAAAAAACAAAAAGAAGCAGAAAGAAGAAAGTGTAAAGGTAGCCGAGGTCGGGTGCTCGAGTTCACTGTAAAATTCATGACTTTCCCTTTTGGTTTTACATTTGTCTCTTTCCACGGTCCAATCTTTGCTCTTAACTTGGCACGAAGCAGATTAATTGCGCTGTCGTACAAAAGGTAGGAATAAGCCAGGCGCACCTGTCCCTGATGCCACCGTGCATTAAGATGAATGCGTCACAGCTTTGGTCTTTATTAGTTATTTATAAGACCCACTGCCCAGAATAACAGCACTAAAAGAAGGGGACAGAGCCAACGAGCGCTCACGGCGGTTTGTTGGGAACCCCTCACCAGGAAGTAACGTGCAAGTCTGGACCAAAGTGACTTGAACAAGAGCGTCCTGCCAGGTGGCTTGATCAGGTTGTCATGTCAACACATCCACGGTTGTCAGTTTTTTTATTTTTTTATTTTTTTATTTTAATAAATGCTGAAGTAAATCAAACAGTACTAATGTGAGTGCTAATGTTAGCCATCTAACATGTGACAATGCTAAGAAGAGGTACAATGTTTGGGATATTGGCAAATTTCTGCTAAACTTGCTCATCGGCACTAAACACGCAGCAGAGAGGAACATAAGGACATTACGTTCACATAAAGGGAAAGAAAATCCTTCGTCTTTATCTCATAGTTATGAGGTTTAGGTGGTTCTAAATCATCGTGACGTGGGAGGACATGATTTAACGCAAGAAATATGTAAAATGTCACAGTAAAGATTTTCACTGGTGTGAACAGATGTAAACGTTTACAACACACAGCGTGGAAACTCTGGGTTGCACCGTTGGCAGCAGAGCGAGACCCATGTTTCAGCTTAATGTTTTTTAAGTTTGGGACACTGAAGTACATCAAACAGTTTCTTATTGCTAAGCACCGCTGGATGCGCTGACCGCCATCACTAAAAATGACTTTTATACTGAAGAAATCTTAAAATAGAAAGGTTTTCAGGCAAGTTCTGAATTGTTACAAATACTGCTCCATCAGGCGACTCTACAGCGTCTTATAATCATGAGGCAGCGTCCAAAAATATGTCATAACTACGAGTTTAGATCTAAAAATCTCTTCAAGAAATGCGACGCGCTTCGTATGCCAACAGAGGAAGAGGAGAGAACGCCGTTTCTCCTGAACAGGAAATCTTTCCAGAAGATGCCACTCGTGGAAAAAGTGCTCGTCCAAACGCGCCTTTAAACGACGAGCAGTGAGGACTTTGTTCCACTCGAGGAATTATTTTGTTCCTGTCAGAGGTGATCTCGGAGCTCCGCAACACGGGAGGCGTCCGCAGCCTGTGAGCTAATATTTTGTACTGAATCAAGATGTCTGATAGCTAATGAGAACACAGCGTTTCACAAAGCCGCGGTGCCCCGTCAGTCCCTTCTTATCATCAGACTCATCAGGGTGTATTCACTTACTTGGCAGAGCCCCTGATTACATGGTTAGAAATTCAAGTGGTAGACGTATCGGGTTTGATATGAATATTATGTGGTTTGCCCACGGGGACAATTCCATTTGTAAGACATAGCCCCTCTTCTTTGTCGGAACCTTTTTGGATTTGTCACTTTGCATTTGCTTTAAGAGGTAAAGCTTTTAAACACTCTCAATAATGGAAAGCATGCTTTGGTGGTGACACCGCTATGATCTATATCAAAGCCATCTGGAAAATAAAAGTTCCCCGCTTGTCTTTAAAAGCGTTTTTTTTTTTTTTTTTTTGCTCTTTAAATACTGTTTCTTAAATTTCCACGTTACATCCTGTGCTGAGGGGGCAAGATAGTAAATCAGTTCATGCAAATATTCTATGCGACTGCGCTTCAAACGCTCCGAGGATGATGATGATGCGTTAAATTTAGATGCAGTAAACTAAACCCTTGTCTATCATTGTGGTTGTGTACATCCCCAGACGCCCTCACATTTCCTCATCTGTGTATAAAAACAGATGTTAACAACACGGTTCTTTTGGAGTGCATTCTCAAAGTGCACTGGCCCTACATTAGAATGGGCCTGTTTTTTATTAAGCACGAGCTTGACGTATGTAATTCGTTCACTAAACGCTGTGTTTGGGCTCCCAGCGTGCGCTGCCCACATGCATTTGTCACGGCGAGCCACTTCTTCATCCCACCGTTGTGATTAATTGCGTGGCTCTGCTCAGATTTACAGCGATAGCCCCCGCGGTCAGAGAATGCGCGCGCGCCTCGGGCCCTGCGGCGTCCACGGCGGTCGGCAGCGGTTAAACCGGTGGACGAGAGGCGGGGCACGCGCACGCTGCCACGCCGCCGTTTGTAGGTGCTTATTCTGCGCACCGAACCTCTTTGTTCTCCCGCCGACCTTCATCCGGACACTTTTATTTGACAACGAGGTGCGCCCCGCGACAGCCGATTGGAGCTGATGTCCCTATGCAGCCGCCAGGGGTGGTGATTATGACTGCCATAAAACAGCCTTGGCTCCATCTCCCCTGTGCATAAGAGGAGGAAAACAATAGCTGGAACGCGTGCCAAACAACAAAAAAAACAAAAGAAGACCAAGGGAATGTCAAAAATTCCCCCTCCTGTTATTTAAAACTGTTAAGCGCTAGCAGGTATTTCTCATGACTATCTGCTTTCCCCAGGGTGTCGAGTATCTTCGGGGAGAGTCTCGAAATGCTTCAGAAAGGTAGTCGGTATGCGGAGACTGCACATGGAAGCATTTTAGACGACTGCAGAGCGGGCGTCCGCTGGAGAGATGCGAGACGAAACATTGCTCAATGTCCTCTTCAATGTATCTCTTGGAAAGAGTGTTAACACATGTTCGGTTCCCGGGTTATCTGGGCCTCTGTGTGTGTGTGTGTGTGTGTGTGTGTGTGTGTGTGTGTGTGTGTGTGTGTGTGTGTGTGTGTGTGTGTGTGTGTGTGTGTGTGTGTGTGTGTGTGTGTGTGTGTGTGTGTGTGTGTCTGAGGATGCAGGATAGTAACTGCCGTGTCATAGCGGGGGTTGTGTAGAAATAAGCTCCTGGGACTTCAGCGCTGGCTCAGGTCCAACTCTACTGATACGTTAACAAGAAGAACTTGTTCTTATCAATGGGGTACTTTATTCCTGCTGTACACACACACACACACACACACACACACACACACACACACACACACACACACACACACACACACACACACTAATCAACAGACACAGAAATGCAAACATCAAACATTCCAATAAACTCACACACACACACACACACACAACAAACACACACAGTTGACCGATAGACCCGCAGACAAACAGACAGACGAGCACATAAACCAGTCTGAGAGACCGATAAACACACACAGATGGACAGAAAATCACACACACACACACACACACACACACACACACACACACACACACACACACACACACACACACACACACACACACACACACACAGCATGTGGGTACAGAAGCAGTGCTGACATCAGGAATGCCCCCCCAGGTCCACAAACACACACACACACACACACACACACACACACACACACACACACACACACACACACACACACACACACACACACACACATTGTCCGCTTGATATTATTCTCAGTAAGAGGAAACAGAATCTTTCATCCAGGAATTATACAAAAAAGATGGGACATGAAAGAAAGGGCGAGACATAAAGGGGGAGATATTTGGGTGTTAGTGGCGGTATGAACGTACGCCGGTGGCGTCTTGGTAGGTGGGAGTACTGTGCAAAAAAAAAAAAAAAAAAAAAAAATACAAGTGAGAGGTGATTCTACAGAACCTGGTTTGGCTCTAATAAGAAATACAAGAAATAACAGGAGCCAGAATGACTGATATTGATACAAAAACAACAGACGGATCAATTTTCTGCTCTTCACCCTAATGTTGTTGTCGATACTAAAACAAGGCTTCGGCTGTATTGATGCTTTCAGTATTGATCCATTCACCCCTTGATTTTCACACACTATAAAACACAGAATGCAGCGGCTGGATTTGTTAAGAAAGTCTGAATCCTCTGCACTTGCCGGAACAAACAACATCTGCTGGACCTGATGAGAGCCGGGGGAGTGAATCAAAACAAAAGTTACAAGCTCAAAAACCCAAATGCAACAAGCGCCAAAGGTGCTAAAATGCTCCATAGATTTGAGAACTGCCAAATCGAACATTATTAATTTGGCCGATAATAAAGGATTATTCCATTTGATCTAAAGTTGGCTCATTTCCCTCTGATGTTGCTATCGCAGAGTTTTGGAAAGCTGCAGGGGGCTTTCAAACAAATACGGCCCAAAAACCAACATACCGGCGAGCGGGGATGCATATGCAGGGTGATTAGGTCAGATCCCTGGAGTAGCCGCAGATGGAGATCCCAAATGCAGTAAGCGAAAAGGCTGTTGTGCAGGTGTAGCCCTTTTAGAAGTAATGCTGCGCCGTTTCACTTATGGAGAGAAGCAGATGACTTCAGAACAGCTGAATGACTGGATTTCATGGATATACTGGTCTCGCCGTTTTTATGAAGAGATTTTGTTGACAGAAAAAGTCAACATTGCTGTTTATTGATTTTGCTGAGGGAAATATGCAACATCAGTTGTTAAAAGTGGGCTTTCTGTATTCCTAAAAGAGCTGATAACAGATCGTCGTTTTCTTTTCAGACCGCTGTGTGTGACACAAATCTCATTCTGAAACATCATTTTATGATTCATTATCTGAGGATGATGGTTTTGATCAAAAACTTTGGTGCGTGTGATTTGAAGCCCAGCACAAGCCATTTCAAAAATAAACCGTCGCCTGTCTTGTTAGTGTCGGTCTGGCCATGTGGTTTGTGGATCTTTAGCGGAATCCATTTAGAAGTAGAGGTATTCTCTTGTGGGGACCCCCATTGGATCACACTCCCACTCTTAATACCCTTATGTCATCCCATGTAAAATGTTCACTTTATTCCAACCATATATTGTATAAAAAAAAAAACAACTGGATGTAGCCTCTGTAACATCGTAGGTTTCCTGAAGGGTGGTTTTGAACCTCAGTTCCTGGGTGCTTCTGACTGTCGCCATCTTGGCAGTGTTTAACTCGGCCTTACCCGAATGATTCAGAAATGGGCAACAAGGTGGTGTGTGGGTGAAGTTGAGGCGGCCTGAATGAAGCCTGAAAGCTAAAAGCAGCCCAACCCTTAAATATGTACAACTTAAAGCCTCACTACAATTTCATTGGGTGAGTTTTATACTTAATTTGGAGCCAGAAGTCACCACATCTGGACAAGCTGCGGAGGAACGAGTGGTGGATATGACTTGATCTGATTGGGGACCCGAGGACACTACGCCTGCCCACCTATAATGGGAACCTGACTGCGACACAGGCCTGTCAATCAAACAAAAATTACAGCTCTTTGACGACCCATATCTAATTCATTAAATTATTATTTTCAGGTGGATTGCCAGAAAACGAATCAGAAGGAGCAACTTAGTGAATGACATCATAATGAGTTGTGGGAAAATTGTAGTAACTTTGTATTTTATGAGAAGTTGAATATGAGTCTATGGAGCAAGAGCCGTTTTGAGCCTTTTAAAAACAGTCAATGATTTTAACATGGGGGGGTCTTTGGGGATTGACTCACTTTTAGAACCCACCTCAAGTGGCCATTTGAGGAACCGCAGTTTTTGGCACTTCATTTTTCTGCTCTGGAGGTTGCAGCTTGGCACCAAGTGGCTAATTACTTTTGGTTAAACAACTACTGTTTGTGGTGCAGCATTAAGAATCAGTTTCCGACCATGCTCGGTGCCACTGTAGATTCAAACAGCACCCAAATTAAATCTATTAAAGCTCCACAACTGTAAGACCACATTGTACAACTTTGGGCTTGATAGAGGAGAGGCACTTGAAAGAAGAAGGGGTTAATTAAAATGGAGCAACATAAGTCTCCCACAGATTGCATGAAAGATTGTAGCTTGATTGGCTGCAGCCTCGTTGTGCAAGATGGACGCCGGATACACTGCGCACATCCAGCTTATTTTTTTTAGATGGTAGAGGTGTACAGCATGTACTCGTGCATAAGATAGAGGACGCAGGGAAATACAGGAGAAAGAAAACGACGGCCCAGAAAATACAAAAGTCTGAGATCAGTGATGACGATAGGAGTGAAATCAGGAAGAGAGCAGAGCCCCGTCACCTCCTCGGCCGCCCCTGGCTACCGGGTGAAGCCGAGCAAACACAGCGCAGCGCCCAGCCTCCCACCGGCCTGCTAATGTCTCACCACGGCCTTCCTCAGTGACAGGGCTTTTTCACAGAATTTAATAACAGTGCGTTTGGTCGCTCTCTCTTCTCCTTCTGCTTTTTTTTGTTTTTTTCTCTCTCTCTCCGGCTTTCTCCACTTGTCGTACGTTCTCCTCTTTTTGCAGTCAGACCCTTTACTGAAGCCAACAAAAAGCCTTGATTTTATTTATTTTGAGTTCGGACGGCTGCCTACATACAAGCACGAACACACGTATACAGTAAAAAAAAAAAAAAAAAAACAGCCACCGCTCTCGAGTAGCACCAAGGCTAAGTGCTGCAGTACTCACGCCATGTTTCACTAAACCGAACAAAGAGTACAGGTCTGTGCCCCCCCCCCCCCACACACACACACACACTTCCACCCCCCCCCATTCCTCCCGCACATTATTACCGAAGAAAGTCTAAAAGCTGCATCATGTGTTTGACACTGTCGAAACCGTTTTCTGTCTTGTGCTGCTGCTGCTTTGTGCCGTTCGCCATGGATGTCACACGTTCCCGTTGTTATCAAAGATCCATTAAAGACAGCTCGCAGAAAAAGAAAAAAAAAAAAAACACACAAAGCAAACGAACGACCTCACGATAGCTCCTGTGTTGTGGTGTTTTTCTTTTGTGACTTAATCACGCAGCTCATTACCATGTTTAATGAGGACTACTTTCACTTCCTCCATAAGTGAGCGCTTTTACGATACACACAGTTTCAGTGCTCGCAGTAAGGAGATAAAACAACGCGTAAAGTCTGAGGCAATTACACGCAGTTCCTGTATAATCTGGTTCCAGTTCCACTGTCGCAGCGTAGAAGTGGGTTTCTGCTTCGAAAACAGCAGCACAGCAGTTGTGGTAATAAAAAGCCACATCAGGACATAACAAACGCGTTACTGTAAATGATGGATTCAATTTGACACTCACTGCAGAAATATCAGTTTTTGAACCGGAGTCTGGTTTCTAGGAGGTACCAGAACCAACGTCACGAGCTTTTATTGTGGTACATATAATGGTGTGCTTCTGTTTTACAACTCATACTTAATACTTGCTTGGATGCTTTACACTCTGGACACATTTCTTCTACTGCAACAGTAAATTAAATGAATTGATCCCACACACACACACACACACACACACACACACACACACACACACACACACACACTCTCTTCCACCTCAAACAAGGCTGCTTTGTCTCCACTCACGAAAAAGCATAAAAATAAGTGGAAGTCAAATGTACAGTTTTATATCTGTGTGCCAAAGTCATTCCAGTGACATTATTACTACTTCTTTTTCCAGTCACCTTTATGGTACTTGACTACTTCACCATGGCAACAACGGTGACTTGTTTTACTGTGGAAAAAATATGCCCAGCATCTTTACAAAATTTCAAATAATCTCTATAATTTGACTGTGTAATACATTTTTACCATGACAACGATGTGATCACAGAATTAACTGGTATAGGGATTATTCTTAAAGATCAGTGAGAATATCACTCGTCCAAGTGCTTGGTTACTTCAGGATTGTGAGATTCAGCTTGTTTTTCTGACTTATCAATGGAGGACTCATATATATTGCGAGTCCAACGGAGAGTTGCCTGGGTCATGTTAATGTCACGTGAAGACTGAAGGCTGGAGAAGAAGCTGGACTCATCTAGGAAATAGTTTACCACTGGTCCCTCTCGGCTGGTTTGCTAATGTTCGACTTTCAGCTGCCTTGTAACCACCAGCCACTTTTAGCGCGTTTACTTTTGCTGCTTCCAAACGGAGTCGCGTTTTCTGTGTTAATGAGAAGCTTCCATATGACCTCTGCCCTCTTTTGGTATTCATTCGATTTTTCTGAATATCTCTAAGTTCATAAATTGTTATTGACATTTTCAGAAATGAAGTTCATTTGTCGTTTAAATGTATTGTAATTTTAGTTGTATAAAGATTTTTTTTTTTTTTTAAATTTAATAACAGGTCTGAGTAAAATGTTTAGGTTTCCCACCAGCCTCATCTTCTCCCTCTGCCATAATGCCTTTGCATTGCCTACATTACATCACTGGCCTGCCAGCTTGTGAATTTGTTCGCCCTTGTGGATTCGAGACGCCGTCCACGTTGCCGTTGCCCAGCAGCGGTGTTCTCATAACTTGAACGCCAAATATCCTGAGCACACGACGTCTTGTGTGGAAAACCACAAGCTTACGAGTTCCATTTGAAGGCAGCAACTGATAAGACTAAACTTAGAAATTAGCTGCATTCGTTCAGAGTTGGAGGGGGAGGGGCGGGGTGTGGGAGGGGTGGGGGGTTAGAGGATAAACTAACATTAGCTGTCAATGGTTGGTAAGCACTTAGCTTCTTGGTAAATGTCTTGTTTTTCACTTTGACATATTAAATTCCAACTATGCAACCTGTCAAGAGTCAAGCTCCTATTTCTATCAATAATATAACTGTTTTCGGACGAGTGCTGTCCTAACAGGCACATTTTTCAGTCATTAGTGTGAATGAGAGGTTTTGAGTTTCAGTCTTCTGGTAATCCAGTTACACTAAACACGAAACATGATATTCAAAATTATCTGGAGGATATTTAAAGACTGAAGAGATTACTCAAACGAATCTCAGCTGTTCAAGTGATCTATTTGAGCTTAAATAATCATGTTCAATGTAAATATAGTAGCTTTTTAATGTCATGTCAAAAACCATGTAATGTTCACAATATTTGTTTTGAAAGGCGGTGGCCCCGCTGTAGTTCTTTGGGTATTTTGTCTTTAATATTGTTATAACATTTCTCCAACAGTGTGGTGAAAGTTGTGTTTAGGGACTGGGATTAAATCCTAAATAAGGCACACACACACAAAAACAACAACAACAAAAAAAAGTAAATAGTCAACCTCACTGAGGTTTAAGTACATTTTCAATTGAGTTCTCCTTGGGATAGTCATTTAAGGTATTTATGAAAGCAACTTGTCATTCCTCTAATGCTTGCACCGCTGATGGAAAAAACTCCCCAAACTTTACTATCCTTTGTAACAGTTTAGTGCAGTGATCTCTGCAGCCGAGTCAATAAATAGGAGCACATAACTTCTTTTTTTTTTTTTTTTTTTCCCTGCTCAGCTCCCACGGCTCCCTCCTCTGTGAACGATCCAATTTCAGCCCGACGGAGGTGATCCTTCCTCGGGGCTCGTTCAGATGGAGGCCGCTGGGCCGTTTACACAGCGGAGCGAGAATGAGGGATTTCTAATGACTCTGCACTCTGATAGTCTTCCAGCGGTGCCCAAGGCCTCTCGCCAAGGACCCTTCCAACTTGACACAACTGCTCATCAAGCAGTCACATAACTCTGGAGTGTAGGCAGAGCACGGGGGGCCTCTGAGTCCAGGAAGCCCGGCCACGACGAGTGTTAGCAGATGAAGTCTGAGCTGATCTGAGGAATTTTTTTTTTCTCATCTCCCTTAAAAGTTTCACTCGACTTTTTTTTCTTTACTTTTTTATGATTTTATATTACTTTTTCAACATTTTGAACTGCATTTTGTCGTGTCCTGAGGGAGAGATTCAAATGAAAAAAGTCATTTCTTTCAGTCGACAAAGTTTTTACCTTATTAATGCAAATGTGACCCGTGAAATAATGAGGGGTCGTGTCAAAAATATTAATGATCCCCTATAATTGAGTAATTAGTGGTGTAGCTGACCTGCAGTATTAAGTAACATCAAAGCTTTGTAATTGTTTTTCAGATAGTTAAAGAAAGGTGAAGCCTTAATTCTGTCTGTGTAAAACTAAAGGCTGCCTGGTTCAGTCATTAACTTTTTAGATCAGATGGGAGTTTTCTATATTTTGACATGGGTGGTTCATCTCTGTTAAAAAAAATATATATATTTTTTTTTTTTACTTTTTTTTGTACCTGCAACAATTCTGTATAATCATGGAAACATTTACTGTAAATTGGATCTTTTTCTGTGTCTCATTTCAATAATTTGCATCTTCATAGAAAGCTCTTGTGCTGTTTTCTCTGCTTCTTTTCAGGGAAACTTTCTTCACTACAAACCTGTCTATTCTTTAAATTGCCGGTGAGGTCAAAAGAGCAGAAGTTCTCAGTGATACATTTCAGCTCATTGTCTTTTAAAGCCTCACTTTGTTTTGTTTTAAAATCTCTCCTAAAGTATGAGATTATCAGTTGTGAATGATGAACTGGGGTGTTGCATTAACAGCGCTGCCTTTCTGTGAGGTGTTTGACAGATTTGGATTTAATTTTTACAATAATAACTATTATCTGTGTTGTTGAATTGTTATTTTG
Organism: Brachyistius frenatus; assembly: GCF_029030835.1. Classification (NCBI taxonomy): domain Eukaryota; kingdom Metazoa; phylum Chordata; class Actinopteri; family Embiotocidae; genus Brachyistius; species Brachyistius frenatus. The sequence continues at coordinate 1,873,141 of NW_027210643.1, read as the reverse complement.
GTAACATCTTTGAAGTCAAGCTGCTGTTGCACTCGTCAGTCGTCAATCAATCAAATGTGTCCGGTGGTTTGACATCTTCATCTTTTACTGACTTTTTTTAATGTCAGAAAACATCCTGGTTTAATTAATTTAATAATTCTTGTAATTTGCACGATCTTACTCAGTTTTAAGGTCTAACTGTATGTATGTTTTTAACTCATTACATCTGGTTTCAGTGTTTACACCTCAAACCCTTTTAGTGTCTTTAGCCTATTTTCACTGATCACACGCAATCTGCTGCAACTGGTTTCAGTGTTTCGACATCAATGTCAGCTGAAATCTTTCAGTTTATGCACTTCAACTGGCATCAATTTCTTTCAGTGCTTCCACTTCTACTACCACAACAGAAAACTCCAACTTAATTTACCACTTGCACTTTGATGTGTTCAGGGCTTGAATTTCAAATAAATCCCTTTTAGCAGTTTCACTTCAGTGGATATTTCAGCTTTGTGCATAGTTTCGTTTAAATTGACATGTCAACTTTTTTCCTTGCATGAATATAAAACAGAACTTCAACTTTAGCGCTTAAATTGTCACCAGCAGTTCAAACTTAAAAAAAAAAAAAAAAAAAAAAAAATTCTTTATTTTTATTTTTTTATAGTTCCAGTTGTAGTTATGATATCAGTAGTTCTTTTGATTTATAGCAGAAAATACAAAAATACCATTCATAATTACCCAGAGTCAAAAGTAACACATTAAAAATGCTTCCCATGTGCAGCCAACACTACAGAACAAACAAACAATATTCCTTTAGCATGATTGAAAATATAATAACGTGAAAAGTTCCATTGATTAATGAAAAAAATACACTCACAATAATTTTCTACCTGTTGACTTGCTAATTATTTAACCGTTTTTTTTTTCATAGTTTATAAATATCAATATTATTTGCTTGACCATATCATTTTCAAACTGGATATTGACGGGTGTGATCTTCATGAGTTTGATGAATACTAGAAGAGCACTAGAACAATCCCTTCTTGTCATTTCCTGCTTGCACCAGCGAATGCAGCAGAAACTTCCATGTGCTTAAAAACAGAGCAAAACTCTGCAGCAAATGTGGTAGATTATAATTTCAACACAGATACAAACTCTTGCATACTGCATTTGAGATGCAGCTTTGCTGCCGCCGTATTGTCAGTTTTGGCCAATTAAAACAGTAGAAAATAACACACTTTTGTGCTGCTGATGTATGCTGAGATGAAAGAAATTATACAATCAAACAACAGGAAAAACATTTCCCAGATAATAATTTATCTTACAATATTTTACAGCTCTAAATGTGTTGAATATGACACCATATTGCAGTAAAATAATCTTCACTTAAGATAATGTGAATTAGTCAAAGTGACTGTCACACTGCTAAATTAAGCTTTTTATTCGAGTAATATTTCATTTCTCTGGTACTTTGTTTTGTGTTTATCAGAACTCTGCACGGTCCAGCTGCCAAACTGTACACACCATTTTAGTAAATAAGATGAATTTAAATGTAAATGAGAAAAAATAATTTTCTCAAATTGAATTTAAAAACTAAATTGTGAAACCTGCTGAAAATTCACGAAACCTTCTTATTTTGGAGTTTCTTATAATTATGTCTTTTTGGTTAATTAAGTCTTTAGTTATTCCCAAAATTAAAAGAAATGATACAGGAATCCATTCTACAATACAGTAAAGAAAACAGAATATACTTACAAATTATTCACATACAGTAAGTGTATCTTGCTGTTCTTATCTACACAAGACGGTGAAGTATTTGGGCTTGAAAACCAAGTATCTTGTTTCATTGCCTTACACTGTAGCTGGCATTTGTAATAAACCGACAGCTGTAAAATTCAGCATGTTGTTATTGTTGTAATTGTATATCGACTTAATATCCTGAACGCATCAAAAGATGCACCGCTTCAATAAACGGCAACAACTAAAGAGGTATCTACGCGTATGGAAGCCCCCGACCAACACCACTTTAGACACCATGTCTGATGCAGAGCAATGAGAGAGATTAACAAAAAGGTTGAGCCCACCATTTATTTCCATTAACCTGCATCAGTTCTGAATCTGGTTGCACTTCCAGGCTTATTACTGTGTCCGCGGGAGGGTGGGTGTGACGTGGCACCGCAAGGCCACGAACCTCAACCATACGTCCCGTGAATGATTGTTAGGTATTAGAAAAGAAAAAAAAAAGTAGTACACTTGACCCCCATGGTCATTTTTCCCCGTCACAGTTGTGAGTCCGAGCTTTTACCATATCAGTGTGTCGGAGACGGAACGTAACACGGCGGACACGCTGGAACACACACTTAGGCAGAATGTCATCGCTACGGGGGTTCATCACCTCCATCAAGACTGATGCAGCTCATCCTTTCAGGAAGGGAGTGAGCGCACACACACACACACGCACACACACACACACACACACACACACACACACACACACACACACACACACACACACACACACTGCCACACACTCCCACACAGCTACATTTCAGTTTGTCATCTGGGCATACTAAGATGTGCATGTCTTCGCGGCGCTCATCCCCTGACAGCGCGGCTCCTCTGACATTTAACCAAAGCAAAACAAATTCCACTCGTGAGTGGCTTTTTCAATACACACAAAAAAACTGTGTAAAACGATACCCGCAGTAATCAGAGTGTAAAAAGTCCCCTGATAATAAATACGGCAGCAGAACAATGCTTACTCATTCGCCGGCTGCTGATATTTGTGCCTGTAAACGAGGCCGCTTTGCTGCAAATAACGATGCGGCTTTCCACAGTTTACAGGCTAATTTAAAAAAAAAAAAAAAGGGAACCGTTGTGAAGTATGACCCAGCGAGAACCGAGCGGTTTTATTCCTCTGGCTTTTAAAGAAACGGCCTCACCAAATCGCTGTTACTTTTACATGTCTGGGTTCATTTATGTGAACAGTCTCGGTTGTGTCATTTCTCCAGCGGCTTTTTTTTGTTGTTGTTGTTGTTTTTTTGTTGGTCTTTGTCCCCCCCCCCCCATGTCTCTTTCCTTTCCTCGACACCATATGGGAGACAGAGACGCAGCGTGTTTCAGGATGGAAAATTGATTATAAATAGATGATGTGAGGGATCCGCGGTAATGAAGGCGGAGAGTGCTCCGTCCCGCAGCACAGTGTCACCGCGAGCTATCAGCTGCCGCGGCGCTGCACTTTGATGCTGCCCAGTGCATATTCTTACACTTTGACTCTGGTAAGTCTATATGCCTCCAGAGAGCTCGCCTGGGGGGGTCAGCTAATGGGACCACTGCCATCCTCCCTCTTTGCTTTTGGAAAAAAACCCTCCTTTTTCTCCCCCTCTTTTCTCTTTTCCGAAGACTCGGTTACAATATCTCTCACAAACCCAGACGGGGGGGAGGAGGAGGAGGGACGACCAGCCAGCAGCTCGGCCCGCGTAAAGAGATGTAAAACAAGGTGTGTAAGTAACCAGCCTGCGCATTCAGAGCCAACACAAACCGACTTGCCTTTTGGAATCTCAATTTGCCCCTAATAAATTGCGCTAGGAAGCAATTGAGCCGCTGGTGTGCTGAGTGGGTTGAAATTGAAACCCAGGCGGGGACAGCGGCGCGCTCTCAAAGGGACCGCCGCCGTGTCGGCTCGGCTTCGGCTCGTCGAAGAAACGGAAACAGTTCCTGAATCTCTCCTCCTCTCGCGAGTGGCCGCGCTCTCGGACGGCCGCGGCAAAAAAATGCTCGCGAGGCCGAGCGCGCGGGTCAGGGGGGAGATGCCTCGACATTAACGTGTCAAGTCGCAACCTCGGCTTGCATATTTACTCGCCAAAAAAAAAAAAATACAAACACGACTGACGGCGGCGGCGGCGGCAGCATCTACCCCGGCAATTATGGAGGCAACAAAACAGCTTTTCAGACAGACGTATAGAATAGTGACCGCTGCATAAAAACAGCCGCAAGAAAACCTGACAATGTTTGAAAGATGTATGAACACACACACACACACACACACACACACACACACACACACACACACACACACACACACACACACACACACACACACACACGTATAAATATCCCTGAGCCGTGTGACCGGGGTTAGTTGACGTAGTAATGCTGCGCTCAATGTCGGATCGCTCTTATTCTAACCTCCCCTCTCTTTCGGCTGCATTAGAGCCCAGCTGAGTGGCGGTCAGCCCCGTTTGCTCTAACTGCAGGTGGCATCGGAGACGTGCATTAGTCCCCCTCTGCCCCCATAACGGCGGAGCAAATGCGAGCTCCCCGGGGCGCCGCGGGGGCCTCAGACGTAACCGGATAAAGGCCTCGTCTGAGCCGCGAGTGAACAACGCAGGCCGAATCTAATAAGGGTCCACGTCGGTTGTATCAAAACAAGGGCTCTGAATACGCAGCTCCTTTTTGCAGGTAATTTGGTCTCGGCTGGGCCTGAAGTGGTGTTATTCTGTTACATTCCCTCACGCTCCCCGTCCCGCGCTGCGTCCCGCGCCTGGTTTCGTTGCTTTCACAAGAGAAAAAACACGACGTTTGCCGACCTTACAAATTACGTTCTCTCGCGACGACGCGTCGTCCGCCCAGACAGCGGATTTGAAATAAATAATATCGTCGGTAACATCTTTGTTTTTGTTTTTTTCTGACGCAAATCACGTTTTTGTACGCGATGAAAACGAGTTGCGTAGAGAGCGGCAATAAAGGCTTGTTTAGAAGGAAGAAGAAAAAAAAAAAAAAAAAAAAAAAAAAAAGGAGGCCGAGAATGAGATTGGCAGAACCTTGTTTGCTCGCCGAGCGTGTGGGTATCAGATAACGCCGTGCCTGTTTTATTGGGTGACGGACAAATAAAGAATAGCAGAACAACATGTGGGAAGACAGACACTGGTCTGAAAGCCTCCATTCATCCCTGAGTCATGTTTCAGCGGGGCTGCAGTGTCAGGTTGGACCCTAATCTCCTCCAGATGCCCTCGCAGGAAAACAACATCCCGGCCTGCGCCACCGCGGAACAAGAGCACAACCTCGATAACGTAATTGATTTGCGAGTTTCAGTTCTGGATTGTTTTCACTCCGCATCTACGTATTTACTCGTGTGTCTGTTCTGTTTGGTTTTCTTCTGTCCTCACTTTCTAGTCTTGATCAAAACAGTATCTCGTTGCACTCATCAGCTCTCCCCGTACGCCCGCCTGCTCCTGCTGGATGGGAAGAACAAGGGAAATATATGCATAACCCTCTGCTGACATGCCGTCTCGTTTGATGTGGGATTCTCAGACAGATGCCCCGTCTCTCCAGCGTTATTGGGGATATTAAAGTGCTGCATGGCTTTGTCTCTCTGGCTCCTTAATACAAACACACACACACACACACACACACACACCGTCACTTGCAAAACCCAATTCCATTTCCTGTTTTAGAAACGATTTTTGCAGCTTCTCTCTGTTGTTCAGAAAATAAACAAAAACCTGAGTCTCTGAACTTGTAGAAAAGATGAAGCACTGCTGCTTCAGTCAGCGCAGTTTGTAGGGTTGAAAACAATGACAACGTCATCATTGATAATGTTTCCAAAACTACAGATCCATAAGATAAAACTTTCCCTGGGAGTAAAGTGACATCATCTTGCCTTGCGTCCGGTACGATATTATGCAATTTTTTTTAATTTTTTTTTTAAAAGCAGCAAATGCTCCCGTTTGAGAAGCTGAATTCAGTCACTGCTTTTCAGTTTTGCTTGATTGATGCCTAATAAGAATAGTTTCATGTTTTGGGAAGTATACTTTTTTGCTCTCTTGTCAAAAGTAAGATGAAAAGACAAAAGAAAGTCTGGAAAGAGCTTTTGTTCTCAGTCCAAAGGTAATAACATCCGTCGACTATCACCTCATTAATTAACATCTTATACTGTGTTTGTATAAGTTCTACAAAAACTTCGAACGTCCCATAAAATCACATTATTTTTACTTGTATTTAAACCATCTGCCTTCTTGACTTTGATGACACCTCTGCCTCATTTAAAGACTGGAAAAATCTAATGTTTTCTATCCAAAGGCAACAGAATCGCCCTGCTCGCACCGCTAAAGCTCACTAATAACATCTGGTTGTGCAAATATTGACGCATAAAAGTGGCAACTTGCCCCACATGTAAGCCTCATTTAAAAGTATACATGCATCTGTACGCTATGACAAGTTAACTCGCCAGTTCCAGTAGTTCTGCTGAGCTAATGCAATGGCTGTGGCTAAGCTAACCAGCTGTTGTTGCCAGCTTCAAACTAATCAGTTCCACAAACTCCACTCGAGTAATGTCAAACGAGAGCATTAAAACTCTCCCACGTTTCACATCCATTCAAAGCTGCTGAAAAAAACACCCCGACACGACCCTCAACACTGCGTCGAACCTCCAAGGCCTCCGGCTGAGAGCGGGATATGTGTCTGTCCTTGTAAAACAAAGCTGTAGACATATGCAAAGATTCATTTTGCGGGCTAATTGCATCTCTGGAATTGAGTCAAACTAGTAAACATTGAGGAGGAGAGGCGAGCAGGCCTGTGTTTATGCAGGCCAGTCAAGCGGAGGTGTGGTCAGGGACGGACGGTGCGGCTCTCACCCCGGGCCAGGGCTGTCGAGAAGGTCATGTGAAAGTGGAGCGTGGTTGAGCTGGATGCTTGCCAGAGGCTGTGTTGAGTCAGGAAAGCTTATATATATATATTATTTTTTAAACTGTGTGGCACCTGGGAGAGATTATTCCTCCCTCTTTCAATAACGTCCACGTTATTTGAATAATTGGCTTTCTGAAGCATGCGACACTATCTCGCCGCAGGGCACAGATCTCTGATTTTTTTTTTTTTTTTTTTTTTTGACGATGTATTGTTTTGACAGATTTCAACTGACATAATGAGAGGCTGGGCTTCCGCGTGCTGCATAACTGGACAAACAATTACCTAGCAATTACTGCGAGGCTTTTGAGATGGAGGGGAATGCATCACTCACCAGGCAGCTGACAGCGTGCGCTAACTCAGCAAGCGACATGCAAAATAGGAAAATAATGGTGTAGAGTGCCAGAAGTGAAGAGTATCCATACAACAGTGAGACATACAATAAACAACAAGGCGAAGGCAGAACACGGACATGAAAAACCAATTTACGCAGACAGGCGAAAGAAGCGTATGCAAACAAAGAGACACACATTTAAATATAAGTGAACATGTCTGTCTGACTGAAAACAGGGCGAGACGGGGACTCTCAGCCTCCGTGGGCCGGTTCGCAACACTTTTATTGAAGATGAATCATGTATCAGTTGGTATTAAAGCAGTACATATAAACAAAATGATTAGATCTTTTCCCGCGTGGAAGGATTATTTCATTTCAGGATATTATGCTGCAAGTTTCATTGTGGGTCACAAAGTTTAATAAAGAAAAACTTCAAGGTGAGCAATAACAGGAAGGTCAGGTAATTGCTTCATGTCTGTGTGCTGTTTAGTTTGTAAGAGTAGCTGGCGTATTGTGTCAACTAGACCTTTGTTCCCACCCGCATCACTGAGTCATAGGTTTGGCTAGCGCAACAAAACAAAAAAAAAAACAAGGGATGATGTCACGTAAACTGCTGAGGGCAAGAGTGAGCGCAGGGTGAAGAAAAGGGGTGAAGACAGAGGTGATACAAAATTAGAAGGAAAAAATTAAGAGATGAGCGAAGACAGGTATTTGTTTATGTTCAGACTGACAGCATAAATCGGAACCTTTTGCATATCTAGAATGGAATCGGATTGCTTTTTATCTAGTGGGGGCAACAAGCAAAAACATGTAGAAGTCGTACTGTAGGTGGTTTGAAACCTGAGTCAAATATAATATCAAATGACTTGGCCCAAAGCAACTCAAATTAGATTTTAGACAGTTCTTTACGTCACTCGCAGCACATAACACAGAACACATGCCGGTGACATCACACCTGGCTGCGACGGCCGCACGTTGGTGGAACAAGTAGGAGGTCCGATTTAGTAAAAGTACAACTACAACGAGACTGTTTAAGCCGCATCCATCTCAAGCCTCGTCATCTGACTGTGGCCGAATTGCCGAATCATGGGAAACTGTGGGATTTCTTTAAAAGCAACGTTCGGTTCATTGCGTCAAATATGAATCCGCAGTATTTTGAACCATGCGCCTTAATTATGCTCAGATTATCCATTAAACTAGCAAAAGTAGATTTGGACCACAGACTATATAAAAGTGGATGAAGCTTCCAGGTCTGCAAAACGAGCTTAATGCGGAAGTGCCACTAGAGGTTGGCTCCAAAGCCTCCGGCTCCGCAGACTCTCGTTCAACTTCACCTAACCCTTCAAATGCATTTTTTTTTCAACAGTTTGCAAGTAGCCAAAAGTCACTCCTTCTTATTAGTTTTCTGGCGGTCCGTCTGAAAATAATCCATCATTAATTATGAAATAAGCTTAAAAAAAAACATGTTTTTGTTGGCCGTGTCTGTTTGATTCACAGACCTGTGGTGCAGTCAGGTTACAGCTATCGGTGGGCGGGACGTAGCATCGTCAGGTTTTCAATCAGATCAAATCAAATCCATCGCTTGCTCCTCCCCTAGCTCGTCCAAATATGGTCAACTCTGACTCCAAACCGCTCCGAACTACTAAAACGGCGACGGACAATATCCGAACTCGAGGCGTCATGACGACGGGTGACGTCACTGTTGCTTGCCGCTTGTCCAAATCAAGCGGCAACGACTTCGATTGTTAAAACACAGCCTAAGAGATCATTATATCACTGAAAGTCTCAACATGCTCAGTCTACAGAGAAACACACACCGACTGTATGCGGCAACTGTGACATTTGTTCTTTTAATGCGTTTTTGTTACGTCAAAATACAACCTGCATGTCCACGCTGAGCACAGCCCTCTGTCCAACCTTTAATGGAGAAAAGTAGCCGCACATTTGGTTGCTGCGACCCAGTGCTACAACACAACAATCTTAATTCTCACCTTCAAGTCACAATGAAATGGATGTAAAGCATCCGTTATCAGACTCGGATGTTATTTAGTAAAACTATCTGAGAAGGGTAGAAAGGAACAACTCTCTGCCAGCTGACAGGTGACAAGAAGCTCAGACTACTGAGTTTTTGGATGACATCGAGCCAGCGTGAAAAATATCTAAAGCTGTCAAATAAATGTTGTGTAGCTCAAACGTTTACAGCACAGTACATGTAGTCTCTATCAGCGCTGCAGCATACAAACATAAACATTCCTGGTGTCTGATGCCGCCCGCACCACCGCTATTACTGTGGTGTGAAAGAATGAAGGCTTCATCTCCATTCTTCATCTAATCTGCAGCTTTCTGTTTTGGTTTCCTCCAAGAAAAAAAAAAAATGCTCCATGAGTCACTGTGTGTGTGTGGAGAAATGCTGTTACCACAAAAGCTAATGCTGGAGGCTTTGCGATGCCCAAACAGCAAACGCAACATCGCTTGTAAATGACAACGAGGATTTCACTCCTAAACATCAAGGAGGGGGAACAAATTGAGTTTTTACGAGGTGTGAACATAAAATCCAAGATGGTGTGGGGGGGTGGTGGAAAGGGGTCGGCTGAGTCCAGAATGCATCAGCGGCATGAAACCCGTTGAAAGTTCAGTGTGGTTGGAGCAGAAAATCAGGGAGCGGGGCCCTGTGTTGTGTGCTGTGCGCCTGCTGGCAGCTCTTCTGGCTGGCATTCACCGATGCTTTTTTGGCCACTTTCAGACGGCTCCAAAGCAAACAGGGATTGCTTTTCTTAAAGGCTGTAAAACATGTGTGCCCGCCTACTCGGTCATAGACAGCAGTGTACCTAAAGAAACGGCTGCTGTTTGCACTTTCTCCTCTCAAGCTCATACAAAATGTTCAAGAAATCTAAAATGATGATGATACATTTGATTTCTGGTGCGTTTAAACAAGGCCGTGGTAGTTTGGACTTCAGAGAGTATCTGTAGTGGTACTATGGTAGTATGGCGGTATGTGCTAGTTTAGCAGGTAAGATGGTACTGGGGTCGTTACTATTGTAGGTACCATATAACTGTACTGTGGTATAGTACAGTTAGAGGGCACCCATAATCAGTATCGAGTCACTTGGTCAATATGGCAGTACCCATGTAAGTACCACAAAAGTACCAGACCATCATTTGGCAGATGATGAGATAACACACATGGCATCACATTAGTTGCTCCATAATAAAAAATAACTCTCATGTACCAGATTGGACCAGTGTTGGAAACACCGGTTTAGTTTTAAGGTGTGTTAAAATAGTATTTTGAAAATTGAATCTTTACATGTAAAGAAATCCAAGCAACCACTCCAGCTAATATGCATCATTTTCCATTTTTCAAACAATAATAACATTTTTTTTTTTTTTTACATCATATTTGTTCATTTACAGCATATATGTGGAAGCATCAAGCTTCAAGTCACTATAGTAGGCGTTTCCCGTGGCAACAATTGACGAACATTTCATTGCTGGAAGACACTGTCAACTACTGTGTTGCACTACTAACTACAGCACATCATAACCCCGTATGACCTGAAGATATTACAACAGGATTTATTTTTTTTCACCTCTTTCTCGGTCTGTTGCATAAGTTATCATAAGCAATTTAAGACCCCTATTTCTAATACGGCTATAACATATCGGCCCGCTGTGCTGTAAAGTCACACAAACAGTGGACACAAACAAATTAGGCGACTCGTTTCCACTCATGCAGTGGAAGCACGTTGTCTTTAGTGTTCTAAAGTTGGCCATGATCGCCACTGGGTATTATGTTTGTTTTTATATTGCACTTGCTAAATCATCGTAAAACTAGGGCATTAGCTCGGTCCAGATCCAGACCCCAGCGCGTGACTTTGACACAGTGGCCACTTTCGGTATTGCATCACGCATAATGTACAGCGGCCCGTAAAAGCATTGTAAATTTGTACGGTGGTGAAACGTATTTTTCTGAGCGTCACAGATGGAAATGAGTCATCAGATTTTGATCTATTCGGTCTCAAAAACAGACCGTCGGCTCGAGGAATTCTCCGATTGGCTGGAGAAGGACCCGTGGGCCCTAAATGAAAGGAAGTCTGTGCGGACTCTGATGGTGTATCACAGGAATAAATTGGGCTCAGCTCTTCGTACGTGACTCTGTGCTCTGAATCAAGACACGGCAAAACAGACGGAGTCACGCCCGCCCACACAGGTCTCACATTGATCAGATAACTGTTACTAAAAAAGAACACACCACCTGGAGGATACTAATGACGTAGGTATTAAAACGACAGAAAATGGGGAAAAAAAACAAAACACCTCTTTCCTGATTATAGTAATAAACTTTATTTTCCAATCAGCGGCTTGTTCCAGTCATGCGTTCCACTACACAAACTGTTAAGCAACCTTTACTTGAGACCAGCCCAATAATACAATAATGTGATGTTAATGACAGTGTGGCAGTCCCTGGATTTTTCCCACGCAGAGGAGGGCACGTGAGCCAGATTTAAATGTCTGTGCTGAATGTTTATGAGGTTTCTTTGTCTCTAAAGTGGTTTGAATTGCGGGGCTTTCTCAGAACGTTGTTACAGCAGCGATCAAATGCGTGATTTTCCTTTCAAACTGTCCTGTAAAGAACAATCAAAGGTGCCGTTAAATGCCGAGTGATTCATTTGGGGGAAAAAAAGTAATAATCATTTGTCATCTCTGATGGTGAGACACATTAACCATAACATAGTGATTGTCAGTGTAGCTTGGACAAAAAAGAAAAATGGGCTGGAGGCTGAAATATGGCAAAAGGAGTGAGGTTTTTCCTCCCTTGTTCAGCTCTGGTCATCTTTTAGAGGTCAAAGTTTTATTCGGAGGAGAGTATTTTTTTTTTTTTTTTTACCTCTGCCATGGCAGTCTGTCCATGTGAATGACAGCTCCCAAATAAACGGCGCGCCGAGTGGGAGATTATGAGCGTTTGATGAAAACAGCGATTGGTGGGATTTATCATGGGCAATGTTGGCGCGCTCAGCTCGACCTCCAGACACGTGTGAGGTCACTGTTGCAGCTTCATGTTTTTTACATCGGTCTTCATGTTATTCTAAATGTCTAAACCACTGACTATAATCTAATGAGGGTGCTCCGAGCGTCCAGGTATTATCCTCACAAAAAAACACATTCACAACATTCTTCCAGAACTATTGAGTTCTGTTTATTTTAAAGGAGGCAGGAAGAATTTGAGCCCTGGTGGCAGGATGGAGGCTGACTCGCCGATGTGTATATATAGGCTCGTTTTTTTTTTATAGACACTTAACTCCAATTAACCTTCATTCTCCTGTTTGCCTATAATCACATTATCCTCTGGTATTTGACTCTATTTTTCTTTCATCCTCCAGCTACATGCCCAGAGAACAGTGAGACAGTGCAAGAACAAGCTTCTCCTTGTGTTGGATCTCTCAGTTGGCTCAAGACCCAATCTATGGTCCTCTCTCTCTCTCTCGCTCTTTTTTATTTCTCACACTCAGATCTTTCTCAACGCTCTCCTCTTCCCCTCACTACATATCTGAGCACTGCCCTGCCATGTCCAGCGCCAGACAACGCCTGATTCATGCCTTCAGTTGGCTGCTGCTGTCAGCTGACTTTACGCTACTTCAGGGTTCATTATTCCGTCTGGACGTTCCTAGAGAATATCAGTGTTGTAAGTGTGTCTATAAAGAAAAGCAGTTCAAGAGAAGTTTAAAAACGATCCAACAGTGTTTTTCATTCCTTACGTTTTCTATTTCCCTGTCATGCATAGTGAGTCATTCATATTGTCAAAATAATGTCAAATGATTGTAATTCTTTAACTGAATGTTTAAAAGTGGACAGTTTTGAAATGGAGGCTACAATCGGTGCCTTTTTCTTCCCCTTTCTTCGTACAGAAACACATTCCAGCTGTCAAATGTGTTCATTACTAATGCATAAAACCTTTTCTGACTACCTGCCTGTCCCCTAAAGCAATTACAGGTGAAAGCTCACTTTCGGCACTCAAACCCCGTACGCCTCAGAAAGGGGCCTGTTGAGCTGTCACCCGCACCGACACATTAGTAACATATTTCCTGGAACTAATGCATGAATGATCATTCATGAAACATCACAGATTTGGAAAGATGTCACTTCAGTTTCAGACACGTACTTTACACTTCTGCTCCACTAGCTTTAAGAGTGTAATAATGAAATATGTCACTTTGTTAAAAAAAAAAGCTCTTCCTAACAGTAACTTTACAGGTAAAGATTCTGTCAAATAGGAGATTTTCATATAAATTAGGTTTGCAACAGAAAGAAAAGCAGCTCATCATCACAGTGTATAAGTTGCAACACTAAAGTGGTTGGCATTTCTGCTTGCTCAATGACAACAACCTGCAAACATTTAGGTATTTACATTAGCTCCAACTTGACCAGATGCAATATTTAAATGCTGTCTACATATTAATCCATGTGGAATGAAAACATTTTATGTAAAAGTATTGTTACATTGTTGTACTGCTACTTTTATGTAAGCAAATACTCTGATTAGCTTTTTGGTGTTATGCTAATCTTCAGGAAGTTTGTCTTCATAAAATCAGTAAGCTGTCACACCTTAAAGAAATGTATTGTCAAGAAGTTGCTAAAAACCAACCAGATTGCAAACATAAAAAAAAAAAACCTTCCGAAAAGTTAGTTTAAAATAGTTAAGTTAGCAAAATAAGAGTAAGCATTTGAAATAATTAGCCGTAAATTATAGATAAAATGGTAGAAAATATTATATCGAAAAGCAGGCTAATGGGTAATTGTTGGAATATTTAGCTTAGAGAGGGTAAACATTTAAATATTTTTGTTTTGTTAAATTCATGTATAAACTGTTAAAATCAATGATACTTGGTAAAACTACGTACCATCATTAGCTAAGATTTTGAAAATACAATAGCTGAAAATAATAGATAAATTGTCATTGTCTAAAAGTAATGAATAATGGTTAAAATAGTTAAGAAATGATCGTTTTCTAGACTAATTAATATAAAATAATGAAGTTAAATATCAACTAAAAGTAGGTCAATGGATAAAGGTGGGAATAGTTAGGTAAGCAAGAGGATACAAACTTTAAATAGTGAGCTATTTAAAGTTATACTATTGAAATACTGAGCTGAAAGTAATGGTTATGGGATTTGGTTATGTTGTTATCGTTAAACATTTAAAACCGTTGGCAAAAAAGTACTGATCAGTTCAAATAGCTCCGCTATAGCATTTGATGAAACAGAGCTGCCATCCAGTGATACTATACCACTCCAAAACTGACTAAACTCACTCAACATTGACAGTTCAGCTGAATGGAAAACATTTAATGTTCTGTGACATGTTTATGGAGCGTTACATTAAATCAAATAGAATGGAAGATGATGGGAAGCTGATGGGTGTGTGAGACAAACATGTTTGGGAACCACTGGTGTCTCCTGTCAGCACAGATCTGATCTGAAAGCTACTGTGGATCTCTCTGAAATTGAAATCTGTGGGGAAAAAAAACATCGGCCAAAGCAAATATCCAGGTTATTGCTGTACTGTACTGAGTAGCTGCGAACGTGTTCAAATAATGAAATGTTAGCGGTTCCATGTTGACGCTGAAGAGGTGTGTGCTGCTGTTCTCTGTACGTCGTAATGTTTTCTCATTAATCACATCCATTGGCAGTCATGGTCTGGGATTTGGCGTGCTGGTGGTGTGTGAAGTAAAAACCCGTGAATAAAACAGCTTAGTAAATTGAGTGCATTGAGGGCAGCGTTTCCTGGCAGAAATAAGCTTTTGATCATAGAGATGTCATTATTGCCCACGTAGCGTGGTGTGTTTACCTGCGTGGAGCAGTTGCAAACTTCACACCCTTTTAAATAATGAGACTACTGCAAAAGGTGTTACAGATAATTGTTTCTGTTTCACCTCAGACGTTTTAAAAAGTTATTGCTGCAATGCTGACAATTATTTTAAATTACTCTCTGCTCGGAAAGGAAGATCCAGTGGCAAGTTCCAGTGTGTAAACTGGCCCTTACACTGTTCTGAATTTTTAAAGCAACCCCTGAGAGAGGAGGCAAATGCAGTCTTTTATCATGTTTTTTTAGAAGGAAAAAAAAATTAAATAATAACGTGTACTCAACCTTTTATTTAGTGTCTCCTGTAGGCCACCCATTAAAATCATCAGCCGTGTTTGAAACTTTGCTTCAGAGGGATTTGTCACCCCAAAGGTTGACAAGACAAGTGCGCAAGGTCAGGGAGAGACACGGTGAACAACAGGCAGTGAACTAGAAAGAAACCACGGTCGCCATGAATAATGCATGGCTGAAAGGTTTATCTAATGGCACTCTTAAAACTTTTTTAAAACTTCATCTCTGCTTTCAGCTGGCGATGCTCTTGGCTAAAAAGCCCATTTTTCCAACTTATCCTTCCAAACTCAGTGTGACAGAGACACTGATTGGTTTAATTATGTTTGCAGTGATTAAGCATCTTAATGGATCTCATCACAATATGAGACATGAATCACAATGGTTCTGAGATGTGACATTAGTGGTACAGCTTGGGGGGGAAATAAAGCTCTTTGTGGGGGTGGGGGAGAGAAGTTCCTTCTCTCACTTACTTGTACTTTTTAACACAGAGACAATGCCAGACACACACACACACACACACACACACACACACACACACACACACACCCTAGGCAGACAATTTAAAGAGGGACACTTACCGTCGTTAGACACTTGGTGGTCATGGCAGGGTCAGAGAAGAACAGAGGCGCTGAGAGAGTGAAGATCGCGACCTCACGACGTTACACTCACATCCCGGCCCGGCTCCCAGACACGAGGACGAGACCAACGGGGCTCGTTAACTTGAAAGCGCGGATGGGAAGGCGGCGGGCTCGCTGGAGTGTGTCAAGAGGAAACTGCAGGCACCAGTCAGCCAGGCCGCGGAGAGGCAGCGAGAGGAGGAAAAACGAGACAGACAAAAGCAGAGGATTCAAAGACGCCAGCAGTTTCTTCTTCCTCTTTACTCCTCGCTTTCTCTGGTGTAACTTAACCCCCCGAGGAGCCCCGGCGAGCAGACACACAGAACCAGTTCCAGACCTGTCCTGCTCCGGCGGCTGCCTCTCCCTCTTCCCTCTCTCTCTCTGCTTTTCTCTGCTTTTTGGTATCATTTAACTCTTGATTCCGCGGCCCGGCCGATGAGCTCACCGCCGGCTCAGGTTTCAGCGCCTTTACTGGAATGCGAGGGGCAGCCGCGCAGAGAGGCAGAGGTGCCGGGGAGGTCAAAGGCTACCGGGGTAGTGCAGAGGAGCGGAGACGACAGGGGTGTCTGTCATCTGGGGGAGTTCCAGCGGGGGGTGGTGGGGGGGGGATATCTGAGGGGCCTGGAGAGCCGAGAACAAAACAGGAGTTAGAGGGGTCAGGGGTTACGGATGTTGCAGGGGCCAGGCAACATTTGACAGCTCTGGAGGCGATGGACTTGGAGACACTGAGTACATTTACACGCTCAAGCACACACACAAACACTGACAACTTCCCCTAAGTGCCAAATTTATTGCTCACTTAAAGAGTGGGGCGTTTTCCTCAGGGACAAAATCTTTTTTTTCTTTTGTTGAACTGCTGTTCTCACGTTTTCAGCAGCGCTGGGTCAGAGATGTAAATTCTACATTTTGATTGGATGCATAAAGAGTTTGACTACAGTCACAAGAATGTTACTTTAATTTGCATAACACAATATTAGGACAGATCATGACAAGGATTACTTTTAATGCTAATCTGGCTAACGCCCGGGATTACTAATGGTGAAATATGACCATGGGTGGATAAGCTCTAAAGACACCATAAAACAGCTGCAGGTAAATGGTACAAATCCAGACACAGATACAATACTACATTTTTAATGATTCTGTCATGAATTACAACAATGCTGTACTGTCAAATAGGAGGATATATCCTCTGCTGACCCTCCAGAAATACACAATCATGAGTTCTTTTATCTTCGTCTGACTCACCAGACGTTGGATTTGTGGTATAAACCTGTCGCTGGCTGATTTCAGTTGACATGTTCCTCCCCTTCCGCAGGGATTGAAAAAACATGGGAATACACAGATAAAACAAAAAAAATGTATTGCACCAGGAAACAAAACCTCAGAACAGCAACGTTCACACAGAAAATGACAAGTTCTGACAAAGATTTGGACCCTGCAATGAGGCTGAATCCTCCATTTTAACAGCAGGGCTCACCTCCCCACATGTCCACCAAAATAAGTTCCCTCTCGACACTATTTTGAAAGTGCACCGTCGCTATAACCTGGACTTAACGTATCCAAAATGATTGTTATTGGGTTAAAGAAATACAAACAAGCCAGACTATCTGTCCCCCCTGTACCAGAATGATGTATGAGTTCTGGTCCTCCCCCCCCACTACACTTTTTACAAACAGTTTTTAACAATATTTTACCATCTGTTTTAGAAATAATAAACAATTCCCTACAGATTGGAATTTCCCCTGAAACATTAATTTTTTTTTAAATTTTTTAAAGCATGTTTAACAAATCTAACCTGGACAAATGCATTGTCTTGCCTTGATAGCTGGGTTTGCCTCCCTTGGACACAGCTGTGCATCTTCAGAGAGTCCTTCCTATCCATTAAAATAGATATTTTATAATGTCATTTTTCATGACGGTGCAGTAGTCCAACTCCATTAGTGCACAACAGCTATCTATCTAATGGTAGCTCAGTTTGGTTGACTCCAGCAACTGGAAAGAAAGACAGCTTTTTCTCTGAGGAACATTTTTATTTCGTATCACTACCAGCTGCTTTGAAGATGGCACTTGACCAATAATACATCTTGACACGCCAAGCCAACTAATTAGCTGGCTACATATGTAGCCTAATGTTGCTAATGTTTCTAGATTACACAATGTATTAAAGCATCTGTGAGAGTGCAATGTAACTATTTATATGCTGTTTATAAAAAAATTGAAAAACTGTAAAGTCAGGATGAAGTGAAGCTGAATTTGACGTAACCTTTTTTAAATATTTGTTTTACAAACTTCTATCTGACAAATGGTATTCTGTATCTGCCTCTAATTTTAAAGGGTGTCATAAATACATTTTAGATAAACTGAAATAGTCAATTATATATATATATATTATATATAAATAGTGTTTCCAGACCAACAATATGTATCAGTGATTGCCCATTTGGTGCACACAGTAACAGGTCATTCACATTCCTGTCTGACTGAAGATCGGTCAGCTGCTGTCCCACTTTAACACGGTCGGTCCAGAGGGTCACGAGAGTTACTTCCTGTTGAGAGAAGGGTTAAAGCTGTGAGTTGCTAGGGGTAAATATTGCTGGGATTTTACATGACGCTCGGATCATTTTAGTAAGGTAGACTTAACGTTAAAACACATTGTACACTGGTAATCTTTCAATGCTGTGATTAGAAAAAAAAAATTTTGTTATTTGGGTTGAGTGACCCTTTAATTAAACTGAGCAACATAATTGATTTGTTCGAATTGTGTCATAGTGTAAGTTACTGTATATTCAAACTAAATCTGGTATACGGTATCTTGTATATTTTGATGTTAGAGTTTCATATTCCCCGGCTGCCATCGATAAATATCATTTTTAGCTTGCAGTTTCTGAATGTGCACTTTTGCCGTACTGTTTGTGTTTGAGTTGTGGCTTTATATCCACATGCAAAGCTGTTAACAATCACTTACACCTGTTTTGTGGGGCATTTGCATTCGCTCCCATGAAGTGATGCAGGGCGACTCTGTGCTAATTATACGGTGTTTGTGCCACCTGTGGTGGAGCAGCAGAGTTGGGAGGAGGGATGCTGCTAATTCCCACTGATGGCTAACTCCACAACACAAGCCAGTTCCAAAAAAAAACTGCAGAAAGCAAAGTGCTGCCTTTAAAGATGTCATCGTCAAACTGGCTTTCCGCACGGCAAAAATAACTGCGGCTCGCTCAAGCTGGTCTGGCATTTATTTGTTTATTGTTTTTCCAGTCAACTTTGTGATGTTTACTCCATCCCCCTCTACCCCGGGCCCCCCGGCCCCCTCTCACGCAGCTCCACCTAGCTTTGAACTGGAGCAGTGCTGGCCGAGCGCCGCTCCAGCCGCTGGGAATGTGTGGTCTTTATTAAGGAGAGGAAGTGTGCGAATGAGCAGTGCAGGCCTGACATCTCAGGAGTCTTAAACCTTTTTCCCCCTCGTGGCACTTTTTACAAGCGGGGCAAGCTAATCGCTTACACTGATAAGCAGGGTTGCGTATGAGGCCCCGCTTCTCGGAGAAAGAGGCTGGGGGTGGTGGAGGCTCTGCAGGACTCCCCCTCCCCTCCCGGTATGTGTAGCATGCTGGGGAGCAGGCTTGCATACTGTTTGTGCAGATGAGTGTCGGAGCGGGCACACCCTCTGCAGGTCGGTTCCCATGGGAACAGCAGTGATAGCGAACAGCTTGTTTTTGTGTGTTTTGGCAATGTTGCCACGGCTGGAATACTGACAGGCACCGGGGAGGTCTGATGTGCAAAATCATTGCCAGGTAGGCCTTAATGCGAGAAGAATGTTTTTTCCCTTTGACTTTCTTCTCCGTGTTTTTACATCCACGCTGAGATATTTGGTCGCACAGCTTCAGAGAAATCCTGTGTTTTTCACCTATTGCCGGGTGATGTTGATCAAATGGAGTTTATGTTTCAGAGCTCGCTCCGCGCCACAGGCTGAAGGCTGAACTTGTTCTGGAGGGTTCACAATCCTCAGGTGGATCGCGAGATCGGTTTTAGCCAAATGACTTCAGGTTAGTGTTACATGTCTCCGCACGCTTGGCCGGCACACACTTGGCTTTGCTTCTGACCTTTTCGTGTCTCACTGGGAATTCCTCACTAGCCAAACAGGAAAATAAGTTTTTACAAAATCTCCCCTTCCCATAAAATTTCAAACGATAACATCACTGCATGGCTTCGCTGGCTTCATTAGCATATTTGTAATCGGAAGCCTCTTGCCTCTTTCTAAAAGAAATCACTCCTACAAGGGCGAAGAAATGTGAAGTTTTAAAACTCATTTGCATTGGCACCGAATTAGAGAGTGGAGCCGTGTACAAGTAACTGCTGACTTAAAAAGTCAGTCTCAAACTGAGATGAAAACAAAAATATGCTCCTGCAGCTTTATGAAAACCAATAAAAGATTAATGTTGGACAAAGAAAAATCAATCGCCATCTGTGTCCAGGAACAAAGAACAGACGTCTCCCACCGACCTTCAAACATCAAACACGACTCCAAACCTATATATTTCTTTCTTGTTTTTGTTAATATTAGACACACACAGAGCGAGGGGAGCTTAAAATGAAATGAAAGTGTGTTTATTGTGCAAACGACTGCCTCAGTTTATGGTGTTTGGATTCCTAAATGAAAACATTCTCCAAGAAAGCCTTCACCGGGGTTTCTTGCTGAGAGAGCGAGCGGCACGGAGAGCAGCGAAAGCCTCCTCTCCTGCTGCCATCTCGCCTGGGACAGCGGGGTAATTACATCATTTGGAGATGGAATGAAAGCACTTTACAAGCAAAAGTAAGTGAAATGCTTTATTGCTCGTGGAATTGCCAATTAAAAAGCAACACCTGGAACACAGAGGCTCAGCTAAACCAGTCCTTTCCCCAAAACCAGAGGGTCCCCTGTTCCACGGAGGCCCCCAGAGAATGTTTTTCTTTTCCGTCCTTTACCCACCCCCCCTTTCACCCCGTCGTTATTTGTGAAAGCTGCCGACAATGCACCTTCACATGGGCTTACATAGACCATAAGTCACCGCAGCGTCAGGCTCTTAAACGTATTAATAAAGCCCATTTCCTGGGTAGAGCACATGGCACGGCTACAATGTAAACCGGCGCAGGGCCACGCTACTGACAAAGAAAACAGTGGTGATTCTCTCCAGCACCCGGGCCACAGTAGGTACCCCCACATCCAACACATACACACGTCTAGACCAGGCCGGTCCGGTCCCAGATGTGTTCCACGCTCTGGTCTGGTTCCCCCGAGAGAGAGAAACTGAACAAACAGAAAGGTGGAGGAGAGAAAAATGTCTTTCATATTCCTCCACTGCTCCTCCAGAACCCCCAACAGACCACAGTCGGTGCTGCACAACGGACTCTTGTCTTGTAATTCCTTGTCACCTCTTTAGATAAATAGAATTACTTCAAGGCTCCTGAACCATTAAACAAGCTATCAAGAGTTTACAGAGGCTGCTTTTCTTTTTTGAATTTGAGCTAAACGCAGCTACCCTCCTAGATTCTTTCTTCCCTAAAATCGTCTGAGTTTCAGAGGGAATTTGTTTTGGCTCCCTGAATTTTCCCCTTGTTGTTCTTGTCAAAAATTATTCTAATATATTTTAAAGTAACATTCTGAAGATGTTTTTCATAACATTGTCTAAACATTATGCATTCGATTTTCAAATGTTTTGTTTTTAATCTTCCCAGGTTGTTATTATTTTCGAGTCAGCTTCCAAAACATACAAATGTTTCGCGGTAGCATTTCCAAGTTGCCTCTGAAGACTTTTGAAAAACGTTAGCGCATAATGTTCTGGAAAAAATGTGTAGACACAAACAGAGACAGACAAAAAAAACCTAAATATTATGATAATGTTTTTAGGGACCATTATCCTTCGTTTAAGAACATTCTGGGAAACAAGAAAGAAAGTAAAGGAAAACTTCCAAAAGAAACCAGAGCATTGCATCGTTTTTAGCTGGGTAGCATTCGGCATGCCACCACATGCACAAGTGTAATATTAACATGCTAATGTTTAGCCAAATTAATGTTGACAGGTAGTTATGTTAGTATGATAACATTGGGTAAATGGCACTAAAATGCAAAGTGCGGCTGAGGCTGTTGATGTTTTTGTTCATAAACCAAAGTAGTCCAAGTTGGAAGATCACCAGAGTGACTGCAGTTCATCTTCTGGTAAACCGGAATAATTGAAGGAAAATTTCAGTGCGAGATATTCAGAAGTTGTTGAGATTAAAATGTGGCTCCAATGTGGCGCTAAGGGGGGAGGGGGGAATCAGATGTTTACCAAAGTCAGGAGGAATTATCCTGCGGGAACCGTGGATGTCTGTATGAACAATGCTCAGATACTTTACTGACTGAAAACTTTGACCTACTGATGGCGCTAGAGGAAACGGGGATAACTGTTGTCATCAGGGTTTATCTTCTTCTGAGTCAGGACAAAGGTGATGGACTGACTTACCCACCTACATTATCATCCCAATAACTTCTAGTGAGTAAAGAACAAAAACAAAAAACTGTTTTTTCACGTTTGAATTTCTTTCTTATTTGCTCGCTCCCGGTTTCATCCTGGTCCTTTGCCTGAACAGTAGCCGTCTGACACGTCCACCGCACGCCTTCTTCTGGTGTTCCCACTCCGACCGGCCACAAAGTGTCACACCCGCAGAAAAGATTACCATCAGCCCAGCCTGCCACGACTACCCCAAGCGACAACGATGCTGACAGGCGGCGCCATAGCGACAGCCGTCGCAGGCGCGCATTCGTGGTGTCTGAAAGGAGGCCTTATTTACTTTGCAAATGTCTTTACCAGCGGCGTTGCCTTGTTACTTTTGAGCCTGACAGACATGGTCTTATGTCGAAATAAATTGGCAGAAGCACACTCGAATCATGGCATATCACTTATGATGCTGGCTTAGTCCCCGAGGAGAGACATGAAAGGAGATGGATACTCGACGATAAGATGTATTGTCATGAATGAGAGTGAAAGGGATGAGGGGAAACCCTGAATAGGGCTCGTAGCCCCTTTGTAGCTGCAGTCAAAGTGCCTCTTGCAGATTCCGAGCCGGCAGCCAAGGATAATGTGCCTCTCATGTCCAAATAATGGCCGCTGTGCTTTGCTCATCCTCATAAGATTCTGGTTACACAGTTTACCAAGTCCAGTGTTATCACTTGCGGAGATTTTCGGGGATTGATAAAAGCAGTGTCACGTTTCTTCTTTGCATTTTTCTTTCATTAAACGCTGCTGGGGGAAGAAGGAAGTTCTTTCATGCGCGGTTTACGTCAAGGCTTTGTAACAGTGGGAAGATGGGTCTCGGCTGAAATGCAACAATTGTAAGAGGAGCTTATCCTCTGATGAGCCGTGTGAGAACTCTATCGCCCAAAACTGTCTGGATGACACATAATCAGCTGAAGTTCCAGTCGGAGTAACCTGAAGTCGAGCTTCAGCGTTAGCTTGTTCACTGTATCATTGTTTCATCACACATAAGCAAGGTGGATTAATGGGTGTGATTTTAGTGCTTAGTCAAACGAAGAAAAATCTATATTAACATGCAGTAGCTGAGGTGTGTACATTCCTTAAAGGAAAGCATACATGCTGGGAAATACAAAAGCAATATGTATAAGCAGAATGTCCATATTTGAACCGTTTGCTGCAGTTTCTATTGAAGATGCTTGTGGTAGCAAATCCTCGTCTTTCTGAGGTCATCTGTAACTGCAGCTTAATCTTCCACATATAACCTTTCCTTATCAAACCCCCCAAAAAGAAAATGGAGTTGACCGGAGCCCATAATGTCTTGATACATTACCCCTCCGCTCTGAGCGTGCCTGGCACTAATGCC
Source organism: Brachyistius frenatus (assembly GCF_029030835.1). Lineage (NCBI taxonomy): Eukaryota > Metazoa > Chordata > Actinopteri > Embiotocidae > Brachyistius > Brachyistius frenatus. The sequence continues at coordinate 1,849,525 of NW_027210643.1, read as the reverse complement.
CCACCTGTAGCGCTGCAGTCTGTGCCAGCATGTCTGACTCAGGAGTAATATCCATTTTGACTTGCTGAAATATTCATTGGCACACCTTGGGTGTGCCAGAGGAGGTGTATAGTGTGTCAAATAAGGATATGGAAGCAGTGTTCGTCTAAGCCCTGGCAAATGTATCCTGATCACAGTGAATCATCGTGAAATCGCGTCTCGTCTGTGTTATAAGGACGGAAAAGAATGTGTTTGACCCATATTTACAAAAAAATGCCTTTCAAACAATTTAAGATTTAGTGATCGCTTTTTATGTCAGAAACCAGAACAGGTGCTATATGTGATGCAAGGCCAAAATCCACTGTTTAGTTTGACTTAATGGCTTCTTCTGCACTTATTATCTTTCCCCTAGCGACTGCATGTGGCCTTGGCAAAAACAAAAGCAATTGTACACGAGTGCACTAAATTAAGAAAAATGTCGTTTAGCTCAATCACTTTCTGAGTGTTTGTCTCTCACATGCACAAAACGACAGTTAAGCACATCTGAGCAAGGAGTGTTTGGAAGAACACAGAATCCAGATTTAGTTTTCATTGAGGGTAAATCACCTTTTGTTTTTTGTAGTGTTTGCCATCATTTCTATCTGTAATAACACCGTTGTAATGTTGGTCATTGCTTTGTTCCAGGAGCAGAGTAACATAACCAAAGGAAAAGTATTAAACATGATGAACCCCCCGGTCAGCCTATTTGGAAGAGAAACTGAACAAGTTTGCATTCAAGTGTGGCGCAGAGAGTTACTTAAAACTGGTAAAAGGAAATAAAGGTTCATCCCCTGCTGGTCTGCAAATATCAGGAGTTCATCAAGTTTAATAATTAGTGACACTAACACACCAAACTGGTGCCATGAATCCCCCGCACCAGAAAAGAAGACAAAATTAAGGGTCAAACTCAAAATCAGAGAATGAAAAAATAAAACCATGATGAAAGTATTTTATTTGATCCATGTATTAATTCAAGGAAAATTGACAGTCTCATCATTTGCTCCTTGCCTGGCTCCACCCACATACTGCTCACAGCTTCAGTCTTAACTGTGATTATAGTTTCAAAACCCTGTTCGCGTGAACATTTGCCCAGCAACCCTGAAGGGAGGCCCAATCAGCGGCCAGGGGGGTTGGCTAAGTGCGATGATGTTGAAATTGTGTGTTTATTTCAAAATGCAGGTCCGAATAATGGTGGTGATGGTAAAGCTGGGTGAAGCAATGTGAACAGTTGCCGTAAGGATGAGAAATATCAAGGATTTGAAGCTGGGGTCAAAACAATGCTCTTCGATTTTCTGCAATGGTCCCTTTCCGACATGGTGTTGCACTCCGCTCACATTGGCTGAGGGTCTATTTTGTTAACAGCTTGGTGCACAACATACATTAATGCTGATTGGTTGTTAAAGCTGATTGATTAATGGCTGCTCTAATAGTTTCACAATAAATGTGAGGTCTGCGCCCATTTGGATGCAACGACTGAAAACAATCTCCGGTGGTGCGTAGCCAGACGTATATATTAACAGAGAATTTGGCTCTGGTAATAACTGGCCCCATCGCTCCAACCAAATCTGATCTTTTGTCCGCTGCCATCTTTTCTCTCTCTTGTGATTTATGATTTATTTGCCCAGCCTGTTTTCATTGCACTTTATCAGATTTTATTTTTATAGATACATCAGCTTTTCCACTTCAACCACGCAGTGTATTAAAAAAATTGTTTTGAAAATGCACGTAGTGTCTTGGTTTACAGGGACACTTGAACAGAACAGAGCCATAAATTATGGTCACAGTAATACCTGTGTTTGTCCGTCCTACAACACAGACAAAATGTCTGCTGTGAAAAAGCCCGTAATTTCCAACATTGAGTTTGCTCACTTTAATTTTGCCAACCTTCAAATGAAGTGCTTTACATAATATGATTAAACTGCTAGCTTCTTTAAAGCTGTCTGATCGACGGCACATATTCCTTGGATTGTCTGACTTTGCTGTAACGACGTTGCCGTGGTTACTAAGTGAGTATTTACTCGAACCAATAGACATGATGGCCAAAAACCCGTGTGGATGTATATGTGCATTTTAGACAGTATTTCCCCGACGTTAGTGAAACATTTAAACACACATATTAAGTGGGGGTTTTAGAGTGGATTTTCAATTAAAAAAAATAATTTCAAAGTTTTTTTTTACCTTTATTATTAACACATCTGTGTGACAGTTTAAAAAAAAAATGTGGAAAGCTGGAAATCCAGGATACAAAACTTGCTAAAGAAAAGGAAAAGTCATGTACGGTAGTTAATTTGATGCTCTCCACAATGATGGACGGCTTGGGTGCTGCACCTAATCCTCATATTGGTAGGTGAAACCCTGATCTTAGATACTTTATCAAATTGTATTACAAACAGTGGTGCCTGCTGTATGATTGTCTGGAACCAGGCCTCATGGTAAAGTTTGTAATATCATTATACAATTTTCTATATATGAATATTCCTCTAAATCTTCTCATTTTAATATGGAAAATGTATTAAAACTGTATCACAGACTGATTCATCACAGTGCCGTCTGGATATCACTCACCATCCACCTGCCGTGTCCTGTTCAAATGTTTATCTCTTTTTTTCATTTGTTCAGCTGTCTTGTCATCTCTTCTGACGATCTTTAAAAGGCAGACACACACGCCCACACACACACACACACACACACGCACACACACACACACACACACACACACACACACACACACACACACACACACACACACACACACACACACACACTGAAGAGTACACAGAGCACATCATTTGTAAGAACAGAGAGAGAAACTCAAACTCACACAGGTTGTATGATTGAGTGAAACATAAAGACAGGAAGATTCTTCCCGGAGTGTCAGTTCAGCCTTGCAGGATGATTTGCACTTGAGAAAAACAACTTAACAGGAAACTCCACCTTCATGTGGCGTACTGTCTGCTTCACTTTGACCATCGTGATGCTCTGCACTCACCACAATGCTCCAAACAGCACCAGAAAAGAAGACAACAAAAAACATACATCATGCTTTGAACATCTGGCCGGTGGACGAGTATCATCATTACGGAGTGAGCGAGGTGCAGCGGAGTGCAACCAGAGGATTGAGATATTTCAAGACAAAGGTCATTCCCCAAACGACTCCCTCTCTCGTATCCTCTGGTGTCTGTAAACAGTCAGGCTGACGGAGACTTTTTCCATCACCGGACACCGCTGAGGCTGATTTTATGTAAACACATCTTGGGATTGTAAGAGAAGTGGGATACCATCCACCTTGACTTTTTTTTTTTGTTATATTGTAAAGTGAAGCTCACTTCTCAAGAATCCACAACTGGTGCATTGTCTCACCGTGTCTGCACGCACACACATGCATACCTGGCCCAGAATGGGAACAGGGCAATGAACCGAAACCAGCTCTGGGGTTTCGTTCCTTAAACACGCAGCATATGCCGAGTGTGTGTTCTCGTGGAATGCATTACACAGTAGTTTGAGTGATGGGTGCAGTTTAAGTTGGATTTTAGGTCGCCGCTGGAGCCGGGAAGAGCGATGCGAGTGAAGTGCTCCTCCTGCAAACGTTGCTTTTGCCATTTGGCGGCATGCCTGCTGTCCGACATGCTCTGTGTCCCATGTTTTCCACGGCTCAATAGACCGATGACCTCGCGCCCCCCCCCCCTCCACCCTCCCGTCTCCTCCTCCTCCTACACCCACTCTGGGCTTGGCACCACCAGCTGTTGAATGCATCAGGCTCCAAAATGGCTCCTCAGCTGCTGCTGTGGCACTCAGAGAAAGAAACCTGACAGGCTGAGCAGCTGCTGGGCTGAAACAGGGCAAGGTCACTCTCAGAATGAAATCCAGCTCTACTACCTGCTAAAACATGACTTGGTACTTCAGGTAATAGATCGCTGCGGCTCGGGAGTGTTGTGTTTTAAATGGAAAATAGATTTATCATCCAAATTTGAAATTGATTTTTTTTCAATATTTGCAGCCACAAAACATCACAATTAATGTGCCTTTCGGTCTTCACGTGTGTCAAATGACTGTCAGAACTATCTTCACTTTGCTCTATTACCACTTTTTGTAACAGGATTAGCATAATTTGTAATCAGATTGATGTAATTATGCTACATGGAATTTGTCGCTCTCCAATCCTGTTAACTGCTGAGGCAGTGCTGAGATAAACAGCGGGCAGCTGATTTACTGTTGCTGTTGACACACAGTGAGCACTGCCCCGTGGCAGTATACTGCTGCATCACTCCCATATCAGACTCTTACGAGATGGCTGCGTCTAACAAACCAATCGGTGGTGTCGAGTTCATGGTACATGTGGCATGAAACGATTTGATGTCATTTGCTCTTTTGCCGGTATTCCCAGAGGGCGAGGCTACGAGTCAGGTTCAGCTTACTCAGTTGGTGGATAGATTAATAAGTCACAGCCGTGGGGGTACCTGATGCAGCCAAAGGGTCTATGGAGTAGCACACAATTAAAAACAAAGGAAGAAGAAAATATTATTTAATATGAAAAAAAATCCCCCGTATTTGTGGGAAAAATAAATATTCAGTTTGGATTACACATTGTTATGATGCTGGTGTATAGTATGTATTACATACAGTGTTGTAGGCTATTAAATTAAGGTGCGTGTTTGAATTGTACACTTGTCCACTCCAGATGGTGTTTGTTACATAAAACATTCACTAGGAGAGAACGGCAGACAGCTGTTGATACAGATATTTGGATGTTCTGCTGCTATATAATTATGCACCACCTAGACGTCAGTTATTATCTCTGTCGCATAAACAAACGCCAGAACATCTGCACCACATGTGGCCATGGACACCAACGAAGCAGCAACCAAACATGACGTCACCCACTGGTTTGTGAACTGCTGTTTTAAAGCCTCGAGTTCGGCTGTCACCATCTTGTGATTTTTGGAGCCAGAAGGGACCATATTTGGAGGAGCTGGGGAGGAGGGAGCGGTGGATCTGACTCAATCTGACTGAGAAACCAAGGACACTAGCCCGGGCCTGTCACTCAAACCAGGTACGACCCCAAACACACCTCTCTTTGAGGCCAAATATCTAACTTATCATTTAATTATTTTTGCATGGAGTGAATTTAGCAAATGACAGCGTAATCACTTGTGGAAAAAATGAGTTGACTTTGCATTTCATGAGTGAAGTTAAAATGGTTGTCTATGGAGACAGAGGGTTTTTGGCGCCAGCCCCTGGTGGACCACGATGGTATTGCACGTCTGCTTTTATATACAGTTTGACACCAATGTTGCTATATTTGGATAAGTTCACGTTGTTATTGACACATCTTTTCAAAATGTTGAAATAAAACAGCACTGTCAAATGGTTAATGCATTAGACAGGGAAGAATGGATAATTCGAACACAGTCCAATTTACAAATAAATAAATAATGGACAAACAGATGAGACATCCACTTTCTGCTATTTCAAAGTGTAAGTAGAATTCAAGCTTGACCAAACAAACCTAAACCTTAACGATTCAATTATATCAAAAGAATCATTGTAACAATATCAACTTTATTATATGACATCCAGTTTTAAGGCACTAAAATGGACACAGTTGTGTGACAGGTGGGGAGCATGTTCGAGGTAATCTGATAGGGATGAGGGGGGTTTCAGACAAATGAGCCAAACCCGTCCATCAGTATGGTTGTATAGCTTCAGACCAACTGACCCACTTATTAATGAACACTAAGTAGACCAACTACTTTCCTCCTCCGAAAGGCCTGATCCTTGGCAAGTCCATTTGATTGACTTCAACAACCCCTTCCCACCCACTCCATCCCGCCGGTGCTAAAAGGGTGTTTCCTGACAAGTGAGGTCGTTTTACATTTATGCGTTAAGGCTTTAAGGCCAAAGCTTAGGTTCAAAATTTATTGGCTATTGTATAGTGTTTCATGCAGGAGACTGGGCGACTTTGCCTTGTGTTTTGCCGTCGGCCCACACTCAGGAAAAAGCCAATGTATTTTGATAGCAGTGAGAGTTGAAGCTGTCAAAGACTTGGCCTGAGGGAAGCTCACCTTTTTGCATTTCTAACTGATTGCGTAAACTCCTGTCACACAACAAAAGCAGCTCTGTGAGGTCCCTGGCACTGGAATTAACTCAGACTTTGCCGCAGCAGATTCTTTTTACGTCAACCCCAAGTTGCAATTTATTGAGTATTGTCCTCCCGTGTGGTGCTAATTAATGAGGTTCATGTGTGGGGTTAGTGCCTCTAGAACATGTATTTGCACAACATGCCATTCTGTGTGGTTGGAAGACGTCCAACAAAGGAAATGGGTGAAAGTTCTTCGGGCAATATCAATAGCTCCAAGAAAGACAGGATGAATGGGCTAGATTCAGATGTTTTTCACTCATTTAAAAAGACTGCATCTTTCTTTTTAGAGTTGAACAAGCATAAAGCTGCAGATCTACTTGAAAGATATTTAATATAACCTTTTGATGTGGAGGCAAGGACAAGCATCGGTGGTAAATAACACAGTAATGTGGATGGCTACTCTGCCACTGTACAGCAGCTCTCGGTGTCCTCTTTAATCCACTGCTCATTGAAACTCCCCGACGTCGACAAGGATCTGTGCTAAAATGATGTGCTTTGTTATCTCTGCCTTGACCTTACTTAACAGGTTCACGTCTGCTGCGGATTAGAATTTCTCCAGGATGTACTTAAATGCAGTCCTTGTTTTTTTTTTTTTATCTGAGCTCCCATCTTCTCGACAGTACACTTCCTTTCAACCCACCCCTTCCCTCCCCCGTTCCCGTCACTCTCCTCCATCTTACTCACAGCAAAGCTCATCAGGGGAAGTATGAGAAAGTGCCCGGGAGGTTTTCCTGTCTACATGTTCTTACAACAAACCTTGAATGGCAGTGTTAAAAATGTGGACAAACGTGCACATCCACCTGGACTCCACACAGTGCCAGAAGCTGGCTCACAATCTCTGTACAAACACGCCATGACCCCTGAACCCAGCATGACACGCACACGTACTAATGAGTCACATGACTAGCCATGTGTGTGTGTGTGTGTCACCGCACAGATGTCGAGTCAGGGAAAAACCTCTCGTTAAAGTCGCATGAAATATGGATCCAAATTACGTCTTAACTCGCCGCTATCTACCCGTTGATGTAGATCAACAGGAAATCAGCCTTTGTGGCTCCAGAAATGTGAAATGAAGCCAAGCTGATCTGTAATTTTGTTTATTGCAGTGCTGCATTTGGCTCTCCACAAGCCGCTTATTTTGGTTTCTCAAGGCTTTTTGCTTTCCTTTTCAAGCTTCCTGTTTTATTTTTCATTTTTTATTTAATCTTTCCTCTGCCTTTTTACTGCTGACTTTATTGTATCGTCATCACGCTTCGTTGACTCGTCGTGTAATTCCCGACTTGTATTGAGCATTTTGCAGTCTTGTACTCAGATAAACACTTTTCAATCCTCTGATGTGCCACACACATACACACGCATCGTAAGAAATTACATGGTCGGGGTGTGTGTGCTCCTGAAAAAACAACCATTATGGTAAAATGTTTACATCGTAAACACAATTATGCAAATGTTGGAACAATCTAAAAATGGTGATTTTTGTAATTTTCCAAAAGTGTTGGACTTGCAATTTATTTAATAAGTCACTGCATACAAATTGACAAACATATTTGTCTGCTTTGATATTAAACATTTGTCTTGCTTGGGGTATTAGAAAATGCAACAACAAACGAACCAGTAAAAGGAATGGGTGAGTAATTGGAAGCAGGCTGTTAATAACAAGGCAGTTACTATGTGGTTATGAGTCATCTGGATGTATTCACTCGTTTAATTTTAAAAATGTACACTTGTCACTTTGTCTTCTGGAGGTATGGGAACACCCAGACATCCCTCTCACTCAGGGAAATAGTTCTGTGGAGCCACAACAACTTAAACTGAGCGGGCTTTGCAGTTTTAAGAGCTCTGTGGCTGACGAGAGGACACATCTGCAGGTTTTTTGAAAGGTGTCAGTTCACTTGTAGAACAACAGTTCTCTCATGGTTTCTGTCTACAGCACATACGTAATTTAGAAAAGCAGCAAAAAAGCTTGAGTTCTCATTCATCCCTGTAGTTTCATTGAAATCCACATTAAGAATCATAGTTTGGTGAGTAAACAACAGTAGTCAGCTTCTTCATCTGGAGTATGCATGTCAGGTTAATAGTCAATCTGTAAAGATAAACAAGTGCTTTTCCTACAGCTAAAACTTAGGAGCGTATTTAAAAGCTGGAAGATGTCATTTTTTCCATTACTTTTTGATTGATTGATATTACTGAGTCAAGTCATGAATTTTGGGACTCTTCGCTAGTTTATCGTTCCCCTTTACCCACAACTGCCACATGTGAACACAGTGGTCACTTTCAGGTTTGCTTTAAAGCTTCACGAACCAATAATTTAATATTAACAATGGGTCAAAGAACTATTTGTAAAGTCAAAGAGCCATCTGTAGTGGCAAACCCACAGAGAATTATCATCCAACTCTGTTTTAGTTTTCAGCATCTTTCTGCGCATTGTTTTGGTTTCACAACCTGCCACTTCACTGTTTTGTTCCCCTTTCCACTGCCCCAAAGAGGCAGCTTTTCTTGTTTTTCTAATAAAAAAAAAAAAAGAATATGATGAAATTAGCAGATGCTACCTGCCCAGACACAAACAGCTGACAAAGTTAGCGACTAGCAAGCATTTAGCAGCTAAAGAAAACAGATGCTCTTCAGGAGAGCAAAAACAGAACTAAAAGTAGTGTGAAAAAAATGTATTTGGTGGTCAGTCATTGTTATTTGGAGAATTAGGTTCATTAATATTGCTTCATGTTTAAGGGAGATCTAACCAGGGACCTTTTCTGCTAATGAATAACAGTTTGCGTGCGAGATGTGAACAAACTTTTGTTGTTTTAAGATTTTGACTGTCGACGTGTTTCTGATGCTGTTGTGGTGATCTGCCACGTATCAGGGAAGCCTAACTTTCACCTCCACAGCAACGCATCTGTAGTTGATAGTTTAGATTCTGTGCTAGTTGTTACCTCTCTCTGTGGCCCCAAACGTACTGTCAAACACACAGAGAGCGCATAAATAAAAGACAAGGAAAAAGAAAAATACTGAGGCAGATGTCATGTTGCCATCCTTCTTCACAACTTGCCCTTCAGGACGCTAACCGAGAAGAAAAAAAACAACCCAGGAAACTCTTCTACATTTGTAGAATAGTGCTGACGTTAAAGACTTGCGATCTCCACAAGACATCAAACTTTTCTCCAGCCGTGCTCCAACTTTGGACGTAAACATTTCCCCCAACATTTTTCTCCTGACCTTATTCCTTCCCTCCGTCCAAGCCAACGCTCTCCCACCTGGCAGGTTGCTCCACCTCCCGCAGATGGAGAAGAAATGCTGAGACAGGCGGTGGCAGCTGGGGGCCATGAGCTGCACGCAGAGCGATACCGAAAGCTGCATCATTACGGTCGGTCACCCACCGTTTAGCAGACACTCCCCGTGTCTCCTGTATCTGCTGATGAACATAGTTGTGAGGCCGGATCGCCCCGTTCTGCGTCACGGAGCCGGATGGGGAGTGAATGCACCGTCGCTGCGGTGCTGGACACGCAGGCGAGTTTGTAAAAAATTTGAAAGACAAAAAGGTGAAGGGCAAAACCTCCACTGTGCAGGGGCGTCCCTGTTGATGCACTTCAGTCAGGCAAAGTCGTGTCTTTTTAATAGCTTTCAGGTGATTCATGCTTCTTTAGCATTTTCCCAGCTTGTAAGAAAATACAGAAAAAGAGAAATAGGCAAAAATGCATTTTTAGCCATGTTTGCAGCGTGGCTCGGTTGATGAAGTGTGGGTCTATAAGCCAGCTGGCTGGTGCTCCATACCAGTCACGAGAATAATTCAATGGACTCCAACTATTGTTTTGTTTTTTGTTTTTTTAAACAGATATGAATCGTTCTGAAAGTGTTAGTCCAAAAGATTTTGGAGTTTTTTCTTAACAGTCTACGTTGGTACAGTCATTCCCACGTGATGTGTTTTTTTTTAAAGAAATATCTTGGCTCAAAAAGTAATCTCCTCATCCAGGGCCATCAACAGGACATATTCTTGTACTTTGCTTTATGAACAAATACCTGCAAAAAAATAAATAAATCTATTTCCCATCAACATCAGCTTTGCTTTGTGCAAATTCGGAAATGTTGGCACACTAACACACCAAAATAAGATGGTGAACATGGTAAACATTATCATAAACATTATAAACATCAGCATTGTAACAATGTCATTGTACTGTGCTAATGTTGTATTGTACTCCACAGAAATGTGCGAAGTTATATCAGATAGGAGATATATCGGTGAATATATTAGCCAATATGAAAACTTTGGTTATTGAACTAAAAGCAGAAAAAGATGCTTGGGGAGGTTAGAAATTGTTGCATTTATATTTGTATATACTTCATTTATATATAATTGTTAGATTTACAGTAAAGTTCACCATTTCAGTGCACTGATGTCAGTGTGGACAGTCGCCTATAAAGTATCCTACCAGTGTCAAAAGTGTTTCATAACCACATTTGAGGGATCATTGCAAAAAAATATGTTTATTTACTTAATATTCAGTATCTATATAAGAAATATTGGTTGATATTTCAATCTTTTTACTGCTCAGTATGGATATTGGCATCGGCCCCAAAAATCTACTAAGGGTCAGGCTGTACTTCCTATGGTAAAAGCATAAAATCCACTGTAGCACAGAGCAGCTCTGAACAACATCAAAGCGCAGTTCTTCCAGTCACTTGAATATGACTTTTGAAACGCTCTAAAAACACGCGTTTGATGTGACTTCAGCCAGCCTTCCATCCGCAAAATGATCCACGCTAAACATTTCTCCCGGTAATGCTTCATTCACACACTTCACACACTTCTCACAAGACCAAAGTGATAGCAGCAAGGAGACCTTGATTCTCGCCACTTTTCTCGCCACTTTGAATAGACCTTCATGTGAACATCATTATTAATTCATCGACCTGCCAGACTGGGTTTTAGCTTTAATACATTTTGAGATTGAGCTATCTTCGCCAGCAAGACTCCGACTGATTAATGATTGAGGAGAGGTGAGAGCGTCAGCTCGGTCCACTACAAAACTATGAACTCGTGGAAAGTCTGGGCCAGAAATCCTAATGATCCTCACATTTTTGTTCCACCACTCCGCTGCGCATCAAAGTGCTCAGATAGAGTCATAACACAGCATCAGGCAACATCTCTCAGGCTGCTGTATAAAGTCGAGCATCTCCTACAATGCCGTGGGATCAAATCTGGTTACACGCAGCTCCAAGCTTATCCTGTCTGTGTGATGGTTGCTTTTGTCTGGCCTCAAAGGCTTCTGAGCTCTAGAGTCACCTCAAATAAGAGGGAGAGAGCGGTGGGGGGGGGCTTCAGAGAGCGAAAGGTATCAACATATGCACAAACAGCGAGCGAGAGCCTTCGCGGATTATTTGGAGAGAACACACAAACACACACTGCAAGCTCAGTCGAATTGCTCTGGCCTTTTCTTCTCGGCTCTCTCGTCTTATCTGCTACGTCAAAAAATCTGAACACACACACACACACACACACACACACACACACACACACACACACACACACACACACACACACACACACACACACACACACACACAGTCGCTTGAAGACAGCACACATCCCTCCTCGCTCACACAACCCGACACTTTGTAGACAAAAGATAAAACGAGACCTTTTGAAGGTCGACATGTAACAGGTGAGAGATGTTGGGGCCTCGGTGGTGCGGTGGTATTGTTTTGGTGCGCGAGACGCCTGGCCTCTTATCTCTGTTGATGCGATGCCTTCTTCCTGCTCTGCCCCCATCCTACTCGCGCTCCACCTGCGCTTTGATGTCCTCGCCTCCGCCTCTCTCCGGCCGCGTTGGCGAGGGGAAGCGTTGGTGCGCCGTCAGCCAAGAAAACAAAAAAGACATGTTTCTCAAGAACACATTATCAGACTTTATAAGGTTCTGGCAAATACAACTTTATTTTGTGTAATTTTGCCCCCCAAAAAAATATGGAAAGCACATCTGAGGAGGCGCTTGTCCTTGAGTTCACATCAAATGTCAGGGCTGATGGCCGACTGAGCTCAGTCACCGAGCGGCAAGCAGAGACTCGCACTCTGGTTTTTATTTTCACACAAATCGGAGTGTTTTGAAGTCTCGAAGTGCCAACAGGGTAAAGTTACACTGCAAACTGAAGACAATCTGTTCGCTACTGTGACAAGAGATGATACAGTTTCACCGCACACACTGCTGAGAGCTGTTGTAACTTGATTTAGCCCCACCAGCCACAGTTCACTTCAACTCCTAACCTGAGTTTGAACTTAACGTGACTGTAGCGCGAGGTTTCTTAACTGTTTCTGGCCCGTTGACCTTCATTCTTTAGGTCTCGCAATTCTCAAGACCTCAGTAATTAGACAGCTGTCAAGTTGTCAGGTTAATTTTATTGTTGCATATTTTTGTCTTCTTTTTTTCCCAAAGAACTTGGATGAAGTTTCTTTTGTTATGAATCTTTTGGCAGCAGAAGGAATGTCAGACTGTCAATGCATTCTTCAGACATTAGTTTAGTTCCTTAGCTTCCTTGAAAGCAAGACCGAATGCTTCCTCGTTGGTATGTATATAGCTTGCGGCAGGTTAACGTCAGCTAACTTTAGCAAAGCCTCATTGAAGTTTGCGATGAAGCTGACCTGAGAGAGTTAGTTTACTGACGTTAAGACTCCCCTCTACTTGTACATCTGCTACATTTCAGCATGTCGACCTTTCAGTGCTTTATTAACAAAAGTGAAACAGAAGTAAACACATTGCTCTTCAAGCCCTCTGCGTCTGAAGTCATTCCCTCTTCACTGTGTCGTGAACTGTGTTTATCCTCCTTCATTTCATTTGAGTCTCCAAACTTAAAGAGGAAAAACATGCTCTACATAATCCCTTTGTTGAGGTCTTGCAGAATAGATACTACCTTGTGCTAACAATCCCACAATGCAGCGCATTTTACAAATGGAAAATTAAATAATTCACAAGTGTGTAAAATCTTGTTTGTTGCTGTTTGTGGAGTAGACTGAGTGTGTATTATAAATAGAGCTGTGACCGGGTGAACCAGGGAGGGATTTCGAACACATTTCAGGTCCCATATTTGTTGATCTCTACTTGTGGCCGCTTTTCTTCACTCTCACTACTGATAATGTCTTTAAATGAATTGCGAAATTAAAGGAAATCCAATGTACCATCGTTGTGTCAGTGCAACTTTTTCTGCAAGTTTAGCAAACTGCTGCAGATGCTTCAGACCAAACATCCTGCTATACGCTCCTCTGATGAGTCTAAGTGAAGTTGCAACCAGATGGCTGTCACTACATGTGATTACTTGCACAGAGAATGTTAAATGTTGTAGAAAAATATTTCAGGATTTTAGAATAATGACAAACTTGTCAAGTGAATTATGACAGCAAGTATAAATAGACCGTGAGGCAGCTGAGCATGAATCGGTTAATGTGCAAAGTTGTCATGCTTTTAGTGTAGCACCAGAACACTATGATGTGGCCTTTTACCATTAATGCTTTAAACAGTAACCCTGTTCTTCCTCCTCTTGGTGACTTCTGGTTGACGACAGTAAAACATTTGAATGTAGTTGCATTACATAGTGATGATGTGCCAATCACACATTTTTTTTCTTCTTCTCGTTCATTTGAGCTACACAACCTTCTGAAAAAGGGAGTGCATGTTGGTGACTTCAAGGGAAGCGAATGAATATTTTATTATGCTCTTAGTGGTAATTAACGTTCCTGAATGCTTCTCCACATACAGCCTTGGTATAAATGTGGGAGGAACTGACTTGCTCACAATACAAGGTCCAATCCAAAAAACACATTGTGTAGATATGTTATGTAAAATGCTAAAAGGCAAAAATAAGGGGTATTTTAAGTAATAGGCTATAGGACTTATATTTTGTGTTCTCTTATGTCTGCTCTTTTTTTGTACATGTATGTCCGCTATGACTAATAGGGGTAGAGTGATAATAAGCTGCAGCTAAGAAGCTCTTCATCTGAAGGAGGTCAAGTGACCGCAGCATACAAACATACTGTATCAACCTTTTGCGTTTAACTCAGCTATTCAGGGACTTCTGCTTTGGCAACAGTTCCCCGTCTGTAGTCAGGAGGCTCCGAGGCATGTATGGCGACACTTTCCTGTCTCCTAAACAACATCAGTGATTAAAGAGCTACTTCCCCTTCTTAATACGTGACGAATACCGCTGCCCTTTTGGTCTGTCAGTCCAAACAGATGAGCTAGCAGGTCGGGGAGACTAATCAAAGCAGCGTCTCCGGTCACTGTTGCTGCACTGGTTCATCTAATCTCATCTGTTGCCAACAATGTGTCTGTGTGGAGAAATAACCCACCTCATTGAAAAAATGTTACTGTCAAAGCTGTCCTAATCAATCCTCTTCGTATTAACAATTGATCAAATGGATGTGTTTGCTGTAAAAAGGGGTTGCTAAAAATGACAAACACAGACAGTTCAGTTTTCAGCTCAGTTTTTGAGCGTCACATTTTAGTCTTCAGCTTATTGTTTTGGTTGTACAGCCCACAACTTTAGTGTTTTGAGGGGCTATTTTCAGTAAAAATCTCAGATAAACTCACTGTACACTATCAGTCCAACGGAAAACAGTATGCTTAAAGCAGCTTTAAGTTTGTATTGAACATAACTCATTTCAAAATAATTCATTTTAAATTTCAAAGTCTCATTTACAACAAAGTTACTTTTCAAGTTTTTAAAAAGGTTTGAAGCTTTGAATTGAATTTGAAAGATTTTAATGCACAATTTAACTTGCTCTAAATCTAAATCTCATCATATAACTGACAACTGAGGAAAAAAAGAAAAATAGACAAAATGTTTTTTTTTTATATTAATGGTCTCAATGAAAAATAATGATCAATATTAATTATCTTACTAAATAAATAAAAGTATCAGTTGACCATAATCACTCCAATGCTAATATATTCACGTAACTCTAGTTGTATGCGGCCATGCAGATAGATTTGGTTTTATTGAAAATAAGTCCACAGCAACACCTTTGTCCCTCTTAGTCTGCGTAACAGACAGGTTTCATGGTTTTTAATAAAACTACTTTCTACCAAAACAAAACAAATAAGAAAACCATAGCTCCCTTTACTGTCAAGGTAATATCTAAATTATTTTGTTGGGACTTTACCTTCAGTAGATAGTACATTATTTCCAATGACAACGGCCCTCCATGAGGTCTACGCAGAGTAACCAGGACACTGATGCGTTTTAACTGTCACCATTTGATGATTTGGGCACTAAAATTAAACCATTATAAGAGATATAAACATGGATATGTCCTAATATAATCCTAATATAGTCCTAATACTAACAAAGAGAGCTGCTTCATGTGTTTTTGTTGTAATTTGGATTGACTCACCCATTATTATAATTTGTCTCTGTTAAACAAGAGCCTCTGTGCTCCTTTCTTGTGCTCGCTCTCATATGGTGATACACTCAGTCAAAGCATAGTAATACAGTCGGCCTACATAAATCACCAGTGAAGCTAAAAGTACCCATTACTCGCGGGAGAAGTTGACAGACAATGGCAATTGGCTGAAAAAAAAAAAAAAAGCGGCTTAAGCGGGGTTTGATTGTGGCGGGGGATAATGTTTCATTTCTTTTGTTGCAGTGCGGTGAGTGACCTCTGACCCCTCCGAACCCTTCTCCTAAATCAGTTGCTGTGATGTGAATCACATTTCAGCCTGTTTACATTATCCCCCCCACCCCCGTATGCCAGACGCTGCCACCAGCCTTTCACACCTGTCCCGTCACGTCGTCCTCGAACAGGAAACTCTGATACATTTTTCGAAGTGGAACAGAAGGACCTTTGTGTGTGTGTGTGGTGAGAGGTAAGCTTAATGCACAGACATTCACACTGATTTAGAAAAAAAAAAAAAAGAAAGAAAGCCTGCACACAGCTAAGAGATGGCCCACACAAATTCACAACAGAAACACACGGAGACACGAATGTGCCGCGCACGGAGCTGTCGGGCCGTCAGAAGAGTGAGTTATGGAGCCGCTGGATGTGTCTGAACACGGGAGGGGAAGATTCCATTGCTGCTGCACGGAGTGATAAATGAGGGACAAGCGAGGAGCGGAGGCTCTTCACTCCGACAGAGTCGTTCACCAGAGACGGCGGAAGGCAGATATGTGCACCTCGGTGCCACGCTTTCCCAGTTCACACATATAGAGTTACACCAGCATAAACAAAAAATAAAAAAAATTAAAAAAAAAGTTGGTCACTTTATTATTATAACAAGAAAGTTTTCTTTTGCTAAAACAAGATTCTTTCGTATTTAAAGGAATAGTTCAAACCTTTACGATACGTTTACTTTGCTTTCTTACTGGAAGCAGCTTTAGATGAGAAGATAAATACCGCTCTAGTGTCTGTATGCTAATTACTGTATGTTGCTGCAGCCAGCAGCCAGTTAGATTAGTTTAGTGTAAAGACTGGAAACAGGTGGGGAGGGAGGGGGGGGGGGGGTCAATAGTGCTGTCAAAAGGTAAACAAAATCCAGCCACAGGCACTTCCATAGCTGTCTAAATAGGTCACATCTTGTTATTTATAAAAATGTGAGAGTTAATTTATAAATGCTAAGTTCAGCTAACTGCCTGCATGCTGGAGTATTCAATTTATAGGTATGAGAGACATAGTCAGCTTCTCATGTAACTCTCATTCAAAGAGTGATTGTACATTTCCCACAATTCAAAACTATATACAAAAAACATGTTTAGATAGTAGTTGATACAAAAAAATATATATATTTATGAGATGTGTGGGTGTGGTGGGATCAGATTTGATTGACAGTGATCAAACAACCCAAAAATAGTTTATTCCCTACTATTCTACATTCACTGGGAACGACACACACACACACACACACACACACACACACACACAAGTTATTGATTGTTCTGTGGATTGATCGTCGGCTTGGTACTTTGCCCTTAAATGTCTGTGCTTGCTGTGGAAGACTTGTGATATGCGAGCTGTAGCCGGCAGAGTTTGCACTGCACCACCTCCTTTTTTTTATTTTTATTTTTATTTTGAAGTCGTTCCATACAGAACATATTTGTCCTGGTTGTACAGTAACACCAAATGTCACAGTGCACACCTTGTACCACGGTTTAACGTGTTCTTCCTCGGTTGTTAAAAACAGCTATGTTTTAAGACGAGACGGTACTCTTTTAATCTGTTTGATTGTTTTTATAATTTAAGGACTCAAAAAAATTGCAAAATTCATGACTAAGTGTAAACATTGATAAAGTGTGATTGGTGTGTAACGTTTTTTCTAACTTAGTCCCGCCCGCTGCAAAGCTGTGAAAATTGTGAAAACTGAGAAACATAGAAATACAAATCGTAACAGCCAAAACTGTTCTAACTTTGTCTGATTATACTGTTTCTTTATCGCTCACTCGAGGTGAATTGCGAAAATATGTTTTTAGGGTCTTTAAAGGTATATGTTCTTGGTATTAGGACATACAAACATTAATCCAACATATATTGCCTTGTTTAAAATAATATTTGCTCACTATAGCGACCAAGCAATATGAAGAAAATGCAGCCAAAGTAATGATGAGTTAGCAAGTCTTTACAGGTATTATTATTACTCCTGGATTCAGTGAATCATTCAGTAATCAGCAGAACTGCTCTCCATTTAAGGCAAGACAGAAGCAGCTAGAAAGGGAGATTTAAGCTACTTCTAAAAATACGTGATTGATGATGATGCATCTAAAACACTCGTGAATGTTTTTCTTCTGAAGAAAATGCTGATTTTCACTTTCGTTCTTACTGAAGACTTTTCTTTTACGCACACATCTCTCTTCCTTTTAGTGGAAAATTGTATTCTGTTGGTTTGTGTTTGGCCGGGGTGACTGCCGCTGTGTATGGATTTGTTCCAACCGGTGCTTGAATAGATCACAGGATCTTTATTAGCAGCTCGAGCGACATCAGTCCCAGCCAGTCGGCCACTTTGATTCCAAACGGAAATATCTTCTTCGGTGTAAGATGACCTACTAAGACATTTTGTACAGACAGTCATGGTCCCCGGAGGATGAATCCAAATTACTTTGATACTCCCTCGACTTTTCATTAGGCATACCCCGGCAGGTCAATTTGCCGGGCAACATGTAAATGGCCTAGCACACGGGCGGTGTCCATGGTCTCAACAATCCATCTTTATAACTCTGGGGATTTGTTAACTTGCCATCTGGCTCCATCATTAATAGGGAGGGTATTGTTCAGAATAGATCTTTTCCAATACCGATACCGCTTATTGATACGATTCTTATTGATACCGATACTTGGCAATACCCGTATTGATATCACTCCCCATAATTTGATGCAAAAAATAAAGGCAATAACAAAAAAAGATTTGACAAGATTCAGCAATGATTTTCGAATTACTTTTTTGGGCTAAAATAAATAAATACATGCTGTTGTCTCGTGTAAAACAGCGTGATTCTATTTTCTACCTAACAAATGGTGATAATTCGTCAGAGATGCCCTTAGTAAATAAGTATCCCTGAATTTACAATACAAATTTATTGGGTAGATTTATTTGGTAGGTTGTTAAGTAGGTTGTCCTTAAACAGCCATTTTTCGAAATAAAGCATTATTACCCATCTCCTACTCATGCCACACCTGTCCACTGATACTGTATATATCACAAGTAAAATACATATCTGTTACTGCACATACACACACGCTAGCATATCCGCTTTGTGTTATCTTGCTCTTTCTTGCTCTCCGTCCCTCCGCACCGCACACTCTTCAAAGCCGTCCATTAAACCACACACTCATCACATTCATTGCAGCCCACACACACACACACTCACATTACATCAGTCCACGCAACCCACATCGCCGCCGCCTTTCCATCGTCCCCACTCAACACCGGGATATATGAACTAATGGGCCTAATAGCACGCCCACTGCTATTCAAAGAATCACCGGGTACATTGGAATAAAGGATGGTCTGTGTGTGAAGAGGAAGAACCTGAGAGAGAGCTGGAAAAGATCATGAGACACAGGAAGGGAAAGAAAGAAAAAAAACAAAAGTGATGGTGGGAGAGAGAAGAGTGATCCAACTGACAAGCTGAGAGACACACAGAAAAGAGCCGGGGTGACGGGGCCAGACTGACAGGAAGCACCAGCAGAAGGGAAACGCGAAAGTGCATCTCACTGTAGTTGCACAGCGCTGCTTCGCTGTCAGCACCTCTGGTGTACAATCTAAACATCAGGACCCTTTGATTGTGACATTTTTTTTTTGATTCTTTGGAGCTTTTGTCTGAGCTCAAAGTAAGTGCTGCCGGCTGAAATGGAAGCGGCTGAGAGGAGCTTGGGAAAAATAACATTGTCTCGCCAGTCGTGCACAAAAGAAAACACTTGTCTGTTCGGACTCCAGTGTTCTAGGATGTATATCCCGGAGCTTGAGTGATTTAAGCGCCTTCTTCTCCCCCATGCTGTTATTATTGGTGCGATGCTGAAATGTAGACGGGAACAGGTCCCTCCACCTAACTTTTATTTATGTAGACATGGATATGATTTTGTCTGTCTGAGGTAAAAAAAAAAAAAAAAAAAAATGTTCAGTTCAGCTTCTGAAAAGGAATTCTTTTATATTAATGCACATGTGGCTCGATGCATTCTAGGCAGCGGTGATTGGAAAATTGCACTCATTACTGAGTAGATGAGCACAGCTACAATTTTTGTGTTTTGTAGTTCTGATTTAATAAATGGCAATAATCTCCAGGCATGTGTGCTAAGAAAAACAAAAAAAAACAACAGTGCTGGAAAGTCAAATCATAGAAATAGTTTATATTTAATGAATCAACTTTTCAGAGGAAGAGAAACAAGAACCACAGAGCTGTGTTTCCACTGATAAAAATGATTCTTGCTCCACTCGTCTATAACAGAAATAGATTTGTTTATTCCTCTCCCTAAAACAACCTTCTTCCTGCTAGTTTTAAAAAATGTGACTGTGAAACTTGCAATTTGAATGTAGATTGTCTCTTTCTGTCACCCGGCCCCATTCATTAAAGTTTATTTCTGTTCAATCCCTCAAAAAAAAAATGAAAAAAAATCTGCAAACACGGTTCAAACTATCGCAAACAGAAAACATCTGCAGCAGCTTGTGATCTTTTTTAACTGAGGGGTGCAAGAAAAGGAGAGAGACAAAATAAGAAACACAACACAACTGTTAACTACCTTAAATCTCACAGCTGACTCACATACAAATGAATTTTTAAGCATGAATTATTCATGTACGACTGGCTTGATTGCTCCAAGGGGTACACAGCTCTTCTTTTTTTTTATTATTCTCATTTGGACACATTTTTTTTCCACCACAAAAGTTTGCAGATAAGGTTCCAGCTTATGTTGGATCCCTTTAATTAGCCAGGCCCTTCCTGTTTGATTTCTACCACTTTTAAACTCCATGTGTCTATTTACCATTCCTCCATTGTAATGAACATATCAGCATATTGCAATTATACCGCCGGGTTCATGGATGGGAGTAATTAATTAACTAGTCTAATTAAAATGCATTCTCTGTGATGCACTTAGAAGAGAGAGAGAGAGAGAGAGAGAGAGAGAGAGAGAGAGAGAGAGTGTGTGTGTGTGTGTGTGTGTGTGTGTGTGTGTGTGTGTGTGTGTGTGTGTGTGTGTGTGTGTGTGTGTGTGTGTGTGTGTGTGTGATTCCAGAGGTGTGAAGGTTCAATTCTGTGTGGGACTTCATGTGAGACTCTGAAAGCCTGCGCATAATTGGATTCGTAGTTGTATTTTGAAAACACTCTTTAGTAAATTTGGACTGTTTTTTTCCCCCTCTAAAGCTTTGCAAATTTCTGCAGGTTCTGTTGCTGATGTATTCAAGTAAATATTCTGCAGCTCTCGCGTCGGTTCATTCAGCTTCAAGTCTGTGGAGACGCGTCGCATAATAGACTGAAAGGTTAGCTAGTGGAGCAGTGAGAGGCATGTTCCACTTGAGTCTCTACTTTAAATTGCTGGTATTCATCAACTTAAGTGATGAGTCTGCATGATGAATGGTCTCTCATTAATATCATTACACTATTAGGCTGCGTCTCTCTCACTCCGCTCCACCTACAATATGCATATGTACTCGCTGGCTTTGCTTGTGCTGCACGTGGGTCGATTTTTGTTTTTGTGTGTGTGTTCATATTGGTTTTTTTTCTACGCGTATTGTTGTGTATTTACACATCCTTCAGTCAAAGTGAAACCAGAGCTGTGCGGTTTATCTGTTCCAGAAGCAGGAAAATCCCCTTTTAACATCCCCCTGACTTTTGTTATAACAAACAAATGAAAAGTAGCCTTAAAACAGAGCTTTTCTCAACTGTGTGTCGTGTGGCTGAGGTACAGTGTGTGTATTCAAGAGGGCAATTTTTTTGGGGAAAAACACTCTAATACCATTGTTTATTTAATAGTTCTGTTTTAACACCATTTCTATGACCCTGAGACCAGTCATTCCCAATCTGTGGTTTGTGTACCACCGGTGGTTACGCAACGCTCCACCTACTGGTCGGCAAAGAGCGTCATCGCTGTTTACTCCAACAGCAATAATTACAGACAATTAACACATCATATTGCAATGATGTCAAACTTATTTTACATTGAGTTTAAAATATAAAAAAAGAATAAAGCTTTAGCTATGTAGGGTGACGTCTAACGTATTGTAACGCTAATGTGAGCTTGAAGCTATCAAGCTGTCGTTGATTTTAACAAGTGGGATGAGTGAACTTCTGAAATAGCAGTGAAAGGCCACGTGACGATGGCAAAGAGGAGTCAGAGCTGCATGGTGTCCCCTTTTCTATAGCAAGAGATGTGAATGTATTCATTTATTTTGAAAGAGTAGCCTTATTTTGCTCATATTAATCCTTTGTCAGACAATTGTATGGTTAAATGTGGGGATTTAATTTTAGGGGAAAAAAAAAAAGAATAGTGTTATCTAAAAAAGGTACTTGGGGAAAATTTGTTTTGGTACATGGTAGTACATGCTTTGAAATGTTTGGGAATTTCTGTCCGTGGGCAGATCAAGTCACCACTGTTAGTTCAGACATGTTTATAACAACAGCACAGATACATTGTACATATTTCATATGAGATTAGAAAAACAGGAAAAACAATATTGTTGCCAATATGACCAAGGTCCAATGACATTAGTTGGTACATTTTCATTGGAGCTGTAGTTCACTTTTTACTTTCCAGCTTATATAAAATATTAGAATATGACATATTATATGATTTAGATACACTGTGAAAAAGTAGAGAGGAGGAGAGAAATAACTGCAATCAAAGTGTCAATAAAGCAGTTATGTTGATTGTTCAAATGACCAGACTTCTTTTGTCTCATCAAAAGGGTACAATTTATGGAGTGGCTTGCAAAGAAACCCTTTCAAAGCTTGACGCTCTGTTGTTTGATTTGTTACAAATGCAACCCTTCAAAACACATCACTGCCTTGTGTATTCTTTGCCGCCTCTGCATACTCCTTGAAATATTCACTAGTTTACATTTATTTATAACTCTTCTTGGATACTTAGCCCTTTATTTAAATCAGTTATTGCAACCAGCTGTGGTAGCGAAGCTCCTCCATTTACAGGAGAATAAAGGCCCCGAAATCGAAAACATCCTTTGGCCTGTTGTTTGTTGCAGCTATTGACTGGAATCAAACAGAAACAGCAGAACCCAACACTGATTACTGTCAAACTTTATTTAAAGGTTCTTCAATATAGCTTGAATCAAGATTGAAATGTTTTGATTTGAAAGTGCAGCCACCCAAAAAAAAAAAAAAAAAAAAAAAAAAATCACAAACATGTAGTTCACTGCAGTGAAGGAAAGATGTTCGCAGAACCTCAAACCAAGTCTACAATCAGGTCGACTACATGCTGAGTGAGAACAGAACTGTGAACAGGGCTGAGTGACATTCACAGGTTTTTAAATACATCTTTGTCTTATTCGACAACATGGCCGACCGCCTCGGTGTGGTTGGTTGGAACAATGCACATTGATTCGATTGGTTCTCTCTTTTGAATTTGCACTGCTTCTTCTCTACCAATCAGAAACAAGGCTACAATTTGAAGCGTATACTGTCAAACGGAGCCTGACTTGATGTAGGCAGAAAACATTTTCCAAAAGAAGCAAAGCAGCAGAATAAATATTAAATTCTGCCTCTAAACTTTTTACTGAAAATAATATATTCTGTTGTAACTCCTTTTTAATCACCAACATTTTGAACTGTAACTGTAATTCAATTCCATATTTTGTGTCTGTAAAATATCATAATTACATTTATTTTGTAATTTATTAAGTAGTTAGTCCCCAACACTGGTAAGGACTGAAGGGTTACCAGAAGAAAATGCTCCACTGTCTGGCCTCGACAGTGGAAGTCCGTGGAAGCTGCTCGTTACTGAAGCTCATGCTAACGAACAGTGAAACTATTAGCACACTTTGATGAGAGTTACTGTGATGGTATTGCAAACAGAAATGTAAACTTCTGTTTGAATGGAAATTAAAACAAAGAGGTGGGAGTGTCGTGACATCTCTGCTGAGGGACAGTGCCATGACGTCATACTGGCCAATGTTAGCATATCATACCTGAATCTCCAAACCAGTTAACCTAAACTTAAACTGTAATGTTATAGGAGTGCAGTGCTGAATTATCGGAGTCCTCTTTCTAAAAGCACTTCTGAAAACTTAGTGTGCAACTTAAAGGTTGCTTTTAATGGCCCTTTAGATTCCATCAGCGCCCTGAAAAAATTTGACACTAACTAAGAAGATAAAAGTCAAAATTGTGAGAGCGATGTTAAAAGTTGGGAGACAAGAGCACGCTGCTGCAGTATTTAAACAGGAGCCAGATTATGAAAACACCCGATCTCCTAGAAGAGGCATTAAGCCTCTGTGAGAGTCTCTGTCCACACAGATAGATACATGCATCCGTCTCTCAGCCCTCACACACACAAACACACCTAATATGCCGATCACAGTAGATTGAGCCCCACCAGATACGTCACCCAGGGACCTCTCCAGCTCCAGCCGACCTCCTGCCGAAGCGCTAGAAGCAGATGTTCTTGAATCCTCGCAGCCCATGGGCATAGATGATGCCTTATAATTATGGATATAAACAGATTGTGCACATGGTTTAACCTGCCACGGGTGATGAATGACAGCCCAGTCCAGCTCTATAAACTGCCAATGCCAGAATAGAGTCCTCTTGGCCGCACAGGGTCAAGCGCACGAGGAGGACTTAATGAGGGGGGGCAATCCAAACAGCCTGGGTGTCCATCTGTCCGCTGTCTCTGCTTTTACATGTCTCGCAGCCCGTGAAGATGGCATCAGCCCTCGGACCTATGGGGCTGCTTAGAAAGGTGCAAATGCATCACCAAAAAGAACCTTTCACTGAGAGCGTGAAAGTGAAAAAAAAAAAAAGCTTTCAGGACTAAAAACAAGAAGATCAAGACCTTTGAAAGCCGGGTACAGACAGCAGCACTTTTTTTTATTGACAAGGTTGTGGCAGACCTGTTGACAAGGCAGGTTGTAATTGTTCTGCACTTCAGAACACACACTTTCTGACTGCGGGTAGTCCAACACAAAATAATAAGAGTTCAGTTTTATTCGTGTAATTAGGAAAACCCATTATCTATAGTGTTTTGCATAACAATAAATTAAATGGAAAAATGTAATGCCAAGTACATTTATTTAAAATTTTGTATACCATCAACTTTAATGTAATTATCTATCCCGAGGTGACCTCTCTTTGAAGCCTAATATTTAATTAATTATGGAATTAATTTCAGATTGGCCACCAGAGCACTGATCAGAAGGAATGAATTTAGCTGACAACATAATGAGTCTATTGGAGCTCGAGGTTTTTTTTGGAGCCCACCAGGGTGGCCCTTACTGGTATTGCACTTCTAGGCACTTCCGCATTGGCATCACTTTAGACGCAGAGACTACATCCATTTTCATATACAGTCTTTGATAATGGATCCAATGAATTTGAATGTTTATTAGATGCCAAAACACTGCACAGTGTTACAAGGAAAGATTTAAGTACTGTGGAAAGTTATTACAGTGGCAACTACTTTTATTGCAACAAATATGACAATCTTCATGTTCCTAAGTAAGCTACCAGTAATTTGCACTAGCTTTGGTGTTGATCTCAAAACCCACACACTGTCAATCACAATCACAGTTTTTTTTCAAATCTAATATTGTATGTTGATATGTTTTCTAGGTATTATGTAAAATACTTCCAGACAGAATCACATTTGGCAGCCTGATCTATCCCCAAATATATTGAGGTATTAATGTCTGAGAGCCACATTGTAAAAGTCGGTGCAGTAATGAGACAGTAATTAACAAAGATCTGTTGGGACTGTGAGTTTGTGAAGATCCACAAATAAACAAAATAAAAATGACAGTTTGACCATGTGGCGTTATTGATGTGTGTCGGATCCAAGACATACACTACTATCAAATACTGTATACTCAAAACCAACAGTAAATAGTATTTCATAAAGAAATAGAGGAGTAGGAGGATGAATAAATGTGATTGATTACTGCATCAGACAAAAGTTTGAACACACCCACTCATGCAAAGGTTTTCCATTGTGGAAATTATGGTAAGAACTGCTCGGCTACGTAAAGAGAGACAACAGTCCAGCATTAAGACATAAAGGTCACTCTGTCCAGAAAATGTTAAGAACTTTGAAATCTTCTTCAAGTAATGTTGCACGGACTATAAAACATTGCCTGTCAAAAACACAAAAACACAAAAACTGCCTGTCACGCCAGAGGAAAGGAAGAAGCTTTCCAGCTCCAGTATTGACCACGGGAGCTGATCTGTCGTGGTAGTCTGTGGCTGATTTTTGTCTGGATGCACCGCAGTTTTTGTCAGCAGTGTGCCAGAAGCGGCTCGACGCTCTGCTTCTCTGAAAATTGGAGTCAAGCCTGTTTCTGACGGAAGCTGCATAAAGTTGCACACAGGAGATTAAGCGGACAGAAAATCAGATCGCATTTAAAATCCGGTCGATTTTCAAACCAAAATACCCTTTTCTGCCTCCCAATCTTGATCACGTCATTGCATCAATGTCTAATAACATTCACTTGCATCAGGAAAGATGACCAAATTAAGTATTAAAAAAATGTTTGGCAGACGAAACACTCCGCTTCTCAAAAGCGCCTCGATGGGTATAAAGCTGCACAGAGGACTGAAAACATAACAGACAGACAAATGCAAGATGGAATTCCCAGGTTACCAGCCTCTTGGTTTGGAGCTCACATCGATGCTTCCCAGCGCTCAGCAGAAACACCACCAACTGTTTGGAGGAGAGTGTGTGAATCAGGCCTTCATGGAAGGAACTACTGCAAAGAGACAAATAAGAAGAAGAGAACTGTGTGGACGTGGTTCCTGCCATGTCATCGGGAGACACAGAGAAGGTGAATGGATGGTAACTGCATGTGTAGTTCCCACCGTGAAGCGTGGAGGAGGAGGTGTGATGGTGTGGCCGGGCTTTGCTGATGACCCTGTTGTAAATGTCTTCAGAATTCAAGGCAACGCTTTACCTGCATGGTTACCACAACATCCTGCAGTGACACCTGATTTGTGCTTAGTGGGATCATCATTACTTTTTCAGCAGGACAATGAACCAAAAACATACACATCAGAGTGATGGAGAGCTCTGACAGATGACTTGGCCTCTGCAATCACCCTGCGGAAACCCAACTGAGATGGTTCCTCAGAGAGAAGCAGAAAACAATTGCTCAGCAAATGTGGGAACTGCTTCAAGACTGTTGGCAAAACCTAAAGGTGAAGCTAGCGTGTGCAAAGCTGTTACCAGAGCAGAAGGTGGCTACTGTGAAGAACTGACAATGTAACATATTTTGCTTTTACACTTATTTCTTTGTTTGCTACAAAAATCCAAATGTCTTTTGCTATTGTGTTACGTTTTATTGTACAACATGGGAAATGGTAAAACTGACGGAAAACCATGAAATGAGTGGGTGAGTCCGAACCATTGACTGATACTATATGTAAATGTGTATCTATAGACCTACAAAGCCCAGAGCAGCCAAAAAAGGCAATAATAATGAGTGAAAAATGTGATATTAATGATAAATCACAATTGATTTTCTAATTGGAACAAACACATTTTATATCCTACATAGCAACAGTGCTGGCTGCATCTGTATTCTGTACAGACCTCCATCTGTAATCACCAGAATGATCAGTTTTTCCTCTGAAACCCCTGTGATACCGCATCGATCAAACTCTTTGAAAACCAGTTGCACGAAAGAAACTCACATTATCGCCCTTCACTGTGTTATGGTATTATGAGGCATTATGGGTATTTTCTGAAAATTGGGGGTTGCCATGGTGCATACAAAGCCACATCATGCGCCCATGTGAACCCTCCGTCACCCCGAATGGACGTGACAGCAGGAAAAAAAAGAAAAGCATTGAGATATCCGGTATGATCAATACGGCCGGTAATGTGAGTTAACACGTTGACTCCCTGTGCCCTGCGAGGTGCCGCGACATCGGCGAGAACATCTCCAGAAATAACTATTGCCGAAAGCAGCGATACCACAACAAACACATGTAACAGCAGAATTGATCTGCAGCGCTGTTCTCGAAAGAGAAATGGAAGTTGTTGAGGATTTTCGGAGGCTGCTGCGGTTTGTCCAACTATTCTCTCGCACTAATCTCCACTGGCAGCGTGCTGAAAACATTCTGCTTCAATCCAACAGCCGACAGCATTGTCTGGTCTTTATTAACAGTCTGAGGATAGCCTGTGTAGCCAGACCAATGCTCTCCTCCTCATCTAATATTCGACCGGAGGTTGTATGACATTCCTCGGGGCATGTGCCTGACATTTGGAAGTAGAGTCTTATAGATAAAGTAATAATGTCACAGGAGCTGTGGGTGTATTTTTGTCTGGAAAACACAGAGAAGTAGCAGACAGACAGGCATTGCCTAACACAGAGAATTATTTAATCTGCAGAGACGGAGGGCCGAGAGATTGAAATAACCTCAGAGAATATTGAGCTTTTGTCTTTTCTTTAAGTGTCTGTATAACACAGTTCAGGAATTACGTCAGGAACATGAACTGAAGTCGTCGTGATCAGGCGATGAAGCTCGCTGTTCCAAAGTCACGGCTCGTATGTGTTAGAATCAGTTTGAGTGTCTCTGAGGTTCATGATTAAATGAAAGCCATACACGTACTTTGTATTAATTTAACAACAAAGCACATTACTTTATGCTTCCTGCATTTAAGTTAAATGTGTTCTTTCAACAACAAATCTTAACAGTTGTGTCTTCTTTGTGAGACAGAAGTAATCTCGAAGGACTAACTCCCTGCACCGTTGGTCTTGTTTTATGTGTGTGCTGCAATGTGCCTCTGATGGATTGTAGACAGCTCACTCTCATTCCCACAATATCAAGTACTGTCACTGTATGAAAGCCCGCCGGGGTCGGTTCCATGGTCACACGATTCGAAGACAGAAGTCACTTGAGGTAGTACAAGGAGATCAAAGAGGTTGCTTGTGGTTCGACAGATCAAACACAGGACTTTGACCCAGAAGACCGATGTTCTTGTCGTTGTGCAAAGAAAAGTTAACGTGGATTTATTTCAATTAACACATTTAGGTTTACGTAATGTACATAAAGTAACTTATGTGACGCATGTAACATTACTTTGGTGAGTAACAAACTTCTTTGAACCCAAACCATGACCTTTACCATGACCATTAACCCTTACAAAGTCATTTTGGTGCCTAAACCTAAGGCAGCATGAGTGCATCTCTAAAACGTCTACGGGCTTTGATTAAATGAAAGTAGGAGACACTGGAATTAGAACAGGCTGATTTAGTCAGTCGCCACCACTGTCGTCTAGACTCCAGACAGCAGTGGTGGTGACCGACGAAGAACAGCCTGGATGTTGCAAGAGTCTTTACAAAGGGTGAACACACTCACTTAGTTGAGTTGGAAGCAGGAAAAGAAAGAAAAACAAATTAAATAGATCAATTATTGCATTTAATTTGGGATAAGACAAGACGTGTATGGAACATATGGTCATTGTCCATGAGGGAACAAACTACAGTATATGTACCTTGTGTGTAATTGAAACTCAAAAGCCAGACTATCCTAAGTTAAAAATCATTCGCCGATAATTTGCACATGATCACATAATAAGTATGATACCCGCTACAGCTAGACAAAGCAGCACTGTCATTATAGTGATGGAATAGGGAGACCAGTCAAAACCCACACAGTTCTTGCAGCAAGTTGATTTTCACATGAGATTTGCTTTTGTAAACGAACACCACTGAAACCATGAGAACCAGCAACACGTGGAAAACTCAATACCTTCATGCTCGGTTGGACAAGATTTATTTCTCACTGCTGTATTTATTTTCCCGCATAAGTAACAGTATCGACGCAGCGAGAATGTTGCGAAGCAGTGCGGTGCAGTAGGAGGTGAATGTGTGTGTGCTGCATCTGGCTATGTATAGACTTGCCGCTCTGTGTGGGTGTCCCTGGGTTTATACTGTACAGGTACAGTAAGTGGGAGTGTGTAGGGCTATTTGTGCATGTGTGTGTGTGTGTGGGGGGGGGGGGTACACAAGTGTAATGGATAAAAATGTGCACATGCTGCTGTCAGTGGCTGTTGATAGATGGGGTGGAACATCGTTTATTGACACAACACCTTCATGTTTCACAAGGCCATCAGTCATACAGAATGCCCATCTGCTACTCTAGGCATGACCGGCACACACACACACACACACACACACACACACACACACACACACACACACACACACACACACACACACACACACACACACACACACACACACACACACACACACACACACACACACACACACCAGAGCTGCTGAATGTTTTTATACATTTCCTCCCAGTAGTCATGACCTTCACCAATTTACCCCATTCACTCTGAGAAGGGACTCGAGAGGTCTTAACAAAAGCCCTCTTTCAGCCTAAAAGAATATATGTCCATATTTCAAAAGGACACCCACTGTTAATATCACCATATCAGAGACCTCAAAATGCCAAAAGTACGTCCTAACAAAAGGAGCCATTTTCTGAATATTAAGTAAGGTCATTGCTTCCCTTGTGTCTTCTTTGTGCTACCAAACATGACCAGGGAGATACCAGCAGATAATAGGAAATTCCTGCAAAGCCAAGAAACAAGAAAGAAAAACAAGAGCAGTATTTTGCGGTATGTCTTGTTGACAGAGCACTCAACAGTGGCCACTCATTTCCCTCAATCACGTAACGCAGCTGGTGCACTGGGTTGAGGTGGGAACCGTCAACATCCTACCCATTTGATTGTGAAGTGTTGTTTTGAAACCTCGAGTCTGGCACCCTGTTTTTTGTGTGTAATTGAGTCAGAAATGATCATATTTGGACACGCTGGGGTGGACCAAGGGGTGAATGCGAATCAAAGCCCGATTCTCATTTCTGCTGTGTCAAATAAGGCCGTTCCCAGGGCGTCAAATTCTGATGTTTTCTCAAAGCCATTCGTGTCTCATATAGGCCCATAATGTGCCCATTGGCTTCTCTTATAGACGCACAATGTACTCTATGTTTAGGCTCCAAAAAAGACGCGTTAGGAAACGATTGTGGTTTGAGTTACTTAGAAGAAATCCATGTTGACTTGTGCTTTATCAGGCACTCAAACACCATTCTCCCGGGTGAAAGTCTTGGGTTTGTTCCATCCAACCACCCACAACCTCCTCCCTCTGACGATTTTACTCCCTTTGTACTTTGTCACTTGACATTTTCGTCACGATGCTAACACATAAGGTACCTTGTGCACATGTCTCAAACGCCAACGGCTGTGGCAAATCAGCAGTGTTTGACCCCCGAGGAATGAGAACAGGCTGGAGAACCCAAGGACAGAAGGACCACCAGGGCACTGATCAAAAGGACTGAATTTTCTTAATGACACAGTAAAAACTTGTAGAAACGATGTCTTTACACTTCCGCGTCGACTTTACTTTTTACACTCAGAGTTTCCGTCTTCTTTTGTTTACAATTTATGGCTCGTAACCTTTGGCTCACAAACCTGTTCAAATAGATGAAATTCATCAAAAATACCCTGATAAAATGAATGCCCAAACAAGTACAATGTTGTTGTTTTTTACATACTGGATTTATTATTATTATTTTTTTTTTACATTTTTAAACTATTCACAGATTTACATAGAGAAAGTTAAAAGACTAGTGTGCAATCAAACTTAGATTAGTCATAACCTTTTTGTTCTCCTCTACAGCTATGCTCTTATTATTTTCCTTGGCTCTCTACATTTGCCTTTTATGAGAATCAGATAACCAGGGGTCCTTTCTCAGTCCCCAGCCTACAAATCCAATAGGAAAAATATTTATATATATTTCTTTTTCTAAGGAGAAAAGGGAATGATGCCATGTATCCAAGCTTATTTTGTTTGTGTGTGTCCTTTGATCAATTACAAATTTCACAGTGGCATGGCATGCTATCCAGATTAAAAATGGGCCACCGTTTGATTTTACAGCCACCAGGTTGTCTCATCTCACCCTCCCTTACTTTCTACAGCTTGTCCTGATGATGTGAAAATCATGTGCTCGTGACATGTGGCAACATGATGGACTGTGTTTCGCAGCACGCGTTGCTCCGTGCCCCCGTAGGAGGAAAAAAAGAAGCTCTAGGGGAGGAAACGAGGGAAATAGCGAGGAGGGAGAGGGTTGAGCGTTGTCGTGTTCTCAAGCTCACGAGTGTCGCCTCCCTCAGCAGTGACACATGCTGAGACTCTTCCTCTCCTCTTCGCCGCGGTGTCCTCATTACGGTTAATGCGAGGCTGGTGGCTGGTGGTGGGGGGGCTGTGGTGACGCCTGGGGATCTCGAAGGAATAATGATGGGGGCCGGTGGCCAAGAGCCCCAGGAGGGAGGTTTGTTGGTGGTGAATCTCTGCTACTTATGTAGAGGCCACAGAGGTCAACTTCGCCCGCTCACGCTCACACACTCTCACACACTCAGACAGCTGCAGCTCGCTCGATTCTCTGTTTGCCCTTGGGAGAAAAATGGGAAGAGAGAAGCAAACAGCAGGGAGTGTTTGCCCAGGCGCACACCACACCCCATTCATCTCCGAGCTGCCTCTCTCTCTCTCTCTCTCTCTCTCTCTCTCTCTCTCTCTCTCTCCCACTCGCCAAGAAGACCCAATCATTCCTCCCTCTCCTCTCTCCCCCTCACTCCTTCCCTCCATCCCCTCGGGTGTATTGGTCTAGTCTCGGTCCAGCGCAGATATAATCCTTTAACGTTTCTAAATGATCCAGAGGTTGAGTGCTCCTCCTGGATGCCAATGGAACCTGCTGGGCTCACACCTGCTGGAGCAGGTTAAGATAAATGCCAGCGGCCAGTCGGGCATCTGGCCCCGCATTAATATTTAACAGGCCGACTCTCATCT
The DNA here is from genome assembly GCF_029030835.1 of Brachyistius frenatus. NCBI lineage: Eukaryota > Metazoa > Chordata > Actinopteri > Embiotocidae > Brachyistius > Brachyistius frenatus. The sequence continues at coordinate 1,816,885 of NW_027210643.1, read as the reverse complement.
CCACGAGACTGAAGGTGTGAAGGTGCCAAACCCCAAAGACATATCGCAACTTAATATGGATTTGTGCAAACCGCTGAAATGGAAGAGCGGTGATAGCATAGCGAAATTCAGACTGCATGTTAAGTTTGTGGCTGCCCACACGTACCAGGGTGAACTTTGTTTTTAGGGACGAGGAGAGTAAACCTCCGTGTGTGTGGTTCTCGGGGCAATTATTCAAGCATTATGTGGTTTTAAGCTCACACGGCCTCGGAGTCTCAGATCGATTCGACTCATCATCTGTGTCTGGCTTTTTGAAAACATCCTCAGATTTGATTTAATTGAAATAGGTTTTTGACCCCCAAAAAAAGTAGGTGCACTTTGTCAGAACACCTTAAACTCTGTCTGTGCTATTTCAGCTTCAAATCCCAAATGTCGGGTATCTCTTTTTTGTTGAGGTTAAGTGCGTGACAGCCAGTCTCTTTAAGAAGTACAAAACAGTTATGAGGCGAGTATCAGCGGAGCCTCGTTAACAATCCAATGTGACGGTTTCAACTTAACTCAGGTCAGCTTGTCTCTCTGAATCACCTCATAGCTCGATGTACTCGATGTACCTAATTGCCACTAAAGCCGATTTTTTTTTTTTTTTTGACCTTTCTGACAGGGTTAAATAGTTCACATATTTTCTTTAGAAGCTCCCTGAGAAACAGCTGTAACAAGGATCAGGTGCTGTTGACCTGTAAACCTAACCCTTGTTAAGTTATGAATGCAGCTTAACCACAGCAAAGAACCTGCTCCTGCGGGTTTACACAAGTACTTCTGAAATGTGTCGGATTTAGGAGACTAGAACTGTGGACTTGTATGGATATTGTAGCTTTTATCAACCTGGATTTTATTTGAATGTTTCTGTCCATCAAGAATGTTTAACTGACGTGACTGCCGATCAAATATGGTCCCCTACGACAGCACCGTACATGACACCCCTGCTGAAGAGATTTGGGAAACACACTAAAAGTATATACAAAAACATATCCACCTGTCAATATTGCAGCAAACTACACAGTCCAAAGGAACACCTTACGCTTTACCCTTGTGTTGTCCTCGGGTCAAAATGACCCGCAGCTGTGTTCAACCAAGTTCTATTTTATTTTCATATTTTTTATATTTTTTGGGATCATTGGTCATCATTCTTTAAAGAAACCCTCACAGCCTCCTTGTCACCGATGATCCCAAAAAAATATAGAAATAAAATAGAACTTGGTTGAACACAGCTGCGGGTCATTTTGACCCTAGGACAACGGGAGGGTTAGGGTCAAATCTGTCTTCATAACTAATGTTATTGGTGCAGTCGGACACTTGCACACAGTAGTAGCATGTCCACAAGCTAAAGAGAAGGAAAGCATCACCCTCACACTCAAGTTTAACAAAATGCGGTGTGCATATGTGGCAGGTATAGAATGCAATAAGGTTGTTTGTGGATCCAAAGATAATGTAGCTTTCTTTCGGCATTACTGACATCGTAGCTTCAGGAGTGGCAGTGGGGATCTGCAAGTCAGTCTGTCTGACCGAAGTATCTCAGCAACTGTTGAATGGATTGGCATTATATTCTAAACGGACATTCGTGGCCTCCAGAGGATGAATCCTCAATCTCAAATTCAATCTCAAATCACAGTTTCGCCAATATTTTTTTTTTATGACTAAATAGCTGCAAAATAAACATTTTATCATCCTTACATACTTTGTTTTGTGATAATTAACAAATATTAACATGGCAACACACTTCACCAACTTATTGTTGTGTCCAGTGAATTTCAGCATGTTAGCATGTGATGTTAGCATTTAGCCGAAAGCATATTTTTGGCTGAGCCTCATCTTGTGGTGAGTGTGCACCGGAGGAGAGACGAGCCAAATACACAACACTGGAGACAGAAGGTCAAAGTGCTGTAGTGCAACAATATGCAACAGAAATATCAGAAGTTGTCTGGGATGGAAATATAAATAAAATAGAAAAGTCCAACATAAAAAAGGGAAGAAAAGGCACAGAGCAAAATGTAGAAGAGAAAGAACTTGGAGCAAAACCGAGAGCAAAATTTTTTCGACAGATATCAAAATGGGGGCAGAACATTTCACCGGAGCAGGAATGGACAAGGAGACTGACCCCATGAACTGACACTAAGAGCACAGGAGGATAAATACACCATGGAGAGGAGGACATTGAGGGACAGATGAAACAAATGGAGGGAAGTATACTAAAAGATAGGGGGTACATTTTTACAAAGTAAAACAGGAAATACAACAAATTAAAAGGCAGAACCATGACACAACCAGCAACTAGCATGGCGGTATTTATTAATGTGTTTGTTGTATCCTGGTGTATCAGCATGGACGTATTTAGTGTGTTTCCTTTGTTTGGTTTGCACCAATGATGTATTTTTGGTTCATATTGGATTATAATATTATTATATTTGGATTATATTATTTGAATTTAAGTGACAGTGTTCATGTGTCTCTTTAAACATCTTTGACTGTTGCTGTTGCTGGACTCAAACCTGGAGGTTGTGAGTATTTTACGACACGCACACGAGACAAAAACATGAACATGACACTGATATACCGCTTCTCTCTTTAATCTATTTACATTGTCCTCCTCACTTGTCAAGGACAATAAACTGTCAATTTGATAAAAGCTCATCTTTGTGTGTGTGTGTGTGTGGGGGGGGGGAGGGGGGGGGGTGTTTGTGTTTTTTTCATGTCTTTGCTTCAGTGGTTTGTGAGCCTGATGTCACCTGATAGCTAATATCACATGACATCTCCCATACAGATTAAGGTAGTTCATGTGCCAGCAGGGTAAAAGCAGATGCATCAAGCTAGCAGTGTGAGTTAGATTAGACATCATCCCACCTCACGACGGGGATCAGAGCATGAAAAGCCTGCGACACAACATCGGGTCAACCCAACCTTTTCTACAATCCATTTCTCCCTGCGGGTGGGAAGCCATCCTCACACGGAGGTTTTGTTTGGCACAGTGCATAATGTAAAGCTGGAGCAGCAGAAAATAAGGGTGAATTAAGAAAGAAAAGAGCAAAATGGTTCCCAGTAAATGGATAGACAGAGATTTGTATTGCTTTCGGGGTTGGTTTATTGATAGAAACAGCTTTCTATACGCACTTATCCTGGGTTTTCTTTGTCTTCTCGAAGAAATATAATTCTGTCACCCAAGTGGAGCTGATAGCAGGAACCTCAGGGGTGCCTTTTGGCAGCGCATCGCAGTTTTCCTCTTCTGCCTCTTGCCTGTCGGTGGCCTTTCATGCAGCACCAATATCAGCTCATCGCAGGGTAATGGGTAACAGCCTCAGAGGCGGCCGAGATTTAGATCACTTTAAATTATTAATATTCATTCTCCACAAAGGCGCAGGCGGGGCGGGACTCCCACTCGTCAACACCGCCGAGCATTCGGACTGTCACCGAGCCAGTGTTAACAGCAGGAGTCAAGCTGCGCCCTCCGACTCAGACACACAAACACACAACAATTAGACCTTCCATACCTAAATACAGTCTGTGACAAATGCGAGAGAGGTGCCGACACAAACCATTTCCCTGTGGTTGCAGTCGGAGGTGGAGCCGTGTGGGCTCCCATCTGTGCACACGGCTCCATTTCCTCCGACACTTAAGGAGGACAATTCAAACTGTGGGAGCAGGAAGCAGTCTCCGCTGTGTTTTTATGTGCTTTCATGTAAAGACTTCCTGACATATTAATCAAAGGGCGGAGGAGAGATCATCAACAGCTTTTGATTTAGAGAAAACACGTCTCGGCTGCTTCTTGAAAATCACGGGAAAGAAAAGCCGTTCCTTCAATGTTTCTTTAAAGTTTTAAACTCCGACATATTTGTTTCTCTCTGCTTAGTCATTAACCGTGGAAACCTCGTCATCTTTAAGTACTTCTCAAGCTGAATATACAAGCTTTTCCAGGTACATAGAGTAACTAATAGGAACTGCTGTGGTGTGGCCTCAAATCCCAAAGCATGAATATATTGTTCTAAAAAGCATGTGTGCACGCACTGAAACACAAATGCTTAAGGCTTTGATTTAAACAGAGGGATTTACTCATATTGGAAGTTGCACGGCCACCATCGATTCCATATTTCTGCACATGATTATTTTGGAGTTGCACAGCACTTCCAGGGGAAATATTACAGGCCACAATGGGAGCTGGGGAAACGTGATATCTGCAGCGGTGGACAGGCAGCTGACACAGTGTGTGTGTGTCGTTATATAAAGAGCGACTTCACCGGGAGGATGAAGGTGCGGTCAGTGAGAGTTTTTTGTGCATGTGATTGCACAAACAGATGGAAGATGACATCCTAATATCAACAGGAAACACTGTCGGTTTGGTCTCGGCAGGGATATGACATCAACAGGCAACAGGAAAAACCCTGCTTTGTCTCTGGAGGGACACTAGCAGTCTGAGCGGCGCGGGCCAAGGGAATGTAAATGAAGCCTGTCGCTTACCTGCACAGATCTGAAAACACAATATTCCTAAACCATTAATTATTCCTGTACACAAGCAGGCTCTTTAACTCTGCCTGTACATGTGGGCTTCAGAATTAGATTTTCTCTGTATTTGATCAAATCACAGAAAATACTGGCAAATTTCAAACATGATTTTTCTTTTGCTCATTTCCTACATTCCTCAACTGCTGTACGTCACAAACGGGCACATTGTTTCACACTGATTCATCACAGACTCTAAGAAGATATTTGCCACTTTTCCTTTGTCTTTGTTTATCGTGGCACATGCTCTGAACGCTGACATGCTGTCAAAAAGTCTCCCAGTAAAAGAAGTCGTTTTATGAGATGATTCTGTAAAATCTATTTTTGATTGAAGCTGCATGTACTACAGCTGGCTGCAGCAGCCCTGCTTTGGTTTGGTCTGGTTTGGAGAGGATTTAAAGATGAAGCGGGTTGTAACCATGGAGGGTGCAGTTCTGAGAGCAGACTCATAAAAAGGCTGAAATGCAATGTGAAGCGGAGAAATCCAGCAATCCCAAATCACAGTGTGGCTTCTACATATGGTGATACTCTACATATTGTAGCTGATATTTTTATTGTCATCAAATCCGCTACAAAAATCTAAAATATTGAACTGACCCTACTAATAATTCACCTTGTATTTTATTCAAATACTCTAATATAGCAAACAAGAAATGCACTATTTAATCTTGCTTGGTCCCAACTACACAGGCCAGCTGTTTTTTGGGGGGGAAATAACTGATGTTTTTCTTATAAAATGAAACTATTTAAAGGATTTATGACTAGTTTTTTTTATTAAATGCCCTAAAAAACTTTGTTAACAGTAAAGTGGAAATTCAATCTACTGTTGACATACTGCATATATGACTTCTAGAAACAACGATTCTATATATGATTTCCGAATCCAAAAAGCAAAGAAACACATAGTTAGGGAAAAGAAAAGCAGAGCCTGAAATGTGATCGTGGTAATAATAATAATAATATATTTTATAGTAACTTAACCTTCATTTGCAAATCTAAATGGAATGAAAAGTGTTATGTGAGTTAATGGTAAATTGACAGTAGTTTAACAGTAGAGTACTGTGTATTTTACCGTAATTAAAATGGAATTTTACCGTAATTAAAATGGAAGTTGACTGTAATGGCTGGAGATTGTTGAACTTCATCAGAAGGAGGAGGAACTGTATGTGTGGATGGCCTGAATCTGTTTGTTGACTCTGATGGTGTCGTCCAGCCTCAGGCTTTTGCCCCAGCAGAGCACAGTGTTGAAAATGGCACTGGACACCACAGATTTATAAAGCATGCCCAGCGTGGACAAACATTGACGGACCGAATCATCCGCAGGTTGAAAATTAGGCGACTATGGCTCCTCCTTTTCAGAGGCACAGAGTTTCTGGTCCGGTCCAGTTTGCTGTCCGAGTGGACTCCCTCCTTTACCATCATCTCTCCCCTAATGGGAAGAAGAGTAGCAAAAGTTTTCTAGATCGCATAGTGAAGACTGATTTACTTATTACACGTTGTACTTTTATACTCTTATTTGTGGAGTTTCTGATGTCTTGTAGACATGTGGAGCTGTGTTTTTAAATCTGGGTCCTGGTTTTGTTTCTTGGTGGCGCAGTTTGCTTTCTGCTGTTGCTTTCATGCTATTCCTGTTAAGAACTGTCATAATATGCCAAAAAAACCCACAAACAGAACAACAGGACTTTTGCCTAATGGACTGTTTAATGCTAGTTTTACTGAAGCACTTTAAAAGTTCTGTCAAAACCAAGTGGCAACCCACCATGACGTCACCCACCCCAGTCTTGAATTTTGGCAATTGCCATGTTTGTTTATTGGAGCCAAAGGTGGCCAGATTTGGACAAGCTGGGCAGGAGTGAGGGGTAGATCTTTGTATTTCATGAGAGAAGTTGACGTTTTTTGAATGGGTGTCTGTTGGAGCCAGAGGTTTTTACAAGCCAGCCCCTAGTGGCCATTATTGGTATTGTACTTTAAAACACTTCTGCATAGACTTCACTTTTCATATAAACTTTTTATATGAAGTATTTCATTAAAACACAGAACAGCACAATAATCTAATGACTTATCCTTTAACAACCCGCTGAGGTTTTCATTTTATTGCCGCTGCAGTTCTCTCACTATGAAATAATTTTATAAATTCAGTACAGTAAGATACAAGCAAGTAAATGTTTAGCTCAATCTGGGCTATTTAAAGTAAAATGAGAACATTTTATTTGTTTCTTAACATAAAGAAAACTATGTAGGCGTGTTTTGTTTGTAGCCTAAAGCATCAGGGAACAAACAAAAATATTGCTTTTCCAGTTATGAATGATTGAGGGTTAAAATACCGGCTTTTAACATGGACGTTTCAAATCTATAAGTATTAAGGCTGGAAAAAGAATACACACATGCATACAAAAAAAAAAACAGTGAAAACACTCAAATTAACATGAGCTTCTATTTAAATGTGAAGGCCGTAATTCAGAAGTGTTGTTGACTATAAAGTGCGTCCTCACATCCAGTGAAGGCCACAGTATTGGTCGGTTTATTTCCCAAGCCAAGTCAATACAGGGGGGCCATTCTGCACTGCTGGAGCGTTATCTCTGCAGTACCATCCAGTGCAACTCCAGACCCGGACACTTCACCATGCCAGCATGCAGATGCCAAAACTCACTGTCCTCCTCATGTGAGTCCTGCTATTGTCTCCGAGACACCTCGCTGCGTCTGAATCATGTATGACAGCATGTTTTCCCACAGCAGCTCCGTTGTCGGTGTGTTTGGACGGCGACGCGGAGTCTGCCTCGCAAATGCTCGACTAGAGCGTCCCGAAGATGTCGGCGGAGGAAGGGGGAGTGTTCAGCATACCGCGGACTCTCCCGGGACAGCTTTAATGTATCCACCTGCCAGAGAGCAATATGCCATACACTCAGCAGTCATTCAATCATTCGTCCTCTGAACGGCAGATGGTATCACCACTGATGAGGCCGATACACTGCCTGGCACCGCGGAAAGTTTGGGGCTTTGGGATATGACTTAAAGCCCCGTTTGTGTGGAGCTCATACGAAGATCTCACTGCGCTTTTGTTCATATTTTATTGTTTATGAGCCGGCCTGAGTTGCTTTCATGTCAAGCCAGAGCATCACAAGCGATGAAAGACCCCCTTGTCAGTCTACGACTGTTAAATGCAGCCTCTCCGAACAGATGCCCGTTGTAGTGCCTGTGGGTGGTAATGAATTGAAACACCGTGTTCTCTCCTGCAGGTTAATTGTGCTGATTTGAGTGAATAGGGGGAACGTTTTTGGCGGCACACGAGAGTGCTCGCAACACTTTTTATTACGACTATATTTTCCAGAACATTAATTCTATGGATTTTATTTTTTAATTTTTTTTTACAGTACCAAGTGAAAGTGGAGAGTATACGGGACTGTGTGAAAGTCATTTACTAATGAGAGCTCGTAAATAACCTGCATGTCAAGGGCCAAAGTGATTTTGGCTGCGGATACATTTACATAGCTCGGTGGCTGGAGATTTTTTCCTCTCAAATTCATTTAGATCCAATGACTCCTACCGGCTGCCTGTGTGTTTGTATTATTAGTTTTTGGAAGGTTGAATTTCATCATGTCCTGTGGTAGTAACTTATAAGCCCAATGAATAAGTGGTCCCAGTGCACTTGGGTACTACCTGGGCGAGTATTATAAATGTGTGATTTATTTCAGGAGGAATAAAACACGTGTAACATGGTGCAAATATTAAAGTGCAGTCGGAGCGGGCGCAGGAGAGTTCTGTTTGTTTCTGTGTTTCAGACAAACACTTATTTCCAAGGGACATCTCTGAAGGGCACACTAGACTGATGTTCTCCCTGGTATCTGTCATGTCGAAGCGCACTCATCGGCTATGAAAAGAAGCTGTGAAAACAAACAGCAGCTTACACCGTGTCACATCTGACAGTGATCTAGCAGCCCCCACGGAGGATTGCAAATTTCTTTCCAGCAAGAAAAAACAAACTGAAAGAAAAGAAAAGAAAATGGGGTGAATTCTACACACATTCAGTATCAAAACAAATTCTGACGATGCTAAAGACACCGCACAAATCCAAAGTCAAACACCATTACAGCTTTTCATTTGCTGTAATGTTATGCAGCAGGAGTCATATTTCATTTCCCCTGGACCGGGGCCAAGCACATATTTGAGATGTTCCAATGTACATCTCAGGTCATTTAGTATTCATGGTTGAGCTGATTTCCTTTAGCACCCCTGCTGGAAGCGCTTCAACACTTCCCGCTCAGCAAGACAGTTCCCTGTGAACACCGGGGCCACACCTGCACGGGTCGTGCTGTGTTTGGCATCAAGGAGGCTTTGAAAGTGGCAGTCACTGCAAAGGTAATCCCTCGAGAGGTAATTAAGTTCGCGCATATGCAGGAGTTTTCAGCGAGGAGCCGCCTGAGCCACTGAGACGGCATAGGAACACTAAAAACGGCTTGATTTGGACAACAACTCTCTGCTCGCACTCTCATTAATATCCATTATGTCTCCGTGTTGTTCTGTCTTTACCCGACTTCAGCAACGACGTGCATTTTTACTTTTCACATTACAAAGCGGGTTATATTTGCAAACAAATTTGACAGTGCAGCTACGCTGTTAGTTGTAAAGAATTAATTGTTTACAGAAAAATCTGCAGTGGCTCTGAGATCTCAATTCATTTGAACTAAAACACAAACGCATGCAAGTAAAGAAAACATTTTCCCTCAACTTTTAACACATATGTAGCAAAATAAAGAAAGAAACCTGCTGCATGAACACACAACATCAGACTCGTGGAGACTAATTCTAAACTGCATTGTGTTAAGCTGTCAGGATGCCTCCAAACAGCCGATATACTGTGTGTGGGAACAGAGCTCGACCTTCTAACCTCTACATTATATAGAAAAGGATTGATGTCATCATAGACAACTCACTGACAAAACCATCGAGACCCACCTTGTTTATCCGACCTTGTTTCAAGGTCACGACTTCAGGGAGAGCAACCTGAGCGAAGCCTACAGAAATACATCATGTCTCCCTTATAGATAACATTGATCCGGTGGGGCATCTAACCTTGTAAAGGTGACGTTTAGTACATGCAGGTGCAGGATAATTCATACAAACTCACGTTTCCGTGACGTCACGCTTTTCCTATGAGGCGGTAACGCGACGTGGCTAAAAATCAGGGAAAAGTCAAAGTCATAAATTTAAAAATGAACACACCTGGCTGACTCAGACACTGACGGACTGTCGGTGCCTTTAAGACGGAGAATTGAGGTCTCCGGGGGGGAATTCGCCGCTGGACGTGCTGCAATAACCAGGCAAGGTGGCAGCTTATTATCTACGCCCAGACAGTGTTTCTCCCCACTGGTTACCCCCAATGACCACGGCTGTTTGTCTGTCACCCTCGCTGCCTGCCTCATATCTCGTCCGTTCAGCCGCCTCCATGAACACCCCCCCCCCTCACACACACACACACACACACACACACACACACACACACACACACACACACACACACACACACACACACACACACACACACACACACACACACACACACACACACACACACACACACACACCCCGGCTGCCTGTCTGCGTCGCTGCGCGCCTTTGGGGAGAAGTGGGGGAGGAAGCCCTCCATCCCAGCGAGGCGTATCACACTTTAAGTGGCATTTTAGCATGATACTTGATCAGCCAAATATCATTATGAGCTTTTCATCTCATCCATAATTCACCTGCGGGGGAGTCGGCTAAGAATAGCCGGCGTTCTGTACTTATGGCAGGAGGGAGACAGAGACAGAGAGGAAAGAGATGACATGACGAGGATATGAAGCGGGTACTGTGGTGCAGTATATTGTTCACTATACAAAGACAGCCAGCAGGTCATGTTTCCCCCTTTTTTAAATAGAAAATAGGAGGTGTGCGTGCCGATCAGGACCCATCTCCACCCTCCTTCCTGTCTCATTGTACCATGCCTTGGCTCCCTCACTCGGGAAACAAACAATTAGACAGATATAAATGAGTCATATTTATTTTGTGTATTATGACATTGTTCTGTCCTTCCCCTCCCGCCACTCGGCCACTTCAGCCAAATCCATATCTCATGCGCACATGCGTCTACAGGATGTGACTTCTTTTTTTTTTTTAACTCGGGAGACTTTGGAGGGATTGTTTGTCGACTTCATCAGCAGCCAAGTCTGCATACACGAGGGCCGTAACGATGAGACGGGGAGAGACAGCGCAGCCCCCGAGGGCCCGTTCTGCTTTTGTCCGCTCAGACGGTCCCTTCCCACAGTGACGATATGTACGTATTTGACCATTAATCTGTTTGGACGAGATGTCAGTCTAAACATGACACATCGCTCCTCTTCAAGTCTGACAAGAGCTCTTCGACTTACTAGTGGGAGGGAAATCAAACTCCCCAAAGTCTTTGTCCTCTTTCTGTTCCCTGCCAGGGGGCACAGTGACCTTTTTTTTTTTGAGAAGCACACACTATTCCTAGTGCCCGCAAAAAGCTGACATTTGACCTGAATAAAAATGCATATCTGGTCACGCCACTGCAGTGTCGGCTGAAGAGTCAGTCTGACTACAGAACCCTCTCATCATCCTGCAATGTCTGAATCAGCACAGAAAGACCATCGACTAACCACACTCCTCTCCCAGCGCAATTCTCACATTCCAGCAGCCGAGCAGAGAAAGTGTCAGATTGTTCCCCATGCAAATAGGACGGAAAGCGGTCCAGAGCATCTGTGAACGGGCCTGTCTCTCCTCCCTCGTGGAAAATAAATAATAATATAAAAAAGAATCGAGAAAGGTCTCGGGAGGAAGTTAGACAGGGAAGACTGAGAGTCACCCAGCCAGTGGTTAATTCATGCGTTCCAGAGACATAATGTGACAGTAATGCAATTTGTTCTGGGCCAAAAGCCCAGTTGCACTTATCTCACAGTTACAGGCTTGATTTGTCTTTTTAGACCTCCTCTCTCGGGCCACCGTGCATTTAAGAGTCCTTTTTACACCGCTGGCCAGGTTGGAGGATGGTGCCCTTATTAGATGTGACTGCATGATAATGAAACTGCGTAATGCGATGTCAGAGCAGTTGACACAACACAAAAGGCCGGGGCTGGTGAAATTCCTAATCAGCTCAAAATGTCACGGGGCTCACCTTGGGTCTGAATCACATCGACGTCAACCTCAAGGATTCCTCTCCTCTTTGGTCTGTCTCAGGAAGTCACTCTCACTCTTGACTTATACTCCCCTCTTCTCTTCTTCATCCTCTCCTCGACATTCGTATGATACGAGCTGTACAAAAAACAATGAATTGCTCAAATAGTTTGCCTGGAATGACATCTTCCCCTCCCGTCTCTTCAGCTACAGCTAGCTATGTGGGTAAGCTAACGTTGATTTGAATACAGGTTTGTTTCCAGCTGATTCGTTTTAGAAAGTGATTCCTGTAAAGGAGATCCTAACTATGGCTGCATACAAACATCATCCATGATAAAGACAAGAAAAATACAGAAAGATCCTGGTTTTGGTTTTGCAGCATCGAGCTAGTTAGTCCTAGTATTAATTAAGGAAAGTTCATAGAACTTATTCCCTCATAACTTAACACCATTTCGCTGCTTAGCTTACATATATGTTCATATTTTTAGTCAGTATGTTTAACATTGCAAGAGAAAACGTTTTCAAGATGAAGTGCTGAGCTAACAAAATGGTTCTATTTACACAAATCCTGATAAAAAAAGCAGGACATTTTATGTAAATCCATAATCTCATACAGTTAGTTCATGTGTTTCTTGGCTTCGGCAGTAAAGCTCAGTTTCCATTGTAGTTAGGTAATAAGCCAATTAGGTGCGCATGTTAACGATTGCAGTTTAAGTTATAGCGGATAAACACGGCGGTTAATCCAGAGCAGGCCACTAAACTGATGGATGAAAAACCAAAGATATAGTGTTTCTGTAATGCAGTAAGAACTTTCCCTTCGCTCAGTGGCTGAACGTTCCCACAGGAGCCGGTGCTATAAAAGATGTAAGCAATTTGCAATAGTTCAACATCACTTCTCCTGAACTGCAAATATGTTTCTTTTTGTCATACTGATTTTGCCGTAGGGGTGAAACTCTCTCCCCTCCACTCCCTACTTCCACTATGAAAACCCCCGTGGAGAAAAATACTTTCATCAGGAGCTAATATTAGATCCCTGAGACCATCATGCTAAAGTAATAACCAGACAATTCACCATGAAGACTTCTGTAGAAGCCAAGTCCACTTTGGACTCCTCTAATGTAATAGAAGATCATGTTATCACAGCACTCGAGCATGGTCTGTTTGTTTTATATCACCCTCAGACCCAATTCTCGTCCACAGTGCTACATTACACCTCATTAAGCACCAAATCTGGATCTGGCTATTTGTTTGGCTGCACTTCTGTGCTCAGTCTGGTCGCGTTGAAGCCTACAGCAGCGCCGTCTCCGGCCCACTGGTCGTTGCGGAGGTAATTTAAGGGTAAGAGTCAGGGCAACATATTTTTTTAAGCGGCCAAAACTGTACTGGTGCTCTGGCTTTTTAAAGGATGGCAGGTTATTTTAGTTCCAAAAGCAGTGGTCATATCCTATTGAGAGAGGAAAAAGCGTCCAAACAATTCCAAGAAATATTCTAATAAAACAGCATTGACAGTATGAGCTTTCTTCTTCTTTTTTACTTCAATCAACAGTTTTACTTGTTTGAAGATATAACAGTGCTCTTCTAAATGAACAAAATGTTGTACAGTTCACTGATCACACACAAAGATGTTCATCAGCTTTAGGAATGTAATTTGATTTCTAGGAAAAACAAAGAAATTGACATGCACCTCATTTTATAAATGTGACATCACACAAGTCTTGCTACTGTAGGTCAGACCTAGTAATATTTCTGCAACACTTTTAATGTGGAACAAGACTGAATTGACATCAAATGACTAAAGGCCACAGCGATCGAGGTTAAATGGGCTGGAAGAAATTAAATGTCTGGTTTATCTAATTAATGTAACTATGTTACATTCCCAACATTCACATTCAAAGAGCAAACAAATCTGATCAGTAAACTTTGAAAAGATGTAAATTAATTTTACATTTCTACTCTCCTTATATTTTCAACTTTTCTTTCTAAATGCACGTATAAAATTGTAAATATCGACCGCAACAATGTACATGTAGCTTGCATAAATAGGCTACCGGACACATGCCCAGGGGCCTAAAGGCGTTTATCTGGTGCTCAACACAAACATAAAGACACAAAACGACTACAAAAGGATGTGAAATGACAACAAAGAGACACTAAAACGAATACAAAGACTTTTAAAACCACAACAAAGACACACAAAACAACAAAGATTTTGGCAACAAAGTGACACCAAAGAACTACAAAGAGATTTGAGACAAACTAGAAAGAGATACAAATCAACTAAAAAGAAATGCAAACAACTTTACAAAAAAAAAACGACAACAAAAAAATGCAAACAACTAGTGAGATATAACTGAGGTGTGAAACAGCTATAAAGATATGCAGAACAAAACAGACTGAAATCAACAACAGCTGCATTATGAAACAGTGGGAGCCAGCATCCCTCACACTTACTAATTAAGGTTTTAGTGACAAAATGAGCAATTTTGATTTGCAAGGATTATTTATGTTAAAGTCTCCTTTTGTCAGAATAACAAAATGCCTTTACTTTCACAGCTGGATGAAGCCGGCAAAGTTAGATATTCCATTTCTGAAAAGAACTTTTAACACAATACTCCCAGCCCACCTAAGCAGAACAATTAAATAGCAACCATGCAGGCACATTCACTCAAAAACCGTGTGTAGCTGAAGTATCCCGAGAAAATTTGATTCACAGTGGGAAAAAAAACAGTGACACGCTTTCACCGGTGCTGAAATAGATTTTAAAAATGCTCTTTTTGTTTTGCAACTGGTGCAAAGAGTCTGTTCCAAAAGCATGGTGAAGGCATAGCAAACAGAACGGCTGGGATGTAATTGCAGCTCTACACCGGGGAACTGTGCAGTCTGGAAGCACAGTCTTAATTCCGCAAGGCACTGGCCTTGCAGCATTTCCTCCCTGATTGATACTGCTATTGGACCGGTCTGGTTAGCCAGTGGAAACCACCATAAATTCCAGGGCCCACTTTATCGTTAAGCTTAGTAGCCCGGGAAATAAAATTAGCTGTGTCCAATTTTGGAAAGGGCTGCATAAGACTATAAATAACAATTTACAGTAGGTGATAAATGAACAAAAATTGAATTAAAAGAAGAAATACAACTTAACCGGTTTTATGTGTGTGTTTTGTGGGCTTTTTTCATCACTTTATTGAGACGTTTTTACATATCGAGTCTACTATTGTGATACAATAATTAAAAGGTTAGTGCTTGTGCATTATTCAGGCTATTTGCTTTTGTTGTCAGCACATAAAGCCAGCATGTACACACAGTCTTTACTCTTACCCATGCCAAAGGGCCCATCACGGGGAAATGACTAATGACCAGGCCTTTTTGCAGTGTTTCTCCTGCCTATATATGTATATATATATATATAGCACAGGCCCCGCGGTTTGTTACGGGCGAGAATGGCTGTAGCTGCGGCTACAGTGTGGGAGAAACAGCTACTATTCTTAATGTCAAATAAACACGTAACCCTACTTTATCATTTCTGACTGCTCCTTATTGCTAAATCTTGAGCCGGCCGGCCGGCTGTGCTCCCCGTTCTCCTTTCAGCGAGAACTGAAGTCCTGCTGAGGAGAGAGCAGGGCCGAGGCAAAATAAATGACATGTCCTACATCTCCCTGTTTAGGTATGTTTTCACAAAGCCTTTTGTGAGTATCGGAGCCCGTGCGTGCGTCTTGAGTGGAGAGCTATGTCTGTCTCTTGGTATCCTCCTCTCACTCAGGAGCATGTGTTTATGATTACAACCCTGCATTCCTCTCTCTTTCTCCCCATGTGGCTGCTGTCGCGTCACGTTTCCCTGCAACTGCTGGCGATGGTGCGGTATCCCATGAAGCCACTGGGCTCGGTGTATGATGAAGCTTCCCATGCCTGTCCCTCTGTACGACTATTTGTCTGTTGGAGGAAGCCCCTTTGTAAACAGATGGTAATGTAATAAGTTGACCTCTTGACCCCAAAAGTAGCTGCCATGCAACCTCCTCTTCATGCTGGATGATATGTTAAGTGTGTCCCGGACAGCTTGTCAACAAACACATAGGGGAAGCCAATAAACGGCGCGTTGCGGTTGTTTTAACCCCAGTAGGGCAAAGCACATTAATCAATGTTAGGGCGGCGATGATGATGAGGTGTTTGGTGGTCGGCTCCAAATAGCTGGTAATGGAGCTGCAGTGTGTCGAGGTGTCTCACTGTTGGTTCCATCTTGAATGCGAATTGTTGTCTGGCAGTTGCAGCAAAGACCAAACAGAAGCAAAACTGAGTTTACAGTCACGATAGCAGCTCTCTCAGGCTGTACTGCAACACAACACTGCTTTCAGCTACATGCTAATACTCACAATAACAATGCACGCTGACGTTAAAGGAACAGTTAATCATTTTTGAAGATGAATTTGTTTATTTAACACATAGCTTGTGAAAACATTATAATGTGTACTGTAGTTCTGGAAAGGGCTTTCTAAAGTTTAAGGTGAAAAAAAAAAATCCCTTATGATGTCATCTCTGCTTGGGCTGGGTCAGTTTTACCATTACTATCAGTCGAGGGCACCAGAGTTGACACAGAAGAGGTCTACGGGGAAAATGCAATCGAATTGCATGATGGAAATTGTAGGATTGAGAAATTATGATTTCTCCTTTTGATCTGTTTTTGGTGGCCTGTTGACTTTGTGGAACTGTGACACTACAAACTGCTGAATGGTTTATTTAAGCAGGACATGTTTACAATGTTCACCGCCATTTCTGAGCAAGCACCGACTAACTGTGACTTCACCAATAGGTTTGTAAACCTTCACCATCTTTCTATTTTGGAACCAGAAGTGAACATGTTTAAACGAACTACACAAGAGCAAGTGATCAATTTTAATTAATCATGCCCACAAGGACTAACATATAGACAGGTTAGCTACTGAGATTTTTATTTTTTTAATTTTTTTTATTTCTGTCATTCATAAACAGCTGATTTTCCAATGATGAGATTCTAACAATGATTTTAGCGCAAGTTGCTGTACTTCCAAAAGAAATGGAGCCCTAATTGTTTGTGAACCTCTAATCAAGTTTAGGTGATAGATCTGAGGCTGATGGGAACGCAAAACAACATAACACTAGCTGTTAAGCTATTTTAGTCTGGACCAACTGCCTGAGAGGCTGTTATTGTAAATGTATTGGTGGTGTCCTCTGTAGTATTTGAGAATCCTTGGAGTGTTATTCATCCCTCAGCTCACGGTGTATCAACAGGGTGGGTGCATATTTTCACACTGGAGAATTTAATATCCGATTATTTATATTGAATCGCGGGATAGGTTACCCAGTTCATTCAATTCTGATACTGCAACTGCAGTGACATTTAGGAGAGCAATTATTTTCAGATCTGTTGTTACCGACCGCGGCTGTGATGCAAATAAGCTGATCGAAATCCCGGCACTGTCCAATATTTAATATTTAAGTCGCACCGAAGTGATGAACCGTGGCGTACAGTGTCGTGGCAGCGGCACTCGGGGGGCACTAACAACACCCCGTCCGCCCCCGGCTCCCGAAAAAACAAACAAACATGCAAATAATATTGAGCTTTTCTCTGAAACGACACCTCCCAGGGTCACACGTTTCTCGCAGCGTTTGACATTCCAGGCCAGGCCAGGCTGCCTTACCAGGCAGAGCAGGTCCGCTGCAAGGTCGGCACACGTGGGCGATCAGTTTCACGGTGAATACCAAGTGTAAAAGCGCATCCGAGCCCTGAGAGATGAGACGGGACATTAAAGCTACAGTCCCCAGAGGAAGGAGGAAGATGAGGACGGCAGGGAGGGAAGAGCACCGGGGAAGAAGAAGAAGAAAAAAAAAAACAGGTGGCAGCACTTCAAAGCAGGAGAGTTTTATGAATTATGGGAGATAATGTGACTGCTGACTTCTGTAGGGGGTCCCACTGGTGCTGGGTATCATTCTTTATGGACAGCACACACACACACTTTTTTCTTTTCTTTTCTCCTTCTTCTTTTCTTTTGCACAGCAATAAATAACATACATTTTCATGCTGTCTGAAAAGTAAAAATAACAACCCCGTCTTCGTCTTGGAGTTATTCCTGCGATGATCTCAGTTCATCTGCCATCATTTTTTAGATAATTAAATAATTTCCTCTTTCCACAGACTGAATTAAGTGACCAGCAGCCAAAGCAAATTAAGTGACTCATCTCTCACAAAAGAAATATAATGCTGTTCTTACCCGCATAATTCAATTGCAATATCAATCCAATAAAGCTACTGTGAGGCGTAATCATCTTTCCTGGAAAGTCTATTATTATTACTATTAGAGGTTATTTAACGGGAGGGTTCTTGAAAGGTTATAATAGAAGGACACCCATAACAGGAGCAAACACAATGATGTGTGTTTCACTTTTATGACAAGGCTTAGACGGCGTTATGAGTAAAGGCTTGTTCTAAATTCAAAATGCCACGTGGCAATCACTTGTCCTGGAGATATCCCTGACATCCGACACAGTTGGCAACAATTACTCCCACTAATAATCTCATGCTCCAAAGAAGGCTTCGATGGGTGTGAAGTCACAAGGAAATAAAATACATGTATTCTACACACTACAGAAACAAGAAAAGGAAAGAATTGTGGGGGAAAAAATGGCGGAAATGTATTGTGTGATCATTGATATATTTTCATTCATTTTACTTTGATTTAATTTATCCTATTTAATTGAACAGAGTCACTTTTTACTCACTTTATACACTACTCTTAAATTTATGTTATGAAAATATGTAACGCTTACAACAGTGCGAGCAGCTAATATGAGCTAAAATGCGAACATGTGCACAATGATAGCTTGCTGATATTTAGCAGGTGAAATATTGTATGTATTGTATGAAATGTTATATGTTCACCTTCTTAATTTGGTGTTGTAGCATGTTAACTACTTTACTCAATACAAACTAAAGCTAAGGCTGATGGTAATGTTACTATGAGCTCTATTTTTTGGTATTGAATTGTTTTTCGACTACCTTTTCTACTGCACATATATAAAATAACCTAAAAGGATAAAGTGTGGTTTTCATTTGAGTCCCGCATTCAAATATAATAATAATAAAATTAGAACAAATTTAAGTCTAACTGACTAAATATAAGCTGAAGAAGAGGTTTTAACTATTAGAAAATACAAGTCTGAACTTTACTGGCCTGAATTGCATGGCTTTTCTGGAGGTTGTTGTTAAATGTGGTTAAAAGAAAAGAGCATTGTATTGACATAAACCGGTCACAATAGCTCACTCAGTCAGATTGCATAATTTGAAACCCAGATGACAATTAAAATAGCTTGACATGTCTGTGGATTGTGAGAGAAAAATAACACTGAGGACTGGATATTTACATTGTTATTGTGAGCATCAGCACTGGATAAATTGAGGATCAGCCTGTGCACTCCGAGACCCTGAGTGTTTTGCAACAATAATGGATTACTTTGATACAAAAGGAAAAAGTCTGGATCTGATAAATATTAGGTGAGAAGACCATCTCTTTTTCTATAATCTAAATGAATTGTGGCTTTACGGATGTGATCTTAGATTAGACACCCTTTCGCCATTGTAAAGAGCTTTGGTTATTGTTGCAGGGTCTGTATGATGTCTGTGATAATTTTACTGAGGAAGGACTTTTAGATTTAGGACAAAGTATGTTTAGCATCTCAAACTCTCAAACTGCAATTACAAAAATGTATATACAAATGTATATGGAAGTCCAAAAAAGAAGCCTGTGGTCGGGCCAGATGGCAGGGAGTTTCTCTATAATTGCGTAATGTTTTGACCTCATTATGTCCCTTCATGCTGTTCTTTTCTCTCTCTGCTCTCCCTTCATGCCAAGAGTTAAAGCCAGTGATCACCCACTTCTGAGCCCGGTTCTGTTGGAGAGTTATTCTTGTTAAAACGTGCAGTTTTACCTCTCCACTGTTGCTCATGTGGGAATGGTTGAATTGTTGGTTTGAATTCTCTTCAATGTTGTAAGGTCTTAAGTCTCCTGAGATGACGAGGGTTGTAATTTGGCTCAACATGAACAAAATTTATTTGAATTGAATTGTAAAATCTAGTCAATAGTAGTAAAGTTTAACGGGGACACAACGTAGGATAGTCTAGAAATACAACGACTACTTATCACAATCCACAGTTACTGGTAACAGATATCCTCTGGGATACAAACTTAAAAGAGCAAAAAGTCATTACGGAGCAGGTTATATACTGGTTTTAAGTATATATTGACATCATTCTCATAATTTGGGAAATATTTCCAGAGATGAAGTGTGGTTTAAGTTGCAGATGTGGGTTTCATAAAAGTGTGCACTATTGGCCTTACCAGAGCTTTACATTCTCAGTGTACTTCTAGTTAATGTATTGTATTTGTTTACATACCCAAAGTATAATCAGATCATTTCCAAAGAAATCATTAGCAGTTATTTCAGTTATTACATCTGCAAATACTCCTTGAATACTGAGGGAATTATGAAAAAATGTTCTGCTCCTGTTTTAATTATGTATTGATTTGTCAATTTATTTGTTTTTCCTCTTGTGCACCTTCATTGTAAAAACCTTCCATCATTCAGACATCAATTGTACTTTTCTAAACCAGCTTTTCGCTTTAACATTGAAGAATCTTTTTCTGCCTCTCTGAAAGTGCTGTATGAATAATATTTTCTGCTGAAATTAAATTCTGATGCCCTACTCTAAAGTTGCAACAAATAATAGTCTTTAAATATTTATAGAGGTTACCATGCCATTTGTTGCAATTAGTTTGAAGAGATAGAAATGGCCGTGCAGTGAGCACATTTGGTTTTATTCCCTCTTGGGAAATCAAATTTGTTTTCTACCTCTGCTCGTCACCGAACGTTATCCAAGAATGCAGTATACAGTAGAATACAGTAGAGGAGGACAACAGGTGATTAATGACAATAATGGATAATGTTATACACTACATGGTTTACATTTTTACATGGCTTTACTGAACCTGTCTGAAACAGATTTTGTTTGTTTGTGTCTGTACCTACTTTGGTACAGAATCTATCCTATGAATACACCTATATGGGCATACCCATATGTGGTGTGTGTGTGTATTTGCACATTAATGACTGTGTAGACTGCATCTCCAATTTCAAAGCTGACATCTTTCACCGTCAGATTTGATCATAGCTGGAAGACACAGCACTCACCCCCTGCTGCTTTGCTGCTGTTTCTATGTCAAAATAGAAAACCAAACTGTTCGATAGAAAAACTAAACTATTGGACTGATGATGGCACTAGATCAGAAGATAAGGGCTCCCCAAGGTTTACAATGATTATGAAAGTCAGCACCATAATAATCTATCCAAAAGTTGTCAAGACATTTCAAGACTGAAACGTAAATGTCAACGTGCTGGTGACTCTCAAGGAACAGTCATGGGGTCAATAAAGTCATTGAACCATGAATATTTGTATGAAATCTAAAGCCAATCCATCAAACTGTTGTTGAGATATGTCACTAAACACCAAAAATGTTGGGGTCCATTACACAAGATTTCACATCAGTCCATTAATTTATTCCAATTTGAAGGTAAAAAAAAAAAAAATTCAACTGACGGACTTACTGGAAAACCTAAACCGATGATCTGCTGGTGGCACTGCAAGAAAAGTTATTATCGACTGTAATAAAGATAATTAATTGACATGAACTTTCAGTTCTAACTAATTACTAAATGCAAGAGTTATTACGATTTTGGAGTTTTGTTCGTTCCTAGTAGGAATCTGGAATTTGTCAACTCTGCGCTGAATTTCCAATCGATTTTTCTCCTGTCCTGTACTGGGCTCTTTCAAGACTTGGTCTGTCTTTTCAGGAATCCATTCCAGTGCTCATTTGGCTGTCCGGATGTAAGTGGCTGTTGCCCATATATGTTTTTTGGCATCCTGAGAAAAGTTCTCTGAGAAAATGTGTTCATTTGGTTCCATTCATTGTTCCCTCCATCCTTACATGTCTAGCAGTCCCTTCTGCTGAAAAGCCCCTCCAAAGCACGACATTGCCACTGCCATGCTTCGCAGTAGGGGTGCTATTAGTTGGGTAATGAGCTGTGCCCAGTTTCCGCCTGACAGAGAGCTTTGTTTTATGGCTTAGAGTTCAGATTTCATTTCATCAGAACACTCTCTTCTGCCTCTTGCTCTCCTCTCTCAAATGCCTTTTTGCCAAGTCCAGGCTGCTGCTTTACCCCAGCAGTAGGGAGTTTCCTCACTCTGCCCCACCGTTTAGATCCATAAAGTTTTCACTGTGGTTCTTCCAGCAACATCTCCCAAGGCAGCCTTGCAGCTCTGTTATTCTGTCAGACAGCTGCGTGGTTCCTTGGGTCACCTCCATGACTGAGGTCTTTCTTGGCTGGCTGCTCAAGTCAGATGGACTACCAGGAAGAACCTGAGTAGTTCCATGTTTTTCTTTTCCATTTTCAAGAGTCTAATACTGCTGGGTTCTTCTGACATACTGACAGAAACTTCCCCTCCCGAGGTGGCATGTCCCTCTTCATAGTTCGGTCTCTCCATACTGCTATAATTTCTGAGGCCATCGTGATAGAATTCTATTATTGTTTTATATGATGACAATTGGATTTCTTTTCACAGAACTAGCATGTAGCTTGCTGACAATGAATTGAATCGGTTCTAATTGGTGCAAAGCTACGAAATGTGGAAAAATAATGTGAGTGCTGCTTTTCCTGGCAGACTTTAGATCCACCACACCTCGGAGCAGGAGGTCACCACCAGCTTATTCAAAGCTATTCTGAGTCATCA
The DNA here is from genome assembly GCF_029030835.1 of Brachyistius frenatus. Lineage (NCBI taxonomy): Eukaryota > Metazoa > Chordata > Actinopteri > Embiotocidae > Brachyistius > Brachyistius frenatus. The sequence continues at coordinate 1,794,384 of NW_027210643.1, read as the reverse complement.
CTTTAATCCAGTGGCCCCATTTAAAGGGCAAAAGCTGCAACTGAAGGATTTTGTTGGCACTGACCGGGGTGACCACAGCATTTCTAGAAGAGAAAGTGGGGATGGTAGCTGAAAGTGTTCGAGAACACACAGTGAAGCTTCTTGTGAGCTTTAACAGCAGGTAAACATTTACCACTGACCGCTTGCTTTGACTCAGGCTCGGTTGTTTGTGGCCCGCCATGATGTATTCATATTGAAGAGTGAACTGCATGCTGTTACTATGTGTTAGCTGTTATTGACTGAAAATGACATATGTCTGCAAACTGTCTCCAGCTGAAAATTAGGCAAGACGACTAATCTACATGACAATAGTGCGGACTCCAGCGGGAGTTATGTATGCGGTGCGTGTTTCTGTGAATATGTTCACTGTAGCGACAGCAGCTGAGGTGGTGTATGCTTTTCTCACACTTGTTTCTTTTCCTATTTTACCTCTCTCCAGAGACTTAAAAACATGCACTTCCTTTCTCCCTCAGGAACGATGAGAATTCAAATTAATTACAAAACCCAGAAGACCATGAAATCGTGACGACCAAGACCACCAGAAGACATGTCCATATGGCGCCAAATGTGTGTATGTGTGTGTAAGACATAAGTTGAGTTGGGGCGGTCAAAGCATTCTTTGACTACTCAAGTATAGTTTTCAATTGTATGAGAAGGCGTGTGTGTGTGTGTGTGTGTGTGTGTGTGTGTGTGTGTGTGTGTGTGTGTGTGTGTGTGTGTGTGTGTGTGTGTGTGTGTGTGTGTGTGTGTGTGTGTGTGTGTGTGTCAGTCAGGCCCTGACCAGTTGGCGAGCTGTGCCAGGTGTGATTTCTTTCTCGCAGCAGTCACGGGTCTGAGATCGCTTTAGACACAGCTTTTACCACCCACTGGTGCGATGATGCTGCACTCCTCCCTCCCAGCCTCGGGTTGGTGTCAGTGTACAGTATACGATCTATGTGTACGGGTTATTGTCACCTTGTAACTGTGTGCAGCTAGGTTTCATCCGGTGTTCGATCTGCCTGTTGGCGGTTACGTGTGACATGTAGACAAAGACACATGCTTGTGTCTGTCTGTATTCACGTCGATGTACAAGGATGAATGTGTTTGTGCACATGTGTGTGTCTGTCCATTAGCAGAGGGGGGAGAGGGGGTACCAGTGGGAGGCCCCGGGGCTTTTACGAGGTCAGCTTCCTGCAGAGTGGAACGGTTAGAGGAAGATAATAATAGCCAGGTCAAGATTCAATTATTTGCCTGGGGATTAACCTTATGGGGTCTTTCAGGAAGGTCAGTGGGTGGTAAGAGGTTTTAGGCTTCTGAAACAGAAGCCACTTACAAAGCGTTTGTATTATTGTTAAATCCCCTGATCGTGAAGATGTGGAAGCGGCTACAGCAGGACAGGGGTGCAGGTCCATCAGATTGGTGTCAGTTTTAAATTAAACATGGAGCCGCACTTTTCAGCCCATGGCAAAAAACTGAAAATTAAAGATAGGTTATAAATAAAGTTCTCTTATATAGTGGGGAGCCAAGCTCTTTGATCTATTTTGTCAAATAGGGACATAAGGCTATTTGCATTGACGGTCCATTATTCAAATCATCGGCCCCTTCAAACAAAAGAGACATTTTAGCATTACACTGAAACTCAGATAAGCAGGGAAAGGAATATGTTGGAAATATCTGTTATTGATATTTAGTGGGGTTAGGCAACGTTTTAATATACACAATGTTACACCTTGATAGCTTTCCTTTCTACATGGTTGTACATATTTATATACAGTCTATGGTCATGACATATGTTGGAATAAAATTACATACACCAAAAGGCAAGATATTTTTCTTACTAACTACCCCAAATCCAAAGGAATAATTCAGATGCATCCTATTTTGGTAGTTTGGCAGCAGTGTGTCCTCGCACAAGAAAACTGTATGTTTGCACTGAATGTAAAAGTTGAACCAAGACGTCAGTCTGTAAAGTGTGGCTGATGCTTCCAGCGAACAATTTGGGTGATAATCGTTCCATTCTCCTTAATTTTCTCTCCCACGTACGTTTGTCTGACCTATTTGTTAAAGATCTGTGTGATCATCTGGTCACGCTGCCTGCCCTGTTTGACCTTTTGTTAACATTGTTGCTGCATTCCTGCAACTCTAAAATTAAGATGGTAACTACAACTTTGCTATGACAGGAGGGAAGAACTTGTGACTGAAAGGTTGCTTGTTTGATCCACGGACTGGTTGGTTAAATTAAAGTGAAAGAGCTGAGATCCCCCCCCCTCCCCAATTATCGCCTCTAAGGGGCCCCAGAGGTGTCCAAACATGGTTGCCCACATTTGCCAGCTCCTCCTGGTGGATCCGGACACATTCACAGGCCGGATGAGATATATAATCTCTTTAGGGTGTTCTGGGTCTGGATTGGATGCGCATGAAAAACCTCCAATGGAAGGAAGGAAGGAGGAATCCTGATCAGATGCCCAAACAACCTCAATTGGCTTTTTTTAGTGAAAAGAAGCAAAGGCTCCTTTCTGAGCTCCCTCCAGATGTCTGATCTGTTGTCTGAGAGACACCCAGAGACCCAGTGGAGGAAACTAATTTCAGCCACGTCACGATCTCATTCTTTCGGCCTCTCTGCAGAGCCCATGGCCATAGGTGAGGGTTGGACCGTAGATCGAGTCGAAAGCTTTGCTTCCGAGTTCAGTACAACATTCCCATGACTGCTAACTCTGCACCAGTCTGCCTGTCAATCTCACACTCCATTTTACACTCACTAGTGAACAAGACCCTGAGACAGTTGAACCGCTGCACTCAGAGCAACAGCTCCCTCCCAACCCGCCCCTGTGCATGCTGAAGGTCGCAGTCTGATGAACCCAACAAAACTGCATCATCTGCAAAGAGCCGAGAGGAAATTCAGGGGGTCCTCTCTCCCTCTCGACAGCAACTTGAGGCAGGAGGCCAACACCAACTGGGAATGTGTTTGACTTCTGCTGAGAAAACAGGTGCAGCTCGCACTCTGTGATGCTGAAGAAGAACATACCGATAGAAAATATTAATATATCATCCATATTGTAATTTATCAGAATTACAATTTGAGATCTCACTGCATCTGTACTGAAACAGCACTCCTCTGTACAGTTTTTGCAGAACAGCCCAGCTCTGTAGCTTAGATAAAATAAGGGCCACAGAGCAACCAGGAGCACTGCTTCTACTTACATTACTGTATGTGCTTTTTCCCACAGAGCCAGGAGGAACACTACAAAGAGACACACACACACACACACACACACACACACACACACACACACACACACACACACACACACACACACACACACACACACACACACACACACACACACACACACACACACACTAACACTTACACTCTGTATCCATCATAGGACAGTGTTATGAGATGAAAGATGAGACCGACATGTGAAGTTCACAAGAGAGGAACACTCATACCATCAGAGGCGGCCACTTGATGTGAGTGAATTAATCATCCGCAACTTGTGATCCAAAATACTTATGTATGAGCTAATGGAAGAACTCCTCCAGCATGAGGAGAGAAATTAATGTGTTGATGAGCAATGTCCCAGATATTTACCGGGCCAAATCCAGGACTGCAGGCTGTTCCACTACCTGCCTGTCAGCCTTCCCATCATCTGGTCTGTTTTTCTGTCTATTTCGGTCTCCCTCTGTCTGTCTGTCGCTCTGTCGCTCTGTCTTGCTTTCTTGCTTGCTCAATAGAGTCTTGGTAGAGCGTAAGAGAAATGAAAAGAAAACAAAATGCCTTTTGATCCAGCAGCCTTATGTTACAGCTCTGTCAAAGAGTATTACCCTGATAACCCAACCAAAGAAAAATCAGCCACAGGGTATCAAAGTCAAATTTTCCGACCTATAATGCATAGACTATTAATGTACAGGCACACAAAGTATTGGCAAGCTGAGTGAATAGCAAGGCAGCAGACATGGCAACCCTTCCGAGAGCCTTTTTCATTTCATTTTCTCGCTTGGTCATTTTTCCTTTCTTCATGTTTCCAATAGCCGGCACTACAAAGCCATGATAATTCAGCCGACAGCATTTTCAGTTAAGGTTGCTCTGATCGAATAACTATGAACTGCATGCAATGCACAATTGTTGGGAGTTACACTGTTTCATGTTTGACGTATTCACTGCGAGGGGTGAGTGATATTGCTCTGTTGTTATGTGGCAAACAGGAGAGAATAACGCACGGACCTTTGAATCTGCCAGGAAGATGAATTTACTTCACTCCTAGAAACACGCCTTCTATATAGCCTTGTTGAAGACTCCAAGACGTTTGAATTTTCCTCTTAGATCAACCATTTCAATCTTTTTTTCCCATTTATGGACCAAAAAGGTGAGGTTACCTTGTCTTTGAGTCATCAACGGTTGACACACAGCTCCATATGCCCTGCGTTCAGAATCACATACAGTTTCTTTTTACTTTTAGTATGTACTATGTATACAACTGGGACATACTCTTGGTCATATCCATCGGGATCCGTAGCATGAAATTTGTAGTAAAAAGGAAAAGGATGCGATTTGGAACGGGTATGCTTACTTTTAAGGCCTCTTCTTCTTCTTCTTTTCCTTCTTCCTTTTCTGGGCGGAGACATTATTAACTGTCTCGTGGCTCAGTCAATGTGACATATCTTCTGCTGTGCAGAGGATTGTGGGTCAGAGCAGCTACAGTACCATACTGGCCTGCATACTGGAAAATAGGACCGGATGTCGTAGGACATGCTGGTACTTTTGGCATACTACATTTCACATACTAAGTATTGGGACATAGTAAATGTTTTTCTGGCATATTAAATAGTATGGCAGTATGCATATTAGAACGCAGGGATTTTGTCCAGTATTAACACCGCAGGTTAAAATGTTTAGATATTTGTGTTTTCTATTAAGTGTGTTCCGCATTTAGGCAATGAAGATATCCAGTGATGATTCTCGATTGGCTTTAATGCTTGTGTTTTTTCAGAGTTTGTTGTGGTGCACAAAAGCGTCTTTGTAGAGATGAATGCAGCATTGAGATAAACAAATAGTGGCCAATTATTTGCAACTACACTCTATCAGAGACACTTTAGCTGCACTTGAATGAATGAACTGCTGAGAAGTTTAGCAGAGTGGGCAACAACAAGAGAGCGAAGAGTCAAGCAGCCTCGGGAAAAGTAAAACGCTGGGGTGGAACGAGGAGTTGGAGAGCTTCAGACTGGTGCTACATGAGGAGTGTGAGTTTGAGTGTGTAGCCAATAACACAATGCAGTGGGTTTTTTTAATCCACTGTTGACATTTTTGAGGAGGCGTCTGGGCAGTTCTTTGCTTTTGGGGGCCCTGAAGGCACAAACATGCTATTTTAAATTTGATCTGAAACCATTACATTGCTTAGTAATTGGTTAGTGCCGGTGACAGCCGTGCCTGGTGACATTATGTTTCCGGGTTGTCCGTACATCTGTTCGAGCGTCCGTTTCATTCCCATGATATCTCAGAAACACCTCCAGGGAATTTCTCAGAATTTGGCACAAATGTTTACTTGGACTCAAAGGTGAACTGCCTAGAATTTGATTGTCAAAAGTCAAAGTTCAGATGACTGACCTACAAAACATGTTTGTGGCTATAACAAACAACAAATATCTAACAGATGAAATAATGATGTGCTGACATGTTGGGTTCAAAAAATCAGCAGGAGCAAAGGAGCAGACGGGAAGATTGAGACCATATTTCACATTTGGTCAGATACTGAATTGGTGACACTCATCTTGGGTGTCCACCTTAAAATGGTATAGATTTTTGTTCTGTCAGGTTAAAGATGTGTGAGAAGCATCCACATTTTAGCATTTATAGCTTCATTTCAGCAATATCTCTTTTTGAAGCATTGCCTACCGTCATGACTATGACTTTGTTCTATCACATTCTGCTTCATTGGCCAAACATGTGAACACATAAAGGGAATTTCACTCTGGGTTTTTTTGTCAATCAACTTATTCACCAAAGTAGAAGACATTGTGGAACAAAAACAAGATAGGGAAGTTAAATCAGTTTTATCAATATATCTCTAAAGGTAGACATAATACCTTTAAAAAAATAATAATATACAGAATATGAACCTTCATACACCTTTGAACTTCTTTCACTTTCTGATGTATCAGCAAACATCCCTGCACTCACATGGTGACACAGATGTGTCACGATATTTAAAATATTTTCTTGCATGAGTAAATTTGCAACCTGACTTGTTTTGCTTCCTCGATAGTTAAAGATCATCATCCCGTTTTAAATAATAATTTCACACTTTGTAAACCAAACGATCCCGCAGTTCTAAACATAGAGAACAACTTATTCTCTTTCAGCTTATCTGGATCCACTTGCCATGCAGTTTTTATTTTGTATTATTATAGAGTTTCTCAGGGTTATTTCATGACTGTCCGGTGATTCTCCTCTACTCTTAAACACTCCAGAGACTTGGTTTCGCTGGCTCACACTGAACCTGACAATACAGTGGACCTTTACTGTCTCACAGGAACCCTCCAGAACTCGTGGCCCCTTCTATACTGCTCAAAAAGGTACAATGCAACTATGATGGTGTTCAGGAACTGTAGGTTTGATCTTGTGAGCAGAATGAAATGACGAATTTGATCATATAATTAAATAAATCACCTCTCAGACAAATCAAATCTGTTAGACATGGCCAATTAAATATCAAATATATATTTTTAATTCAGTATAAACCTTCCTCACTTCAGTGTAGCCACTCGGAGAAATGATTTTCATTTTACTTTTTGGTTGTCCAGATTAACGTCCAAAGTATGGATTGTAAACAGCAGGTATTGATTTAATTGACACTTGATGTAAACTCTCAATGCTCCCCAAACTCTACTAATAATAAATTAGCATATCAGTAAAAGAAACATTATTTACATTTTCTTAGGTAGATTTATATTTTAGATAGATTTAAAAAAAATTGCATTTAACGTTTTATTTTAAATGATGTTTCTTTAGTTTCAAAACATTACTATGTGGAAAAAAAAACATTATAACAATAAATTGTTGTGTCCAGTGAGAGCATATGTATTTACAGAATAAAACACCCAAATAGGGATCAGAAAATGTCACTATAAACTTTGAAAATATATAAAAATCCACAGCTGGCAATATTGTTGCATCCAGTAAATGTCAATCAGACCCTAATATAATCCCCTACTGCGTCTGTTATTGGTGGTGTATAATTCAATCTTGAATTTTTTTTCCGCTATCAGCCAGCGTTGGAGTTTTCTCAGCGACTCTGGGGTCATGCTACGGGAAGTGTTGATGTAGCGTTGTGAGCAGAGATGTCATTACTTTGCTGCTGTTCTCATTATGAAAGATCAAGTGAAACAGCAGCTGCTTTGCTGCCTCTGGAAAGCTGTGATAATAATTGTGTGTGTGGTTTCAGTGTGTGTGTGTGTGTGTGTGTGGTTGGGAGAACACTGCCTGAGTCTGAGAAAGAGAAGAAAGAACCATAAAAACGGTGTTTTACTACCTCTGTCAATCGTATGGTATCATTTCACCTAAATGCTTTTCTCTGTAAAAAGAAAGAGATGTTTTCCAATATAAGCAGAAGCAGTAAAATTTTGGACATACTATACTGTACCATCCACTGACAGATGCATACCTATCAACTTATCCCAGATCATCCCAAGGTCAAAGGGAATTTTCAGTGTAAGGCAATACACTCCACCAAGCTGTTCCAGGGTCTGTTTAATATGGCGGTCATATCATGCTGAGTTAGCCTTTAAAGCCAACCGCCATTACTTTCTCACAGTGAGTGATGAGAGACCACATTGAAATGCATATGTAATGGCAGAGTCAGCTCAAGTCAGTCTTTCCTGTTATTGCTTCACATACTATGTAATATAAATTTCACATAAACAATCATTATCCCCGCCCAGATAGGTTTCCCCCCCGCTTTTGGAAACACATGTGCGCTCAATGGATCGAACCCTCCACCACAGTTTTCTCTCCATTTTGTACTTCACACTGTACCGTAGTGTCGTGTAAATAAACAGTAAAGAAATCCAGATCACGTCTATTCCCCAAAAAGAATAGCGTGAGATTGAATTTTGTATCTGTTAAATCTATTGGTAGTTACTAGTAGTAATGGTTGTAGTAATTACAAAAACAACGTCGATGCGTGTTTATGTCTTGGGGTCTGCCATATTCTACTCTGATGCTATGTTTGCGGCTGTAAAATGTAAAATAAAATGTGAGAAACTGATTGATAAATGATAATAAAAGGTGTTACAACCACCGTAAAATGAAATGTTTCATCATCAGAATTTGATCCATTTAGTCCAATAACATTTGAAAAGTTGAAAAGAGATATAAGTTAGCATAGGCCTAAATCACAATTTAACCATTTTGGAAGGTCAATAACAGTTTGTAGCTGAGCTCTGCCCACCTATTCCTCACAGCTTCAGTCTCATACAGAATTTACTCGGCCACTTTGAAGGACGGACCAATCAACAACCAGTGGATGACATTGAAGTAGTTTCAACAATGGTGGCCGTGGCAGAGTTTAGGCGCACAACGCGCAATGTGGTCGTCAATACTGATTGGTAAATAGCTGCTCTAACAGTTTCAAAACTAACCCGAGGTCTACGCCCATTAGGATGCAACAACTGGAAACTATCCTCAATGGGCCATGGCCAGACCCATATATTAACCCAATGAATTTGGGTCTAGTGCTCATATATGATATGTGAAGCTGAAAGCAGCAATTATTTACCTCTAAAATTCACAAATTCACAGATGTGGAACTATTTCTTTGCCAGGCTCAGTCACTGAGACTCCAGGAAGTCTCTGCACTCGGCCAAGAAATAGTCCTTCACATTACTCCCCATAAAACCACAACTTGCTGTTTTTACATGACGATTTTTGCTCCAACTAAACAAACGAGAATGCAACATTGTAAATAGACAGCTTCAGAGGATTCTTTTAGCGACAGACAGAGAAAGACCTGTTTTCAGCCTGTCTTCTAAACTACACTAACCAGCTATTGCATCTTATCTCAACCTTCTTATCTCACTGTCATCTACTATGTTTTCCAAAATGTTACTAGGTTAGGTGGTGTTGCTTCCTTTACTGTCAGACAAAATGAGTCAAAACTGATCTGTACTCATATATCTCATTAATATTTTCATGAATGAATACAAATCTACCATTAGATCAGCTGGTTAAAATGATGTTGTTGTGGAAACATGCATCGGAAACTGCTTACTGTTGGCAGACCATTGTGTATGGATGGGAGGCCTCTATTGCAAAGGAACTTTCATCTATCTGCTGTATTGATGCAAACAGGAAGGGGCAGTCTGCGGTATTACAGGTTCATGTAAAAGGTTTAACCAAAATTAAATCAGACCCTGACCAGTATCCAGTGACCGTGTTGTTTTATAGTGCATGTAAACCCTGCTATCGATTGTCTCTAAACAGACAACGAAGAGGGCCGGCAGTAATGCACTGCCAATACTCCTGTTCCATTTGACATTTACTGACATCAGTGACACATGTTTGGTTGTTCTGACTTTAAAAAAAGACCTGGCTTGATTTGAAACTAAACACTTGACCATTGAGGTTAAAGTGGCGACTTTCAGCTTTAATTTGAGGTCTGAATTTGTGATGGATATCTAGGTTCTTTTTAGTGAATCAGATAATTTGGCTCCATTCAGTAGTCAGAGCCAGCTCCTTTGGCTCTGTGGCAACTCTTCATTTAGTATCTCTTCTAGCTTTTAGAATTCAGCCAAATGGTATGATTGGTATGTGTGCACGAATTTCTAGAATACCTTTATTTCACTGCATTTCTTGATGGAGTCATGACCTTTGGGAGAAATTAGCTTCCTGTACTGTCTCGACAGAATCACATTTTTATTATTTCTATTTCTTAATCAGAGAACGTCAGTTGAGTAGATGGTCCTTCATGCGGCCCAGGACACATTTGTGTCCACTCTGTTATAAAAATGTGGTCTGAATGATCGGATCTCATTCTCAACACGTCTTCGTACGTCTTTGTACTTTCAGCTGCCCACTTGTGATAGGATCACTTAGGACACATTTTAACACCAGGTGTGAACAGGGCCAACATGGCATGTTAATAGGAAACCAATTAATATTTTCTCTTGTCTCTGAAGAATCCAGGTAGCATGGCTAAAATTAAACTATTATTTAGTCCAATCAAATTTGTCTACGCTTCATGAACTTTCACCACAATGACTGCTCTTGTTTAGCTCAAGTGCATCATTCGTAGGAAAGACTTAGTTGAACAAAGCTTGAACTGGGAATGGATTTTAGTGGACAAATAAGGGTTTTAAGAGAGAAATTACATGCAGCTAATCCAGTATTTTTCTGGTTTGTGCCTATAGCTGCCTGTTCATTACCCAACACAAACCCATTTGTTGGGTTGTGTTTCAAGGCGGACATAAATTTCAGCAACCTGTTATTTTCTACTTTTTCGCCTTTCACTTCCATTTGCACTCTCCAGTACCTGCGGAAAACCTTTTTCTGTTTATTTATTGGTCCGATTGGCCTGAAAGATGAGTATTCCTTTTAATTCTGTGGTTAAGGTCAGTTAGTTAGTTGGAGTGTTTAGTTTGCAGTCTTTTGCCTGGTTGGGTCACTGCCAAGTGAAGGGTCGAGAGGAGAGCTCATGGGATGAAAAGATGGAGTACCGTCATTAACCTTTAGATGTAATGTGTTGCAGAGTGAGGAATATTTCTTCAATCTTTTCTGAAACTTGAAAGGTCACACTGTCAGCAGAGCAGACTTTATGTCTTGGTTTTACAGACAGCTTTCTTCATGAGGACGTAGAAAGGTAAAAAAAAGGTACGAAAACTGCTGTTGACATGCAGAGCCAGGGACCCAAAAGTGGGCTCCTAGAAAAAGAAAACTTCACGCATGAATAGTCTTGCAATGAAGTGCAAGACTATTGTGTGCTTGTCAAAAAGCAGAAAAATATTTTGTATGATGTTAAAGTGATGTAACATATGTTCTCCTTCAGTCTGCCTCACCTGCCTTTACTCGTGATTTCTATAATCTAACAGAGAGGAGCCGTAACCGTGTTGTATTTGCTGACTGTACAATGCAGCTAAAGTCTAAGCATTGAGGGAAGTTGGATCAATTATTGGGAGGAAGAGACTGACAATAAATTGATAGTTAAGAACTGAAAAGTTGGCTTTATTTGTTCAGGATGAATTTAACTTATTTATCTGACTAGTGTTTACTCTCAATTTTATTTCATTTTCTAATTTATTCTCTATTAAATCATGCAGTTTTAAACGTGATCCTCCACGCTGCATTCTATAGTCACGTATATAAAAAGGGCCTTTAATAATTGATTCGATGCTAAACAGCTAAAGCAGTCTTAAAACGATACTCAAAACTTGAGTTTTTAAGAGAGATTGAGATTTGTTAAACAGTGGCCACAACAGATGATGGTAAATGCTAAAACAGTGTTTCAGTGGAAGAGCTGTCATTGTCCTCAAGTCAGTGAAGTGACTCAGTATCGACAGAAACAAAGCAATAGCCATGTAATGTTTGCCATCAGTAGTCAAAGTAAAGTGCTGGTAAAAAAAAGGCTGAAGCAGCAAAACCACTGAGTGAACTGAATTGAGAAAGAGTGTGTGAATTATTAAATAAAGTTTCTTCTTGGAAAAGTTATATCGCCGTGCTTTAATTGCACAATTAAGAGCAATGAATTGGTTCAGTTAATAATTGTTTTTAAGTGAATTGAAATGATTTCAAACTACTTTAATTATGCGACTTACTTACAGAATATTTCAATACTTAATACTTGCTTCTGCAACATGTGATTGTAAGAAGGTAGTAAGTAGTAGGGCTGCCCACAAATAGTTGACTAAACATTAACCTCAGTCTTCCAAGTTTCCATTTGTCGTTTAGTTGCAGGAAGAAAAAAAAAAAACTTAAACTTGTCTTGTCGTAAATGCTGTAAATAGCTTACAAGATACATTTGTTCCTGACAGAGTTTCCTCCTTTCAGAAGGTGGCCTTATGAGTAACCTGGGGGGTGACATACAGTGGTGTGAAAAAGTGTTGGCCCCCTTCCTGATTTCCAATTTTTTTGCATGTCTGTCACACTTAAATGTTTCAGATCATCAAACAAATTTAAATATTAGTCAAAGATAACACAAGTAAACACAAAATGCAGTTTTTAAATGAAGGTTTTTATTATTAAGGGAGAAAAAAAATCCAAACCCACATGGTCCTGTGTGAAAAAGTGTTTGCCCCCTCCTGTTAAAACATAACTTAACTGTGGTTTATCACACCCGAGTTCAATTTTTCTAGCCACATCCAGGCCTGATTACTGCCACACCTGTTCTCAATCAAGAAATCACTTAAATAGGACCTGCCTGACAAAGTGAAGTAGACCAAAAGATCCTCAAAAGCTAGACATCATGCCGAGATCCAAAGAAATTCAGGAACAAATGAGAAAGAAAGTAATTGAGATCTATCAGTCTGGAAAAGGTTATAAAGCCATTTCTAAAGCTTTGGGACTCCAGAGAACCACAGTGAGAGCCATTATCCACAAATGGAGAAAACATGGAACACTGGTGAACCTTCCCAGGAGTGGCCGGCTGACCAAAATGGTGGTAGTGTGATGGTCTGGGGCTGTTTTGCTGCTTCAGGACCTGGAAGACTTGCTGTGATAAATGGAACCATGAATTCTACTGTCTACCAAAAAAATCCGGAAGGAGAATGTCCGGCCATCTGTTCGTGACCTCAAGCTGAAGCCAACTTGGGTTCTGCAGCAGGACAATGATCCAAAACACACCAGCAAGTCCACCTCTGAATGGCTGACGAAAAACAAAATGAAGACTTTGGAGTCCTGACCTGAATCCTATTGAGGTGCTGTGGCATGACCTTAAAACGGCGGTTTGTGCTAGAAAACCCTCCAATGTGGCTGAATTACAACAACTCTGCAAAGATGAGTGGGCCAGAATTCCTCCACAACGCTGTAAAAGACTCATTGCAAGTTATCGCAAACACTTGATTGCAGTTGTTGCTGCTAAGGGTGGCCCAACCAGTTATTAGGTTTAGGGGGCAAACACTTTTTCCACACAGGGCCATGTGGGTTTGAATTTTTTTTCTCCCTTAATAATAAAAACCTTCATTTAAAAACTGTATTTTGTGTTTACTTGTGTTATCTTTGACTAATATTTAAATTTGTTTGATGATCTGAAACATTTAAGTGTGACAAACATGCAAAAAAATAAGAAATCAGGAAGGGGGCAAACACTTTTTCACACCACTGTATGTCCAGTCAGCCCAGTTGTGGGAAGTGAACAATGTGTGAAAAGTAACGTCAACAGCACATATTCACAGCCACTATGAAGTGCATGCAGACAAAAATGAAGATGTGATTAAGTTACTGTGATCAGCCATTAAGTGTCCACTTTCATTATAACAGTTTCCCAAATATTGTGCGCCTCGATCTATGCCTCAGAAAAGGAAATAAAGGAAGTTAGTGACAAGCTGAGAACCAGACTGGAGTAAAAACACCACCAAGGTTAGGAGCCACGTACCTTTAAAGGTAGCACACTGTTTTCAATACACTTTGTGGTACAGGCTGCACTTTCCTCCCTTGCCTCCTCTCTCTGCAACTCAAACACACACACACACGCACACACACACACACACACACACACACACACACACACACACACACACACACACACACACACACACACACACACACACACACACACACACACACACACACACACCTGAGAGTGCAGGTCCTCTTATGCTCTGCCATCAATAACATACACTATTGGGCTAAGATAAAAAAAAAAAAATACTGTGCTGAATAAAGGTAACTACATGTCCAATGTGTTGTTCCGATATATTCAGACTCTTTACTGCTTTTACCGTGAGCGTTGTCGTTAATAGGTGGCTTACTTTGTGCGTGTTCTTGTAAAACTTGTATTTTAAAAGCTCTTTATTCCAGTTTCATATTTCACTTTAATGTAGTAACAGTGTTAACAAGGTTACTTCTTACATTCTTTCTCAGCCCTGGAACTCAAACCATTGATGGCCATCTGATGGCCCAAAATATATATATATATTCAGTTAATTAAATCAATATTATAAACATGTAGCAACTATTCAACCCTGGCTTGTACTAAAAACTTTGTTGACCAGGAGAATCTCTAGTCAGGGCAGCTCTTGTAATGCAGACAATGCAGACAAAAGGTGAACAAAAAAGATAAAGAAATGTTTTAATTAGACATGTAGTCCAGTGGTTCCCGTCTCCTTTTGGCTTGAGACCCTCACAAAGTCTTTTTAATAGGTTATCTGTGTAAAGGAGCTGCAAACAGTTCATCCAAAAACAGACCTTTCAGTATTTTTAGAATTGGGCTGAACAAGTAAAACTAAATTTGAGATAATCTGAAAAAAAAAATCATATTTTCTGTGGAAGAAAAACATAATGTTTCTTATTTCCTGTTCTGTCAATTCTGATGTGACCCTTCAGATGTTTCTTTGGGACCCCTTGAAGGTCTCTGACCTAAATTTAAATACATTATGGACTATTGTCTGTAAACGAAGGAACAGTGCTTACACAAAAAAGCCACAACTTAACTGTGCACGCGCAGCCACGTGTGCGCTCATGAGCGCGCATGTCATAGCTGCGCTCCGGTACTTAAACAAATAGCACGACACCCCTGATAATACCAGACGAGATATCTGTTTTTCTCATCGTGGTGATCATGACTGATATTCTGGGAACATGGAGCTAAAAAGGCAGGACTTCATACGTCTCTCTGTGTGGCTCTGTGGGACGAGATCTCGCTTAATGTGTCGGACTTTGTGCAGAATCTTGATATGATGAAGGGCCTCGCACAGACTGATGCAGAAATAAATAGGGGAGACCAATGTAGGACTGTCTGCCGATTGATTTTCAGAAGCGACCCTTGTATCATCCTTGGCTCTGATATCCTATCTGTCTCCAATGTCGGCCACCAGATACCCATCTGAGATGAAAAACCCAGACACAGGGCCATGTAATAGTGCTTTGAACCCGGGGCAGTGGGGCTTTTCAATCACACCCCAGATGGAATGAATGCCCTTACAGACAGCAAGAAGGAAAAAAAAAAAAAAAGTAGCAGCATTATTTATCCCCTCACCGATGTCTCATGCCTTCAGAATTGAAAAATAAATGGGTGAGGTTTTTTTTGTAGTATTTCTTTAATATGAAATCACATCACTGCAGTGTGTGCCAAGATGGGAGTGTTTGAAGTAGCGACAACTTTTTTTTCTTTAAAACTAAAACCTCAGAAGTTCACCTTCATGGCTGTCTTTGTAGTTCCACAGGAGACATTGAGTCATTGTTGAGTGTTATTATAACGTTGCAGCTCGGCTCTGAGAGCAGATCGTTCACAGCGGCGCTATTTGTGACAACTGAGAATAGAGCAATGTTCCCTAAATGTCAGTAAAGATCTACTGCTGTATAGGCAAATCTGATTTCTTCCTACTCAAAATGCACCCCAGACACAATGTAACTGCTTACATTAAATTGGCTAACAGCTGAAATCAAAGATTAAGTGGGCACCAGCAAATTAAATGAACTTACATTTAGCTTTTGCATTTAAAGCCAACTAAATTACTTCTCGGTTGCTCAGCAGAGGCCGCGGTAGAAAATGTGGTGCTGTAACTAGAAAATATTGAATCGTGGAAAGAGCAAATTATTAAAGCCCTTACTTTCATTGAATCTGTGCATGTGCCTTTTGATTGGCCCAGACTGCAGCGTAGTCAGGCCGTGACGGTTCAGCCTCGCCTCACTCCCCACTGCATCTTTGAAGCTGGGTCAGGAATACTTGCCCCGGTGTTTTGGCTAGATAGCAGCGAAATATTGCTTCGTCTCCTGGTGTCTTAACTTTCAGAGACGCATGGAATCGGAGAGCTCTGTACCCCCTGCCACCGGTCTAATGCGGGGCCATGTGGACTGATTTTATGGGGAGTCTTTGAAATGGTAATAAGGTGGATGGAAGCATCATTTTTCTCTCCGAGAGGGCAAAGGAAGAAGAGGGAGGGGGGGGGGAGGGGGTCTCGGAAGCAGTGCTCTAGGTCATAGAGATGTAATGATGGGTTGGGATGAGCTGGGGTTTGCCGGAGGATTACCGTCTGTCTTCGGCGCTAGCGCAGCTCTCCAAGGCCAGTGTTTCAATCCCCACAGAGCAGATTTGCTTCCACTGCCAATATGAAAAGAGAAGAGCAGCGTGTGTACTAAGAAAATAAGCACTCGGTGTGATGGGTTGTGTGTGTGCAGTAAAATCTACTGGCCAAGACAAAAAAGCAAATAATGGACTATTTTTATCTCTGCGATGGCACTTAAGCTATTGTTCAAACGGTGACCTGCATTCATTTTATCAGAAAAATATGTGGTATAAATATTTGATGAAGACCCCCTGATTTAATCAGTTGACTCTGGCTCATCTTTTTGTTTTGCTCTCCATTTTTCCCAAAACAGAGAAGCTTTTGTGGATAGACTAATTAAAATTTAAAAAGAGAAAATTAAATCAATGACATTAATTAAAGGGTCAGTTCACCCAAATTAAAAAAAAACAACACATTTTTCCCAGGGATTGTTTGTCTGCAGATAGTGTTGTATTCATTTGTTGAGCTTTTCAAATACACACCTCCAAACAATCAAACTGAAAACAATTGTAGATGCTGACAGGATTAAAAATGTTAATATAAATAAGATAATTTTGAATTATTACAAAATTATTATTTTTGGCACTAAAATACTCCGCTTGGATAACTCAGACCTCGCTGTGGGCAGTTTTCATTAGTAACTAACTATGGCAGAAAATGCCTCCTAAATCCTGTGGATTATTGAGGCCAACCAGGTCAATGGAGCTCATGCAAGAAACAAATTCCCTAAATAAATTCTTTCTGAAAAGATTTAAGAAAGTTGGTGGTTTCACTTGATATTTTCTCTCCAGCCAAGTACATGTAATTTTTATTTTCATTTAAAAACCAAAGCTTTAATTAGAATTCAATCTGAAATCAATCAAAATAAAGTGTTCATAATTCAAAATCAATCAGAGCGCGTCCTCTCCACCATGATGAGGCTTCTTCAGGTGCTTTTTTTAGTTTTAGGATTTTATCTGCAAACTGTGGGACAGCAATGTATGTAGGATGTGTGAGTACAAGTACAAGCGTAGCACAGTAATGTGCACAGAGAAGGGAAAGCAAGAACCTCCGTGAGTAAGTGTTCCAAGTTAGTTGCTTGTTCAACACCGACTGTGTATAAAAAAAGGAGGCTGATGCGGAAGTGTCTTCAGTTGCGATACAACCAAGTGCCACTAGAGGTTGGCTCCAAGAAGCCTCCAGCTCGGCAGACTCCCAATCAATACATTTTTTTCCCATAAATTTGTATGGTGTTATTAGTTGCAGTCACTCCTTCTTATTAGTTTTCTGGCCCTCCATCTGACAATAATTCCATAATCATTTAGAAAATAAGCCCCCCCAGCTTGTCCAAATATAGTCACTTCCTGCTCCAAACCTTTCGAAACTAGCAAGATTGGTTGAACATCAGTACCTGTGCCACACGTGTTTTTGTGACCAGTGGTACCCGTACATTTGTGCACACCATGTTTTTTGCAAAAGGTAACACAGGAGGAGCAAAACTCAGCCTGAAAAAAGCAATTTAGGGGCAACATTTATTCAAATGATCAAATCTTAGGAACATGCTCCTACTCATTCATTGGTGGCATTGCACTGGTTCAAACCAAGTAGCAAACCCACCCTGACATCACCTATTGCTTCATGAACTGCTACTTTGAAGCTTTTTTTTTAGAGCTGGATGTGACCATATCTGGAAGAGGAGAGACAGGTGGATCTGACTGAGAAGCGGAGTACACTATTCACGCCCATCTATACCAGAAACCTGACTGCACCCCAGGGAGGGTCAATCAAACCACCCACACACCTAAACATACCTTTGTGTTTATCTAATGAATTAGGGAATTATTTTCAGACGGCCCACCAGAAACCTGATATCAGGGAGTTAATTTGTGGGAAAAAAAAGAGATGGGAGTCAATGGAGCCAGAGGATTGTTGGAGCCAGCACCAAGTGGGCCTCAGTGGTGTTGCACTTTAAAGTACTTCCTCATTGGCCTAACGTTTCGGACCTGTCTATAGTTGAAACGATTGGTTTACAGCAAATTTGTAGTTTTAAGAGAGTTTAGGAAGACTGACTATAGAAAAAAAAATACCTTTGCTTCTTGAAGAGGCAAGTTGACGTTCACTCATTTAATGGTTGATTTTGGCCCTACAAATACAATTCCATAGATTTTTCTTATTGTATTTGGAAGAAGTCCTTGAAGCAGATAGAAACTACAATCAAAGCTCTCTGCACAGTTAGATACCACTGGTAATTTAGGTGAACTGAAGCCAAACTGAAACCTGACATGAACAAGCGCTTCTGTAGCACAACAGATTTCCTACTTATTAGAGTGTGAACGGTCTTGGAGGTAGCCAAACCTTTGAGCACCACATGGTCTCGGCGAGCTGAAGAGACAAGATGAAGAGGTTGTCAGTCTTCTTAAACCAATTGCAATCTTCTTCACCTTTCCCTCTGCGCTTGCCTTCAAAATCTGGAAGCCATTAGCGCTCCTTCATATCTCCCTCTGGCTAGATATGAAGTGAGCTCACATTATAAATATTTCCATTCTGTTTGATTGCCCTCCAAATAAGTCACAGTGTTCAAACAAGCACGGAGCACTGCTCCACTGCCTCCCATTGTCTGGCTTTGAGCTATTGACGCTGCAGTTGACGATTTATTATAGGCACCTTTCCCAAGTGACCGATAAGCATTGTGATGGATGCATGATTTTACTGTGCCAAAACGGCTTTATCTCTCCCCTCCAAGCGACTATCTCAAGCGGGCTGATGAGCTGTGCTTATTCTCTCTCCTCTGACTTTCTTTCTCTCTCTCTTCCCCTTCCTCTCATCCCTCAGATGGAAACCACTGTGGGTCGTATCCTCCAAAGAGTCCATTTCACCAGGAACAAATGTATTCAATTATTTACCGATTTCGTTAGCTATGCGCTTTGTGGCTTCGCCCATTCTTTCCAGTTTATTTGCCAGTGTTTATATGTGAGTTTGTCAGCGCCCGCGTGTATTTGTGTGGAAGCCGACGAGGTTACAAGCATATGCATTTGTGCGTGTGCTTGTTGCGGCGTTCACGGTGTCTGAGCTGAGCAGAAACCCATGATTGCGTTCTCTCACTGATGCTGTTTCACATTGTTATTCTCTGCTCTAGATGCAATATCCAGCTATTTAGAAACCCAACTATCAATCATCTCAGTTATTGCCGGCAAACTTCAAAGCACTTTCGACTGGCTGCTCATTTTCTTTCTATTAGTAACACTCAAGTGAATAGAAACACAAAGGAGCCGAAATTACAGAACGACAAGTGTTTGTGTGTGTTTGAGTGTGATTTTTAGAGATGAAAGTCAGCAGAAGAGTGACAACAAATGTCTTCACTCGGAAAGAAAATTTTCAATGTGATGTCTTTTCCACTCATCTTGATGTTCACTTAATTTTGTTTTGTTCTTCTTAGACAAAAAATAAAATACATGAATGTCCGCTGCTGTTTGATTTTAGCTCACACTCACTGTGTCTGTGCGAGCTTATGAATGCAACCCATTTACGTCTCCTGTACGGAGCAGAAACAGGAGCAACAAAGAAAACGATCAAGAGGTCCATATTGTTGATTGAGCTTTTAGACTTTTCAATAAGACATGTAAATTAAAACTGCAAGCAGTGATATGCGGGCCTTCGAATGCTGCACGTCGGGGAGCCAGCGGGTCGGGGAATAATAATTAAAAAAAAGTCATACTATGTCATCTGAAATATGAAAAAAAACGTCATACTATAGCATGTCGTCCAAAAAGTGACCCAAAATGTATTTTTGTACATTGCATATAGTATATAGTGTAGCCAGGGCGATGCAGCTAAGTTTGATATTTTGCCGTGACACAGAAAGTTGATGTTTAAGGTCAAACGATGCTCCAAACCTCATTAAACTTTGGACAGTGCGTCAGGCACCAACTTTTTTGTCACATTTCGGATGACATGCTTGACTTTTAGTATGAGTATGACCTTTTTTTTTTTTTTATCATATTTTGGACGACACTTTGGATATTTTGGATCACTTTTTTTTTTATCACTTTTTGGAGTATGACCTTTTTCTGAACTGACATGCACGCCTCAAGTTACTTCTCACTGAGGCAACTGCTCTAACCAGTGCCCCACTGTGTCATACTATAGCATGTTGTCCGAAATATGAAAAAAAAGGCTCTTTTGGGGGATTTTTATTTTTGTTTCGGTTTTGTATTGTTGTTGACCTTTGGTTTGGTATTAGTATGACTGCATGTACAAACCCGAACCCATGTGGCTTACCCTTAGAGGGATCCGCTCGCCGTGAACCATGTGGCTTACCCTTAGAGGGATCCGCTCGCCGTGAACCATGTGGCTTACCCTTAGAGGGATTCGCTCTCCATGAACTGTGTGGCTTATTAAAGTGACTTGCCCTCTGTGAACCATGTGTAAAACCTGAGCGGGGCTCGAACCCTTGATTCTACTTCACCAAGGTTGCTATTAATGGTTCAAATTCCACCTTGACCCGTTGATGGTGATTCAACTTTTAGTGAAGTTGAAAGGTTTGGAGAAATTGAAAAAGTTTTGCATACACTACACATTACAGGAAGATATTTAATATCACTGCAGACGCCGTTGAAAACATGTATATCTAGTATCCAAAGAATGTCTGCGGCAATTTTGGTCGCATTTGAATGAATATTTATGGACGGTGTAGTTATAGGTTGCAGTGAGCCAAAGATTTGTCACAATGCTGTCTAACTCCTGGGAAGATAGATGGTGCAGTGGTTAGCACTGCTGCCTCTCAGCTGGAAGGTTTGGGGTTTGATCCCCCCCCTTTGTCATGACTTCCAGAAAATCACAAGTCATTTTTTAAACGAGATGCTATAGCATGACTTTTGGGTCACTTTTTGGTCACCACGCCACGGGCACACCGATCGACGAAAACGTATTATTTTGATAACTTTTAATTCCAAACATATTAAGGGTGCACAGATTCAATTTCAAGTCGGTCCAACAAAATCTGTAGGAGGAGTTCATTAAAGTACAACGTGTGAATCGCCAAAAATGGCAACTAAATTCAAAATGGCAGACTTCCTGTTGAGTTGACGTAATGGTGCGTTGGAACTTTTTTGTACATCTCGTTTTGATACACATGTCCACTGAATTTCGTGCATGTAGGTAAATGTAGCCGCCAGGGCATCTGTTGAGGGGTTGCTAGCGAGCCATTTGGCCACGCCCAGTCGCAGGGAGAGATGTGTGTACCAACTTTCATGAGTTTTTGAATATGATAAAGCCTCCAAAAATACAGTTCTTAGCAGAGAAAAATAAAGAACGAAAATAACAATAATTCCTTGGATAACAATAGGGGTTTCGCACCTTCCGTGCTCGGGCCCTAATAACAGTAACTGCGAAAAGAGGCACTGTTTATGGGCCCCCTCTCCCTCATTTGGGGCCAGTGCCCAGTGGGCCCCATGCAGTAATCCATCCAACCCTGCGAATAAAGTGTGTGTGCTCAATGCATTTCGCCGTGTTCATTTGTATTTGGCAGAAATGCCTCCCAGCATGCAGGCACAAACAATCCACATCCGCTGCATCACTCACCTCGTCTTCTGTCTGTTCCTTCCGCTCTGCGGTATTAAGTATCATTCACTGCTTCTCCAACACTGTCAAACTCAATTTCAAAGTTTTTCATCTGCCAAATCCAGCTGCATTTTCCGGCTCACGTTCGTGATCACGCTGCGGTCAGGAAACAGAGCCAGGGAGAAGTCAGTCTGATTGGCGAATCTCAACGATGTCAGTGTAGCATTTCAAAGCCTGCTATCATTCCCGAAAAAACACCAGCCGGGGCCCGGCGTTGGCTGCCGCTGCACAGAGAAGTCAATAAATTCCCTGATTAAAGGAATGCATCTGACATACACAGAACGCTCTTAGTTACCGATGTATTTACTGAGATTAAAGTTGTGGATTTAAATTTGTTTTCATACATCCTAATTTCCTGTCATCATCCATTAGTCACAAAGGGAAGTGTAGCCTAACAAAGTGCTTTCCCAACACACTGGGAGTGAGATCGTGTCAGCGCACTGACTGGTCTTCCAATTTACCACTACTGGAAAATGTAATATATTTGCCAGGGCCGCTAATCAAAGCAAGCTGAGCGAAAAATATGTGAGTAATTTATGACATGTTAAATTTGGCTGCTGTATTTCCTTCACTCCATTGCTCTGCATCTCCACCCTGAAATAAATTTCATTTGAGCAGAACAACACATTTGGGCCACAGATTTCTAACCATGGGAAACAGTGTTATTGTAATGATAAGACTGCTTAAGGCAAGTTAGTCCATATATTATCCCCCTTTCTTTTCTTTTTTTTCCGCTAGGTGTTTATTTACCTTGGAGATTAATGCAGCAAGACTCCCTATGGCCCAGGGTGAGCTCTCCTTACTTGGGGTTGTGGAGGAGATGTGCTTTCTAAATACAGAAGGAAAAAGCAGGACAGAACTTTATTAAATCTGCTCTATTGTGGACATGCCCACTCTGCTATTGTGGAGCTGTTCTTCCTTATTCAGAGTTTCTTTGGCTTGGTGTAGCTTGGTGTAGCCACACTTTTGATTCTGTATGTATTTGACAATGATAATTGCAGTTATACATGCTGTAATTGACATACATGCCTCATTGAAACTGATTAATTCAATATTTTAAATATTCTGTTTTTCCAACTCATGAAACATCTTATTACATTAGAAAGCACAGCAATTACTCTGTACTAAATGACACTTAAAAAATGAGTTGGATTTTACTTTACTAAACTAAACAAGACGTATGCCAGTAAAAAGCAGACTTGCATTTGTTTTCTTTCATTTGCTCACTTTTCATGATTTCTGCTTTCAACATCTTTCAGCAGAGCTGTTTTATGATAAAAAAAAAAGAAGTTAGTTTTAACAGTGAGGTCAGTGTATTAAACTGAGTGACAAGGACGTTATTTCTGGAAAGACATTTTGCCATTGAATTTGAATTAAAGAGTACATTTTCAATAATGTAAGCACCACAAATGAAATTCACCTCAACACTGAATGAAAGGTTAACATTGAGTATGTCCTTAAGGTATAGCAGATATATTGAATTCCTGTTCTTCTATATAAAATAATTACAAAGCCAATTTGAAATGAAAAAGTTTTAATCCTATATCCATGTTAGCTAGCTGTCAGGATTCTTCACAGCGTTTGTTGGTGCATTGCTTCATTTGTTGGCGACACCAATGTCAAACTGTGTTCTGTTGGAAAGCATGTGTGTCCTTCTGAACATGCTACAGCAACGTTACAGAAATATGGCTCAATGCTGTTTATAATGTTAGTACTACTACTTTGTTACTTTCTTAAGTTTTGATCATTTTGAGGTGAGAAAGAAACCATTTAATTTTAGAAAAAGGTCACTTTATTCGAATACAGACTGTGAAGTCTTGCGTGACGTGACCCACCTGCTGGGTGATGCTGGCTAGTTATCAAAAGCCCCCAAGATTACCAGCCAGTCAATATCTGTCGTCATCAGGGAGAGCAGTGTTGTTTCATCAAGACAAGACTGGTTAAATATCATAATTTGGGGAGTCAAGCCCTTCGCTCCCCTTAGCGTCCTTAAGGACCTCCGAGATGGACAATTGTAGTATTTTTCTGTTTGCACATGGTTTCCTTATTTATTTAGTTCTTTGGCGACTCCATAAACATGTTCTCAAAGTTTCACAAGCCAATATATTTGTTAATCAAAATGTAATGCAATAATGAAATGACTGATTCATGTTACTGATGGATTAACATGTGAGTAGTACTTTAACCTTGGAGGGCTGGGTTGAACTTATGAGAACTACTTCAGTTTAATCGGTGCAAGTAACTAGGAACTGCTTAAACTGTTAGTTAATTGCAGTTCTTGTATACATCCAAATCTCTGACCAGTGGGGTAGCAACAGGCTGAACTCAAGTGTATATTTCGAAATGTAGTTTCAACGGCGGTGGTGGTAGAGTTAGGTGAAACTTCATGAAGAGTTGAAGAAATGCTAATGGGCAGATTGGTTAAAGGTTTCTTCAAAAGTTTCAAATGAACCCGAGGTCCACGCTCATTAGGATGCAAAGGCTGACAACAATCCACAAAGGAGCGTGACCCGACCCTATCATTTCACATAGTGTATTTGGGCAAGGGCTAGATACCATTACAAGGAAATATTATGGTATATTTATTTATGGTCTGTCCCTGAGTGGGAGACTGGTTAAATTTAACAAAGCTAACCAATGATCTTAGCATTACTGTGCCTGTTTCTCAGTGAATGGCTTCACACAGATTTAAGTAGACACGCAAAGAGAAAATAAAGATAAACCTGCATCTCTTCATGCTACAAGGAAAAATATAGACTGTGGCTGTGTGAGCTCCATTTTTAAGCGTATACCCACTGAAGTGTGTCGGCATGCACACTGTATTTGCGCGCATCTCGTGTGTAAACGTGCGGGTGTGATTGCTGCTCGGACTCTGTGAGATAAACAGGACATGCTCCGAGGAGTGGGACGACGGCCAGTGGACACAGCTGAGGAGGCAGCTGTGAGGAGGAGGAAAGGTGGACGGAGTGAGGGAGAGGAGAGGGGAGGAAGAAGAGAGAGAGAGAGAGAGAGAGAGAGAGAGAGAGAGAGAGAGAGAGAGAGAGAGAGGGGATGGGGGCAACACACTGTGGAGGGCAAAGTGCCCTGACAGCCACAGGAGTTACAGAGTGGGACCTCTCCAGGCTTGACAGATGGACAGACAGGGCTTCGCCCCGCTGTCAGACGCCGGCTCTTGATGGCAGCACTGACACATCAGCGTGTACTCACGGAAGCGCACGCCAACATCTATGTACATGTGGAGAAATGGCCGCACACTGATGCACACAAAACACCAAGAATGCAACGTACAAATAGAAAAGATAGTTGCAAGCTCAGGAAAAGTCAAATCCTGACTACCTAGAAATGAACACCTCTCCTTTGTTATACTTCAGACTTCTGCCAGACAAAGATAAAAAGGGCTGTCTGAGGTCATTTGTCAGAGGAAACAAAGGTGAATCAAGTCCAAATATTTTATTTCTTCGATTCAGGACAGTGCCCAACACCACAGGGAGTTGCTGGGCATTGACTTGTGTATATATCAGCGAGGCCTTTGCTTTTCCACCCATGAGGACAGTATTGGCCAAAATGTGAGACATACAATGAAGTTTGTGGAGGCAGGAAAAAGGTGGGGGGAGAATTCAATCAGAGTTGACCATCTGCCAGATCACTTGTAACGCCAAAGGTGCTATTCCTGTGTGTACTTTTTCTAGACAAGGCGAGTGAAGCGCACATGGCAAGATTCTGAAAAAGTTTAACCTCAGTTGTACCCATGACATGCAGTTTTAGGAACTCTTTTAAAATCCAGCATTTTCAGACCCTTACATTTCCCTGTGTCACCATTTGGCTTGGTTAGCATTTCTGGAATTAATTATTGACAAAAATTTGAAATGAATTGCGTCGGTACTCTCTCTGCAAATCAATACCAGGTGTTATTCGTATTACTTCTTCTTTCTGAAATTTCATGCGTGATTGCAATGTGTCTCAGACATTGCACAGTATATTCAGTAAAAATGAATCGGCAATCATATCTAAAGAATTATGTAAATAGCAACAACAAAAGCACTGGAGACTAGTTTGAACTGGTCAAATTTTTGTTGTGCAAAAGTATGTCGTCAAAAGTTATAACAACTCCGTGTAATAATTCCAAAGGTCTGTAGCGTTCAAAACATTATTTTACACTGCAAATGAACCGTACCGTGGTTCAGTTTGATCTGGACCGAGATCACCTCTTTTGGTTGGACTAAATTTTGGGCCTTTAGTCCGTACCGTGGTCGGAGGCACATTTCACACTTTGATATTTTGGTTCAGACCAAACTGAAATCTCCAAAGGTCTGGACCTTGTTGGTGTGAAAAAAAAACCTCAAACCTCCCTGTACCAAACAGCAGATTGACTAGCCTTAGGCAGGAGTTTTATAAGCATCCTGCGAGAAAGAAAAGTACTTTAGCATTAGAGGGAAAGTCAAGGGCTTAACAAAGTATAGATTCATTATCTGAATGAAAAATAGCTGCAAAAATATTCAGTTAGTTACAGTTATTTCAATACAAATATAAAGTGTTGACTGAATAATCCAACATTTGACCAACAAACATAGCATCTCTCTCCCAATACCTTGGGAAGCCAATTAACAGATTGAGACCAATACATGCTTATCAATCAGGGTCAGTGACTGTCAACTTCTGTCACAAGTGGGTCCTGAAACATTGGATTTATCTAAAGCCCTGTACACATATCCAGTAGGCAGCTTTCACACTAGAAATTGTTATAGGAGATGTGGCAACAGTCATCACAGTTCATTGGAACTTCTTGATGAAACTATTAAGCCAGTACAGGGAAATACATTTTCACTATCAATACCAACTGTAAATATTAGCTGATACAGAGAAGTGATCCAAGCATTGCTTTAAATGAAACTTGAGTTTGGGGTCAGTGGACTGCCACTGCTTTAAATCTCTTTCCCCTCCTCTGTATTTGTTTGGAGGCAGAAAAAGGGCAGAAAATCCAGAGTGAAAGTGGGAGAAACATCAACAACCTACTTTACTAACATGTGTGGCTCCCCCTGATGTCTTCTTAAAATATAATTGATGCAGAAAAAGAGTATTCAGATGCATAAAGAGCAGTAAATTCACCATTCAAAGCAAAGCTGTTCTTGCTACCGGGGAGATTTCTCCCTCCCTCTCTGCTGCACTGCTGTACCTAACAGTGGAGTAAAGCAAGCAGAGAGAGAGAGAAGAGAAAGGCTGTGAGGCTGAAAGAGGGAAAGATGAAAAAGGAGGCGGAGTGGGAGGAGAAGAAGAAAGAGGAGGAGTGGAGTGATACCATTTAAATTGATTCCACGACCTGGGGGCCTGCATCCTGTCACGCTTTCTTGCACCTTCAATCTTTGCCATTCCCATCCAGGGAGCACATCTGAAAAGACCCGCAAGTCTTTTCCTCCCCATTTCTCTCTGAGGGTAGGTGTTTTCATCCCAAGCTATTTCACAGCCCTTCCATGGCCATCCCCCCTTCTCTTTCTCTTATCTTCCACACTGTCACAACCATTCAGCTACTGTAGGCTTCACAGAGGAGCCTGAGTTTACAGTGTTCTTTACAGAAAAACTGCTATTCTTTCCCTCTCCTCCTCTATCTTTTCTCTTTATGCCTCCATCGCTTGCCCTTTTCTAGTTTGCCATCTCAGTGTTCATTCCCTTCTCATCTCCTGTCCCCACTTTGACTTTTTCTCTTTCGCTTTCCGTTAATGACTTCTCTTCCCCATCTCACATCTCCTCCTCCCTCCAGCCTCTTTTTCTCTGTCCCTTCGCTATCTTTGTTCTTCCTCCTCGCCATATGTCCTCTTTCTCTCTCTGCCACCGACTTGAGTGCCATTTGATGAGACCTGGATTGAGAGCAGTGAAGTATCGGTGCTGTGCAGCAGTGCACCCAGGAGAGGATGTCAGGGAAGGAGACAGGCCCTCTTCACATTAAATATCATCTGACACCTAATCTGCTGCACCTTCTGCCGCTGCGATGAGGGGAGGAGGACCGAGCGGTTCCCCACACTCAAAGAACCCCCACCCTCCCCCATCTTCCCCCCTTTTGGTTGTTGGTGGAGGAAGAAGTGTCACGTAATTAATACATCAAGACAAAGGCTGTTCTCAGCCTGTCTGTCTTTGAGAGGAGGAAAGAGAAGGAAGAAATGAGGACAGACTTTTAAACAGCATCCGCATTCACAGAGGAACGAAATCAACTCAGGGCACAATTATGTCAGAGGCACCAACTGGACCCCCCCCCCCCCACACACACACACACACACAGCCCCCTCCCTCCTCCTCCTCTTCATCTTTTCAGACAGCCTGCTATCTATCGCTACATTGTCACAATTCTGCATCATATCAATATATCACATGGTTGATCTGGCAGCCAGATCATAGGTCTGCAGTTGGGATGCGGGGCAGTGGCCAAGAAAACAACCTTTTTATGATTCAACAAAGGCTGCGGGGCCTGTGCTGATGCAGTTGCAAATTGAAAAATGAATGAGAACTGACAAGTCTCCCAGGGAAATCAATCCAATAGAATAGGTTTTCAATATGGAAATCCTGGGGATTTGATCACCTGGAAATGTTTGCTGTACATTTTTTAATGTTTCATTGTTGGGAATAATGGATTGGTTTGTCCTTTGGGGTGAACAACAGGCATCATTTCAAAGGGAAAATCAACTAAAAGCACAATGAAATTTAAATTCCAACCATGTTTATTAATATTGTGGTTAAAGGCCAGAAAATCATATTTTCTCAATCAGCTTTCCTCTATAAGTGATGGATTTTGCCATGAACACACACAAAAAAATTAAGTTTGGTTATATCATGTAAGATTTATGTACTTTGTTGAATATTTTTGTTTTGTTTTGACAGTTTATAGCTGGCACTTATTTTCTCAATTACATTCACAATGCATTTCCACTCATTACCTCTCTGTACAATTTCTAGTGCTTTATTGTGCTGCTGCATTTAAACGATATGCGCATACTTGAAGTTATTCATAAAACAAGACAAAATCCAGCTCTTGTATTCTGAATTTTGCAAACATCACAGTAGGAAGTGATCTGAAAAAAAATTATTCGGGGAATTTTGAATAGGTATGTTGATTTTTAAAGATGACAAGGTTTACAGTTGCGGCCAAAAGTTCTTGCTTCCAATAACCATAATGCAATTTTGTATGGAGCTCCAGGACTCGTATTATGAAGACGGTGTTACCATTAGCAACCACAGGTGTTGCCAAATTTTGAAAAAAAAAAAGTAATCTTTAGGATAAAAACCTTCAATTAAAAACTGAGAAAATGTCATATGAACAGAGAAAAGTCAACATTAAGTTTGCTATTTTACCAGAATAATTACTTTAGCTGAGTTTGATTCTAACAGGCCTGAGTTTGACACAGATCTCACATTCAACCAGCACTCACCTATGGGTGCTGTCACAGTGGCCACAAAAATCATTCTCACTCAATTTTCAGTGAAGCGTGGTCATTCGATGCCTTCAGAGACCCGGGTTGTGCGTCTCCCTTTTCCAGCTTGATGGTGGAAACGAGGGCTTGTTCGTGTTTTTAAAATGGGTTCAACTTTCTCAGTTCATAGGACAAACACATGTGAACCCTGTTTTAATATGGATTTTCACTTTAATAAAAAAGAAAAAGAAAAAAAATCCCCTACCGCCGCTGCCAAGAAATGCTTTTGATTATGAAGACATCAGCTGCACTTACTACAGACCGAGTCTGGGCCTTTTCTTTGCTGGGAGGGTTTGATGTGTCTCGACAGGCAGGCGTGCGCTTCGACCAGAACTCACTGAGGGTGCCGACCGGCCATCTACCCAGTCAGCCAAGCCTCCCAAAGCCCAGCCGAGAGGCTGCACAACCTGAGAGGCATCAGTGTGGGAGTTCATAACAATGCAACCCGAGGTCTATCTCAGCCATTTGTTTCTGCCACTTTGGCACTTAGAGAATTGCTCTCAATCTCTTGGAGCAAGTCTGGCATTCCTGCACCCCATCCATCACGAGTCCTCTCTCCAGCGGATGGACCACTTCCACGCCTGTTCCCCCGTCTGCCTGTCTGCCGCTTTCATCAGCTGGATGCTGCCTCCTTGCACTCCCGTCTTCTCCCTTTTGCCTGTTGCAATTACCCTCTGTACAGGCATACATCACCCGGGACACTGGTGGACAATTTTTTCCTTTCTTCTGGCATGACAGGAATTGGCCGTGATGCCCAGCGAGCAGTGATATGTGGCTGTAAATGCTTCCATCCCTGCAGTGTTCCTCCATAAAACACCATGTCCGACCTCCTGAGAGTGAGTTGTGAAGTGAACTCAACCCCCGGTGACCAAACTTCATAAACTCATTAGACTTTGAAGGAGACCTGGTTTAAAGCGACACGTGTTTGTTCGAATCAAACAGTGGATTTGCCCAAGAATTTTTAAAGCTGCAAATGCAAAGCTTGAGAAGAATGAAAAATGAGTCTTCCTCGAAGTGCCGAGCTTTCCTATTTCAACTTCAATATATCACGGAAAGACTCACAGGCATGCTAAAATGTAAATAACAGCAATTGCAAATGTAGTGTATGATAAATGACACAGTATAACATCCCAAATGGCACATGAATTCATCTGAAAAGAAATCTCACACTGCTCAGAGTCTTAACTGCACAGCAAGCTGTTTATGTAGATGTCATACATGGATGGTTGTGTGGGATATTGATTGCTTGCATGGCTGAAATGCAACTCTATTTTGTAGTTAATGACATGTGCTGGTGGCCTCGCATGAGCTTTGCGGTGAGAAGGAAGACAGCACTTTTATTGGAAATCCCAAGAGCGACAACAATCCCTGACAACAATAATCGGCACTGCGACCCACCGTGACCTCTGACCTCCCTTTAGAGGGCGGAAAAGCAAAGCGAGATCTTCCATTTGGAGCATTAAAAATATCTCCCAAAAAGGCCACTCTTTCTCTCTCTTCACACACACACGCAGTTAAAGGTTAAACTCCTGCCTACAGTCACTCATTATAGAGTGCCATGTGTGGATCGGCTAAAATGTGTGTGTCTGTGGGTGTGAGACAGAGTATAGGGGGAGAGGGAGTTCTTGGCTAGTGTCGAAAGCGGTTAAATCATCGCACATAGGACCAAAGTGGCACTTATAGCACATAAACGTCAGTTGGAATGAGTCGGGTAGCCAGAATAATACGTGTGTGTGTGTGAGTTTAAGCGTGTGTGCACTTGTGTGAGTGTAGAAGTGTAAGATGCAGTGAAGGTTAAAAACGGAACGATGATTCAGTCAAGCATCTGCTCTCATCAAGTTCAATTATCAAACCGTGAAAACATCCAAGGAAGATTTCTCTGTTTTTTGCTTTCATTTTTCCTAACAAAATGGACATCTTTCAAGTCACTGAAATGACAGAACTTGTAATCATTCATCGCAGCTCCAGTTAAATATGCTTTCTTCCCCTCCCCGACAGGCCTCATCCTGCAGTAACGGTTGCAGTGAGGCTCTGGATCAGCAGGGGCAGCCGCTCACGCTGCACAAGCAGGTGATGATTAAAGGCTGACCTTACGCTTAATTAGTGGCAACTGGGAGATTTCACTGCTAGGCTATGAATCATGGGAGGGAAAAAAACAGCCGCCAGGGAAATGTTACCTAAGTGATTAGGTGAGGGGTGTAAATCAATAGTGCCGTTGACCTGCGTATGGAGTGGCAGAGGGAAGTGAGGTGCGAAATGAAGATGAAAAAAAAGGATGAAAAGACATGATTAACACGAATGACCTGCTGCTGTCTCACGGACATGAACAGTCAAGGTACTCTTACTTGGGCTGAGCGAAGAAACTGAAGGCTTCCATTTGCTTTATGTTTTAATTTTGTATGAGAGAGCTGAGATGAATAAATGTTCTTTAATTAATGATTGTCATTCCAAGTAGTTTCACAGTGTTCAATGCCACATCATGTGGAATTTCAATCTAGGTTTTTATTTTACAGTAAAAAGACAAAAACAAATTCTATGTTGAAATTAAAGTAGTGGTGCAGAGTAAGAAAGAAGAAGGTTGTAGTCATCTCCAGTGCTCGGATAAAACAATTAATCTTACACTGAGTACTCCGGCCGAAAGCTAAGAAAGGGGCTAAATGGCTCATTGAAATCTTGAGCTTTAATTGCTTCTGTGAGGCAGTTTGTTCCAAATCAGTTGTTGATGCTTCATTCCCTCTCTCTGATCTAAATAGGAGAAACTCCTCTTAATATGTAGCCAAGGTCAGGAGACGCATTAGTTATTGAGGAGTGGAAATCAATAGCCAAAGCAGTCCTTGACAATGTACGGCCGATGAATGGCTAACTACAACTTATCTGAGTGCTGGTGGGGACCTGTCCGGGTGTGTGTGTGTGTGTGTGTGTGTGTGTGTGTGTGTGTGTGTGTGTGTGTGTGTGTGTGTGTGTGTGTGTGTGTGTGTGTGTGTGTGTGTGTGTGTGTGTGTGTGTGTGTGTGTGTGCGCGCGCGCGCGCGTGCGCCTGCTGCTGCTGCTGTGTGATACCAAGCTGCATGTTGAAATCAGTAATCACTACAGTACGCCTGATCTGCTACTGGCGCTGCAGAAATAAGTAATTTTGGGAAGACAGCATGACAGATCATTACAGCAAACAACTCTCAACACATTTCAGTGAAGCACAGAGTCTCAGAAGGCTCAGAGAGTGAGGTTCAGGATTAGATTAAGGTCACAGAGTAGGTTAGAGGTTGCATTGTAGGTTATGACCACAACCTCTCTCTAATCTTGAAAGGTGACTTGATCAATAATTTTAGTTTAACTACGGAAAAAAATGATATGTGTAATGTGAAAGGCCCGTCATTCATTACATTTTTTGAGGGGCAACAGTTTTAATTTCAGTTTATTTGTTTTCCAATTTGAAAACATCTGTTATGATCCATAAGAGACAAAGACTAAAAGATCCTTACTTAAACGTAAATTATATACTTTTCACTATTGTGTCACAGAAATACTGAACGGTATTTTTTTTAGGGATCCAATGGGAAAAAATTGAGGGATTTTGTGTCTCCTCTGGTGGCTGAGAGACAATTATCAACCTGACACCGCAGATCCCCTTATAGCTATACAGCATTTTAGAGCCTTTCAGGTCATTGTTTTGGTTTTATAGTTTTAACAGTTAATCGATGTTATTTTTGCCCTCATCATTAGAGTGACCGCCTGGTGAGCATTAGTGGTGGGCGATATGACCCGGAAACAATATCTTGATATTCCAGGGCATTTCTGCAACAATATTCTTGACATTAGGACAAAATGCTGAATTTTGTTTTACTAATCATTTCAAAACATACAATTGTCACAAAATATGTTTCAGAATTTTGTACCTCAGCCTAAACACAACAGTTTGCCTTAAAATATTCAGTAGAAAATAATATTCTTTTGTAAACAAACCATTTCTGTGCTACTAAGCCACTCCCCTTTTCGGAACTAACTCCTCCCCAGGGAGCTGCTTTCAGCCATGCTTGTTGCTGCTGTGTGGAAGTTACGCATGTCACGTATGTCATACTGTTGTGCTGTGTAATAGCACGTCATCAAGTCCACATGTTGAAATATTGCCTCGATCACAATAAGATTTTTATTTAGCATATTAAAAGTAATGATGATATAAACAATATAATTCCGCACACCCCTACATAGCGCAGCTAAAGCTAAAGAGCAAGATATTTTACAGACAGAAGAGACCAAAACAGCTAAAAGACGAGTCATTTTTGTGTTATTATTCTACAGTTGGTCAGAGACACACTTTTGAATATATGCTCATGTCCCTCCATATCTCCTAAGTTTGTAACACATTTCTGACTTTTAAGAGTCTAACATCATAGCTGATGATGTGTATGTTTACAGTTTGAGCCATGCCTCCAATTTTCTAAATAAAAAAAAATACCAATCAATACTGATTTGTTACAACTGGTCTTGTTTATTCAGTGATCACTATTGTTGGTGATGATTACATTGTATTAATCAAAGTAATTGGTCACATCTGGAGTATTGGCAGCATCATTACAAACAGGTAAAACTGAAAGTGGTCTCACCCGAAATGTGTCGTAATACTTCATCGCCACTGTAGGTATGCTGTAACAAAGTGTTTCAGTAGCTTTACCCATTGAAACTGTCAAAGTCCTACCATGTACTTATCAGCACATATCCTTATTGATTGTACGTTTAACATTAAATCAGTCGAGACTTCAAAAGTCAAGCGGAATGATGCTTTAAAAAGCTCTTTTAAGCTCATCTTTTGTACTAAATGTCACATGTGCAGGTCAATTTAAATCAAGATCAATTTACTGAATCTGCTTGCAATTAAATACCAGTTCCCAATGCCCCATGAAAAATGTGGCCCAGGCACAGGCTGTGTGATTCTGTCAATTCAGGTGGAGACAAGTCCCATGTGGCTCATTTCCCTCTAAAACACACACACAGACACACACCTCCACGTCCAGTTATAATTGAATCTATTGAGCAGAAACAGCATGGTTTCTCATTGCTCTGGCGCTAATTGGGTTTTGCGTCCTTACTTTTTACATGAAACACATTTTATGGAGCAATTTAAAATACATAGCGCTACATAATTAGAACGAAATGAGGGAATGAGTGGGATCCGTGCCATGACAGCAGTGAGGTGAAATATATTTTGTACACTTCGGTTGCTCGCTGCTGAAGAAAATCATGTGTGAAAGGAGAGACGGAATGGGTCTGGATAAAAAAAAAAAACGTGAGATCACCTTGCATCGAAATGTAAATATTAGGAGACCTGAACAAGCGAGGCTGTAAGTCTGTTTAGAGAGTGGATCCAAATGGGGTCATCCATAATTAATTTGGGGAAAAGTCGGAGGAAGGAAACACGTGAAGGTAAATAATGATTAGCCCTCAGCAACATATGCTGTTACCTTCATAATCTCACTCCAAATGATTTATTTGGCAGTTGTTGTTTTGACCTGTGTGTGCTGTGTAAATGTTCAAACACTGAGGTGAGGCCAGATGTTTGGCAGACACGTGTGCACATTAATAAACAGCATGCACACACATGCTCGTGCGCACATATACAGCTGCTCGCACAAATCCACACATCCGCAATAACAACTACACACAGGCTCCCACACACACACAGTCTCACTTGACATCCACCGGGAGTTGCTGGTAGAAAGTCATTTTTTTCCCCCCTCCCTGTTTGTTGATATTTGTCCTGTCATCTCTGTGGCTTCTGTTGCAAATATTTAACATCGCGAAATGGAATTGAATTTTCTTTCTGCTAATTAAGGTGGGAAAAAAAATCTGACACAAACTGGTATGATGACACGAGTTATAGCAATAAATAGTTAATCTTCCTTGTTGGGTTGCGTATCAGGCTCACATATCAATTATCTTCCCTCTTCTGACTGGCTCGTAGTTACAGTGAATACATTTCCCTGTTATAGTTGTGACATTGCTGGGGGCTCGGGGATCTGTTTCCTCGAACACTCATTGTGTTAACAGGAGATTCTTGCCATGTGTTATGGTAGCATTGAAGCTAGTGATGTACTAAGCTTATGTGAACAGGTTATAATATCAAGGAGCCAGAATAAACTGGAACTTGAGACTGATGTAGACCAAGATGTGAGCTTTATTACCTTATACAAAATAAAACGTATCTCCAGTTGACTGGATAATCCAACTAAACACAGGGAATAATGAAGGGGTTGAAATAACTATGTTTAATACAAAAAAA
The DNA here is from genome assembly GCF_029030835.1 of Brachyistius frenatus. Lineage (NCBI taxonomy): Eukaryota > Metazoa > Chordata > Actinopteri > Embiotocidae > Brachyistius > Brachyistius frenatus. The sequence goes on along the minus strand of NW_027210643.1, from coordinate 1,758,823 downwards.
CAACAACAACAACAAAAAAAATCAAATTAACCATAAATTAACAACCAAAAAAATAAAGAATGTGGGTCCAAACTGCACCGTCAGGGAGGCTGGTGAAAAGTAAGGTGTACAACAAATAAACGCCATTGCAAAACAAACTAATTGGAGCTAAAACAAACTATTTCACAGCACTACAATATGCTGAAACTTGTATAAAGACTGCCACCATTTTGTTCTCCCTGGCAGCCCAACCACAGCCACACTGGAAAAAAATGAAACAGAAAAACAGCCCAAAATGTTTTTTTTTTTTGTATTAAAACAACTAAAACCTAACAAATGGTGGAAAAATAACAATTGATTAACAAATCTTTTATTTTGTCTAAAGAGTTCAAATACACAGTTCATCTTTATATTTGTTCACAAGTAAAACCATGTTTTTTAACAAATATTTTAAAACAAAGGGAGCCTACCAAAGTCACTGCTAAACAAAGGGGGGGGGGCCTCAGCTGGAGCTCAGGTGTGCAGGAAAGAGGCCCAGGTGAGCTTCCTGCCTCCCTTTATAGCCTCTCTCCTCCCTTCCTGCCTTGGTCCTAGTGTTAGACAGGTATCTGCCTGTCCACACTTAGACTTGTTATTTGTTGAAATGGCTTTAACAGGGCAAATGGTAGCGGATCAAAACATGGCTTCTAATTGACATTGTGAGGATCTTTGTTTGAGCAGAGAGTTATAGAAAGAAGGAAAAGGATCATATTATCACAAGTGTGTAACAAATGAATACCTCAAAAATATTCCTCCTCTGAACTGAATAAACTATATCAGTAACCTTAACCATTAGCTTTCATGGACTCCAGCATATCATGTTCTATAAATAACATGTCCATGTTTAATAACCTTATACGACCCTCATGAAGCACTTTAATAATAAGAGCACCGGTTATTGTGGCAGTTATTGAAGCTATATGGTCAGAAATCTGGGTCTGCTAATTCTCCCAGTTATTCATAACTGCTGTGGTTGCATCTGGTTTCTCTCGATTTTAAATCAATCCATGTCATGATTCACCCTGAGAAACAGCACGGCAGCTCGGAGGTCCACAAAGAGCTCATGTATCAGAATCTCCTCTTCTCCTCGGCCAGAAGATCACAAGTACAGCGCTGTAAAACTTTGCGAGCCAGGAAAGTTTTTGTTTAACTGTATCCAGAATGATTCCCCTAGCTTGAAGACATTTTACATCAGACATTAGCGCCGAGGCAACGCAGGGGGATTTCAAGGAGCTGGCCTTGTTTCGTGACAGCATGAGTGCTTGATGAAATACACTTAAAATAACTGAAATTGTTGTACAAAGAGCCAGTGGGCCATGTTTATTTCTTTTCTCATTTTCTAATTCCTCCTCTTACTTTACTGCACATTTGTTCTGTGTTAGACATCAAAACATCCATTTAAAAAGTATTAAAAAAAAAAACATCCACATGATGCTCATTAATTATTCTTCAAACATGACCACAAATCCATTTACTGCTGTACGAGTCACGGTGTTTCCCCACTTGATGAAAATGTACATTTGAAATATAGATATTTTGAACAGCATGCTGATTAACTACAAATACTTTGCTTTGTATTTATTCCCTTAACATCAAAGTTACTGCTTGGATATATGTACCGTACACTCATGATTATCATGCTGAACACAATTACAAATCAGTTATTGACAGTAATATTGCACAACATTCACATTAATTAGGGCTTTATTTGCCAGTAATGTGCAGTACATGACACTATTTATTGTTATTGTTATTATTATTATTGTTGACGCTCATGCTTTTATTGGTAGTTGCAGCAGAGATGCAGACAGGAAATACAGGGAAAGAGACGGGGTATGAAAGGCAACATTAGTAAACTGTATCATGGATGTGGCGGTTACGTGGTGGCTTCATCATTAGGCTACCAGTTATAGTTAATAGCAATAATAGTCATAATAAATCTGTTAATTTAGTGTTTGCAATACAGTGACATGAGCAAATATTTCACAATAACAGCGGTGTATCATTTTATTTTCTTATATCTCATACTATTGCTTATTTATCATGTAGGCACCACTTTTCATCACTATATGTTCACTCTGTATTAACTATAGACATCTACATAGCTATTAAATCATATATCATCAAATGTACTACACAAATCATTTATACAATCTCCTGATCCAGTTTTTATATATATATAATTTTTTTTTTTTTTTAAACTGTATAGTATTTTGTCCATAACTTAGTTTGTGACCTGATTACAGAATTTTTGTTGGCCTATTTGTTGTTATCCAAATTGCTAAATATAGGGACTCCTCTCAAATTTGTCAACAGTTTTTTTTCTTCTCCTTTATAGATATACCAGTAACTTTGAATGAATTTAATGTAATTATGAACTTTAAGCAAATTGTCCAGTATTATAGTGAACAATGTCATTGAAACAAATCCCAATAAAATACCTGGACTGGTATGTGGACACTAGTTTATTTTCCTGCTGTAAAGTTGTAAAACGCACCAATTTGCAGAGAAAGTAGTCCCAAACAAATCCACTATGTATTTAACCTTTGCTAACAATTGCAGAACCCTACTTTAAGAAATTTCGGAGCCTGTTTTAGAAATTAACCTATAATCTTGGACTAGTTTTTAAAAGATGAATCTTCAGTAGGAACAAATTAGTTTGGGGTTTGAAGCCACAGGGGAAGTAAAGTTTTACAAAATTATTGGTGACGGATTAAAGCACATTTAATTAAAGTCTTTTCATAGGAGCTGTTAGAAATAATAAGTACAGAGAATAACACCAACTTCATCCATTTATCTTTGGTGGATTCTTCTTTTGATGGTCAGCAGAGTGTTATCAGAATTACAATTAGACAAGTGGAGTCTTTCAATAGTGTTTCAACACTGCTTCATGCTGTAGAGTTCAGAGTTTAGGACGAACGGTTCCATTGTACATATAAAACAAAGAAACTTGAGTGACTCTCTGGAAGCCTTGAATCTGAATATAACATTAGCCTTGAAATTAGTTTTGAATGCTTGTCTGCTGCATAGAGTGGGAAAAAGAGCATGCACGACTCTGAGGCAATAACTGGTCAGATTTCCCCAAAGGTTCTGACACCAGCACTGAAATTAATTGCACTGTCCTGAAGATGAATAAAAGCATTTGTGCTGTGATTAAGTAAGCCTTAGCGCTCCCCTCCCTGCAGGCCTGAACCAACATTCAATAAGCCCACAGCAGTGCCTGCCTGCCTGCCTGATGGACTTTGCTTTCACACAGCCGCAGAGCCTGACAGGAAACAGAATGCCTACACACACACACATTTGTATTCTTCTCCTGCAAAGCTCCCACATGCACATACAGGCAGAGCCCCCCCTCTCAACAAATACACACACACACACACACACACACACACACACACACACACACACACACACACACACACACACACACACACACACAGATCTCTGTATTCATGCCAATCTACATACACAAAGATTCAAAGTAAATGCAAAAACAAATACCGGCCCGTCATTTGTCAAACGGCAGAAGCAATAACAGAGTGCTTGGTATGTCTGAAAATGTGTGTGTGAGGTGGAGAGGCAGCTGAAGCTCTGAATGAGGCCATAAATGACGAGCTACGATAAGAGCCTGTTTATGATACTGTACGTGAGATCTGACTGACTGTCACAGAGAATGGCGCTGTTGTGTGATCTTAATCGTCACCTTGGGTGACAACAGGGCTGCAGAGTTTTATGGCATCTGGAAGCAATAAACTGGGGGAACGATAGCTGAGCTATGATGGAAGTTGCGAGAACTGTTGGGATATATTGAGGTTGTCAGACCTTTATGAACACGGACTTCAAATTTATGACGGGAATATGTTCGGAAATAACATTTTAGATTTGTTTTACTGTTCGATAGATCTTCAAGGGTACATAAGGCTGTTTGAAAAGAGAGAATAAGAGCATGTAATTAAGAAAAAAAGAGCAGATAAACAGCCCACTGCAGTGAGTCATTTCTTCCATGAGCTGTCAGGAAGTCTGAGTTTCAACAGCGGTTTTCTTCTTATGTTTTAGAGCTGTTTGGATTGCTGTGTTTTGATAGTTTGGCATCTTCTTACCTGGATCAGCATTAAATCCTATGAGCCTGAGAGATTCACTCCCTCTGTTCACTGCCATACATTTGATTGGTCTGGTCAACTTCACATTTCACTTGACAGCCAAAGTCATTCGCGAGCAGCCTCTCACTCACACCATTTTTCTTGTTTATGTTAAACTAATCTCCCTGACAAACATTGTTCCACTTTTCCACTTCTCTTACGGTACTCTGTGAACATTTTTGGGCTGCTTTAGAAGCCTTTTACTACTTGTGTGACAAGCAGCCAGGACCTGCGTAGTCATTACACAGAAACTGTTTAAAATGCTTCTCTGTTATTCCATTATTTCCACCCTTAATATTTGGCAGTGAAGAAAGGAGGTATGCGATATTGAAGGCATGCAAAAAGGAGTTAATGTCTGTCTCCATTTTTAAGGAAAGTCTAAAAGCATAGTTTTGGGCCCGCCTTGCACTCAAAGCACTGACATTTGCTGACATCCGTTGTAATATCATCTATTTTCAGCTTTTAAGGGCGCTCTCATTTTCTAACTCTGTGCTCAAAAAAAACAAAAAAACCTCTGAGATATTCAGCCGGGCTTACCCTTGAATTATCCAACTGATCTCCACCACTGGGTCTCTACACATTTGGCTTTAATAGACACACTGTGATTATCTAATACAGTGTTTTTCTTTTAGAGGCTGGGTTGGGACACGGTTGTAGTTCCAGGGACTAAACAGATTTGCAAATTATTCTTGGAAGATTGCTGTTTTAGCCGCTTAAAATTCAAAAAATGAATGCAATTAAAGGTAGGCAGGTTCATTTCTGAAGTGTAGACTCTCAGCTAAATTATATATTTGCTATATTTTCATGCACAATGCAATTTTTGAAACCTGAGTGAAAACATATGCAGCCCAAGAGAAAAGGCTTGAAAATCTATTGAGGACAAAGTGTTACTTTGTTTTTCAGCACATTTCAAAGTGAGATTAAATTGTTTTTGCTTTTCTGTTGTATTTTCAGAAACATTACTGATGTGGCCTGGGGGACACTAAACACTCTTTTGTTCAGGCTGAAATATGTAAACAAAAACAGGTCAAATTGCCATGAAAGTTGGTGCAGACATTGATGGTCCCCAGAGGATTAATCCGGCTGACTGTTCCTGTAGTGCCTCCTTAAGGCTGACATTTGTGTTACTGACAGGAATTTAACTACAACTGCTGGATGGGCATTCGTGCTCCTTCAGGATTAATTATATCAACTTTGGTGAACTTCTGACTTTTCAAAATGCAAATTTGCCCAATAATTTGGTTTAGGGCCAAAAGCCCTGCAAAACAAATGCAAAACATTCACATCAGTCTCAGCTGTGCTTTCTATTCAGTTATTAAATCTTAGCACGTGAATGCAATAAAATGAGATGGTGAGCGAGGTGCATATTACAACTGCTTAACATCGTCATTGTTAGCATGTTAGCATGCTGACATTAGCATTTAAAAGAGTATACAGCCTCACGGAGACACTTGCTTGACTGTAGCAGATGAATACTATATACTAGTTCTACACAGTAAGCATACATGTAGTCAAACACTTTCACTCTCACTTCACAAAGTGAGGAAATAAAATGTTTGCTGTTCCCTGGATCCACATCAGTTTCTGCATTACTCTGCAAACTCAACACTTCCTGGATCTGTTTCAAATTAAAAGCTTTCTAATGCAGACAGAAACCCTCCATTTCTTAAAGAGGTTTTTATTGCAGGAACATGTTGTGACTGAAATAAAAAAAAGTAACAGATTGAGAAGATGAAGATTCCAGAACAACCGTTGAAAATATAATCGTATTGGTGACTTTTTGAATTAAAGTAAAGGAAGATATATATATATATATATATATATATATATATATATATATATATTGAAGTATTGACAAGAGTCAATAATGAATATTTCAAGTGCCAATGGGTGCACTTGTGTGTACATGCATCATAGGTGCGCTACAGTACTTTCTCACCCTTTCAAAATAAATTGACAAAAAACTACACAAAACATATAAGAACTTCTCTGTCATGGGTATATTTTATATTTTTCAGCAGTGAGCAGCCTTCCATTTCCTCTGCCCTTTGGATTGTGTGTCCACTGATAGCACGCTGACATTTTTGGGGGGGTTTATTATGCATGCTGTTGATGCTGTTTCCATTACCACCATTAAATATCAAAATCTGCAAAGACTCAGTGTGTTGCTTGGATTTGAGATGTGTGTTTTCAGCCACTGAAAGAGCATTTCTCTGACACGAGATCAGCGGCTCTCATTTGTCATACAGTTATAAGTTTGTATGAATGTAAAGAGACATTATTTAAATTGTACATACAACACTGCAGACAAACCACAGTGGAGACCGACCGTTGATCCGTCTGTACATCTCTCCAAACAGTATATGAATGTATAACTTGATTTAAGAATAAAGTGTTGAGCGTTCGTTCCCTCTCTGGTGTCTCCTCGTGCCTCTCGGCTCTCCAGTGTGCACTTGAGGAGGAGCTGCACTTCACTCAGCCGTGACCGCAGCCTGAGAGAAAGCTGCCATGCATTTCTCCTCTGCCCTCCTGATGTCACTCTATAAACAAAAAAAATAGTTCAGTGCCATGTCTGCATAACCAGACACCAGAGTAGGTGTTAAGAGAAATAAGTGATAACATGTAAACAGAGACGTAGATTCAGAATAAGGACTATTTGAAATGATCTGCTGACGAGCCCCTTCAAGGTAAAAATCTCTCCACAGTGACACCCACAGCCAAACCCGTAAGTTATGACGTGTGGCGAGACTTTTTCTTTCAAGCTGTGATGAGGCGTAGCTCTAACCGCTGACGTTATTCTAAAGCTGATTGCATTATGATTGAAACCATAAAGGTGGTCTTTACAAGGTGAGGCATCTGAGAATGCACACATGGAGGCGAGGCAGGAGTGGAGGCACTCCATCCGTCAGCAACCTGACGGTCTGCCTAGGTGATTCATGGCAGCCATTTTGTGTCAAAATCTCACCACAAATCAGTTTGCCATGAAAAGGTAGACTGACACTCAGTCCGCTTGGAGACAGCCCGCACGGGAATTCTCAGATGTGTGTCGGAGATGTAGAAAAAAACCCAGAGAAAACTCAGTTCAAAAGTGCCCCTCACAAAACTCATGTCCGTTTGCTCCACTCACCATCTGCGGTTTCCCTGCAGTTCTTTAATAATTCAGTGCGAGGAGTCAAAAGGCAGCCATGTTTGTTTTACTGATCTCCGTGTTTGTTACCTTAGCACCATGCAACATCATCGTCACGCACACAGCTTCCAGTACAGTCGCAACATTATTTGTTGGGTATGAACAGAATGGAAAAAAAAGTGTGACGTCACAGCATTGCTCCTGTGCTGCAACCAAACGAACACTTGAATTATTTCCATTTGAAGTCCCCCCACCCTCCCCCACCCACCCACTCCGTTTCCACATTTTGTTTTTTTTATCACTTCTCGAGTTTTTAAGTGTGCGTCGTCGCCCCGGTTTCCCCCCGTCCTCTCCCCCTCTCGTTTGAAATGTACCGTTGGCAGAATAATGGAGAATTACCCTGTCTATAAAAAGCTCCTGAAGTCAGGAGGTGCGCCGCTGCCAAACGACACTGAAAGCAATTACCGTATGTTTCAACACCCTTTTCATAGGAAGGGATCTGTCTCGAGGGCCACTCACCATGCGTATGAGACTCATTTGGTTCACATTACCATATCCTGCCTCAGCGCAGCCGAGCCCCGGCTGTCACTGCCTCGTCTATTCAGCGTCTTGTGTGTGTGTGTGTGTGTGATGGCCGTGTCCTTGTATCAACAGAGGGTAAAGGAAGAGAAAAAGAAACATGCATACAAACATGTCTTTGTTTTCATTTTCCTGGAATCAAGCGAGAAGACAGTCTCTGCTGCTCTTGTGACCCGACGTGAGTGAAAAATGAGATTAAATAAAGGAAGGGTGATGGTGGTGGTGGAGCGGGGAGGTTCTCTTCTTTGCCATTTTGGTGCTGTCGGGGAATTGTGAATTCAGTAGATAAAGGTGAGCCTCGCCGCCTTCCGCCTTCTCCGAGAACAACGCTATTGTTGAGTGTCACAAAAGGAGAATTCTCAGTAAAACGCAGGAGAAGATAGTGAGATTTGTTTCTCTCCCGCTGTTTCATCTCCCCAGATATTTCCACCGCCGCCTCCCCTTCACACACACACTCCACTTTCTTCCCTCTCGGTCCCCTTCTGGCGCTTGAACTCTTGTGTGGGTTTGCTGTTAATTGGATTCAGATTGCGGAGATAATACGGTCTTATGCGGAGCGCTGTTTGGCTCGGGCGAGTCGGGTTTTCCCGAGCTGGGGCCTCTGGTTAATGCAGGCGATAAAAGTACAGTAGTCACACAGACGAGGAACGTGTGAGGAAACAGTCTGCTGTGCATCTGCGCGGCAGGCGGCGTAGCCAGCGGGGGGGGGGGGGGGTCAACCAATCATTAGTGCCCTGGGGATGATGTCATCCCGCTGCGCGCCGAACGCCACTCAGCTCCTCGCGCACATGTGTCCCTGCCTCGGAGAACGCATCATCGCTGCCGTCCTGCTGAGTCAGCTGGGTGTACTTTCTGTGTGTGTGTGTGTGTGTGTGTGTGTGTGTGTGTGTGTGTGTGTGTGTGTGTGTGTGTGTGTGTGTGTGCTTGTGTGCTTGTGTGCATGTTTGCATAAGTAATTCTGACATAATATGAATAAAAAGGAAAGCGCACTAGAAGAAGCGTTTGAGGCTGTTTCTGCCACATGTCTGAGCTCGAGCTGTCAACTCACGATCACTTTAAATAAAACTCAGGCTACCTGCCTGGACTGTCACCGTGACAGCTCTAGAATGTCAACAGTAAAGTTATACTATAATTGCAGCACTCACGCACTTCCTACTTGAGAGTCCCAAGAGGGAGGAGAAAAGACTTTGTTTCCATGGTTTTTCTGTTTGTTTGCGCAGGCCGTCCGACTTTTGTATACTTGTTTATGGCATGCGAGTTTCCGTCTTTCGACAGCAGCCAGGAAAGTATTGATGCAAATAAAAGACAACAAGAAGAGCTGAAAGTGAAACAGAGAAGGATCCGCGAGTGGCGCATCAAAAGCTGGGCATTTATCAATTTCCGGCAAAGATCCCTGAAACCAAATCGGAGCGATAGCATTGGAGTTCAGAATTGACCCGAAACACGCTGTTACCCTCCAACAACACCCCGTACGGTCGTTCTCTAGAATAATATTTTCCTTCACAGGCAAAGGACACGTTTGATCACCCCTTTTATTAGAGAGGAGGCCCGCCTCAGAAGTGCCTCGCTGCCGCCCATTCCCACCGCTGTCACTGTCTGTCCGTCTTCGCCGCCGCACGCTGCGCAGCCTGGCGCAGCAGAATGAGGGAAAAGAGTCCACACTCGAGGGCTCTGATGTGGGATAAAGTGCCAAAAGCGGCCCGCGGTTCTTCCATCCAAAGAGTCATATTATGTTCAGAAATTGGCTTTCCGCAACGAAGGCGCTCTCCTCCTTGATCAATAAGACAAGTCTCTCCGTTTGTGTGAAGCCGCCCACACGCAGGAATGTGCAATGCACGGAAAATCTTACAAGAGGTAATTTCTTCACATCTGCAGCAAATGGGCTTGGAAAAAAAAAAAAAAAAAAAAAAAAAAAAGGCTCTACAACTTTTGCAGTTTTTATATTTCCCCTCATTGATACTTTTATAAGTGCACAGGCTTGGCAAGCAAATCCAGCTTCCCTCCTCTGACTGTAAAGGAGAAAACACCACTTAAAGTCTGCCGTCTTTGTTCAATGCACCGAGTCGAAGCCTCAGACGACTTGCAGCCGAGGTTAGGTCGGAGGTATTGTTTACAGGGCGAACTCTAAATTCCAACTGCATTGAGCGTTTCCTCTGTTTTTGAGCACGGCTTGCACATCTTGACCATGATGAGTAGAAAGTGCCATCGTACCCTCAGATAAACTCTTCAGGGACAAGTGGTCAGGCTTCCTGCCTGCATTGTCCGAGGAGAGTATCCTGTTTATTGCCGCTGGATGAGCCTCAGAAGAATGGCTGGGCAGCACCTAAACTCCTAGCGCAGGTCATGCATTGAATTGGGACTTTTAAAGCATAAAACGGGAGCTCAAGTTAATAAACAGATGTCTGAAAATGTCTCTTGATAACTGGCCAAAGTTCCATTGTCTTTTGTCCCGTAGATGATTTAAGGACTTTCCTGTGTAGACATTTTTGCTAAATGTTTGTAGAATTAAAAAAAAAAAAAAAAAAAAAAAAACCTCCTGTGTACTCATTCACACAGACTCTTTAGGAGGTAAATGTTTATCATGGAGCATTTTTCTTTTTGAGCTGATTGATTACCGTTGTTGAATTTACAGGAGAACGTATTATAAATCACTGCTGTGCTGACCTTTCCTTATAAAATGGGAATCAAAAGGCAGAGAGCTGATTTGGACGGGAGCGCTGAGTGTAAACCATAAGACTACTTTGGCCGGAGAAGTCTGTCAAGGCATTTTGTCGGACATGAATATTACAGTAAGGCGGTGATGTAAAGCAGCGGACGGTGAAGAAAGTTGTGAGTTATAGCTGTAGACAGAGCACTTCCTGGTCCCTTCCATATACGAGATTACTGTCATTGATGAGCGCAGCACTGGGCTTCATGTGGCCTTGTTCTGACTAAATGGATGCTGTAAGTAAGTGCCTATGAAAGTCAAACCATCACTCCACTTAAACAGGGAACTTTTTTTGTGCTGCACAAAATTGCATCGATTCTTGTTCAAATATTATGAGCAAACAACGCTTTTTCTTCTAAAAAAAAAAAAAAAAAAAAAAAAAAAAAAGCTAAAATGTCTCTACTTGGAGTTAAAAAGTCAGTTAAAGCAAAAGTTTCATTCTTGCTGTGAACTAGATGAGATGATTGATCCCATCCTCATCAATATGAAGCTACAGCTTGCAGTTAGCTTGGCTTAGTACAAAGACTGGATGCAAAGGGACTACCTGGACTGACCCTTTCTGGAGGCCACTGAATCCATCTACCAGCATCATAGACTGAATATGAAAATGGAAATAGTTTCCAGGTTTGAAAAGTGAAACCCATGCGGAAGTGTCTTGAAATGCAATACCACGCAGGGCCACGAGGGGCTGTCTAAAAAAAAAAAGTGAAAACCTCTTTCATGAAATACAAAGTCATTAAATATCATCTTCAAGTCATTCTGGTGTAATTTGCTAAATTCACTCCTCATCAGTGTTGTGGTGGTCCATCTGAAAATAACTCACTATTTTGAATTAGTTATAGGCATCAAAGAGAGGTTTGTTTGGGGCACGTGTGGTTTGATTGACATGCAGGGCTGCAGTCGGGTTTCCTGTAACTTTTGGCTCCAAAAAAAACCCAAGATGGTAATGGCCAAAATGCCAAACTGGATGCTTCAAAACGGCAGTTCATAAACCAATGGGTGACGTTATGATGGGTTGCCACATGACCAGCATTTACACATTATATTTAGTTAGCAGCCAAGTGTAAGAATGACAGCTCAGAGCTTTGAAAGTCACCAGCCAAGAAATATGTTAAAGAGCTTTGAAGATGCTGGTTGGCAGATTTTACTTTCAATTGACCGAGACAGGCAAACTTTTCCAGTCTTTATAATAAACTAAGCAAACCAGCAGCTGGCTCCAACAGCACATTTACAAGACAGACATCAGAGTGGTATTAATCTTCTCTTCAAGAAATGACAGATTTTTTTCTTAAATTGAGCAAATTCCTGTGCTATGAAAAACCCAGCACTGTGAGGTATGTTTGATTTGTTAAACCTGTACTGCTCAGTTCCCTTGAAGCTCACCAGTGATTCTGATGAAGATCAGTTCTCTTCAACCCCTTGTGTCGTCACATACTATGTTGCCAGGCCTACAACTGGGTTTCCCACCAAGCTCCATTTTTAAAAATAGCCTTTGTGAGCAGAGCCTGCCATGTTTCAACCGAGACTTCGATCCACGCTAATGCTACAGTTTTTGATAACAAAAAAGAAAAAACAACAACAAAAGATTCTCAAGCCTATTACTTCAAATGAGGTAAACTATTTGACAGAGATTATACTAAAGAGAGGCTGCCAAGCTGGAGCATTAACAAAGGGCAACTTTTCCGCCGTGCATTTTTCACGCCAACAGCACAAAGTGGAATTGGTTTCTGAGCTCCTAATGCACCGGTCTCCCCTGTCAATGGGTGATTAGCTGAAAGGACTTTCATATTATGGCCAAAGTTGCAAGGCCCCTTTCAGACGAGAGTCTCGTAAAAGTTCGGGAGGTTCACTTTTCTCATTAGGTTGGAGTCAGCTTCGATTTCCTGTGTGAGTGCAGAGTGGCAGGCCTTGGGTGACTGTTCTAAATGTAAATCATGGCTGAATGGAATTACACCGACAGTCAGACATCTGTATTTTAATTGGCCCCCGGCCACTGCCCCCCTTCCTCCACTCCCCCACCCTTTCCATCCCATAGCAACAGGCTCCCACAAAAACACTAATTTATAGCCCTGGCGCAAAGAGTACACCCCCATTTGTGTGTGCAGAACAAGGGGGGAAAAAGAGCCTATAGCCTACATGGCAAAAACAATATTTAGCAGATGAGATCACTGCTACCATCTCCATTGTAGCATCAGCATGACGAGGCGGCCTGAAAATATTTCACTTGGCGACCCGCTGTGGGTTTCCGCACTTTTCGCCCGGATGGGTTTGTTTTGAATCGACGCCGCTTATTTTCACTATGGGCTATCTGGCAGTGGGCTGCTAATTGTGTGGGGATCTGGACAGAATGGTGTGTTTTGAGGAGCGGGATTATTTGAGTCTGTCAATTCTTCCAGTGAAGTGTGTTCAGTGGGCCCGCTGTCTAAGCAGGGTGGTCACCCCGCAGTGGGAATATGGAAGATATAGAGGAACACATTAGGATAATAGACTAATTGAATCATGAGGAGATAAAAGAGATTCGGGCTGATAGAGGGATGTGAGTCATACTTGAGTGCAGTCATTAGCATGTGTAGTAATCCAGATGCAAACCTCAATGCGTTGTCAGTTAATAGCAACAGGAAACCACAAGGCTGTGTTGTGTTGAAGATGTGCTAGAGATGAGCTCAAGCTGAGACCTCTGATGGATTTATGGATAATGGGTTTATTGTACAAGCTAATTGTTCGAGGATCTAGGCTGCATGGTGCGTTTGGAGAAAAGGGATTATTCCGATCAGTGCATCCTACACGCGGAATGTGTGGCTGGAGTCCAGTGCACAGCTTGGGTGTACGGAGGACAGAGAGTCTGGACGGAGGGACGAATGGGAGGTGGGTATGGGAAACGGAGAGCAATGTGAAGGCAGAGAAAGAACCTTGCGGTCTTGCTGCAGGACCATCTGACATCCCCCAAAAAGCAGAAAGAACAGTGGATGTCTCAAATTTGAGCAGAAGGCTGCTGAAAATGCCTCAAGCAGAGACCTCGGCTGAATTTACAGCGTGGGAATAATTGTACTATGGATTTTCTTTTGTTCGTGTACTTTCTTTTTTTGCTTTTATTTATTTCTCCTACGTCCCCCCCCCCCCTCCCTCTAATCTGCCATTTGCCACAGGATTTACATCCCAGTATTGAGTACACCCAGGGAACCACTCAGCGGAATAAGTCCATTACTCACTCAATTACTGGAACAGCATGGCCTGCTGGGTCGGGTTTGGGGAGAAGCAGGAAGGAAGGTCTTGTGGCTACTGGAGGGTTTTTAGTATGTCAACGCTTTTGGCTAAATTCAGCTCCATGTCTTTCTGCAGCTCTTTCCTACTAACCAGGAAGCGGTGCGCACCATGTATTTAGGCCGCTTTGATCATTGTCTCGTATAGGTTATTTGTCGTTTAATTTGGTGCTACGCCGCTATGCGGTGATGAATATTAACATAATATGCCCTTCCCTAGGCGTTGTGTTGTTTTTAGCTGTATGTATTTAGATACTTTAATTACAGAAGAGAACATGTGATTTATTATAGAGAGCAGCACATGCTCCATTCCTCGGGGCAATGGGGAACAGCTTGCCATTGTTGCAGTCTGTGGGATACTGAGTAGCGAACACACTAGGGTCTCTTCTGTACTGTATGTAACCATATATGGAACAATCACTGGTGAAATTATTTGCTTTGTGCGGGAATCCTCTGAGAAAAGGCACACACACACACAGCTATCCGTCCTCTTGTTTATTTCAGCGGCACAGCGCGAGGGCTATCGAACACCATCTTAGCTTTCATCTTCATATCATGTAGCCGGGACTTCCTCTCGGTTAGTTTGTACAGACATCTGGTATTGTGGACTTTGGGTCAGGGGCCCTGCTCAGGAGAAAAGATGAGATATTAGCATGTGGAGAAAGAGAGGGCGAGAGGTAAAGACAGACAGGAAGGAAAGGGAAGAAGAGAAAGTGTGTGTGTGAGAGAGAAAGAGAGGCGAGCACATGTGCATTCGCACACATGCCGCATAAATCATCACAGGCCCAAAGATAATAGAAAATGGCAGTCCCCGCAGTCTGCTAAATCAAGCCACTGCTTCCTCAGTCTCTTCAGTAATTGCGGAGAGTGCTGATCGGGTTGTTTTGCGGCGGCTACGCAGAGCTAAACGAAAACAGCCAGGAAGGAACAGACAGGCTCGCATCGTTCTATGACTGAACTTTAAGGGAAAAGGCAGAGGTTGGGGGGCAGCTGTGGTCATCAGAGGGTGGAGCGAGGCACAGAGATTGCTTTGGGTTGGGCTGGTAGCTGACGGGGATGGTGTTTGACGGGTGCTGGATGCAGACATTTGTAGAATCAGCAGAGGTGTCGGAGTCAGGTCTGACAATGGTTCGCTCATCCTGACAATCTGGAAACAGAAGCTGCCCTCTTTGTGTAGCTTAACTGTCCATAATCATTCGTCTCCATGTCCACCATTCTTTACCTCTTACCATTGACACTCATCACACTCCAAAAATCCATCAAACTTGTG
The DNA here is from genome assembly GCF_029030835.1 of Brachyistius frenatus. Lineage (NCBI taxonomy): Eukaryota > Metazoa > Chordata > Actinopteri > Embiotocidae > Brachyistius > Brachyistius frenatus. Next base: position 1,743,723 of record NW_027210643.1, on the reverse strand, counting down.
TATTGTTTCGGCATTGTGTCTGTTAGCCATGCCAGCAGCAGGGCGATCAGCGTGGCGACGCCGATCAGCCGACTTAACTGCTAATTAGTAAATGTTTGCATGAAAACATGCTGAACTAAAGTGGTGAACTCTGCTACCATTTACGTTACAAACATTTTAACGCTCCATATGAGCAATTTTGAATAGTTTTAAGAATGATTAGGCAGGGTAAGGGTACAATACAGTGCTGCAGTGGTTAGCACTGTCGCTGCACAGCTCGAAGGTTCTGGCTTCGAACCTTTCTGTGTTGAATTGTGATGTCCTCCTTGTCTCTGCGTGGGATTTCTCCAGATGTTCCAGTTTCCTCCCATGACATGTGTTCAGATAATTGATGGTAAATTGACCGGAGTTATGAAAGTGAGCGTGCATGGTTGTCTGTCTTTCTGTGTTGGACGGGAGACGTGTCCAGGGTGTACCACACCTTCACCCAAAGTCAGCTGCAATAGGCTCCAGACCACTGACTCTGTTCAGGATGGATGCTTAGATGAGCTTTGTCTTAGCCTATACTGAGTAACTGTTTGCTTTAATTTCATCTGACTTTTGTTTTTCACTGGAAAAAAAAAAAAGACAGGACTGAGGATCACATCACCCTAAGAATAATCTTTTCTTTTAGCTGTGTTTTTCCCACTGACAGTGACAGTTGGCCTTCAGGAAGGAACACCCTGTAATTTCTTCCCATATCTTTTTATCTGTTCAGTTTTCTCTTCTTTTTTTTTTCTAATCCCAATTTTTAATGGAACGACCAGTTCTACTCTAAACAAAATATTAAACCAAATATTTGCTGTGGTTGGAGGACAGAACATGAAACTTTAGATGCATCTCCCACTGTTTTGGCTTGTTCATGTGCACTTTCCTGCTAATTACAACATGGCCGAAAGGCTGCAAAAATAGGAATCTATTCACGGATAATAACATCAATGGCCTCAAGTCAAAATTGCATTAACAGATTTTTTTTTTGGTCATTTGGTAGGTGGAAAAAAAAGTTTTCAACACTGAAAAATGATCACTTTAGAACGCTGGGATGTGATCTTGATTACGCATCCAACACTAATGTACCAGCATTAGTGTTCACTTGGAGTTGTTTTTCTGCCTATTGAAATCCAATATTCAACTTTTTCTAAGCTGCTGAATGTTTCACTGTTTTCACTAGACAGTTGCAAACTTTCTGTTTTTGAGGGGTAAATAGGTATTGTACAGTGTGTTTTAAGTCTTTTTCACTGAAAACATTTGCTTGCTGAATCAAAATTAGAGCCCAACTGATATGTTTTCTGGCTGATGTTATCAGCCGATATTGTCATATCGCAGATATATTGGTATAAGTGTAAATGTTGGGCAATATGCGCTGAAATGTAAACTTTTTTTCAGGACATAATGTAAAAAAATATGATTGGAGTAAATTATAAATCGTTCAGGCTCCAGCCAAAACAGTAAAGTAGTTGCTAGTAATTAAACTAAAACACGTTTTAGAGTTGAGGGGGAACTGCTGTCTCTGTGGGCTTTTCACTATAAGCAACACTTTCCACATACTAATTGTCATTTGAGCTTTTTTTTCTATATAAAAAAAAGATGTAACGAATGTCATGTAATCTCTTGAAATCTCCTGTTAGATTATATTAGAAGAGAAATGCATTCCTTTGCTCTGCCACTTTCCCACATGATAAAAGGAGTACATTATTTTGTCATGCATTTCCCCCCACAGCAGTTTTAAATATGATTATCAGTACAAGTGTTAATATTAATAGTAGTAAGAATATTTTGGCCTTGTGGGGCACATGAATTTAAGGGCCTTTACATCGGTTGCTGCCAGAATGAGAAACAACACGCCGGCACTCTGCAGTCTGTCTCATCTGTTACACCACAGGGCTTCAATCACCCGCTCTTAAGCCCAAAGATTGAGGCTGCTTAGAACATTATTCCTTCATCCGATTGAAAGTTGGGACAAATAGAGCAACGGGCTGGAGTGGGGTTTGCTCCCGTCTCCCCTAAGAGCCTGGATGCAAAGACAATTACTGAGTTGTGGGCACAGAGATGGGGAAGAAAACCACTCGTAAGTCCATGTGGGATGTTCTGTCTTCGACTAATCTTCCCTTTCCCAAGTAGGCCACAGTCTTTCTGGAGAAAGTCAGAGGAGCTGCAAAGAACTTTGCCATTTTCTTGATTCCATGAGATTTTTTTTTTTTTTTTTTTTTTTTTTTAACTTCACACTGTTTTCAGCCCCAAAAGTGGAGAGTACCAAAAGGCTGCTGTAATCAGAGGACTTTAAACAGCTATTGTGTATCTGAGACAGCTACCATGTGTCACATTTCTGCCTTGTCTTGATTATAATAATGGATTTAACAACAATAGCAGCAGCCTTTAAAAAAAAAAAATCAGCAGCAAAGTCCATGTTTGTTCGTGCCTACGTTTGACCTGCACATGGGAAAACTACGAATAACACTCATTTATTTAATCACAAACCAATTAAAAAAAACACGGGGGCTCAAAACCATGTGAATTTGAAGAGTATTAATTTCCATGTCACTGAGTCTTTTGTTCACTATAAAGTACATCTTGATTAATGTGAAATGACAGGCTGAGACAGTCTATGTGGGCTTCAGTTTGAGCAATAATCAAGTGGGCTGAGACTGACCCTGGCACCGAGGCAGAGAGACTTACAGCTGCCCCCCCTCTCCTCCCCGTTTTAATTACAGGCTAGACTTAATTAAAAGTTTCTGTGACATTTCTTAGTGGCTGGTGCTCACATCAATTAAAACATGATTCCTGAGCCTCAATCCAAAGTGGGTTTTTACATGGCTATTGAAGAGAAAATGTCAGTTCCGTTTACTAACGCCACATCATTTCTGCGGCTTGTGTCACATCGGTATCTGTGGTTTCTTCTCCCAGGAGGGCAACATATTGTGACAGAGTCAGCTGCAGTTGTTTGTGATGTCAGCTTTCATGGTTTTAATGTACATCTGAAAGTGATGATCCATTTTTGGTTTTGCGTGCTATCAATCACGTTTCCATTTCAAGGCCCCTCATGTAAAGTATGTTAACATTTTAGGGTGGAGTTACTGAATAGCATCTTCAGTGGGCTTTCACGTACTTGGGGAAAGAAAGTGAAGTCACAGCCTCCATTACTGATGCATTTCAAGATCTCAACTTCAAATGCATCATACTGAGATCTACAAAATGGCCCCTCCCCTAGTCTGACACTCCTTATTTTGAGTCTAGGAATAAATTTCTCATCACAAGGAGTGAGAGCCATTCTGACAAGGCACTCAATGCTTCACATATTGGAAATCCAAGCCATCAAAAAAAGGTCCTGGATGGCTATTTCAGATTTCAGACCCGATGGGAGGCCTTCAAATAGACTCAGAGTGAACATGTGCATCGCTGCTCCACCATCGATGGTCGACAGACGTTTTCAAGTCTCTGCACAACCTAATTGAGTTAAACTATTGACATTATACTTTATGAAAGAAATTATGTTTCCCTAATGCATTTTTCCTGTACTTATCCCATGTCCATGGATACTTCCGCCTGTTTTGGAGGTAGACAGCCTTTTTCTTGTGTCATCAGTATTGAATTGATGCTCTCAAGGATTTTATTTTTCTCTGTATTGCAGTGCTGAGTTTAATAACAGCAATATCAGTTGTGTGACTCATTTTTCAGAGAATCTGAATTTATTTCATATAGCAATAATACGGAGGATAACTAAAAGGTTATGAGACTGTTCCTGTTGCATGCAAACGGAGTGCAGCATATTGATGTGTACGGACCAGGGGGAAGCAATGACCTTTCTAAGTATTTCAAGTTTTGCTGCTTGATCAACATCAGTGTCTGAGTTACATGTGTTTTTGAGACCACTGGTCCGGCTGTATTAGTGATTTCAACCCGAACTTGAGCCGAGAGTACGCAACAAATTTTCTGTCAAACTCAGTTAATTAGCAAGAGACACTTGAAAAGCTTTAGAAAGCTTACAGCAATCAAGCAATGAGCCTGTGTTTGAGTAGGTGTTTTAATTGGCATTCGTATTTCAAGAGGGGCAAATCATCACTGTCCTACATCAACAACCAGATGGGTTTTCTTTGACATTAGCAGGGTTGTGCACCATGAGTTTGTCTCCCAGGGTCAGACTGTCAACATCCAGTTCCACTGTGACATTTCACTTTGAAAACGTTGAAAACATGAAAAGGTTTCGTACTCTCAGCAACACAATCGTTGCTCCCCATCACGCCTACTTGTTGGATTTGACTCCCTGCAACTTCTTTTTGTTTCCCCAAACTTTGATGCAAGTTTGATGTGCACTCTTTGCTTCCCCAGTTTCAGGTCAATGGTGAAATGACAGACGCACATGTACGAGCGGTCACATAATTGCATGTAACTCAGGTGCTGATGATGTTGATCAAGTGATGTAACTTGGAATGCTTACTGACGAAGGTTATAGCTATCTCCTGCTCTGTGCAGGTATGGTGGTGCCGGTAGAAAAGTCAGGGGATCTTCAAAGATTTCAGACTCATCCTCTGGGGGAATTTCACGACGGTCTAGCCAGTGCTGGTTGAGTTATTCTACGATAGAAAACCAGAAATGTTAGCCTTATAGTGTCTCTAAATAGGAAGTCAGAGGATCAACAAAGTCAGTAGGCAACATCCCCTGGGGACAATGATCGGTATCAAAGTTTCAAAGGAAACCACTGAACAGTTGCTGAAGTATTTCAGTCTAGGTTGAAAGGGAGGACCATCAAACTGACGGACCAACAATAGATTGCCAACCAAAGAACCACGCTGGTAGCGTGGCTAAAACAGGAATGCAGGAATAATCTGGTTGATCTGCCCTGAATACATTTATATGTTGAAAAAGTGTTTACGTTAAGTTTGAAATGTATTTTATGTTCTTCATGTGTTAAATGATTAAGAATGGTGACTTTTATTAGGATTTCAAGGCATATGTGAACATAGTAGCTTAATTTTTCATGGCTATGTATGCGATTATGCTACTCTCTTAGTTGACCTTTTATCAGTCTTCAGATATTGACCTAGTGGTCAACAATATGAACATAAGGCTGTTTGTATTAATCTTTTGTTCATATTGTAGTCAATTACAATGTTTTTGTATTTTTTTTCTAGTTTCACTCCAATTCAATGTTGTCAACCTGACTTATTGTTGTATGAAGTCATTAAAGGAGCAAGCACGCTCACATTCTTGGCTTTTGAAAAGGAGTTTGGCTGGCTGTTTATCTATGTTAACAGTTTGGAGGTAAAACACATGGGGAGAACGGTACTTTCAATGGTTTTTCTTCAATACTGTTATCATGAATTAGTCTAGCTTCACCCCATTATTGTTCACAGCTTCAATCTTCACTGGGATTTTAGTCTGGAAACCTGGTTCGCATTAACGTTTGCTCAGCCTCTCTGAAGGGACAAGCAGTCAGCGACCAGTGGAGCTGGCTAAATATGATAAAGTAATTTCAACAATAACAGCGCCGGGACCTTCAGCACACTACAGACATGGCCAGTACTGATTGGTTAAAGGCTGCACCGATGATCCAATGATTCAACGGCTGGGAACAATCTTCAGTGGATCTTGGCCAGACCCATGTATTCAAGCAGTGAATTTGGGTCAGGTAATACCAGCCTAATGCTGAGCATAATTTCAGTAATATCACAACTGTGCATGTCACAGAATCAGAATTTATTCGACATGCAATGCAGTATGTGGTGGAAATCCTACTCTCGTAAGCTCAACCAGCCGTCACCCTGCGTTTTCCACAAATCACCTGCTGATACTAGACTGTAAAGGCAACACAATCTGACATCCAGGGAAGAAACATGACTATTACAGAGCGGTTAAAGATGACAGGCATTTATTTCAATGTATTACTTTCTTAGTTGAAGTACACATCAAATTACATCTCTACAAGCAGTATATCACAGCACTCTAACTAGTGCAACATTAGTCCAACAGTTCAAAGTGTGTAATTAGTAGTAGAAAGTTACTGGCTGCAGAAAATTTACAGATGAAAGCGAGTGTGGTCTCAGAAGCCTGTGAAGGACTCCAGGGAGAAGAGAAGCACTGGGCTTGTGATAAGTTTGGGCAAGTGTGTAAACAGTTTCAAACCTCAAGGCCAGCAGCCCTTTGGTAATGGATGCTTAACCCAAACAGGAGTGATGTACTCCCTGCCCAGAAACATTGGAACCAGCTGAATTAGCGCAAGGACCTCTGACATACTAATGTAAATAAGCGAGGGGCAGGATTTACAGAGCACTTCTTTTTTTTTTTTCTTCTACCTCTGAAACCACTCAGAGATCAAGAGGAGAAATTTATGTCCCCTTGCCTGCTTGGGAGGGTGGGGGAAGAGGAAGCGCTGCAGAAAGTAACCGAGTGTGCTTCATGAGCAACAAGGAGAAGGGAAGAACACCTTTTATCTGATCTGAGTCACCGTCAGTAATGAAGCAAACCAAAAGCTTTCAGAAGGGAAAACCATTACGGATCAAAGCGAGCTGATGTTGAATAAATACATGCTGTGTAGAAAATATCCTACCTCTTAAATAATAGCCTGTTTAGCTTTCTCTGCACCCGTTTTTATGCACAAAGACCACTTTAACTGTCATGAGGAGGACAACACAGCCTGTGAAAACACTTATGAAATGTCTGCTATGGCTAAGTCTGATGTCATTTTCAGATATAGAATTTGTAACATTACTGTCTTCCTATATCTGTTACAGCACTGTTGGTTTGTAATTTATGTAAATGTCTGTTACGGCTTTAAGGCCTGCTGATCACCTCATGAATCAGTTCTTTTCAAAAGAATGGCTGTGGTCGGTGAGGTTGCTCATGGTAGCAGAATAAATCTGCAGTAATTAGATATCTTTGGTTAACTTTCACATGAGAATTGGTGTTTTTCGCCAACAGCAAGCCGCCTTTATAGTGCTGACCTTAGTGGCTGTGATTGTCCACTCATTAATTGAAAAATGCTGAAATGTGTCACCAAATATACTTGGGTGATCGTCAGTATACCTGGGTGACCCGCATAGGTAAAGTCTATGTATGGGAAACACTGGTCATAGTTCAGGCACAAATTATATATTAATTCTGTAAATTACTCAATGATTACTCATTTATATTGGTTAATAGGTAGTCCAACATGCTGGGTAACTCATGTTATTCAGTTAAAATGATTCCACAATTGCAAGTTGGACTTTTGTTGACTATATATTAAATGCTCCTTTTTAATGTCCCCTTGTCTAAGAGTCATTTTACTCAGCTGAACACCAAATAAGAGGACAGAGAACGTTTGTTTGTTATCTGAACGCAAACAGACCAAACACAGAAGTTTGTGACAGTAGATTTAAGCATCAGTTCACCAGTGAGTGTGTATGATTCACGTCATTGATTCCCGGTTCGTTCATAAAAAGGCATCGTGAATATATGTTGGATCTAAAACAACAACGCCTCGTTTGTTTCCACCTTGGTTTGGATCATCTCAGCTCCATCTGCCACGGTTTTACAGAGGACAGTTGTGTGTCACAGTGAAAGTCTGTTGTGAGAGTACATTTTGGTGTGTACTGTCCCCAAAGAAGATTATTCAAAGAGAAAATGTTGCTCACTTATCACCCACAGCCCAGCAAGAACTCTTGGTTACAGCAGTATAAACTGTTGTCATGAGACAGCAGTCAGTGGAAACAGTGTGAACTTACTGTCCAGTCAGGGAACGAGCTACAAAACAGCTCTCCGTGTGGGCTTCCCGCTCGGTGAGTCAGTGACAAAGTCTTTATCTACACATGATAGGACACAATGCTCGAGGCAGTGTTTAGAGTAGATAGAAATAGTTGGAGAGTATTATTATGGAGTTATTTTAGTTTTCAGTACTGATTCATTTAAAAGTGTTTAAGAGACATATTTATTATACTGCTCATAATAAGACTAAACATTGCGTGGATTCAATCTGCTGCAGCCTTTTATATCACTAATAATCAGTGTTACATTTATAGATTTGTGAAGAGGTGGAGCCTCTTGGTAGTTTAAACCAAGCAGCAACCTACCGTCGCCCACTGGTTTGTCAACAGCCATTTGTAAGTTGAGGTTTCAGTGAAGCCAGAGGATTTTAGAGTCAGCCCCTTTTGGCCGTATGTGGTGTTGCATCTTAAAGACCCTGAAGCTACATCAATTTTTGGATGCAGTCTATGGTTTAAATAGATCGCACTGTTTTTATAGGGGCAACTTCTTTGATAGAATATTGCTGCAATGAAAACTGTAGGCACTTTGCTTTGTTTTTGGAAAGAGATGCTGCTGTTGATTTGTTTTAAACATAAGACCATTCACATATGTACTGGGGATTTGTCAAAGACAGACATGTAGTATGTACTCTCCTAAACTATGTTATATATCCAAATGGTCACATAGCACAAGAGAAAACATTTGTATTGATTTTTTTGAATTTTGATTTATGTATTGGTAATTTGTGTCAATAAAATGATTAAATCTTTGGTTCAGGAAACAATGAAAATCCTACAATCTACAGTAATTTACAGGCTCAGTTTAGTACTTAGCCAGTATATTCATTAATGTCATCAGATTTGCTGTGTGTTGCCTTATTTTATATGTACTACGTGATTGGATGGTTTCCATGCCTGCAAAGTACCAGTACAGTCAATAATATAGTATTAAACCGCCAAAATGTAAATCTCCCTATAATTTGACAGGACTGAAAACGTATTGAAATTCTACAGAAGAAACAAAATTTGGACTGGAAATCTGTGTGCAGCAGCTGATTTGTTATTCTGTGCTAAATGGCATTATAAGGCTACCATAAAATCAAAATGGCACGTCAGAAGATTTGAATAATTAAAGTTATCACTGCTGTACCATGTGCATAAACCGTGTCTCACACTGAGAGGGGAGTCCCAGCTCATGTTTGGATCCTGCTGCTGTAGATGTAACGCTGCCAGAGCGCACAATAAAGGAGCTCAGACACTTTTTTTTCTACAAGTGAGGAAATAAAATGTTCATAGCTCTCTTTGGTTGACATTTGTTTACTATGTCATACAAAAGAGCCAATAAAAACAAATTGAAGGGTCAAAGTTGACATACTGACATTTAATGCGTATTGATTGATTCACAATGTCAACTCAAAGCCGCGTTTTGATCTGCTACCATTTGTGCTGTTAAAGTTACTGCAATATGTTGTTAAAACAAACTCAACACTTCCTGTATCTGTTTCAGATTAAAAGCCCTCTAACATTTTAGTAGACAGCAACCCTTAATTTCTTAATAAGGCTTTTATTGTGAAACATGTTGTGACTGAAATCTGACACTTTACATGAGTAATCCACAACAATTGTTGAAAATAAAAGGATTATATTGCAGACTTTTATTAAATTGATAGAAATAAACTTTGCTGAATACTATATTGTAAATTTGCCACCAACAGTGGCTACACTACCTTAGAAATAGCAACAATTTTCCCACCGTGTATGCCCTTGTTGCACGACTTCTACAAATAGCACTACACCCATAGTGATAAGATATTTAATAAATCAAAGGATCTCCATCCTGCATGTGGTTAGTTAGTGTGACACAGAAAATATTGGATGTTTGAAATCAAAAGGGATTAAAGTTGACTACACTCTGACACTAACTCCAATCTGGATGTTTGGAATTAACCTGTGTAACCCTACTGTGTTGAAAAGTGACTTAGAAATGGCCCTCGATCTGACCCTGTGAGTTTGCCATTGAACATTTTAGGCCATATTGTTAAATTTACATATGGAGATATAGATTTTGAAGGGGCTTGATATAATAGCTGCAGTGGCATCATCTGTCACAGAGTTAGAAGACAGAAAACAGGAAGGCTGTAGTAAAAGACAGGACTGAGTTGCATTGCAGACAGTGGAAGTTTTGGTCTTTTTTTCTGCTACTTTAATTAGGGCCCGAGCACCGATGGTGCGAAAGCCCTGTTGTTCCTGAAGGAATTAATCTTTTTCTTCTTACGAAAAGTGATTTGCCTTTTTGGAGGCTTTATCATATTCAAAAACTCATGAAAGTGGATACACATATGTCTCCCGGCGAAAAATTTCGTATTCTAGTGGAGTCGCAAGTGGGCGTGGCCAAACGGCTCGAGAGCGCCCCCTAAAGAGATGCCCCGGCGGCCACATTTACCTAAATTCACAAAATCCGGTGGACATGTGTATCACACCTAGACGCACAAAAAAAGTTACATTTCACCATTACGTCAACTCGACATGAAGTCCACCATTTTGAATTTAGTCGATTGTTACACGCTGTACTTTGTCGAACTAGTCCTGGGGATTTTGTCGCACCGACTTGAATTTAGTTTCTATGGATAGATAAGATGTTTGGGATTAAATCTTATCCAAATAATTCATTTTCGTCGATGCGTGTGCCCGTAAAGAGGCGGCCATTTTGAAGGCCTCGCCATGAAACTACAAGTTCCTTTAAATCTTACGTACATGGACCGACCTTCTCCAAACATCACTGGTATGATAACAGCCCCGCCCTGAAGACCCCTGTGTAGTAATATTCGCCCATAGTCATAGCGCCCCCTTGTGGTCACTGGAAATGACACTTTTCATACTTTCACATTCTACGTCGAGCTGGTTGATCCCATGAACCTAAAGTCGGGTCACAATAACCTAAACATGTAGTTGATGATATATTGAGACATTCGTTTGACTTTGTCAATGGGCGTCGCCGTGACGATGCGGCAAATTTTTATGTCTCGCCATGACACAGGAAGTTGATGTTTAAGGTGAAGGGATGCTTGAAACCTCACGAAACGTGTCACATACATTACATCTGATGTGTTTTGCGAGTGGGTGTGGCCAAACGGATCGCCAGTGCCCCCTGCTGGAGACAGGAAACGAGACAAAAATAGCAACTTTAAGCGGGGGTATGCGGTCTCTCGCGCACTGCACGTCGGGGAGACGGCTTCGGGGAGGCGGCGCACGGGAGTGCGAGGGCCCGTTATCACTGCTTGCAGTTTTAATTTTGAGATCTAATCTTTAAATGTGTCTCTCACCACTTCTCCAGCTTGAAGGACATGTAATGCTTTTATCACATTTGTGCCCCCTCGGTGCCCTCTGAGAGCTCATGATGACAGACCAACAGTTCTATTACACAGAGCAAAGACTGGTGAATGATTAGTGTATGTGGATCCAGTATGTATGGATGTGTATGTGTGTGTGTGTGTGTGTGTGTGTGTGTGTGTGTGTGTGTGTGTGTGTGTGTGTGTGTGTGTGTGTGTGTGTGCATGGGCTTCACCGAGCATGTTTTAAGTCAAGAGGTGTGCGTGTGTGTGTTTCTTTTATCACTCGCTCATGGCTCCCTTTTATTTTAAGCCCCGATGACAGGTAGGGAGGATCAGAGCTGAGGTGGTGACTCGCAGTAAAAGAGAAGACGTGAGAGGGCATCCGGTGCTTCCTCAGGTGTCTCATTCATTACTCAGGGATGTGATGGAGAGGCAACAAATGTACATTGAGTTGAAATATATGCTTAAAAGTGAAAGTTGTTACAATGTTTTTAAGCACAAAAACGTGTTCTAATGACAAACCATCCCATTTGATTTGCTGAAATGTAAACCTAACTTCCATTTTTCTACGTGGTTGAATCCAAAGGATAATTTCAGTTTATCACAGCAACAATTATTTTGGACCCTCATTTCAATTGACCCCTACAAAAACTGGAAACATGTTGTTAGTTACAGATGTCTTTAGTAAAGACTAAAGATTAAGTTATATCTGCTCATTTATACCTGAACATTTCACTCTTTCTGTAGCTTTTGGGGATTCTTTTTTTTTCCACTTGAAGCAAAAGTTACTGTCAGCATCTAATTTCAGTCCAAAAGGAGTAGTAGTCGTGGCTCATCTGCAAAAGGGAGTAACACACCACACACCTATATCGGAATTTCATGTGCCCTGCAGGCCATTATTCTGGTTACCAGCAGATATAAATGGAGACTGTTCAGTCCAACTCTGCTGATGTTGTTGGGTTTTTTAAGTGGTATGCCACCCTGTCAGCCATTTTGACAACAGCTTAGTTAGCCAGCCTGCCTGTGCAGAGAGCAGCTGTGCACAACCCCTTGAATGGGGTGGTGAGTTTCCAGTTTGCAGAGACATCTTGACTAAAAATGAATGTAAATTGTGTTCGATTGATAATTTGGCAACTTGGCTGACGTCAGACAAATATACAAAACCTTTGGATCTGTGTTATAAAGTTTGAGAATCAAGCAAACTGCACGAGTTTCCCAGGAGAAACAACACAATAGGAGTACACTGAGAGAAACCTGCAAAAAAAAAAAACGGGAGTGTTGACAGGTATGGCGCACCTGACTCGTCTCATTGGATTGCAGGTCCTCGGGTCCCTCGACTTGAGGTCTGTTGGCAGTAAGTTTTCACTGAGAGGGGAGCTCAAACGGTTTGTTAAACCTGGAAGGTCATTTAAACCTTTATGAAGATCTGATTGCTCATTACCCACCTGACCTCTTTATACCGACCTCACCGTTTTTATGACAGCTGGAGATGGAGGAATAAGACATCCCTCAAAACCTGGATGTCTGTCAGTTTAAGTTGGGGTGGATTTTGCCATTAATGATGTTATTGAGGAACTGTTGAAATTGGCAAAAGTACTTCTTGTTGTTGAATAAAGTAAACTAACACTTATCATTATTAGATCTTTCCAATTCAATGTCTGAATCAGCGCAGGCTTTAAATATGAGTAGTATACTATGTCACGGGACAAGGTAGAGCCAGCTGATACTGTTAACCAATCACTGTAGTGGACCATGACATGGAACATTTGGTGAAACCACTGCATTATAACAACCCTTCTTTGAAGCACAGTACGGTCAGATCATGTCATCTTTGATAGAGGATTGTAATCTTCTGAACAGATGAACCCAAAATATGGCTTTTCAGATTCTGCACTTGTTTCACAACAAGGCACCTGTGGCATTGACAGAAACGATTATTTTCCACTAGAGCTGAAGCTGATACTTGCCTCTAAAAATGAAGATGCCGTGAATGTCTTCCAGATGATATAACCCGTGACGGGCAGAATATATGCACTGAAGAGGTGTTTTTGATGTTGGAAATGTCACTCTTCAGCTCGATGGTTGCAGATGTCTCCTCCACCATCTGCTTCAGACAGATATTGCGACAGTGTTCGCCTCTTAACATGAAAAGGACCTCTGAGCATCCCGCACTTACCTACTGAATACTCTCAAACAATTTTACTTGCCTAGAATTTCTGATTCCATTTTTTTTCTGCAATCCATGCAGTGCTGCAGAATGGCCTATTAATTTAGTCTTGATGCAGCGGCAGTGTCAATAAGGGCCAATACTAATACGGCACAGAAAATAGACAGCCCGGATTGGGCTTCACAGTTATTAATATCATTTCTATTGAGCTCCCCAGGTACCCAGATGGGCATGTTAGCAATTTGGTTGGTAATAACCTTGACAACCACCACTTAGACCGTATTAGACCTGCTGCTATGTCCGTCTAACCCCTTCTGCCCAGCATACTGTACCTTCATTAAAACATTCCTCCGTGGGCATGGTGTTTTTGTGTACAAACCAGTTATGCACATAAAACAGTCCAAAAGTAAAGATGATGAAGGAGATTGTCTATTAAAAAGTGTAATGTAATCAGCGATGGAGGACAAGCGACCTTCTTGTTCATCACAGAAGCTATGTGATAGTGATGACTCTTAGCTGTCCTCGGCTGAGTTATGGCTGGACAAGAATCATTCTCCGGGGTTGCAACACGATTCCCAGGCCCCCATCCTCCTCCCTACAGGATGCAGAGGTTAACAACGAGTTCATAATACGACCTTTCGAACAGCTTAGTCAGCACACACTCCCTCTGGCCTGACCTGCGCCTCCTCCTCCCTCCCCGTTTTCTTTTCGCTCAGACGGGAGGTTTTCAGGGGCCATCTCTGATCCAAGATGAAACAATGTTCCCACATCCTCTACCATCGCTTTCTCTTTGTACTCTTCTTTTGAACTCACCACGGCTTTGACCGTCCTGTCCCCTGGACCGTTCCAGGCCAAATCCTAATCTTTTTTCCCTGCTCCTTCGAGGAGAGAGAAGGGGAATAAAGGATTTCCTTTCCTTTCCAGTTCTTATCTTCCCTCTTTCTCTACTCCAAAACTAACAGCACGCTGAAGTATCCAAGTTTTCCCTTTGTATTTTTTGTTCTCAGTCATCCACCATGAGTTTGTCTATAAAACCTCTATCAACCAGTGACCTGTAGCCACATGGACAAGGCCTGCCAAGTCCAGCTGGGCGTGCAGAGCTACCCATGGAGTACATTAAAGACTAGTAGAGGTCAGCTTTCCTGAACTCTGACCTTGGTGAACCACAATATCTGATTCTTGTTACTTTGAACTTGCAAGAAACGAGAGGATCGGCATTTTTTTAATTTTTTTTATTTGTTGTAAGATGATGAGTTTTGAACCTACTGTTTGCTTTGACTTCAGACCATCTGCTTTAAAAATACACTGTCCAGTTGATTTGGTCTCCTCACCAACATGGGTTATGACAAAAATAATTCCACTCCATCGATATCATTTTGTCGTTTCTGCGAGCAGGCTTTTCTGTCATTCGTGTACCAATATCATGCCAGCAACATCTCAATTTAAAAAGCAGCTTAAAATTGACGGAGACTCATCACATCTGGCCCTAAGCTGGCCCCGTGAGAGCCGTCACAGGAGATTGCCCCTGAAAGCTACCCTGCACATGTGCTCGTACGACGGCCGCACTGTAAAGATCTCAGTATTTCCAAGTCCGTAGAGGAAAGAGACAGCATTGTTCCAGCCCTTCACCCCAGGGGAGGAAGAGGGATCTTTTACACGGTCGTGGTTTTACTGTAAAACATCTCTCTTTCTGCGCTGACTGTCAGGAGAGCATGTCTGGGATTTATTGGCAGCCGTGGATCTGCAGATGATGGGCGAATGCCCCTCTGGAGCACAGGTCTTGTAAAAGGCAAAGGCCGGAATACCCTTTTGAAACTATGTTTATTTCTTTTGCATGTCTTGTACGATGACTCTGTCTCTCTCTATTAACATCCTTTTTTTTTTTCCCATTCAGGCATGGCCTGTGTGCTTTTCATGTGCTCTTTCATCCCTTTTTCCTGAGCTGTTTCTGAATAAACACGGTACTCACTGCTGGATTTGTCCTTGACACTCGCTGTGTCTCCTCAGCTCATGTACATGTGGTTGTTTCTTTAAAATGTCAATGAGTCTCTGTTATGTCCCCATATAAGCTCTTACCCCACAAATATGAGTTATTTTCTCAGAAGAAAATGTTCTGATTTGCAAATACACATAAGATAGCCAGAGGATGTGGGCCGACCCTCTTAGCCTGCTCGTTATACAGATATTAATGTATAACCAGTTGAACAGAGAAATCACCCTCAAGAGATGTAACCACTGTAAGCTGTCTGTGCTTCTGAGCCACAAAAAAAACTTCAGATCTGTGGAGCTCTAATGTAGTGACCAATGACAATCTTCCTCATGACATTGACTCTTTTTTTAGTTTACCCTTTCATACTCATCCAAGCAAGCGTGGTTTAGATGATGTCATCCAACCCCATTAATGCCTACAAATAGTGCAACAAGACTCATGATAGTCTGTCACTCTGAGTAAGAGTGAAGTTCAACCAGTAATCAACTGAATGCCATAACTTCCTGTAACAATTTAAAAATTAAAAGACGTCTTTTCAAATTAAATGCCCTTTAGCATGTCAGACATGGTCCAGCCAAATGCAGTATGTTGTGAAGCGATGAGGAATTTGTGAATTCTTCAATTAAGAGTAGTTGGAGAGGTGGAGATGGACGCAGCACTTCATGTGGAGTGTAATGACAACGCAACTTTAACTTCGATTATCTCTTCAACACTTCTCCACACAGACAAGGCACTGCTCTGGGAAGCTCAAGTTGTGAAGTTTCCTAGGATATGTGCTACATCTGTCTGTGATGAATACTTGCTGTGCTATTTAACCGAGAAGAAGAGGAGTGACTTTGAATGCACTTCATCGGGTTCGAAGGGTTAAAAAACAGTTTGAGTTTAAAACAATTCCACTTTTGACCCATATGAACACATTTACATTGAAATACCACCACAAAAGTGAACCCAAGTAGAGTACTCAAATAAATATTAGTGTGTGTGGATGTGTGCGTGGACGAGAGAGAAGAGGACACAGCTGAAAGGACAAAATGAGAAAAAGGAAAAGATGGAAGGAGAGAAAATAAAGGAATATAAGAGAGGAAGAAGAGGAGGAAATGAAGAAGCAAAGACAGAAGGGAAGGAAATAGGAACAAACAGCAACTAAGAAAAAGCAAAACGAAAAAAGTTATAAAAGTGTTGAAGGTAGATGTTCTGCTTCTCGTTGGGGTTGAGAGAGCAAATAAATACTGTATCAGTTTGGTCAACATGTTTGACTGCTGTCTCTAACTATGTTTAAAGGTTCAGAGATTTCTGCCTTTACTCTGCTACAGTAGAGATGAAATGAGCTCACACCCTCCCTCCCCCTCCCCCACACACACACACAAAAATCACTCCTAAAAAATTCATTGTGAGCGACAAAGCTGAATTTCCATAAATGACCTCCTCTTCAAGTTTGTCATTTCAATGCTCATTTTGAAGCAGAAAAAGTTCACAGCACTGTTTTGCCGTTTCAGGCCTCGCTGCTTCTTTAATATCATCGTTGACTGCTGCTAATAATAGCTCTAGTTTGAATTATCATCTGCTTTTTTAATATTTAGTTTTAAAGGTGATGACAGACTTTGATCATTCAAAGTTTTACTGAATGTAAGAGGGCTGTGAGACATAACAAAGAGAGAAACACTTTTTTTTTTTTTGCAGACACAAATGCATAATTTTCTTTCCCTCAAGAATCACTCCTGCGACAGTGACACAAATGTGTAGAAATCTCAGTGGGCCCACTCAGCAGTGATCGAGCATGGGACCAATCACTCAGGGGGGGTGAGGATTCTGCAAAAAAAAATTCTTAAGGTGAAAAACTTAAAACTTTTGAAGATGGATTACAGCAGCGAGCAAAACGCAACAATGCATGACTCAGAGCTTTTATAGTCAGATGGTTTTCTTCAAAAGATGCAAGAAAAAGAAGTTACCACATATTGAAAATGAGATTTTAGGGAAGTAAAGAATGAGCGAAAAGATAGATATGCGGTAGACCAATTTGAGCCCTTACATTTTTGAGCTTCCTTTACACGACTGTATCAGAAATATTAATGTTTCATGTCATTGACAAATCAATACAAGAAAGAGGCTATGGAAGGCCATTGGGCCAATGACATATCATATTTATGATCTGTTCAATGCATTACATAAAATATCCTTAGTAAACCGTGAAGATCTTATTTGTCTGTTTAAGCACTTCAGCAGGCAATTCAACAGCAGGAGTTAATGAAAAGATTTAAACAATACAATCAATACAATAACATAATTTATTTAAACAAGAGCCAGCAATGTGAAGTATTATTCTGTAGAAAGTGTAGATTACTTTCAAAGCTATCCATCCGGAGAATAAATGAAGCACGGAAGAAGTTTTGAATGATATAAAGCTACTATAAATATGTTTTTTTACTCAAATTCAATCATGTTTTACTCTGCACAAGTTTGACACTGACATGGTAGAAGAGTCAATGTACTGTATGTCGAACAAAGTTGTTAAAGCATAATGAAGAGAACTGTTAATTAGAAAAGTTCCAGAAAAAGCCTAAACTTTCTTCTTAAACTTTATATTCTTAGCAGTAAACTTCCATGACAGTGCATGCAACATTATTTCTCCACGTCTTGTTCTGGTACAGGTGTTAGCATGCTAAAGTATTAGCACAGTGGACCTAGCAAAGGCTGGTGAGGATAGCAGTGAAAGAAGTCCCTAATGGGTCCAAGGTGTTGGATCTGAAATGGAAACCACCTGAACCAAATGTGCATACATACATTTTTTTTTTTTTTAAAGGACAGACCCGATACAACGAGGACTCGAGCACAGCCGGAACCAACCCAAATAGATCTGAGGATAATTAGACTCCATCCAAAATGTGTTCAACCCAAACAGATCCAAACAGAGAGAGAACATACTATCAATCCAGTGGGTGAATGCACCTGAAATCAGCTGCAGGAACTGCTGTATGTTGAGAGGTGAGCACAAGTAAATTATGTAAACTCAAAGCTCCCGATGCATCTCATTTATTAACAACACTGATGAGGAGCTATGTGCTCAAAACATCACTAATGCTGTGTTGTTCTTAAATATATTACTTCGGGAGCTTTGAGTGTGCCTAATTTACCCTCTAACCATTAAATAAATGGCCTAAGCGGCCGTGCATGAATTGCTTTAACCTTTTGTGCGTAAATGACGCAGTGTCACAGTCTGTCGTCTTGCATGGGTGGTTAGATCACTTAACCAGATGAGTACATGAAACGGCTTTTGACTTGTTACCCTCTGATGCATAATTTAAATGTAATTAATTTGTAGTTAGCCTAAAAATATGGCTTACTGACCCAAAAACAGTAAAACGAAACCCTCACTGAGCTGATAAGAGTAGACTTTGAACCCACTCCAATTCGTGTGCCAGGTCGGGTCCCGGCTCCACAGAACCGGGTCTACCAACAAAGACCTCTGAGCTGTACGTCATGCTGTGCAGGGGGTCTTCAACTTTGAACAGCATTTACAACTGGATGCTGTACTTCAGCTTTATTTATAACAACATAAAAGCAGATAATATAAATAAAACAGATGTGACAGAGGAGGTCTGTTACAGTTCACAAGAGGGAGGAGGACCCCTGTATATGACACAGAGGCAGTGCGTCAGAGAAAAGAAAGCTTTACTCACAAACAGGATGGTTTACAGGAAAAAGGCAGGCAAACGAAAGCATGAGATACAGGCGGGAGGGAGCACAAGCCAGTAATTAACGA
This sequence comes from Brachyistius frenatus, assembly GCF_029030835.1. NCBI lineage: Eukaryota > Metazoa > Chordata > Actinopteri > Embiotocidae > Brachyistius > Brachyistius frenatus. The sequence continues at coordinate 1,724,738 of NW_027210643.1, read as the reverse complement.
CATCCAAAAACACAGACAGAAAATAAACAGGAAGATAACAAACTGAACTCAGGTAAATTTTTGCAACTTTTGCAATCCAACACAACTGTGAAGACACAGTTGGACACAGAAAGCAACGGGAAGCTGAGCAATGGTAGGAAATAAATCACACACTAAAGGTGGGTGACTCCAAAACAAAACAATCTATGCTCCAAACTGGGTATGACAAGGTCAAGATGTAACTCATACAATGGACCTGATTTCAGCTAACACAGCACAATTTAAGAAGAAAAAAAAAAGGGAACAGAGAGGAAACAAATTCTAAACTAATAAATTCAACTTGACCGAGAAAAAAAAATCACTAAACTAGGGAAATAAAAGGACCTTGAATATGAGCCAGAACGGGCTGCATCTGAAAGGACTTTGGTTCTAAAAATATCACATTTAAGATTTCAGTTTTCCTTTTCAACATTCACATTTGATACCATTTCGATTCGAAAAGAACATCAGAAGGAACTCTAAAGAAGCTGCTCACTTGTTATACTGAATGGATGACACCGCAGTGTGTTTGCAGCAGTTGTAGATAGCTGAAACATTTTCTTGTGTAGCACTGATTGATAGTGGCTGTCTACATTTGAATGCAGTTTCCATCGTCTACATTTGACTATAAACATGAAGGCGTATAATTCATCAAAGAATGCATGGGGGGGAAAGCAAGGTAGGTTCACACTGTTCATATAATTCCTCATTTCTAAGATTTTGAATTTTAATATATTTGAAGTGAGACAGTAATTTCAGTAGTTGGCAGAGCAATCTCATAAAAGGTAAATTTGAATGAATAACTAATTTCTATTTTTCTGGACACTGATTACATTTAATAACATTTCTAACTTAATATTTGCATCACCTTCTGTGGTAACCTGTGAATGTCACTCTTAATATGAAGTTGTCTGTAGTATTTACCTTGCGCTGCAGTCAGAAATGGTCTTGGCCATTTCTAACTCTGATGTCGATGAACTGAAGCCATCCTCCAAGAAGACGACATCTTCCTCAGCGTCACGGTTCATTCACATCCACCACTCCAACATCTCCACCTCCATTCAATAGTATTCCTATGATTTATCACCTTATCAGAGGTGAGCTTTCTTACCTTGGTGTTGCAGTGGGCAGCATGTTTCCTAATCCATCAAGGAATTTTCTGTGGCTGACCAAGACTGAACTCCTACTGTGACTCCAAGGTACAGAATTCATAATACAAGAGCCAGGAAGCAGTGGCAGTGTTAGTCAGCGTCGGCCACAGTTCTGAAGTGTGGTATTACAGCAGAAAACAAGCAGTTATCACATTGTCCTGAATAAAAGACGACCCTGATTACAATATATAATCATCCCATCCATCCATCATCTATGTGATTTGTCCTTATCAGGGTCACGGGGAGTATATAATCAAACGACATGATATTTTGGTCTGACAAGATGATCTCCTTGTCAGATCAGGTGATTCTTGCCATTAATTGGCCAAGACACATTTTAGCTGGCTGTCTTTCACAACGTGATGTCATTGGAAAGGAGGTGCCAGGGACTAACTACTGGAAACCAATTGACAATGTCAAGGACTGAAAAATTAAGCCAACATGAAAGTGCCAAAAAGAGCAATTCCTTGAATGGCCACATGGGGCCGGCTCCCGCAGGAGCTAAAATTACCAATATTCATGACAGGAGTACTGAGGGTGATATCTTAAAGAACTCACCCATTAAAATTGTATTAAAGCTTAAAGTAGACATAGGCAAGGGCGGAGCTACGTTGAGTAAGGCAGATTCAGGCACTGCCAAGATGGCGATGGTCGGAGCCATCGACACTGAGCTTCAAAACCGCTCCTTAGGAAACCAACGTCGTAGAGGCTGTCCCTGTTTTTGTATGCAGTACGCCAAAAGCAAGGGTGTGAGTGAACATGAATGACATTGACTGTATTGTGTTTGGAAAGACCTCAAAAAGAGAGAAAACATCAGTGTGGGGCGCACAAATAGAACAGTATGGGTTATCTATCCTTTAGCCCGTCTTTCAATTTGCCATGTTGTGTACAGACGGGTGCTTTAGACTCCTATTGGTCAAGATCCTGGACACATTGTGGAAGTTGTCACATAAATTTGACTGGCTAGTCTTATTGTCAGGATGCTGGGATGTTTTTGTCAACTATTATACACTGCACAGGAAAAAACTGATCAGTTATGGTGACCAAGGCTCAATATTGGTCGGGCTGTTTTCCTGCTGTTATTGTTTAGTCTGAACCAGACGTAGAAGAATTCTCTCTGGCATTTTTCTACCTTGTAACTGCAGTGATTAGACAGCTCTATTTCTTTAGTAAAACCATCAGGAGACACTTTAAGCTTATTTTTACTTGTCAGTCAGCTTCTTCATTCCTGGAAGCAAAACTCTTTAGGAGACATTCAGCTTCCTAAACACTTTGACAACTGATAAACACAATGTGAACAGACTTGAAGCAACTTACAACAACACTGAGGCTGCAAGAAATTCTCTTCATGTAATGTAACCAACCCCCATGCAACAACAGTGAGCTGTGAGATGTTTTTGGTTCAGCTGCTGTCGGTATTTGTGAATCATAGTTGGATCCATTAAGTCCAATAAAATTGGGAACGTCTCAAAGAACTATATTGTTGAATTATTTAATGTTGTTCATATGAGCAGTCGGCTACCCTGCACAGCGAAAGAAGCAGAATTTTTCCAGTGAGCAGTGTTAAGTGGAATGAATAGGGCATAGTACAAACCACAGTTATTCAAGTGGAATATCCAAACATAAATCTCTACTGACCATGATCAAGATGATGTCAGACACATTGATCTCTTTAGGTGTGCAGACTCAGTCCAAACTCTGAATTTTAGAGGTAGTGCAATTGTGAAGAAACAGATACAAGAATTATAAACTTACTGTCTATGCTGGACAGTTCAGTAATTGACTTTTTGGGAACAAATAAACCTGGATGGTTTTAATTAATCCATTTGCTTCATGTCAGTTTTAGAACTACTACCTGACAGAAAAAGGTTTCCATGTTTGATCCCCAGTTCTGATGCTTTTGGCCAATTCTGAATCTTTTTTTAATTTACTAAACCTTTGGATAAGAAAGATGTGTTTTGCTCACTCTAACTTCAACCCAGTTTAATTAATTAGGATACTCATCTGGTTTCCTGATAGCAAGTCATGTCAGATAGTGTTCATTAGATCAGAGAGGCGATCTCTCTATGTGTTAGCGTTTCCATGGTATTGCTCTGTCTTTTGTTCACTGTTTTCCAGGATTTGATCGAGCCGAGTTATGACCCTGAAAATAATTAAAAGGGTTGAGAAAATGGATGAATAATTGGGTGAAGCTTTAAGGTCACCACTACTGGATGCACGCGTGTAACAAGACAAAGAAGCTGCTGCTGTGAACAAAGTTTCCTGCTGTTCATTGCTAAGTGCTGTAAAGATGTACATTTTCACCTCACCTCCTTCACAGTGTGACCTCAAATTCGCATAGCTGTTCAGCAGTCACTCTCTATTAAATTTGGAGAAGAAGCAGCGTGTGGTGTGGCCTCGCTGAAGGGGAATCTTGAGTTCGGTCGGTTTTGGTAATTAAGTGTCTCTTCCTACGAGTGGAGACTTCAGTGCCCTGCCCTCACTGTGGAAGCTGGGAAGCTTTTGGTAGAGAGGCTGGCCCGAGTCTTTCTCTTTTAACGGGTTACCTTTAATCCTAGTCCAACATGGAGGAGTAGTCAAAACCACTCTTCACCATACATCACCACTGAACAAGTGCCAGTACTGACTTCAGAATACACCCTAGTTTAATCCCATTTCATTAAGTATACTTTCCCATTTACGTAAACTGCTCCCATCTCCAGAGAGTGAGTCACATGTGGTGACTTTGTATACAAAGCATGCAGACATGCTCACAAGGCTCAGTTACTGATCGACTAATTATTAGAAGGAAACAAAACCTGCAATTAAAGTGCATCTGTTCATATTCTGATTAGAGGTGTCAGACATGGCAGGTATTTCACATTCACCTGGCATCAGTCCTAAATTGGATCCTTGATGAGGTCAGAAAGGAATAAAACTGGAAAGAATGCAACACATTACCCTCCCATTGAGCAGCTGTAATCAATGCCCCCTCCTCTGAGCCGACACAAAAGGAGTCGCCATGACTCAAGCGTTCATCAGATTTTCCAAGGTTCAGGTTATTTCATTTCTTTCCTTCTATTTATTCTGAATATTTAATGTCGAGTCACAGAGTTTTATTTCCTAATGTAAACACCCACACAAACTGTCATAACAGCAGCTCAGCTGGGACAATAGCATGACTCAAACACACAAGACAGAGAAACTGTTTCCAAGCAATGGATTTCAACAGTTTCACCTCCAGTCGAACACATTTCTAATGCATGGTTGGGAAACCATTAAGGTGTGTCTTCTTTATGTTGCCTCGAGAAATTGCAATCCTCACTCAGTGTTTGAATTTCAAAACTTTAGGAGAGGGATACTTTTTTATCACCATGAGCCTTTCTAAAGTATCCCTGAAATTTCAATTCTTGTAAGGAAATACACTTAGTGCATTAGGTGCAAGGAAAGATAAAACTAATGCAGTCTAACTAAACAATCCCTCAAATAATCCTCCCTTGATGAAATGCTATCATGTGCCCTTTTTTTCTTGAAACTTATTCAAAGAGATTTTTTTTTTTTTTTTACCTGCATGGTCATTCTGGGGGCAGCAGGTTGCATTATACTATGCTATTGTTGCATTATACTAATAGTTGTTCATGTGTCCACCTTTTTATGTCAATGAGGGTAAGCTAAAGAAATAGAGACACCATTTTGTATATCCGACATGAAGGTAGGAAGTAATGCAGGACTGTTATATTCAATAGTTTTAGTCAGATGTTCATAATAAACTGGCAGCTGAATGTGTATAAACTGCAACACTGCAGTGGCAAATGTGTGCATTTTTTCAATTTTCCAAATGAAAAATATAAAACTGTCTTTTTAATAATTGGGAAAACTTTGTCTTAGCTGTTTCCACAGAATTGTGTCGAAAATATATAAAGCTAAGATATCAACTAGAAAGACTGCCAAGGTCATCCATTCACTGAGCTTAAATTGTGGTACATGTGCAGTTAATGGTGGACAGAAGCAGAATGTTACGGTGTTGAGCGTTAAGCTTTTTAATCTGAGGTTTATATAAACTCACTTTTAAATACTGGGTACATTTTCTTATCTTTCTTAACAAGTCCACGTAGTATTGGTGACATACAGTCATCAGCTGAAAACATGTATTATTTTTCTGTGTTGACATTGATGTCCTGTTTTTCTTACGAGGAGTACCTCAAGGCTGAGTCCTTGGCCTGCTATTAGTCTCTATTTATGTCACCTCTAGGTCAAATGTTACACCGTTTCTCTTTTGTCTCCAAGGTCTCAGTCACTGTTTCTTCTCTCGACTACAATACCACAACTAAACAGATTCATCAAAGGTTCCAACTCTTCCAATGAGCACATCTCCTTCCACTCTGGTTCTCTGTCTTCCTGCAATAAAAACCCAGTGTAGAAAACTATCATTGATGACAGGGTGAATCTTGCCAAGTTTTAATGATTAGATAGATAGATAGATAGATAGATAGATAGATAGATAGATAGATAGATAGATAGATAGATAGATAGATAGATAGATAGATAGATAGATAGATAGATAGATAGATAGATAGATAGATAGATACAGCAGCATTATAGGTACAGGAAAGCAATACAACAACAGTAAAAAATATTAAATATAAAAATGCACAGTATATACAATAAAATAGAATAAAATAAAATAGAATAATTAAATTAAATTAAATTAAAACTAACTAAACAATAGTGCAAGGATTTAAACAAACAAGAAAACAGACAACCAACGGTGTTATTGTTGTGTGATGGATTTTGCTAGAGGTGAGTTATTGTACAGTCTTATTGCAGTGGGCAGGAACGATCTCCTGTATCTGTCCTTGTGATTAAATTATCCCACATGTTTAATTCCTTTTGAGGATGAATGCAGTCTGAGATCATTTGACAGAAGAAATAGAACCATTTAGAATTAGAGTCTAGAAAAACCTGTGGGAGGAGAATCTGCCGGCTAATTTGGTTTCCTCTTTTAAATCTCTGTTAAAAACACTTTTTTTTTCTTCAGAATTGCATTTAGTAGTTACTTCAAATTCTTGACTTACCACACATCTGCAAAATCAGCGCCCTCCATGCTGTTCGTCTCACACAGAAAAATGAACTCGAGCTAGCGTTAGCTGTTTCACTTTCATGGCTTCATTTGGAGCGATGCGGTGGCAAATGAACAGACTGTCGAAACTCTGTTATTCTGTTATTTGAATCACAAACCAAAGTAACTAATGGAGGGAGTCGTGGTGTAACAAATCAAAGATGAGACACAGCAGCAGTTAACATAACCACTCCCCCAGCCTGTTACACACTGAACCCACTACTGATGTAGCAGACTTTACTTTGCACTGCTATTATAAAGCAATCCTTACAACTAATTTCGAGCTGAAATATAAGCAGTTTCCAACATATGCTGTTAATAGAATATTATTTTTGCACATCTGCAAAAGCACTTGAGATGGTCGTTAGTTTGCCCAAGTTGAAAATTGCGGTTTGGACAAATGAGCTTTGAACGTATTCCCCTGAATCTGGATTTTGTGTTCTACACTTAATTTATAGTGAAACATATGGAGGCTGAACACATGGCTGTCTGCTGTTGACCAACAGTGGGGAGAAATAACAACCTAGGCTTGTATAGCTTTCACGTTTTGTGTGTGTGTGTGTGTGTGTGTGTGTGTGTGTGTGTGTGTGTGTGTGTGTGTGTGTGTGTGTGTGTGTGTGTGTGTGTGTGTGTGTGTGTGTGTGTTAGAAACTCAGTACCAGTCTGACGCCAGCACTGCAGGGTGTCTGGTCTCGCCTCAACCCCCCCAATCTCCAATCACCCATCCTCCACCCTGAAACGCAGGCACATATAACTGCAGACACACAGTCACGCACATGTTCCTGCTGCGGTGTTAATCCTATTGCTATGTACGAGGCAGCACCGCAGAGACTCTCATCAGCCTACCTGTCAGCCCCCAACAGATCAACTCTCAAGCGGCTACATGCAAACGCATCGGGGGCACGGTGGGGAGCCAATATGTCCAAAGGCCCGATGGCTGAGGCCCAGTCTCTGCTCCAGAACAAATTTATACATTCCAGCCATTTGTAAGTTCAGTACATTCAACTGGAGATAAAAAAAAATAATAATAATTAAATACACCTTTAAAAATCACTAATGTGTGTCACTTCTGTTTGTACAACAGCTCCTGCATTAAGTCCATCCATCCATCCATCATCTTCCGCTTATCCGGGGTCGGGTCACGGTGGCAGCAGGCCAAGCAAGCTGACCCAGACTTCCCTCTCCCCCGCAACATTTTCCAGCTCATGCTGGGGGATCCTGAGGCATTCCCAGGCCAGCCGGGAGATATAATCCCTCCAGCGTGTCCTGGGTCTTCCCCAGGGTCTCCTGCCAGAGGGAGGCGCCCAAGGCGCCCGAACCACCTTAACTGACTCCTTTCGACACAAAGGAGTAGCGCCTCAACTCCAAGTTCCCTCCTGATGTCCGAACTCCTTACCCTATCTCTAAGGCTGAACCCGGCCACCCTACGGAGGAAGCTCATTTCGACCGCTTGTAGCCACGACTTCGTTGTTTTGGTCACGACCCAGAGCTCGTGACCATAGGTGAGAGTCGGAACGTAGATCGCCCGGTAAACTGAGAGCTTCGCCTTCCGACTCAGCTCCCTTTTTACCAGCATGGTCCGGTGCAGTGCCTGTTATACTGCTGCAGCCGCACCGATCCGGTGGTCGATCTTCCGCTCCATCCTCCCCTCACTCGTGAACAAGACCCCGAGATACTTAAACTCCTTCGCTTGAGGCAGGCACTCCGTCCCCACCTGGAGTTGAGCAATCCACCGGTTTCTGGCAGAGAACCATGGCCGCAGATTTGGAGGTGCTAACCCTCATCCCCGCCGTTTCACACTTGGCTGCAAACCGCCCCAGTGAGTGCTGGAAGTCGCGGTCTGAAGAGGCCAACAGGACCACATCATCTGCAAACAGCAGAGATGCGATCCGGAGACCCCCGAACCCGACGTGCCCCTCCCCTCAGCTGCGCCTAGATATCCTGTCCATGAAGGTCACAAACAGGATCGGTGACAAAGGATAGTCCTGGCGGAGGCCAACACCCACTGGAAACGAGTCTGACTTATTGCCAAGAATACGAACACAGCTCCTACTGCGGTTGTACAGAGCCTGGATGGTCTGTTGCAACGGGTCCGGCACCCCGTACTCCTGCAGCACCCCCCCCCCCCTCAAAAAAACCCAGGGGACCTGGTCGAAAGCCTTCTCCAAGTCCACAAAACACATGTAGACTGGATGAGCAAACTCCCAGGCCCCCTCCAGTAGTCTTGTGAGGGTAAAGAGCTGGTCCACTGTTCCACGACGAGGACAGAATCCGCACTGCTCCTCTTGAATCTGAGGTTCGACAAACAATCAGAGCCTCCTTTCCAGCACTCTGGCATAAGCGTTGCCCAGGAGGCTGAGTAGTGTGATACCCCGATAGTTGGAGCACACTCTCCGGTTCCCCTTTTTGAAAATAGGAACCACCACCCCGGTCTGCCAGTCCATGGGCACTGTTCCCAACCCCCATGCAACATTGAAGAGGCGTGTCAGCCAAGACAGGCCAGCAATTCCAGCAAGGCCAGCATCTCAGGGCAGATCTCATCCACCCCCGGCGCCTTGCCACCGAGGAGCTTTTTGACTACCTCAGAGGCCTCTGCCAGGGATATGGGTGTGACCCCCCCCCCCCCCCTCTCCCCTCCAAGTCTTCAGATGCTGCCTCCTCTCTGAAAGACACCGCCCGACGATGTCCCCCGTCCGAAGCTCTTCCGGAGGTGACAGTTGAAGACCTCCCGGACAGGTTCCTCAGCCAGACATTCCCTCACTACACATTTGGGCTTGCCAGGTCTTTCCAGCCGACTCCCCCGTCATCTGATCCAACTCATCACCAGGTGGTGATCAGTTGCCAGCTCTGCTCCTCTCTTCACCGGAGTGTCCAAGACATACGGCCACAGATCCAATGATACGACTACAAAGTCAATCATTGATCTCCGCCCCAAGGTGGTCTGGTAGCAGGTACACTTATGAGCCACCTTATGTTCGAACACGGTGTTTGTTATGGCCAAACCGTGACTAGCACAGAAGTCCAGTAACAAAACACTGCTCGGGTTCAGATCGGGCAGGCCATTCTCCCAGTCACCCCCTGCCAGGTTTCCCCGTCATTGCCCACATGAGTGTTGAAGTACTCCTGGAGAACTAACTATAGAGTCAGCAGGCAGCGCCCTTTCCAGGACTCCCCCCACCACCTCCAAGAAGGCCGGATAGTCTGAGCTGCCGTTTGGTGCATAAGCACAAACAACAGTCAGAGTCTTCCTCCCTGCAACATATGGAGGCGACCCTCTTATTCTCCGGGGAGAACTCCAACACATCGGCGCTCAGCCGGGGGGGCTCATGACTATCCCCACTCCCGCCTGGTGCCTCTCACCTTGGGCAACTCCAGAAAAGGATAGAGTCCAGCCCCTCTCCAGGAGCTTAGTTCCAGAGCCAGTGCTGTGCATGGAGGTGAGCCCAACTATATCTAGCTGGTACCGCTCCACCTCCTGCACCAGCTCCGGCTCTTTCCCCACTAGCGAGGTGATGTTCCACGTCCCTAGAGCTAGTCTATGCTGCCGGGGATTGGTTCGCCCGGGCCACTAGCGAGGTGATGTTCCACGTCCCTCGAGCTAGTCTATGCTGCCGGGGATCGGTTCGCTTGGGCCCCTGGCCCGGCCTGCCGTCCGGTATGCGATGCATACCTCCTGCATTAAGTGAGCAATAAAAATGTCTCCTAATCTAAACAAGCAAAAAAAAAAATTCATAGATTGTGCTATGACAAGAGCGTGAAACAATATCTGCTCACTCAGTTTATAATGAACTGAAATCGGAGTCTTGCAAGTCAATTCTGATACAGTAGACTTTTAAGGAAAATGTATATGCAACAGCTGTGTATTAGAAAGTCTTCCACATCCAAGTAAAATAAAACAAATACAAGAGCTGTCACTCAATATCAATGAATCAGCTCAAGGATTTTGTTTATCTTGTCGAAGCTTCCATCCCAATGAAGTTAAAGCAGAGGCAGCCAATGTATGAGTGCAAAACAAATGCAGTGTTTTCCCTTCCGTTGCATCGAGTGACAGGGAGAGCAAATAGCAGAGATTTCCAAACACTCCCACTCTCTCCTTCCCCTTCTCTCCCTTTCCCATTTTCTCCTCCCACCCCCCCCTCCGCTTCTCCCCACTCGCCTGCAGATGGCGGATGCCATATTAGATGTTTTCTTTTTGCACATCAAACCAGAGGTCACAGCTGCACTGCTCCTAAGCCAGCCGCAGATGTGTCGGCACTGTTACCTGACAACCGGCGCAGATGGAACACTTTCTGAGGCTGCAAGTGAAAAGCACATAAAACAAGTGTTGTTCTGCCAGAAACTACTTTGGTTCCCCACGAGAGAGCCACCGAGATCAGAGAAGCAGAGTAAAGACAAATTTGCTAACTTTTTTGTTGAGAGTTTTGCCACCAATAGTGCAGCTGGAGCACTGGCAGAGCTGGAATAAGACAAAGAAGGGGGTGAGGGGGAGGGGTGCAGCACTGATTTGCAACAGTTTAGACAATGTTGTGTAAAATAGACAAGGTCTAACTTGAATATTAATGAATTAAATGATTTATTTATGTTTTGTCTTTGACAGAGCAAAGCGTGCATGCTATCAGGCTTGGCCTACAGAGCACCGAGGGGAGAAGGCCTTGTCAGCATTATGTTTGGTCTGTCAGATAGATTAACATGTTAAAATATGTACATACTAAAAACACTCAGCGATTTACATGATCCCGGCGTCCCAGGGTGCTGCTGCGAGCGTGATTTCTGCACCAGGAAAGGAAGACTGATATGTTCTCGAACACACTCCAATAATGAGATTTACATCCCAATTTTAGCAACCACCTATTATGATCTGTGGTGTGCGAAAGCTGTGCGTGACTGAGAATATGTAATGAAGTCATTTGAATATGGACTGGACATTTAATCAAAAATATGTGTTCCCACTTAAAGAATTTGAGAAAATTATTATTTTAACTTTAATTGAATTTCTTTAAGGAAATTCATTCGTGTCAGCCCTTTAATCAGTGAACTATTTACATATCATAGTACATTTTTGGATGTGTGATGCCACATAATACCATGTGGGATTTACAGTGACATTATTATTCTTGGTTGGGTTATTAAAAATGCATAGATTTGCAGCGTGTTATTCATGATGGAAAACAGCCATTTTCATGAGGCCCTCTTCATTCAGCCTACAGTGGTCAATCAGTGATATCACAGGATGTCAGCATATCTCACTGCATCACATTCACATCATACAGCTCTGCATTCTTCAGCCAGACATGAGCATCACACAGCACATTCAGAGTTCTTTGATAATGTGTCCCATGCTGTTTTCACTATTATGTTGTGAAGTAATGCCCTCTACAGACAAGTTAAATTGACAAACTGAACAGTAAACTGTAGCACAAACTGTGTACTGCATTCACATTTTGAATATGCACATTATATGAATGAGTAGTTGGAAGGTGGAGACACTGTAAACTATGTAGACTTGATCTAAATAAAATTTGGAAGTGTATCTGAATTGGAGCATCAGATGAGGATGGGACTTATTTTTGCTTTCCCTGAGAATGAAGATAATGTTCAATGTTCACTCCATTTGGACGTGACAAAAGTTTGAATGATTGAAGGAAAGTCAAGCACACCTGGCACAGACTGTACCACAACACCTCCACAGATCTCCATTTAAAAACAGACAGAGGTGGCTGGTTCCCCACAATCAGTGCATCAGACGAATGTTTTTTTTTTTATTTTATTTACGCAACACTGTGACTTCACTCCATTAAATGCTCAGGGGTTGAAGTAAAAACAAAAAGCAAAAAGCACTTTGACAGAGATGAGGAGTGCTCCTTAAAAAGGGACAATCGGAAGTTACGAACCTCCAAAAGGTTTGTGAAAATACAATAAATCAGTACAGTGGAGTTGGAGTGATGACAATCTGTTATATCTGTTTTTATTATCGCTGCTTTAACTCTACACAGTAAAGAGACAAGAAGGAACTGAGCAACCATGGAAGTATGAACCTATTTAATGACAGAATCAGCTTCACTGCGGCATCCGTTCATGCTGTCATAAAAACATTTGGGCACCTTATTTTGAAATACAGATGTAGCTTAATAATATTATTATTTATTACATATACACTCTATTAAAATGTTTTCTTCTTTTATTTGGAAGGTGTTCTTTCACTCAGACAAACAGTGTCGAGGGTTTGTTCCCAAGTTTCATCACACAGACTGTGACATCACAAAGGCTGAGCTCCTCCTAAGAGTCACAGAACTCAGATGTTCAGACCTGTATGTAGAAATCTGTCTCCAAGAAAGCTCCACTCCCACACTGAGAGAAAAAAAAACCTCTGAGTGTTTGGTTGGGAGGAGCTGGAGGGGAGCTGGAGGGGAGATGGAGTGGAGGGTCCACCAGCCTCCATGAGGCGGTGGTGATACTTGTTTTTGTTTACACATATAATGTCAAATTTAGCTAAGAGAGTAAAGAGGAGAAATACAAGGAGGAGACGGTCTGTAAATAGTTGTCTGTCTTTTTAAAATCAAAAACTATGACGATTCAGTAGCTTAAGCTTTTGTTTGAATGCCACAGAACAAGTGGAAGAACATCTGCAGGAACAAAAAAATCTGCACCAAACATCTGGAAAACAAAGATCTGGATGAGCCTGAAAATATTTCAGCTCTTGTACAGGAAACAATAGAAGGAGAGCTTGGGGTGCCAACAATTTAAAAAAGAAAATAAAAGACGAGACACTTTTTAAATTGTGAGATGAAATAGTGAAATATTAGAGAATATGTTACAACTGCATCTTTTGTTGTTGCACAGTTGGGTTTGGTACAAGTGAACTGTCTCATAACCAAAATTAGATCTCATTCAGTGTTAAAGTAATTATGAGTGCAGTGCAGAAACAAATTATTGTTCCTCTTTAATCTTTCACACTTTCATAAATTCCTATTTTTCTTTTTCCTGTAAAATTTCCATCTATATAGTAGCTAATAACTGTGGCAGTCAGGTGAATGCAGGGAGGTACAAGTTTAATAGTGTTTAATATAACAAGCTGACAAGCAGAATTATTCATAAAGAACATTTTAAAACAGGAAGAGAACAAATGTCCCATGATGCAACAATTCAAAAACACTCCATTTTTCTTCTCTTCTGTGTGTTATGGCCAGTTTACACGGATCACTTTGACAGCTAATTGAAATGTAATTGCAGTTGTCATTCACTGCGGATATGTTTGTGCAAACATCTGAACAGACACTGAAGCTATGGAATTGGATTTGACACACTTGTTCCCTTGTGTTCTCTGCTGTCTCAGCTATAATTATATAGTATTAAAAAAGAATTAAAAAAAAAAGAAACGGCGTAAAAGTGATTAAATCCCAGATTTCTATCCAGGTTTGCTCGTGTTTTGTGCTTCAACTCATCTCTTGTCAAATAGGATCACCAAGAGACACGGAGACACGCCAAACTGCATTCATTGACGTTCACTGGAGCCAGACTGGTTGTAGTCTTTGACCCCGACAATCCCAGAGGGGTCAGGGTTGGAGCCCGGCCTATTGGTGTTACTCCTTGCCAGTCAACGCCGCCGCAGCTGCCAGGAATACAGCGCCGGCTTCAACTCTGACCCCTGACGCTGCTCTGCGGCCGGCCGCACAAGCCAGCCAGGTCGGCTCGGGGCCAGGCCTCCAGAGGATCCCGGTCTGTGTGGCCTGGGTGGAGACCTTGTAGAGGCTCACTGATCTTCTATATATATGTGTGTGTATGTGTGTATGTGTGTGTGCTCATGTGAGAGAATAATAAAACATGCATGCATATATTTGTGCGTTAACACGTGCGTGCGGTGAAACTGAGCTCCAGCAGGATCATATATTTGTTCTGCTCCCCTCTCACTCTGTGCTCTTTATCCGCAGGCACACTTCCAAATTACAGCTAGTTTGGTTAACTGGAAATGTGAACCCAGGAAGCAAGACAGTGCCAAGAAGGTTTGTCCTTTGATCAGATCAGAGCAGCCGGTGGTCTTCAGTACAGCAGGGTACAGTACCCTTTACTGTCATGCTTTTACTCAAGAAATTAGTTCAATGAGAAGATAATAATTGGAAATGTATGATGCCTTTAATTGAGTTAGAAAAAGAGAATGAAGTAAGACGCCATCAACATGTTCCTTTAAAAAAAAAAAAAGAAAAAAAAAAAGGCCCCTGAAGGGCAGAGTAACCTCAAAGTCGAGACAGAGCGGCACTCGACAACCAATTGGTTCAAGGGACGTGACAGAAATACATTTGATCAGTAGAATGTGGTCCGAATTTGTGAATAAGAGGAGCAGATGTGACAGAGAAGATCACGAGTGGAAGCTAAAAAGCAACAAGAAAAGGCAAAAAAAAACTATCTTTATCACTGACCTTAGTCTAAAGGTGTTTTCACAGCTAAAGTTGGTTCATGTTTTTGACACAGTCTATACATTCGATCCAGTTCATTTCGGTTTCATGTTGCAATTTTCCGAGCGCATTTAAGAGCTTTGCACGACATACATGACATACGTATACTTGACAGTGATTGTTTGATGGTTTGTAGACAGCCTGCATCAGATGTCATCGTGTTGTCAATTCAGTCGGCAGCCGTTTCTGTTTGAATGAAGAAAAATATCTTATTTGTATAGCTTTTCAACCTGTGCTTATTTCCATGTGTAACTCAGGTGCTGATCTTGATCAAGAGACGAATCATGGAACACCTACTCGTGAAGGTTACAGCTTCCCTCTGCTCCGTGCACATCATGGTGCTACTTACTGTTCATGCGCAACAGGAGCAGTCTCAGAACGTTTTGATCGACCTTCATACAATGTATTTAGAACTAGTGGTGGATCGTAACTAAGTATATTTACTTTAGTACTGTTGTTAGGTACAAATTTGAGGTACAGTGGGCAAAATAAGTATTGAACATGTCACCATTTTTCTCAGTAAATATATTTCAAAAGGTGCTATAGACATGACATTTTCACCAGATGTTGGTAACAACCCAAGTAACCCATACATACAAAGAAACCAAAACAAATAAATTCAGAAATTAAGTTGTGTAATAATGTGAAATGACACAGGGGAAAAGTATTGAACACACTTATTGATATTTATTTCATATTTTGTACAAAAGCCTTTGTTGGTAATGACAGCTTCAAGACGCCTCCTGTATGGAGAAACTAGTCGTATGCATTGCTCAGGTGTGATTTTGGCCGATTCTTCCACACAAACAGTCTTCAAATCTTAAAGGTTCCATGGGCCTCTTCTATGAATTCTGATCTTCAGTTATTTCCATAGATTTTCAAGTCAGGTGATTGGCTGGGCCATTCTAGCAGCTTTATTTTCTTTCTCTGAAACCAATTGAGTGTTTCCTTGGCTGTGTGTTTGGGATCATTGTCTTGCTGAAATGTCCACCCTCGTTTCATCTTCATCATCCTGGCAGCAGATTTTTATCAAGAATGTCTCGATATATTTTTCCATTCATCCTTACTTCAATTATGTGAAGTTTGCCAGTACCGTATGTTCCCACCCCCAAACTTCACTGTTGGTCTGGTGATTTTAGGGTGATGTACAGTGCCATTTGTCCTCAAAACATGGTGTGTATTATGGCATCCAAAGAGTTCAATTTTGCTCTCATCTGACCAGACTATATTCTCCCAGAATTTCACAGGCTTGTCCAAATGTTGTGCAGCAAACTTTAAACGAGCTTCAACATGCTTTTTCTTCAGCAATGGAGTCCTGCGTGGTGAGCGTGCATACAGGCCGTGGCGGTTGAGTGCATTACTTATTGTTTTCTTTGAAACAATTGTACCTGCTAATTCCAGGTCTTTCTGAAGTTCCCCACAAGTGGTCCTTGGCTCTTGGACAACTCTTCTGATAATTATTTTCACTAATCTGTCAGAAATCTTGCGAAGAGCACCTGGTCGTGGCCAGTTTATGGTGAAATGATGTTCTTTCCACTTCCGGATTATGGCCCCAACAGGGCTCACTGGAACATTCAGACGTTTAAAAATGCTTCTGTAACCAACGCCATCAGTATGTTTTGCAACAACAAGGTTGCGAAGGTCTTGAGAGAGCTCTTTGCTTTTACCCATCATAAGATATTTCTTGCGTGACACCTTTTTATTGGCCATCAGTTGGGACTGAACCAGCTGATATTAATTTGCACTGACAAGGGACCAGATTGCTTTCTAATTACTGATAGATTTCAGATGTTGTCTTGGCTTTCCATGCCTTTTTGCACCTCCCTTTCTTCATGTGTTCAATACTTTTTCCCTGTGTCATTTCACATTATTACACAAAACTTAATTTCTGAACTTATTTGTTTTGGTTTTTTGTATGTATGGACTACTTGGGTTGTTACCAACATCTGGTGAACATTTCATGTCAAAAGCACCTTTGGAAATATATTTACTGAGAAAAATGGTGACGTGTTCAATACTTATTTTACCCGCTATATTTGTAGTTTCCTGTAGTAATTCCATTTTATGCAACTTTATACTTGATTTCACTAATTCTAATTCCAATAATATTATACTTTTTATTCCACTACATTTATCTGACAGATTTAGTTACTTTTAAGATTACAGTTTTGTATCCTCTTTCCTGTCTACTAAAAAACATGTAAATTTGGTGATTTTAAATCAGAATTTTTCTGATAAACTAAAGATTAAATGTTCCTTAATGGATTGACAAAATTCTCTAACTTTTCAAGGTAAATAAACTATTTAAAAAGAAACTTGGATTTGCTGAAAATGCCTTTTTCTGAGTTTTGTTTTACTTTTTTAAGAGATATTTGGTCCACACAAAACACAAATGATACAAACATATGGCGATCTTATACAACAGGATGCATTACTGGAGATTAAACTAGACAACAGTACATAAAGTAGTTAAAATAAGCACAATCTTAAATAACCACAGCACTAGCACATGAATTCAACAACTATCAATCCAAAAACATTGTAAGGCCTTGACAGGCAGCATCTTACATACTTACATACTTTTACCTATGTATGGTTTTTAAATCAAGACTTTTACTTGTAGCGGAGTATTTTCCCAGTGTGATATTAGTACGTTTACTCAAGTAAAGCACTGGAATACTTTTTCCACCAGTGTTTAGAACTATAACAAATCTTTATTTAATTAGTTTGGTTTTAACCCAGAATCTAAAATAACCTTTAACTTCAAATTAAAAGTTCTGTTTACATTCAGTGTTATTCTCTAAAACACTTTGTGTGTATGGTTGAGGTGTGTAATATGTTTCGTTTCTCACTGTTGAGCTGTAATATGTACTGTGATGATTATTGATATTACTCAACCTAAAAATACATGTTGTGGTAATATTATTGGACATTATTGCTCAGCCCTGTGTAGCACTTTGTTAATCAATGCACTATGGCTCCATATGCCGACTTTATTGCCTTTTTCATTCTGGTCACATACCGACATCATCCAGCTGTGCTGATCATTCCCAATTTTGCCTCATTGGTTGCTATGACAATCAAGTCAAATAATGTGGGAGGATTATGACTTTACTACAACTCTGATTCACATCACTGCCTCATAGCAGCTTCTGCTGAGAACCAACTTACTTTTGCTTTAATAAATCTATAGTATTGCAGAACTTATCATGGAATGTTTGTGTTAAACAACATTTAGAAAGTCATTAAATAAGATATTTTAATTCATACCTACAGTAAAATCACAGTTGTTTTTTTTGTTTTTTTCTAAATTTGAATACAGTACCAGCAGTGTGGACCAGGACGGTCATTTTTCTAATCTATTTACCTAGTCGTGGCTTGATTTTTTTTAATGTGTCAATAAGATGAATACTGCCTGAATGATGCCTATTAATAAAAACCATAACACCCTGGAATGTGCTCCTCACTGCAGCGGCTCACTGCTGCTAATGGGGAGCTGTTGCCTCGCTGGTTTAAACATAATGATGGTATTTACTGAGTGTATTAGCATTAACAATGTCAGTATATTCATCACATCAGTATGCGACACAGGGAGAGATTCAAATCAGCTCAAAGTTGTGGTGATGTGAGGACACAACAAATTTGCCATCTGTAGGAGTCAAAACCGAATAGTGTCTCAGTCGTCTCCACATGTGTAATGAGGGCTGCTGGAAGCCTCTGCGACTGCATACGTCTCCATCCAGCTAACTTCCAACTGACAAGCCCTCCCGCTCCCCCCTCTTTCCTCCAATTAGCTCCAGTATTAGCATATGCACTCTATTTGCATGAGCAACGACTAATTCCTGGTGTCATCGCACAGCTGTCGATGCAGATTAGCCCGGCTAGCAGTCAGAGAGATCTCCGTCTTATCCTCTGCCTCATTGTCGTCGTCGCAAAATAAAATAATATGCATGCACGTCGTCGTCGTCGGAAAATAAAATAATATGCATGCACGTCGTCGTCGTTGGAAAATAAAATAATATGCATGCATGTCGTCGTCGTCGTCGTCTTGTTGTAATCATCCGGGAGGAGCTTCACTGCTACTCTCGACAGCATCTCAAGCCCTTATGAATGGCAGGATTTAGCCCTGTAGAGGCCAAGGACTCGAGTGTGGAGTTCAGATGTCATCAGTGCAAAGTGAGCAACATCTGGCTGATGTTGAGATAAAGTTTGAGCATCCTGAAGATGTTTCCTGTTTGCTTGTCTGATGAATAGCACTGTCCTGGCCCTCTGTCAGGGTAAATATGAAGGAGCAAATATTTGTGATGAGTGTTTCTAAGTGTTTTTGCCAGCGCGGTTGCTCGTGGGATGTTTGTTTGGGTCCACTGGTTCAGAGTATCCGAGTGCGTTCGGACATGTTTCTGTAATATTCATAAGCAACGTCATATACTTAAAAAATGTGCAGCTCACACGTCAGATGATTGCAATGGCTAAGAACAGCAAAGGTTTAAGAATATCTATAAAAAAAAATAACAGAAATGATTTATTTAACATTATCTCTTTTCTTATCTCGTGTTTATTTG
This sequence comes from Brachyistius frenatus, assembly GCF_029030835.1. Classification (NCBI taxonomy): domain Eukaryota; kingdom Metazoa; phylum Chordata; class Actinopteri; family Embiotocidae; genus Brachyistius; species Brachyistius frenatus. The sequence continues at coordinate 1,705,459 of NW_027210643.1, read as the reverse complement.
AAGCCAGTGGTGATCTTGACTCCGGTGGGGCCACGAGCAGAGAAGCGCAAAGCTTCAGGGGTCCCTTTCCCCAAGCATGTCTTGTTTGCCTCTTTTGATGGCGCAGCTCTGTTTTAAGCTCAATTCTGCCATGAAAGAAATACACATGAAAAGTCAAACGGGTTTAAAAAAAGAACAATTGTGACAGAAAATGTCATCTCATAATTTGTACTCACCACAAAGATGTAATTTTTATTAAGTTAAATTATTCACATTAATTTCACAAATCTATATCTACAGTTATTGGAAATACCCCTCCAAAAAAAATGCACATTATTTAATGTCATGTTTTTACTTGTGCACTTACCACAACTTATTCAACATTTTATCTGTATGGAAGCCCATTTCGACCAAGAAAAATAAATTAAACATGAACAGTTGGATATAATTCTTTAAAAAAAAGTTTTCTAACTTTGACTTTGTGCCGCATAATTTTAATTTGCATGACAGTGAAAAATGTCATCATGCATACTTTTTGTCTATTTGTTTCTTGTTTTGGCAGAGTTGGACCTCCATACACTGCCAGCCTGTGTCTTTGTCTCCCACACACATAAGGTATATACACTTCAACATGTTTTCATTACTGCTGTCAAACCAATGAGGATTTAAATAAATAAATACAGTTATTAATGTGAAGGGAGGGCTACAGGCCGCTGTGATTGATGACATCTGTGGTAAAAACAACAGCTTGGAGGCCAGAGGACGGACTTATCACATGAAAGAAAAACAAAGATAAACAGTAATAGCAAAAGGGTGAGGCCTGTTGGCTGCAGCACCTGGTAACTTATTTCCTGTGTTTACTACAATATGGGTCTTAGTGAAAGTGAATTATTGTGTTTAATTTAGGTTTCCGTTTGTGTCCAAAAAAGTTTTCCCTCCTTTTCTTGCATGTTTTTCTAATTTGATTGCTGTAAATCTTTGCAACGACATGAATGTTTCCCACCATGTCACCCTGATTTCTAACAACTCAGATCTTCTCATTGTTTTTTGAAACTTTTTTAAAGAGGGGTCTGTGTGACTTGCTATACTGTAGAATGGTGTCTTTCAAGTTACAGGTCAGGACATTTCAGAGGGTCACAAGTCTGGCAAAAGACAATTTAATTATTGTTTTTCTGTTACACTGCTTCATGTATTTGTGTTTAGCTCCAAAAAGTAATGAACAACATAAAAAAAGGGAAAAAGGCTTTTTTTTTTTCTTGGAACCACTCTACCAAATCTGTGTAGAATGCGTGACATTTTGAAGAGGTGTGGGTGTAGGCCCCTTATTAAGTGGGTTTGGTTGCAGGTCTTTCATAAACATATCGGGTCTGGTGTGGGTCTGCAAAACACAACCCATGCAACACTGTTGAAGAGCTAACACTTCATAGAAATATGTAACCTTTGAAGGGGAATGCAAGTTTAAGAAAGGAAAGAAAAAAAGGCAGTTACAGCAGCAACTCATTGGTGCTCAGATTTCCCAGCAGAAATAACGCTTGCTACATTTGTGCCAAATCTCGGTGAACGTTTTGGCAGAGGTAAGGTGATACTGCAAGAATAAGTCCTCTCTCATTAATGTAACTAGAGTCAGAATGACACAATCCCCTGCACTGCGTAAGTTTTATTTCAACTCGGATCTCAGTGTCAACACCATGAAGGATTATTACAAGGCACAGTAGTGTCTCTTCCCGTCTCTCCAGTTGCCATCGCACAGTAATGTCTCACAATTAAGATCTAATCTTTTTCACTGGCTCTCACAGCTAGCACACCAGCCCACCGCTGATCAAGATAAGCAACAATCACTTTGATTCCTGAATTAGAGCGTAGGAACTGCCATCCTCATCGACTCACATTTCCAAGTACACTGCAACAATCTCTTACCCAGCTAACATTATACTTGGCACAAGCTTTGGGTTAACGTGCAAAGCGAGGATGGCAGAAAGAAAAAGCATTCTTTCTCTCTGCATTTGGAATGTTTCAGTGTTTTTGACCCAAACCTCAGCTTTTGTTCTGTGCTTTGCTTTTCCAATAATAAATAATGCATCTGGTTCATTAGTTTGTTCACTCTGAGGTGGACGGGGGAACTCTGTTTCACCCTCCAGGTCATAAATCAAGGGGAAAAAGCTGTCAGAAATAGGAACTTAGGGTTCAAACATGCCTTCACTCGCTCAGATTGTCAGATCCTAAAGAATTTTCTGGTACCCGCATGTCCTCACAGGCACGCCGCTCTCCACTAATGATCAAGCCCGTGACAAAATGTGTGTGCGATATTTGGCAACGAGGAGTTGTGTTAGATTTCTTTGGCTTTGAGAGTTATAGTTCAACTTCCAAAAGGCTGGCAAGTTCAGTCTGGCAGGAAAAATGTCCCAAGTTTTCCAGCAAGTGCTCACTAATGATGACGGGAAACGGACCAGTAGAAGGCACAATAGCTCCTCCTTTTATTAGCTGTTTATTCCTCGGCTTATTAAAGGCACATTACACTCTGTATCATGTAACCCCGTGCGTGGGGTTTGGAGTTCCATGCTGTTTAACACCCCGCTCGCCCTCAGATACACACATTTGCTGCCCAGTGACGATCATTTTGTCCACAGCCCTCCATCTGGTGACTGCAGCCAATCGGCCACATCGCCATGCTGTCTCTACTTTATATTAGGGGCCGATGGGATGATGCCACTCTTTCCATGGGCAAAACCAAGCTGTGCTCACTGTTGGCCAGCTTTCCCGGCATAAGTTATATTGTGTACCTGCATGTGTGTGTATGTTATGTACTAATTTAGGAAGTTGGCTTTTTGAAAAGCATTCTGTCATTTCAAATCGAAATAAATTTTGTTCATTTGACTCTCTTGCCCGATGCACGGGTAGAGGCGGGCAGACCTCCAGCAACCAATTCACCATACAGCATGTGTTCCATTTAATAAAGCCTTTGTATGGAGTCAGTTCATTCAGCGGGAGCGACTCGGAGTCCAAGTTCGTTCAGCACGTGCTCGGGGCAATAATCGACGGACACATTCTGTTCACGCTGCTCTCCACCATTCCATCTCCCTCTAATTAATCATTTCTGAAAAAAATAACATGACAAAAGTCACATGATTGTCAGGATAAACTAAACAGACGTGTGTACAGTGTGCTTGCATTTGTCTCTGCGAGCTGCCTGCTGCCTCTCTGGGTCCATTTGGGTGGCAGCAGCCCAGGGAGTTCGGCTCTCATTAGGAGTGCCATGGGCCAAATCACCATCACTCCATCCATGACAAAAATTAGACATGAGAAATGACGAGCGTGTGCGAGAGAAAGTGCCAGCTGGTGAGAACAACACGCTCCGCGCAGTCTGAGCACAGTGCAGTGCTAAAAGCATGAAATGGGAGCCTCGTGTTTGACCAAAGAACCATTTCCTCAACTACTTTTCATAATAGACCGTGAATTATTACGCCAGTACGGTGTCTATATTAAAGAGCAAGAATCAGTGTTACTCTTCGTCATGTAAATTCACAAGTAATAGAAATTAAATATGAAAAATTATCAAACTATATGTTGTTCCTTGATATTTCCATTACAGGGGTCTGTGCAATACAAAGGCTTCAGTATGCGTGACACAGCATTGCCAGATGTTGCAAAACAAATAAATGTACAAAGAATGATCGTATTTCACTGCAAACTGATGTGTAATCAAAGTGCAAACTGCAGATCACCAAAGACTGAGTTTTTATTGTTTATTGCTTGAAGGCCAGCGCTGTGTTTTGCAGCACATGCACAGATTAGTAAATGACTGCAGTGGCCTCACATTACAGTAAAAAGTGGTTGTTAACACGTACAATGGTTGTCTCTAATGTCCATTTTCTGTAATACATTATTAATGCTTAATATTTAATCACTTGTCAGGCTTGTTCCAAATCAGCTCTGCAGCATTTCATTCTTATGAAAGAACAAAAAGACAATGATGTTAGCATCATCCAAAAGTTGGAATTATCATAGTTATGATATTACATCTGGCCCAGCTTAGTATCAAGGCAAAGCGTGTAATACACTTATCAGTCCAACAAAGGGTACCGTGTCGGTGTCACGTTTTGCCTCGCCTGTAGGTATGAAAAATACAGGCACGTATGACCAGTGTCAAAGATGGAGCCATGTGATGGAGTTCACGTGATGAAGTACAAAGAGTGATAAAGTCAGAGTAGGGAGGAGGTCAGGGATTTTTGAATGGAACAAACATGGGGCTTTCCCCCTTGGACCACTTGTGTTTGCTCCATAAATAAGCTAAAGTCTGCATGGATTTCTATCAAAAATTATTAACATACACAATGTGACATATTTAACGTAGGTAAAGCACAGTGGCTAACATGATCTATGTAGCGTACTCACAAGTTTTGATACGATAACCCTGATGATGTTATGGTGATGTCATCATGGTCATCTTGGCTTGTCTTTGAAGACAAACGTTTTTGCAAAAGCCTGCATTGTAAACACGTTATGTGGCCGGAAACGGGATGGTAGGGAGGGACTGATGAAAAATATTGTTAAGTTGCATCACTGAAAGTGTAGGATCCTTTCATTTAGGGTATACAATACCATTTTATTTAACCTGTCACTTGTGAGTCCCAAAACCCACATGGAGGTGCATTGCCTCATTATTGGGATCATGAAACAACCCTCGTAGTTAGTTTGTGTATCAGAAATTGGCAAAAAGACCAAGAGATAGTAAAATATTCATGATGGTAGTGTTAAACAGTGCAGCTTGTAAACATTTCACATTCATTATTTCCCCTCACATTTGCTGTTTAGAAAATACATTAATAATTTGTATGTTTGTGTTTAATAATCCGCTCTTGAGCCTCTTAAAATACGTGATCAGGGTGTGTGAAAATAATTCAAAAGCAGGCACCTGCTGCAGTCCAGTTGGATGCTTACTACCTGAGTTAACTGAAAAATGAGCCAATCACACATAAAGAGCTGGACAGAAATCGATCCCAGCCAAGCCCATCTGTTAGATCCATGAATTATGGAGCAGACAAGTGGTGAAGGAGATGTGAGCATTGCCTAATCAGCTTGCTGATTGGATAAGGTTGTGAGATTGTGTACAATACCGGTTTGTCTGCCTGGCGCTGCGCACATGTCTGGAAACACTACGGCTGCCGGCCGAACACACGCGCGCAGACAGGGGGCAACGTGTGAGCGGCTCGCCTGAGCAGCTGCCTCCCGTCACCGCGGTGACCTCGCGCGCCTGCCGACAGCAGGGAAAACAGAATTTGTCAAATCAGAGCCGCCGCTGATGAGGAAAAACACAGATCCATATCCCACACATCCAGCCAGCCAATCAGAAAGCAGGCCTGCCCTGGGAACAAAGGCAGCAACAGAGCAGCGAGGCAGTGTTGAACACGCGTGTGCACACACAAACAGTCAAGAACAGAGCAGTCCAGGGGCGAACGCACACCCACATTCACTCCCCCGGCAGAGTCAGGCGGGGTGTCGGGTTGCGTCTGGCTGGCGTGTGTGCACATATGTGTGTGTGTGTGTGTGTGTGTGTGTGTGTGTGTGTGTGTGTGTGTGTGTGTGTGTGTGTGTGTGTGTGTGTGTGTGTGTGTGTGTGTGTGTGTGTGTGTGTGTGTTTCCTCCTCTGGCCGGCTCTCGGCTTTCACTCTGGTCGGCCTGCTCGCCATCTGTGCATCACGCACGCGTGTGCGCGAGCCCCCGGCGGGTCAGGTTCCCTTCTCACCATAAGACACAGAATGCAACGACAAATAGAAGTGTGATTAGTTCCTTCCTTCCTCGACGGCACAAAGCCCCACCTAATCCCTGGGCAAACTCACTAGAAGAGGGATGGGATGGAGGGTGGAGATGGAGGGTGGAGGGAGTCCCACCTGTGGAGTTTTTGTCCTTAGGAGAGATGGAAGGAGAAGAGGAGTGAGGGTCAACTGGATTGATGGAGGAAGAGGCAGAGAGGGACTGATGTGTGGATTGAGAGGAAGGGATCAATGAAGTCAACTAATAAGAGGCAGGATGGATGAGGTTTGGAGTGAGGTAGGGGGACACATGAACAATGCAGGGAGGACAAAGATGGAGGTGTGCAAGAGGATGGAAAGCAGAGGATTAAACATGCAGGAGCTGGGGTGAAATGCCATCAGTCCTCGTGACCCGCGCTGACGCTCCAAAAACCTGACGAGGAAATGAAACGGGACCGCGGCTTGATGAATGCACGCTCCTGTTTGCCAAGGCTAATGCTCTCCGTTCAAACACCCAGTGGTATGTAGGGTGTGTCTGTGTGTGTGCGGAAGGGTTTTAGGTGTCCATGCGTGTCTGTAGGCAAACAACCAAAAAAAAGGAGCAGACCTCGTGAAGAAGTGGTTTACATCCCTCCGTGACGGCCGGCGTGAATTCATCCCAGCAATCTGTTCGCTGTTTCATGAATGAATCTGTACTCCACACAGTGGATAATTTTCGCAGTAGCCCTCAGAGTCATGGCACTTGTGCTTTCAAGTGGAGCAAGTCAGGGCTCCCGTTCACAGCAGCAAATAAGCCCTGGAATCTGTGATGGGTTGTAAAGGTCGAGAAACCTTTTTGAAGATGGTTCTCTCAAGCTGTAGTGTGGGGAAGGGAAAATCTCCCGAGTTTTGCAGCAAAATAAAATCAGATTTGTTTCTACAAAGCAGGGTCAAAGCCATGATGTGATTTCGGGTTTATCTGTAGCAAACGCAGATAAATTGGTGGATCCCATGTGTTGTCTTTAGTCCATTCCACATTCACACCAAGCGTTTTAGCTCTCCAAACAGGTAACTCAAGCAAATCAGCCACAGAAACCCAGCGAAGAACAAACAGTACATTTTTCTTGCTTCCATGGCACCCTTTGCCTTTTTATACGGATTGTTTCTTGCTGTCAGATTTCAGTAAGAGTTTTGAGTTCTTCCTCCTTCACAGAAGAACCAGAGGGCCGTCTATTAACCGCTACCGCTACTAACAAGTAGAAAGTCAACAAAGTGTTGTTGTTGTTACTGTCATGTTTCTTTGTCTTCAACTTTATAGTTTTGCTCAAGAAAACTATGAAATGCTACACTACTGCCTCCGTTGGTTTCATAGCAATATGACTATTTCTACAAAGCTTAGTTTCTCCTGTATACACAACAACACTGGGCCGACGTTTGCAGATGTACACATCTGCAAACGTCGGCCCAGTATTGTGAAACGTTTATGAATTTACCTAAATTTTGTGCACATGGTAAAAGATCATTTTAATGGTAAGTACTTATATAGTGCTTTATCACCTTTCAGTCTCAAAGTGCTTTTACATGGTTTTCCCATTCACACAATAATGAGACAGATCACCATGCAAGGTGCTGCCATCCGGAGCGCATTCACACCGATGGTACACCATCAGGAGCAGCTTAGGGTTCAGTGTCTTGCTCAAGGACACTTAGGCATGTGGACAGGAGGAGCTGGGATTGAACCACCAACTTTCTGATTAGTGTGCAACCCACTCTACCAACTGAGCCACAGCCTCCCTTAATGAAACCCATTATGATGCCAGAGGATGTAATACACAATCAGTCCACTAGAGGATACCGTGTCTGTGTCATGTTTCACCCCACCTAGGTGTGAAGAGTAAGATGTCTGAAGTTTAGGCACCAAAAAACACATTGTTAGGTTAAAGAAAAGATAATTGTTTGGTTAAATAAAAGCTATTTTCACATACGTAACGTTACGTATGTCACATAAATTACTTAATCAACGTTACGTAAGTTAAATATGTTACGTTATGGAACTTAGAAATCCTACAATGACTTGAGCTTTCTCACCGACTCCTGCAGTCGTCCAGCTGAAACTCCTGTGTTTGTTCCATCCACCCAAACACAGACCTCCTCCCCTCATGAACCTTATCATTCTTTGTTCTTGGTCACATGACCTCCTCCTTCAACCTTGTTCATACATGCATGTTCTCTCCTCTCTGGGGATACCGGGATACTTCCTTTGGATTTTAAAGGTGTGTTGAACACAAGTTTTACACAAGAAAACCTGTTTACCAGTGATGGCATTCTGTGGTTCTGGAGGAGCTTTGTCTTTTCTCACCCTGGTGATGTTTGCATGGGAACAACATGTTTTTAACAATAAGGCAGTGTCATAACCAGGGAAATGGAGCTTGAAAGACACTGACATTGTTCAAACGGAAAAGGTTGAATGAAGAGGTGCTACTGTGTTGATGAAGTCGAGGACGGAGTTGTTTATTCAGTGGATAACAGAGAAAAAAAAACTGTGTCCTGAGAGCCCAACATACCAAATATAAAGACAATATTGCTAGTTTTTTTTCTGACCAATAATCCAAAACGCAAACATAAAATAAATAAATAATTAAATAATAATAATTAAATAAAATTACAGTGATATAAATGTTGAACCAGCAAATTTTTTTTTTTTTTAACCAGCTGCTTCCGTACCAGTTTCAAGTGTAGAATACACTCCACACTTTGGGGCACAGTTCAATTTTAACCCACTTTAATTTTAGCCAGTAAAACTTTATAACGCATAACTGCATAAATGTTCAGTAAATGTGGGATGAGCAGTTGGACAGCTGACATGATTAGTCTTGGTGCCACATCCTAATTTGCTGATTTTAGCTTCAGCATAGAGCTAATGTGCATTTATTTTGAAGTTAAAATGCAGGTTTTTTTTCTCTTTTAGTCATAAATTGTAAAGTAATATTGGGCATTTTTATTTTTCTGTTATTAATTTGGGATACAAAGAATACTTTGCGGGCCCCCAGGCAGCTCTTACTTCCTTAATTGACCCTTTTCTCCATCTTGGTCTATCTGTGCCCACCATTAAAAAAAAGAATTATGATCTTCAGCAGCGTCACACTGTGCTTAAATGCGTCCTCTGTGGTTTAACATGTTTGTATGGGTTCATTCGCACATGCTATAAGTGTGTCTGTATTTATGTGCTCACGTGTGCATGCGTGTGTGTGTGTGTGTGTGTGTGTGTGGCAGGCGGCAGTCGTTAGCGGAGGAAATGAATAGTTGCCACCATCGTTCATAGTTCCCTAATGAGGCGGCTGGGCCTTTGCTTCTCCTCGTGTCTCCTTGTTTTATACGTTCTGTGTGGCCAGATCTCCTTCTCGTCTCGCGTCCTCAGAACACCCAGGGGCCTCATTACCCTACCGTCATTGTTTATTTGGAGGGAAAGGAAAAGAGGAGAAGAAAGATCAAAGGATGGTTTGTGATCGACTGCTTCCTGTCGCACAACCTTTCACAAGGCCAGGTTTACTCTCGGGGTCTGCATTTAAAAACTCTCTGCACAGTCTCCGAGTGTGTGTGTGTGTGTGTGTGTGTGTGTGTGTGTGTGTGTGTGTGTGTGTGTGTGTGTGTGTGTGTGTGTGTGTGTGTGTGTGTGTGTGTGTGTGTGTGTGTGTGTGTGTGTCTATGGCTGCAAACTTTTGATGGCATTCACTTGATCAGCACCAGATTGCTCCTTGGTGTCATCTAATCCTTTCTGAGGGTTATTGTTTTGCTATTTTGGGGAGACCCAGCTTCACTCCTCACTTTGAAGAAATATGATGTCATGGCTCAAACCAGAACCTTCGTTGTAATTAAAAATGAACTGCCTGTGATCACATTACCGGATTATATTGTTACACAGGGACATAGCTCAAAGCCTGACAGGTAGGATGAGAGGGAAGAAGAAAGAAGAAAGGAGAGAGTTTTCAAGCACGAACGAAGCATATCCAACAAAAGGAGACAACAGAAAGGATTTTTTTTTTGGTTTTGTTTTAAAAGAAAAAAGTCTCCTTTAACAAATTCAGAAGAACAGCAGTTTTTAGTTTTATGCTCTTTTACTGCAGTGTTTATCCTTTTCCCAAGAACATCTTGCTAAATATACCTAACATCATCCTTTTTAAACCCCCTGCCAGTGAGAGTAATTACAATAACTATGTACAGATGCACGAACCTCTAAAACACTGCCGCTGCCTACTCCGAAGCAAAAAGGTGGATAAATATGATAAAAGGAGTCACGATTCTTAGTTCCTGATAATTATTCTCAAATTAAGAAACAATTATTGGTAGAATTATTAATATTACTTTCCAATTTGCCAATAAATGTCCGGGGTGTACTCTGTCCTTCATCCAGTGTTAGCAGGGATTGAGTCCATTTAATATAACTGATAAAAAATAAAGTAAACAGAAAGTTACCAGGACTCCTATTTCTATAATTTCACATTTAACATGTACTCATGACTGGTAATTAATTTGTAGGTATCAACCTTGTTTGCATTGTAAAGTGGCTTTCATTGTATCGTTTTGTTTATAATTTCAAAAATAAACAAAGAAGTACTTATTAAAAAAGATAGGTTTGAGTTTAATTACATGTTCTCTTTATTTACACTTTACACATTGTGCCGTTTTATATATTGTCTTATGGACCAGTCCTGTAACATTGCTGTGTGTGTGTGTGTGTAATTGAATAAAATAAAAAAGTTAAAAAAAAAATGAATCAGTGCAGCTTTAAATAAAGAGCAAAAGTAATTAAATATCTGATATGTAACAGTGAAAAGGCTGGATTGTCTACCATCAGTTCAATTTCTAAACTTTTTTGTAATTTGTTGTTAGTCATGGCTCGACTGACAAACTGTGACAAAGGTTTCAAAGGGACAGTAAGATTACAAGTGGCGTAGTGTAAATTGACAGCATTGTCAGATGAAATAGCATTCACCAGGACCGTTCAGAGGTCACCTTGGAAAACAGTGCGACTGATTATAATGATCACCTTCAGAGGAGCAGCTCATCATGTTCTGTTTTACTGCTGTTTGCCAAAAGACAGCAAATCAAGTAAACGTATTCTGTGAGTTTTGTTGTGGTGCCATCTATTGTGTGAAGTGTATTCATGCAAAAAACCCACAGAACACTCATTACGGGGAATGTTCACAAAATTGGAATTGACAATGCTGACCAAAGCGACATTACCAGAGAGTCAGATATTGATTTTTATGAATCTTTTCTCCCTTTTTCTCAGATAAAAGCCTCATGTGTCTCAGAGAGCACAGTAATGTACGAGTCAACTGGATTTAATAGGATGATTAGCATTTCAATAGCTATTCAGCACACACACACACCCAAACACCCACAGCCACACACATTTAAAAAATGTCAATAAAGAATGAACCATTTCCATAATCAGGACCAAGGTGATTGAAAATATCGCACTGCTACAATCACTTCAGATATTAATTTGGTTGGTATAATATTAGCTGAAACTGTTTTCAATAATCTAAGTTGTTTATGTTTGGTAATGTTTACATGTGTGTGTGTGTGTGTGTGTGTGTGTGTGTGTGTGTGTGTGTGTGTGTGTGTGTGTGTGTGTGTGTGTGTGTGTGCGTGCGTGCGTGCGTGCGTGCGTGCATGCGTGTGTGTGTGTGTGTACTGTATATATTTACATAGAGAGAAAGAGAAAAGCATTTCCTTAGGAAATGTGTGTGATTGCTGCTGATTGGCGTGTGCTGGATTAATTTATGGATATATGAAAACATTTCAACTTTTTGATATGTTTGCTGTGTTCGACGCAATAAGCTGAAATGTATTATCTTTTGTGACATCAGGATGAGCATAATCACAGTTAATCAGTGGGCTATAATTATAGAACTGAGTTGCTTCTGTTTGCTGGTGCTGACAATACAATAAGAAAGAACAGTTTATCAGCGTGAAAGAGTTTAGTACTTTTTAAAATATCGAGGGAGTTGGTGCATGCAGTCCATGTTATAAATACAATAGACCTCCATATACTCCATGTAATGCAACAAACAATAAACTGATTTTATACAGTAGTCAGAGTGTAATACTGAGCATTTTTAAATACTAAATGATTTCTTAATGTGCACATTGTATGTAAAAGATTCATCTGTCTGCATAAACACATTCATAAAGTATAAAATTAATCAATCAGAAACATCATAGAGGACGTGCACAAAGACACACAATTAGGAAGAATTATGTTGGTAGCATTACAAGTGTAGGAGGAAACTAAATTTGTTTTAAGGGATAGCTCAGTAATCACTGAACACAGAAACCTACTTAAAATATATGTGGATATGAGCATAGATATATACCAGTGGATAAATTTGAAGTTAAAGGTGAGCACAAAACAACATTTGACGATAATAGTTGGAAAAAGGCAAAATAATATTTGCCTGGTTCCACCTGCTTATTGATCACAGCTTCCGTCTTTGCTGGGACTACAGTCTGGAAACCGTTTTCGCTCAGCCACTCTGATGAGCGGAACAATCAGCAACCAGTGAGGGCGGCTAGGTGCGATGACATTGAAGTAGTTCCTACGATGGCAGTGGTGGTAGGTACAGTTTCAACCATCGACTCTATATAAAAGTGGACGAATTATTAGGCCGATGCGGAAGTGCCTTAAGCTGCAATATCACAGAGGGCCACTAGAGGATGGCTCCAAAAAGACTCCCATTCAACTTGTCTCGGAAAATTCTGAGTCAATAAAACTTCTCCACGAGTTACGTCGATTTTGCTAGCTAAAACCATGCTAGCTAAAACCATTAGCTAGCAATTCTGGCGGTCCATCTGAAAAAAAATCACGTCATGAATTAGAAAATAGATCCACCGCTCGCTCCTCCGCAGCTCGTCAAAATATATTCTCTTCTGGCTGCAAACTTCTCCGAGATAGCAAGATGGCGCCGGCTAAATTCTGAACTCGAGGCTTCATATCGGCCGTTCACAAACCAACGGGTGACGCCACCGCAACGCACAAAGTCTGTCATCTGGTTGTCAGTGCCGATTGGTTCAAAGCTGCTCCAACAGTTCCCAAATGAATCTGAAGTCTACAACCCATTAGGATGCACCGACTGGAAACAATCCTCAATGGAGCGTATCCAGACCTACATATTCATGCAGTGAATTTGGGTCTAGTTATACAAAGCTAAGACAACATGTTGGCGATCGTTGCTGTACAGCTAATTAGCGAACAGTCTCCTGAGATTTAGAGGTCACCTTAAAGCAGGAACATCTTCCTCAAGAACAGTTCAATGTGGCAGTTTTCTTCACTTTTTTTTTGTATCTTCGTCCCAACACAATGCAGAGGACAGATGAACGTGTGAATATAAAGACTGCACGCGTCGTTGTTGCTTTTTGATGGAGTGTGCAGTGAATTTGAAGATATGGAATGATATGTACAAACTGGAAGTGAGGTTTGTACTCTGCCATGATCTCTCCATGTAACCTTCCCCTCCTATCAAAAGCTGTGAGGCAGAGTGAAGCATGTTGTATGTCCTTCCTCCTCCTCTCCCTTTGTCCTCTCCTTCCTCTGTCTGATATTCTCTGCATGCTTCCTTTGCTGCGGTGCCAGACTGCTTTCTGCTTGCTTTGGCAGGGGGGGCTTGTGTGTGGACTCCCGGGGGCTGTGTTTTTGGTGTGTGAGTGCAGTGATTGTGCACTTGTATCTACACCCGTGCCTGTATAATGACAATGACTGGCGGGCATTAAAACTGTCATCTGTAAATCAAACGGACTGCCAGGTGAGTGGCGGTGCCACGCTCCTGATTTAAAGACACTCCATGATTCAAAGGACGCGTCGCTCGGCGCGTCGCTCAGCGGCAGGAAGCCGTGGTGCTGTGTCTGACCGGTTCCGTAAATTTTCTAAAACCAAATCTGAAAGTGTGCACCGACTTTTTAAATGGTTGTCAGTGTGTAGGCGTGAAAACGAGTTTTGGGTTCAAATGGTCTGCAGAGTTTATTTAAAACATCGTGTTCGCTAGTCAACTTCTCACCAGGACCAGACTCCAGGAGAGCGTTTGCATTCACCAGCAGTCGATAGCTCCTATAAAACAAAGGATTTGCTGTCACGCATATTTTTGTTCCACTCCTACATTCCTCTTCTTACAGTGAAGAAGACTCGCTGTTTTCTGGGCAAGTCCTTCTTCTTTTATTCTTGTGCTCCAGCCACAAACATCCTCGACGCACAGTACAGGCCTTATCGAGCAGAAGACTGGTTTTTTTAGGTGAGCATAATATTGTTGTGGCAAATAATTTGATATCTAAAGAAAGTATTTATAGAATTTTTGCAGTGGAATTAATCAAAATGAAATAAAATAGTCTTTGTACAGAATTCTTCATTTCAGATTATCATTATTTTTTTATGAACATATAAATTGTGTTCTTGGATGGATTATGAGGCACAAACATGTACAAGATTGCTCAACCCTCCTACACTGGCGCGAACACCCTGACACACAAAAAGAGACACACAACTTTGTTGGTCCTCAGTTCATTTGTGTTTCTTTGTGTTGTTTGATTGTCTTTCAACTATCATCTTTATCATTTCATCATTTTTCATCTCTCTTGTTACCTTGTGTTCAGTTTTGTCTCTTTTTGGTCGGATTGTCTCTCGTAGTTGCTGCATTTTTGTATCTTTGCCGTTGTTGTGCATCTCTTTGTTGTTGTTTTGCGTGTCTTTGTTGTCCTTTTGTGTCTCTTTGTAGTCAGTTCATTGACTTTGCAACAAGAAATAATAAAAGACACTTCAGAGGCTCTGGTCGAAGCCCCTGGAACTCTAGGCCCCTGGGCTTGTGCCCATTAGACCCTATCATGAATCTATCCATGGTAGCATTTTAAGGTGGTAGCAGAGGGAGCTAGAACTACTTTCTACTGTGTGCTGGTTTAATTTAAAACAAAAAATATAAATAAGAAAGTAAAAACTTTAGAAATGAATGAATTAACTTCAACTAGGTGATACAATCAACACTATCAACATGAAGCATTAAGTAGGAGTGGAATGTGTTAAATATCTGACAAAACAAAGCAGAAATACATCAAGTTAAAACAACACAAACATTATTCCACAGCTGCTGCATATTTTTAGGCGCATCTCTAGTTTGTAACTCAACCCTCCTTCTCCGTAATAGCAGCCTTTACCCTGAAAGTACTGGCTGCAGATACAGTAATTTGTGAACATGTTTCTGTCTGAGACTCTAATTCCTGTTCATCTCAGGCTCAACATGAGCAATCAGGCACATAAAAGCTCATTAAGAGTTTAATTATAAGAGATTACAGCCTCACATTGGCCTAAATATCTGAGTTCTACGTCACGACGACCAACACATTTCTGTTCAAATCTTCTCTGCACCTGAGGCCCAGCAGGTCCTGAACAAAAACCCAAGCGAGAAAAGTGGAGCCTGACTCTGCTCATCAGCTCCTGTCAGGTCCTGTCAGTTTTCAGCCTAAATGTCAAGCTCCCAGCCTGAATGGCTGCAGAATATGTCTGTGAGTGTTTCTGGAAGGGTTTTGGGGATTCAGTGCGCTGTCCTGCTGGAGGGGGCTGAGCATGGAAACATGTTCTCCTTCTCTCACTGTGCTACTTCGTATTGGGAGGAGGATGGAAGCAATTACCAGCGCCAGCAGCTGAGAGAGGGCCAAGCCTCTGCACATCAATCAGTATTACTCCACTGCCATTGAGAGGATATGTGGGGAGAGTGTGTGAAAGAGCACCCCCCAGTGGTGACATCCTCCATACCATCCAGCCTGTTAGAATACCATCACAGCCACTATCTGCCAAGGGGTCTTAGATCTGAGCGTTTTTTTCCTTTTTCCTCTAAATTAATTTCCCCCACCTAATTGCTATGTTCATTACCAGGGCACAATCATGTCAAAAAACCACTGTCCTGATTTAATTTCCATGGCTGAATGTGAAATGAGTCGGAAAAAGAGGCAAAGCGCTGCGTGTGCTGCTTGTCATTTAGTTCATGTTGAACTGCAAAGCAGAGGCAATTTAGGTTAATGTGGAATGAGGAGAAGGGAGAGGTTACAAAAAAGCAGGGGTAATTTGGTGTGGCAAATTGATGAGTCATCTTTTGTTCGGAGTCTTTGATTGACAAAATAGCCGCGGAGCATTAGAGCTAGAGGAGCTGGAAAGTGTCTCAGCGTAAATTTGTCCTTGTGTCACTCTTTTCACTCTGCAACACACACACACACACACACACACACACACACACACACACACACACACACACACACACACACACACACACACACACACACTCTCTCTCTCTCTCTCTCTCTCTCTCTCTCTCTCTCTCTCTCTCTGTGGCTTTATGTCTGTCCTCCATTGTGGACTCCTCCTGTGTTTAAAGCTAATTACAGTCCTACTAAGCCGGAGTGTGTCAACTGTGACATTTCCACTGTTGGCGTAGCAACATTAGTGCTGCTCTCCCATTATGTCCACATTAGGGACATCACACATTAGCCAAACTCTCCTCTGGCTTTTAATGATGAGATGAGGGGGGTGCATGGGTACCAAAAAAATTGCCAAATGCTTTCACAATTTCATATTATCTCCTCTGAATTCTGCATTGGCACTTCATTTAATGTCCCAAAAATTGCACTGCTGAAAGGTGAGTGGGAACAATCATCCTTCCCTGATTAGTTCTCTGCTCTTGGAGCGTGGTCGCCCGAGCCCCGTCACCTCATGCATACTAAACCCAATGAACAGCACTACAGCCAAATATTTATGCTTTGTGTCTCTAAGGTAAAATGAGTGAAAATAAAAAGCCTGTTTGTTGTGCGTTTTGTCCACAGAGGACTGGAGCGGCGCGAGGGTTTGTGTGTCTGTGTGTGTGTCTGTGTGCATCACATCCAGGTCGTACTTTCAGGCCAAACTGGAGCGAGATGAAAGGGAGAGACAGGGCGTTCTGTTCTGTGACGAATGATTGTTAGATATAACTCAGCCCTGGAGGTAAACAAACTGGGCTGATTTTCCATGGGGTAAAAGGATTTAGGGTCTGGATGTGTTTTCCATGATGAGAGACAGTGAAGTGTCACAACATCAAGGCTAGTGCTCTCTGAACTGTGCGGGAACATGGACATTTATATAATGCTTCACGTAGTCAATGATTGTGCGTTATTATATAATTAAGTGGAGCTGAAAGCTGATGCCGTACTGCAAAATATGTCCACCTTTCAACTGTGCGCCTTCTGGACAAGGACATCCATAGCTTCTTGCTGTGGCACAGCCGGGCTCCTCATCCATTACACGACTGTCAGCGCCTCACAGAGAGGAGCACACCGCTTCTTCTGGGAAGCAGACGAGCTGATGTGATTGGCCGCGACTGGCGCCAACCCACATCGTTCCCACTGATAATTTATTCCTCCTTATTCAACCTCTTTTACAAGTGCATGTACTTGACATCACGAGCACCACACATTCCACAGCTGTGGGGGCATAAAGAAACTGAAAATGATGAGTCTTAAACTGCCCTTAATAACATCTGGAGAGGTAAATGTACTCATAATAAGCTCTCAGACATCACTCGTGACTCAGCATCAACCACAGAACAATGCATGTGTTTGCCAGTCGTCTGAGAATCCATCTAATGAAAATGAAACTAGGACCATCTACACATCATTAGAGGATGGAAAGTATCTGCAATACAAACAAGGTAGCACCACTTTTTATTGGCTATAAGTTTACAATCAAATATGTACTTTGTATGAGATTAAGATGCAAAAATATGATGCCAAAATTGTCACGGAAATATCATTACATTTGTGTGCACTGAAAAAAATCAATCATCAAATTGCTTTAAAAAAAAAAAAAATCAAGATTCAATCATACAAAATATTTAAGGTAAGTCCCACTTTTAGTTTGAGAAAAAAAAATAATGAATGAAAAAAAACGACAATTTTCAGCTGTTTAAGCAAACAGCATCGTTTGACTTTCTTTAGTGTATTAGGTTGTTTTATAAGGACTATTGTCCAGCAACTGCATGTTTCAAAAATACATTTAATTTAAAGTATTATGTAATCAGCTGGTTATAATAATCCCTGTCAGTACTAAACAGTGACATCATTACAATGCTGCCTCTTGGATAAACAGTGAAGTGACACAGTGGCCTGACTGTTGAGGTGCCCCGCGGCAAAACTGAACCAATGGGCCTCTCTGTTACCAGTTTTTTGGTACCTGGCCCAGGTTTTCTATATGTGGTCATTTCATTACACACAAATGAATTCAGCTTCATGCTGCATGTATGGAGGAGATGGAAATAATGAGACTAGATTTTGATACGGGGCCCATCTTCAAGACAGGGACATAAATTTGGTTACAAAGCAGGGTCTATCCGGTGGCCCCTGTCACGATGATGTGCTGTAGTGATCGGCATTAATTATTTTCATGAATTAAGCACAAAAGCATGTTGACATAGAGCATCTCTGCTGTGGCCCCTGGAGTCCTGGAGGCCCCGGGGAAGTTACTTGGTTTGTCCAGTTGGTAATGCGGCCCTGCATATCCTCTAAGCGATGTAGAGCAACTCTCCACGGGGAGCGTGAAATCTTCTCCTTCGCTGTGCAATTCACCTTTCAGCAACACTCCTGTTAACAGATGAAGGAAATCAATTCAGCGAGGTCTCTCTGTTACATGTTCAATATGAACACATCTCTTGCATATTTATCAGCAAATCTAAATAAACGGCTAAATAAACAGACTGATTTGTGTGAATGTACAGACCCCCCCCCTGTTTTTTTCCTCTGAAATGTTCGGGACTGTAAAACTACACGGTCAGATCCTTCAGTGGTTTCTTGGCTGATGCCTCTGTTTCCTTTTTCTGTGAATCAGTAAGACATTGCTGAATAGCAAGAATCATCGTATTTCGACAGTACATGGACACCGCATGATTTTTACACACAGGAATTTGACCTCTGCATTTAACCCATCGGTGAACGGTGAGCACACGCTGGGAGCAGTGGGGAGCGGTGGGCAGCTGTGGGCCCCCGGGAGCACCTGGGGGTCAGGTGCCTCGTATGTCTTTCCGCAAAGCTGTGTTATAAAATACTGGAAAACAGCATTTGCTTTCGCTACATGCATACTGTGTCTCCAGAAGGTGACAGAACCAGTAAACACTGAAGAAGGCACATATATTTAAGACCCTAGCGTTTGAGATTATTAGTCACATTGTGTAATATGTGCGAAATGTACAATGGGAAATAAAACTGTGTGTGTGTGTGTGACTAATTCATTTGCGAGTAGCACCTTTGAGGTAGTGTAATTCTTTCTGACATGCTAATAACTCTGTTCACTGAGAAATCATGTTCCATGAAGGCAACACCTTTTCACTGAGCCTGCAATGCCTTCCAAATCCTTCTCCCTCATTTCATACTCCCCGCTGAGTGCTGCTGCCAGAGTCACAGTGACATTAAAGTGACTTTTGCAGCGTGTTAACTGACTCAACATGTCAACATTATACAGTTATTATTTTACACCAAAGGCCAAAAATCACATTTTAATATATTTTCCTTTGTTGCACTCTGTCTTATTTTTCTGCATTAACCCTTGTCGTCTTAAATCTCTACATCTTTAAATATCTACATCCATGTTGTGGTGATCAAAGGAAATGTATCAAATTAAAAAGACGCCCCTCTTATCTGCTTGATCCATCATCTTATTCCTTTTAAGTCTCACTTTATATTTTCAGCTACTTATAACTTACTTGTAGGGATATTAATTTCTGAAACAAAGACATCACCATCTTCTCTGAATAATGCATATCAAACATTTCCTGGCTGCTCTAACACCCTGTTTCAAATCTCTGATCCCACAATAGTCCTGCTCTGCTTAGAAGTAAATGTAAGAGGACTGTGGGAAGGAGGTGAGGATGTGGGAGCGAAGGGAACATATCGCTGACTCAGAGACGGGGAAATGAACCCACATCAGCTTGGCAAGTTGTTCCCACTTAGCATACACGCATGACATTGGACGGCGCTCAGGGAAATGTCCCTGGTTGGTCTCATTGTCCCAGACACCCAGAGGATGGGTCTGTAAATGTGCAACACCGTGTGATAAGAGTCGCTCACTCCTCAGAGATAACGTGAGCTTGAAAATAGAATCACCGCAGGCAGAAGCTGTTTCTTTTGAAGAGTGACTGGTGGCTGTAAGTTCTAATGAAGCAACAAGACCACCACAGAGACCACCAAGAAGTGAAGGTTAATTCCCAAAGTGCCATGTTGCAGCCTTTTTTTATGCTTCCGGGCTTGTGTTGACAAAATCCAAAACTTTGAAAAGTACTCCTCTGATTGAACACTTGCAGTATGGACTGCAATGGACTCACAATGGAAAGAATGTATGAAAATGAATGCAGGGTGATGTTCCTTTTCATTCAAAATATTCTTCTTTGTTGTCAAAGCCTGATCCACCCTCCCCCTCCCCATGGCTAGATTGCCAACAGTTAATTAAAAGTGGTTATGCTTGTAGCAGATAATGTAGCCTCAATGCTAGCTACTGCACCTGAACGATGCTCCGCTTTTTTTTTCCTGCAAGTGAGGAATTAATATGTTCACAGTTCTCTTGTTTTGGTTGAAATCAATTTTAAAAAATTTAAGTGCCTAAAGATCCAATAATTTCTAAAAGCGTATGAAATGCAAGTGAGCTATTAAAGACAGATGGAAAGGTCAAAGTTGTCATGTTGACATTTCGAATCATGTTGATTGATTCACAATGTCAACTCAAAGTCTTGTTTTGATCCGCTACCATTTGCCCTGTTAAAGTTACTCTGTTGCCTATTAATTCAAAACCGACACTTGCTGTATCTGTTTTAAATTAAAAAACCCTCTAGCTTCTCAGAAAACAGAACCCTTTGATTTCTTAACCAGGCTTTCATTGTAAATGCTGCACAATACTAATCCAAGGTGCACATGTTGACACCAAAGTGTTAATTCTTCACAAAGTACCGCTATGCTGTGGTTAATGGGGTCTAAAATGAGACTACTGTAAGTATTTACATAGTTTCAGCTACATTTAAGTTTGCAGATATGAAATACATTTCACCACATGTTTAATGTTGATGTAAAGGACATTACATGTTGTTAACAACTTCTAAAAGAATATTTTGGAGGAGCTTCAATCTTTGAAAGACGGTTTTGTAGAAGCATTACACTAACAGATGCTTGTTCTGTCCGGTTGCTCAGTGCAGCAGATGCTGTGTTGAAATTGGACAAATTCAAATAGCATAATATTTTTTACCAAATGCTACCATATCAATATTGCAACAATATGGTGATGATGACTATTGATGCTTTCACAAAATATTTACATACTTAGATTTTTTTTTTTTTTTTAATAAACAACCATCAGTAATGTGGATATAATGAATCAAAGCAAATAAAAGAATAGCAAGAACAGTTTGATAAGTTCAGAAAATGACATCACTTTATGGTGATGCAGCCTTTAAAACCAGGAAAAAAACTAAATCTAAGACAAGATAGTATCACATTAGGATATGAGAAAATATAAGCCTAGTTTGAAATATGTTTCTTCGAACGATGTTAAAGTTACCTTGAGATCATGTTTTATGTAACATTGTCTTTCGTTACTTGGATGTTAGATTATTGTTCTGGGTTAAATAATCGGGGTGAAGCAGGTTGAGGTCAAGAATATTGTGAAAACGGTTGTCTGGGGATAAGGGGGCGTTTAGACTCAGGATAAACTGTGCATTACCTATTTTGTTATACTGAGTGTGGAGATTGGGATCAGAAGGGAATGTGTTGATTGGTGGGGATTAATTTTTGAATATGTAAATTAAAACGCAGGATCTTAAACATACAGAAACATGCCATATTATTCAGTACAGGAACTGCTGCACAATAAACGAACATTTTGCATGCATGTTGCCTTTTGATGTGGACTCCTGCTGAGTTTACACTGTTCAATGACCTTCATGGTACGCACTGCCGTTCTAATCTCTACAAATTGAGGCGATGTGGTCAGCGGGGACCAGCTTATGACGCTCACAAGGCTCAAAGACCCAAACAAAACATCGAGGGGAACCTGGGGAGAGTTTGCTGCACTTATCAATGTGCAAGAGAAGCAGCCACCTTTTAAAAGATAAGATGTGTACACGTAATGTTTTTTTTATATATTCTAAGCACATTTTAAATGCGGATGTATGTACAAATTGAAGACAGACAGAGAGGTTAATGTCTTGTACGGATGAGGCTGAGTGAGGACAGGAGATAAGGGACGTTCAAACGGGCATGTCCTTGTGTAGGATTGCTAGTGAGCACACACACACACACACACACACACACACACACAGCCATAATTTCCAACCTGATTAGCTCTACAAGCAGCAATATCCTGAGGAGAAGACAGAGTGTTTTGTTCCGCCCATTAGCAGCTTCACAGACAAGAGGCAAAGCAGGAGATTAAAAGCTACGTCTCCCTGAGAGAATCTTTGATGAGGACCCTTTTCATATACATGCTATTTTGAAACTATAGTGGATATAATAGATATCAAATGGAATATTTTTCTGTGATGTAAACGATCTAAGAGGAGAATTTGCCCGTGCTTATCATCAATTGAGATCAGAGGCTTTTACAAGTTTAGATAAGGAACTCGTGTGGGGAAGTGGAAGTGGAAGAAAAAACACATTTGACTTGTGTCTCAGCAGGAATGGCCGTCTGCATCAATTCACAACCACTGAATGTGCACTGTGAAATGTCAGAAAATGCATATGCATTAGTGATGTAGTCAATACAATCTTCACTGGCCCTCAAACATTGACTTCAGGGAATATAAGAAAGGAAGAGGACACTGAGGATAGCCATGAGTTTTAAAGCAACGACAGGAATATAAATCAGTGAACAGTCAGTCGCTGATATACTCTACACCGAGTGGAATATGCTGAGATCATTTAAATTAGATCTAGCAAAAGGCCAAAGGTGGACAAGAGATGATCAACTTCTTTATATATGTACTGTATCAACCCAAGTTGTACAGTATTTGCATATTTGGCTTCAGCTGTCACTGACTAACGAAGTTAATAAAGGCAGCAGGAATTCATCTTGCTCCTGTATGCTGACAGTTTCTTTTTTTCATTTTTTTCTATTCGGAAGTGCAAACAGAAGTACCCTCTTGGAAAAATTGTTTCACACTAATTTGAAGGCCAAATCCATAATTTCTTTCCAAACCATGTACGTGTCACCAAAAATTTGCATAACCACTCTCTATGTCTACATAAATTTGCAAGACAAAATTCTAAATTACCACCAATTTGCATGAAAAAAAAATGTCACCACCGAAACTTAACTTTTAGCACTAATCTGCATAATAGTTCCACTGTCACCATACATGTTCATTAAAAACTCCTTCTGTCATCATTAGATAAAATTTTTTTTAAAAAAAACATATGTTGTGCCTGCCATCACCACAACCAAATAAAACTTTCCAAGTTGAATGCGTCACGAAAACAAAATTTTGGACCTTTGCTTGGGGATTCTAACTTAAAAACGTGTCGTCTTCAAATTGCAATCATGCCACAAAGAGAAAAAAAAAATACAAATAGATATATTTTCCCAGTAAGCAAAATATATGTACTACCTTTCAACAGTTGAATGGTGATAAGAAGTGCTATGCTATCCAGTCCACCGTATTAGCTGTCAGTTTTAGCACCTGCACATTGTGGACAGCAGGAGAACATGGAGTCCTGTGAGATCTGCATAAAGCATTCAAGGTCAAAATGCAGCTGCTAATTACAGATTTGGTATTATTGATTAAAGTAGTCAGAAATAAGACGGATGCTTTGAAAGGGGCAGAATAATCACAAGCCTCAGAACAAAATCTGCCAGATTGGAGAGTAGGAAGCCAAATCCATCAGCCCTGTTTTCCCCTTCTCATTGTATTCTCTCAGATCTGTGTGGCCTCGATGCCTCCATCTCTCCCTGCTGTTTCTCCCACTTTTTCTGATAATTAATAGGTTTTTAATATTTCAGCAAAGCACAGAAGCATACACACTCGCTAAAAAGAAGGGAAGTGAAATGACATTTTAGCTATTGTTTGTGAGTTGTGAGCGAGCGGAACACTTTTGTAGCTGCTCTTTAGAGTCTGCACTGAACTTAAAAGAGATTGAGTGGTTATTGAATGTGACTCTATAGAGGCTCGGATAGGAAGATAGAAATATTCTGCCCCGTGGTGGGATTAAATTCCATTACAATCTGCATAATATGTAAGAGAACGTCCATCACTTCCAATCTATGGGTCTGGATATAAAAGGCAAAAGCTGAGAGCTTGATCAAGAGCCCTTATTGTGTATTCCACACGCATGTGGACGCGAGAATCCTGCACGGACGAACTCACCTCGAGTGGGAGTTGAGCTTCTCTCAGGAGACATAATTAGAGGGAAAAGTTTTGATGATGAGAAACCCTTCTAGGCGGATTTTCAGTGCAGTGTATATGGGATTAACTGTACATTACATGGGCTTTCTAATCCATAGGCACACTAAGCCAGGAATTAGCATGCACGATTAGCATTTTAAACCAGCTATTAGATGAGAATAACACTGTAAATCACCTAAAATGGTTTGCAGTGTTTTGACTGCTCTGCAGTCTGCATGAACTACTTTAATATCCTGAAAATAAACATAAACAGACATAAATCTTTGTAGAGTAACACAAGCAAAAATTAACTACAGAATTTCAAAATGTTTATTTACGCAGGGAAGATTTTCCAGCATGATTTACATTTTTCCAGCTGTAATCTGATTCTCAGTTGCACAGTTTTGCATGTTGCATTTTTGGACCTGCCTCTGATTTTGGCTTCAGCTCCTCAGAAGCAAATGGGGCTCATTAATGTCAGCTGCAGAAAGGAGAGAGTGCTTCTTATTCAGATTTCTCTTCTCAGGCAACCAGATGCTTGTCTGGATCTGAACCGGCTTCTTTCTGGCCACAAGTCTTCCCCTACTGTCCTTAATGCTAATGCAACCTCCTCCTCAAAGTGTTTAAGATTCATTGTAGAATCCTTTAAAAGAGAAGTCAAAGTTCATAAGTTCATATTTAATATAAACTTTTATAAAATTTCAGATTGTAAGGATATCATACGGTGTAATATCACTCCATCAATTTTGTACACATTTAAATCATCCTGTAATTTAAGGCATCCTTTTATCTTTTTAAATTTAAGAACAGGAATGCCTACATTTTAATGATCTGAGTGCACGGTCTAAAGTACAGCGGAAAATCTGAGTGTGAAGCGAGACACATGTGCTTTGTCTCTTAATTAATCATAGGTGTGTTTTAACTGTAACATGAAATAAACCAGCTAGTGTCATTTTTCATTCCCTTTAAAAGATGCGCTTACACCATGGTGCATTACAATTATAATGGTGGATTTGCCAAGAAGTAGGAAAGAACATTTCACTGAAACAGATCTGCTCATGAGTAGACTAAGTAGATTAAGCAGATAGATGGACACAACAATAATCTTTCAAATTTTAATCTTTTAAGCTTTCGCTTGTTTGTGTGCTGCTGCATGTTTCTGTGTCTAACAAGCAGAGTGTACATGCATTGTGCACCTGCCTTTATGGCCAAATATTACTGTCTTAATAATGTGCCTGTAAAATAATAGTAAAGTTCCGCTGCCTCAAGATAGCAAGCACCATCGATGTGTCTGACCGCACCGCATTTTAAAACCAACACAAGCATGAAAAAAAAAAATCCAACCGTCACGTTATTACACTTTGTTCTAATTAAACAACTACAATTTTGACCTGATAGTGGCACTAGTTAGAAATAATTACAGTTGTTAAACTTAAAAACGTAAAGATCTCTTGCCTCCAAACTTTTGAGCAACGACTGATTTTTCCTTTGGGAAAGTAGAACATTGGCAAACAACAGCAGCGCAAAGGTCATTCCCGTGTATTTCCCCTTTAACCTCTTCTGGTGCAAACTCCCACAAACTCGCACGTCCTCCGACATTCTTGCTATCCTTCTGATTCCTCCTGGAGCATCTCT
Source organism: Brachyistius frenatus (assembly GCF_029030835.1). Classification (NCBI taxonomy): domain Eukaryota; kingdom Metazoa; phylum Chordata; class Actinopteri; family Embiotocidae; genus Brachyistius; species Brachyistius frenatus. The sequence continues at coordinate 1,679,691 of NW_027210643.1, read as the reverse complement.
CCAAGTCCCGCAGGATGGATCTTTAAGAATTCATCCCTTGGCCTCCTTGTTCCTCTAGCCGCTCTGAGCGTGCAGATGCCCTGCTTCTGCATCAGTATTCCACGGATGGAATTTGCTCTCCCTCTCACTGTATGATTGTGTTCCAGTGCAGGGAATAAGATCTGATGCGGCTGTCTACAGGTAGACCAGCAGCTCCCCAGGGTCCAGCCAGCTTAGCTTAGCCCCCGCTACTTAATATCAGATGGACAGGAAGAGGAGAGTGTGCGTGTGTGTGTGTGTATGTTGATCTGAGCTGACAGATGGTAAAGTCAATTACAGATAAACGTAAAACAGAAATATCTTGGATAAAGACATGAACACACACACAGACCCACACTCTGAGATATACTGCCATAAAATCATCATTTACACACAATGTTGCCAGGACTTAATTCTTATAATGTGCTGAGACAGTAAATTTGTGCACACTTCACCAGCAACACTTTGGCAGTAAGGAGAAGGTACTTGAAGGAGCTTCAAGGGTGTCTTTCTTGGTCCAGGATGCTCAAGCAGAACTGATTGTGCATGCAGAATAGGGTCATGCATTATGTGCACATATAGAGGTTTGTTCACCATTTGTGATACTGATACACAACTTATATCCCAGACAATGCGTTAAAACATGCTGTAATTCTTTTTGTATTACTTATTTCTGCAATATGCGTGCAGAGCAACTACCTTACATGCATGGTTAAAGCTTGGAGAAGCGAATACTTATGGTTAGGTAGGTCTGGGAATGGATGCATACTTGTGTCTGAGGCAGTAAAGTTGGATGTGCAACACACCCATTTTTAAACCTCCATACTATCTTGTAGTTTGGCTTCAGACCTCAGAATTGTAGTGATTTAAATACGTCTATGGCCAAATGGTCACAGGTGAAGGTTTCTGTGATTTGAAAAACAATTCGTTGTTGGATTGGATTAGAAATCGTAACATCATCTGTATGATCAGTTGAAGAAATTGTAGCCAGCAACTGTTCAAGTTGTTTTGAGGTGAGTTACAGACAAAAAACTCTCAAATTAACATTGGTCTCTGGTTGACTTAAGGTTGGTACGCATCTTCAGACTAGCTGAAACCTACAAAGGCTAGACAAAACAGACATGAAGACTTTATCTTCCAACTTGAACAGGTTTTCAGACTTGGACAGTCAGGAAGGAGCGCACATCTTATGACAATTAGTCTGGTCAGAGGCAGTTCTGCTGGGGACAACCCTACTATTCTGCCAAGCCAGTCTTAGTCAACCAAGTTTTTATTGGTCTGTAAGTCTCCAGGAAAAAAAAAACCTATCGTGTTTGTGGTCATAGTCTTGTTAAGTACAGCGATAACACCACCACAGCTAATGGAAACTCTAGTGGACGAGGAGATTGTATGAACACCAAAGAATAAATGAGCTCCCTTACAAGACTTTACTTGCAGCTCAGGCTGTGTATTTGCACCATACTGGGATAAACGATGACAGAGAAACAATATCGATTTGACAAAGACTGATTCATCCACTGTTGCCAACCGATTCGACAGTGAAATAACCCTGTTCAGTCCATCCGCCAACACTATCTCAAATTCTGTTCAGCAGTTGCACCTGGTCAGAGATGTTGTCATCATAATTATAAGACTATGACAAGGCCTGGATACGCTCCATTGGGGATTGTTTCCAGTCATTGCCTAATGACTGTAATTGGCGTAGACATCTGGTTAATACTGAAACTATTGGAGCATCCTATAACCAATCTGCATTGACCATAATATGGTGTATGTTGTCCACCAAAATTCCCCGAGATGTAAACAACAATAGCATTAGAAAATATGATAATAATACGCTGGGCAGTTTGCCCAAAAAGGCCAGAAGAAATGGAAAGGAGCCCAGAGCTTAGGTAACATCTTGGATGTAGGGCTGTAGATGTTTAACACCAATTGACCCAGACATGATTAAACTTGGCTCAACTTGGTCTGATCAGTCGTTGCACCCAAATCCTGTTCATTGTCATCTTAACTGTTGTTTGTGTGTGTTCCCACCTTTACATTAACTGCTAGCAGCAATTGATTGGTTACGGCATGACAATAGCCACACTGGACGCCACCAGAAAGCTGCTAACATGGACTTGACGTCAAATTAAATATTGAAGTGAAAGAAAATGACAATTCAGTCAGAATATCCGCCTTTGAACTTTCCTTTCCTTTTGTTATTTTATAGCTAGTCATTGTCGGCATGTTCAACCAAATCATAGAGCTAATGTTAGCTTAATTAGCTGTTAAAATCTGTCTGTCAGTCACCATTTCAGGTTGTTAATGTCAGTGGCTGAGAAAAAAATAAAGAAATGAGCAGCTTTTGTTTACTTGTCTGAAATCTGAAAACAGGAAACCTTTATTTCTAAAATTACAATCTACCAATAAGAACTATTCTTGTTTATATTTTTTAAGGTTACTACTTCCATTTTCGGTGGCTATACCTTAATGGATGATTATCCATATTGCTCACCGCTGTGTGAAATGAATGCAGGTAAAAAGTGAAGATAAGTTTGCCAAACAATTATAATCCAAACTTCATGGACAATAACAGCACATAAAGGCATAGAGAAAAGTATTATTGGCTTATTTTCTGCTCGCTAATGATTCCGTCACACTTAAGCAAGCAGCTAATAAAAAAAACAAGGCCACAAAGGCTGAGGCCATCTACAGTGTATTTACAGGCGAAGGAGTGTTGATAACGTGCCAAAAAGCTGTGAAATTAACCTGCTCTCAACCTTCAATTCCAAGTGAATTGAGGCACTGTTGTTGAAGAAATGGATGAGAGTGCAATGGTGTGTTCTCTGCGATGGTCTGCTTGTGTGAGTGTGTCTGTGGGGAAGTAAAAGGGAAGAGGGAGACGAATGTGTTCTATAGCAGACCATGTTTAATTACATCCTCAAGAATAGAATATGGGGGCATCAATTATGCCCACTCACCTACCAAATGTTCTGCATTAGGTAAACAGGAGGATACTGTTTACTCTTGACAAATGTGCTCCAGAGAGCATGAATAATAGTGAAGGGCATAACCTCTGCCTTACAGAGATTAATATTTATGAAGGCAATTTTGTTTTTTAATTTTCTCTGAGAACTGGCAGTAGCCAGGGTTTATAGGTGCTTATTGGAGAGAATCAAACTTCTGTGGAAGGATATGATGCTGTAATCTAAATGTTTTGGTTTTCACTTTTTATTTCCCTTCTTAAAGCAGGCCTGTCCGTGGCCTTTGCTTGGCTGAATCCATGGATCGATGTTAGCTAACATCACATTTTATTATCTGAAATGAGAAACTAACTCTGCCTCTCTCTCACTCCCACACACTCAATGCTTCTTCCATACTCAACCAAAATATTAAACCAACGCTTCTTTTTTTTTTTTGCTGCTATTTTTCATGAGTTAAAGTATGTTGTACAAGATCTAAGACTTTTCCCATGAACACAAAAAAAATTATATTTCTTTTGTTCAATTTTTTTTTATAAATCCATGCTTTACTTTACCAAAATAAAATTTGCAGTTTTATCTTGATCTTTTATTTTAAAGGAGTAAGACAATTGTACATACGGCTACAGATATGCGTCTGTACTTGTGGGGGCAGAAAACCAGTCAGTATCTGGTAAGACCACCATTTGCCTCTTACAATCCGACACATGTCCTTCACATAGAGTTGATTGAGTGGTTGATTGTTGACTGAGGAATGCCGGTCCAGTCCTCTTCAATGGCTGCGCGAGGTTGCTGGATATTGGCAGGAATTGAAACACACTGCCGTATATGTTGATCCAAAACATTCCGAACATGCTCAGTGAGTGAGACGCCTGGTGAATTTGCGGCCTTGAAAGAACTGGAATGTTTTCAGCTCCCAGGAATTCTGCACAGACCCTAGCAACATCATTACAGCATTGTCATGCTGCAGCGTGAGGTGATGGTGGCTGATCAAGGGCACAGCAATGGGCCTCAAAATATCTCTGTGCGTTCAAACAGCCATCAATGAAATGCCTGCATTTGCTGCCCATACCATAACTCCACCACCACCACCATGGACCACTGTGTTCACAAAGTTCAATTCAAACTTCTACCTGCCTGGTGCAGTGTAAACTGAGATTTATCCGGGAAGAGAACCAGAACTTCAAAGTGCCAGATGTCATCGAGGGTGAGCATTTGCCCACTCAATTTGGTTACAGCTGCAGTCGGGTCATGGCCCCGGTGAGGACGACAAGCACTCAGATGAGCTTCGCTGAGACGGTTTCTGACAGTTTGTGCAGAAATTGTTCTGTTGTGCAAACCAACTGTTGCATCAGCAGTCTGGGTGGCTGATCTCAGACCATCCTGGAGGTGAAGTTGCTGGATGTGGCAGCAACAACGTTGGAGATGACTTATGGTCGTGAAACAGTCAATAGATGGGCAAAGGCTCTGGTGGACATTCCTGCAGTCAGTAAGCCAAATGCTCACTCTGTCAAACCTTGTGATATCTGTGCCCTTGTGTTGCATAATACAACTACACATTTTAGAGTAGCCTTCAGTCCAAGGCATACCAGTTCAATAATCATGGTGCCACATCTATCAGATGGATGGATGAGCTTGGTAAAGGTGAGGTGAGGAGTTTAACAAATTTTAACTAACAACATTTTAACAAATAACCCTTTTGTGGGCAGAGAAGAAGTCTGGGATTTTTTTTAACTTTAACTTTCAACTTGTGAAAATGCTTACGTAACAAAAAATATTGCATTTATATTTCTGTTGAGTGTATTTTACCCTTGTACAACCTCATATTAATGGCACATCTCTGTGTCTGAACTGTCTGTATAGAAGTGAACAACTTCTAGCCATACTTCTGAGGGAACTCATGCACTATGTATGGCATTGATCAGAAAACACACACAACACCTTCTTGCCTCCTCTGCTCCTCTCGCTTTCCCCCCGGAGACATTGTTTATCTTGTTTATATGTTGGCACGGTTTCCTGGTCTCAGTGAATGTGTTTGTTGTTTGTTGTTTCCCCTGGCAAAAATCATGGACAGTGAAGCACCGAATGTGGGCACAGTCAGATCTCATTTCTTCTCATGGTTGTATTTCACTCCACTTCACTATTGAACTGCCAATCAACACACACACACACACAATTAAAAACACACAACGAGGGAAAGGTGAGGAGAAGAAGGAAGTGGCCTTTAGTTCACGTACAGCAAAGTGAGATCAAGATTGAAAGTGTTATGAGGTGGGTGTATTTTTCCAGGACCCAAATGCAAGCACACAGACTCGAGGTATCAGTTCCAAAAATACTGTCTTTATTGTCCCAAAAAATAAACAAACAAAAACTACAAACCAAAAAGGTGGCACCGAGCGTGTCCACTTTACGTCCAGTCGGGAGGGCAACTCAACCGACAGCTCCAGGGGGACACGGGTAACAGGGCAGCCGGCAGACCAGCGGAAGGGACGGCGTCAACAATCCTCCTAGCCGGGAGGGCAACTCCACCGACTGGTGATTTTGACCGGGAATATCCGCAGGAGACACAGAGGCCGGAGGAACGGGAACAGGAACAGGACTGACCGGGAGCTGACGGGGAGCAGACGGAAGACGGATGGGTGGCTAACAAAACACACAGTGAACCGACAACCAGAGTTGTGCAGGGGCAGGTTACATATAGTCTGGGGAGGTGATCAGGGAGATGCAGCACACCTGCAGGTGGTGATCAGGGATGAGTGGCTGCATCTGCTGGGACTGGTGAGGGGGCGTGGCCACGGGAGGTGAGTGGCGTGGCCACAGACAAAGACAGGGGACACAGGAGGAGAGGTGATCGGGGGCAAAATGGAGGACAAAACTGAACTCCTGACAGTACCCCCCCCTCAAAGGGAGCCTCTCGGCGACCAAAACTGGACCGGACCGGGTGGGAGGAGGGGGACCGGAGGAGGGACAGAGGACCACACTAACACAAGACCTGAGACAGGAAACCTAGGTGGACGGAAGAAGGCCACGGGGCAGGGAGGCCTGGGATGACCGCGCCGGAGGACGGCCACGGGGCAGGTCAGGTTCAGGTGACCGCTCCGGAGGACGGCCACGGGGCAGGACGGACTGGGGTGACCGCGCCGGAGGACGGCCACGGGGCAGGACAGGTTCAGGTGACCGCTCCGGAGGACGGCCACGGGGCAGGACGGACTGGGGTGACCGCTCCGGAGGACGGCCACGGGGCAGGGCGGACTGGGGTGACCGCTCCGGAGGACGGCCACGGGGCAGGACAGGTTCGGGGAATCTCTCCGGAGGACGGCCACGGGGCAGGGCGGACTGGGGTGACCGCTCCGGAGGACGGCCACGGGGCAGGACAGGTTCGGGGGATCTCTCCGGAGGACGGCCATGGGGCAGGACGGGTTTGGGGGACCTCTCCGGAGGACGCCCACGGGGCAGGACGGGCTCGGGGGACCGCTCCGGAGGACAACGACGAGGCAGGGCTTCGACCACGAAGGAGGACGGAGCCGGAGGGACGACATTCCTGGAGGACGGAGCCGGAGGCGGGGCGGCGACCGCGCCGGAGGCCGGAGCGACGACCGAACAGGTGGACGGAGCAGGAGGCGGGGCGGCGTCCGCGCCTGAGGCCGGAGCCGGAGGCACGACCTTGCCGGAGGACGGGGCCGGAGGCGTGGCGCCAACCTCGCCGGAGGCCGGAGACAGAGCGACGACATCCCTGGAGGACGGAGCAGGAGGCGGGGCGGAGTCCTCGCCTGAGGACGGGGCCGGAGGCGTGGCGCCAACCTCGCCGGAGGCCGGAGATGGAGCGACGACATCCCTGGAGGACGGAGCAGGAGGCGGGGCGGCGTCCTCGCCTGAGGCCGGAGCCGGAGGCACGACTTCGCCGGAGGCCGGAGGCGGGCGCCGACCTCGCCGGAGGACGGAGACGGGGCGTGGCGACGACCGTGCAGGAGGATGGAGCCGGAGGCGGGGCGTCGACCGCGCTGGAGGCAGCAGGGGCCGGTGGCGTGGCGACGACCACCCTGGAAGCAGCAGGAGCTGGAGGAGGGGCGTCGACCACCCTGGAGGACGGAGTCGGAGGCGTGGCGACGACCACGCCAGAGGACGGGGCCAGAGGCGTGGCGACGACCGCGCCGGAGAACGGAGACGGGGGCGTGGCGTCGACCGCGCCGGAGGCAGCAGGGGCCGGTGGCGGGGCGTCGACCACCCTGGAGGACGGAGTCGGGGCGACGACCACGCCGGAGGACGGAGTCGGAGGCGGGGCGACGACCACGCCAGAGGACGGGGCCAGAGGCGTGGCGACGACCGCGCACCCTGGAAGCAGCAGGAGCTGGAAGAGGGACGTCGATGACCCGTCCAGCGACGGGGAACGAAGAAGCAGCATTACTGCCGCATAGGCCATGCTGCAGGTACTTGAGGGCCAACGCCCGGGCCCGGATGGCGTCCGGATCTCTCACCGGCACTGCGGGGGTAGAGAGTTCGTAGTGGGGAACGACGGGGCTGTAGGCTCGCCCATAGCGACCTACGGGGCTGTGAGCTCGCTTGTAGCGGCCGACGGGGCTGTAGGCTCGCTCGTAGCGACCGACGGGGCTGTGAGCTCGCTCGTAGCGGCCGACGGGGCTGTGAGCTCGCTCGTAGCGACCGACGGGGCTGTGAGCTCGCCCGTAGCGGCCGACGGGGCTGTAGGCTCGCTCATAGCGACCGACGGGGCTGTGAGCTCGCCCGTAGCGACCGACGGGGCTGTGAGCTCGCTCGTAGCGACGGACTGGACTGACGGCTACACGTCCAGAGATTAAGGGCACAGCAGGACCGGATGGCCGGTGACCCCGGCGTCGCCGCCTCCTTCTGGGGGGGTCCCAGAAGGCCAGGCGGGTTCCCTCCAACCCAGTCCGGGGTTCAGCGGAAACCGTGTCATTTAAGCGGGCCTGATTGGAAAAATATTGAAATAAAGTCACGTATTTAGGATTCGAGTCTGTGGCTGCTGGGTCCCTCCGTGGTCGGTTCATTCTGTTATGAGGTGGGTGTATTTTTCCAGGACCCAAATGCAAGCACACAGACTCGAGGTATCAGTTCCAAAAATACTGTCTTTATTGTCCCAAAAAATAAACAAACAAAAACTACAAACCAAAAAGGTGGCACCGAGCGTGTCCACTCTACGTCCAGTCGGGAGGGCAACTCAACCGACAGCTCCAGGGGGACACGGGTAACAGGGCAGCCGGCAGACCAGCGGAAGGGACGGCGTCAACAATCCTCCTAGCCGGGAGGGCAACTCCACCGACTGGTGATTTTGACCGGGAATATCCGCAGGAGACACAGAGGCCGGAGGAACGGGAACAGGAACAGGACTGACCGGGAGCTGACGGGGAGCAGACGGAAGACGGACGGGGAGCAGACGGAAGACGGATGGGTGGCTAACAAAACACACAGTGAACCGACAACCAGAGTTGTGCAGGGGCAGGTTACATATAGTCTGGGGAGGTGATCAGGGAGATGCAGCACACCTGCAGGTGGTGATCAGGGATGAGTGGCTGCATCTGCTGGGACTGGTGAGGGGGCGTGGCCATGGGAGGTGAGTGGCGTGGCCACAGACAAAGACAGGGGACACAGGAGGAGAGGTGATCGGGGGCAAAATGGAGGACAAAACTGAACTCCTGACAGAAAGAGGAACTTTTTTTCCTTTATGCCACGCTAACTTGTATATAATATTGTATATATACTTGTATATTGTATATAATATATATATATAGATATATACTGTATATACTGTATATACTGTGCATTTTATATTTTATAGTTTTTACTGCTATTTTACTGCTATTTTATTGCTTTTCTATTGTTCTATTACTATCTATTGCTTCTGTATGCTGCTGTAGCAAAAAAAAATTCCCCTCAGGGATTAATAAAGTAACTACCTAACCTAACCTAACCTAACCTAACCTAACCTAACCTAACCTAACCTAACCTAACCTAACCTAACTTGTGGAATATTTTGTTCTTTCAAGATCGTGCAGATCCCAGGATCCCTCATGTCAACAATAAACATTGAATCTACACACACACACAGCCACAGTTCTTTCAGCTTATCGTGGGAGTCAATAGTTCACATTTCACACCATATATCTCTCAATGGGACCGAGTGAAACCAGATCATTGTGGCTACTGTTATCGCTCGCTACACTTGTGGCTTCAGAAATAATTTCCACAGAGTTAATATTGCCACACTTCAACATACAGCCCATTATCCCTCATACACAGATGAAACCCAATTTATTCCTAATGGACTGCAGTTTTGACAGCTTCACTTTCCTCAAAAGCCGTTATGTTTGTGTGTCTGCCGTTGTTGTGGTCAGTTCATTTCACACAGGGAAAGAAGTATACAATTTATAACTTGCATAAATTTGACAGATCACCCCGACTCACCACTTTTATGGTAGCGAAAAACCTCTATTTCACACATCATCTCAAGATCTGCCATAAACACTCAGCTGAATGTATATCCAGTTATTTAGAGGACCTGTAGTGAATGTACAAAATATTGAGGACAGATTCCTGTTATTGAATTAAAGGGACTTTCTTCACAGTCGCCTAACAGCCTCACAACCCTTCCTCCTTTTCAGCCCCTCATGATTGGCATAGTTTTAATAAAGCAAAGGGGAAATGGATTTTACGTGGATTCACTTTATCACAGTGTTTCAAGCAAAGAGCATATTCTATGCACGCTAAGTGTGCTCTATATATTCATCACATGGGACAACCACTGCTGTGTTTGTTGGCTACTTCTTCCTCATCAGTGGAGCGCTGTCTTTGTGGAATGACGAGTCGTAAAGAGTGAAATGTGTGAGGAAATGAAGGCGATCATCTGGAAAAATTAGGCTGGCAGTGATTAGAATTCACTTTGCCTTCTTCAGGATAATTACGCTGATTACATGTCAATAAACGTTCCCTTTTTTAGTTCCAAAACTCAAACAGTGCGGACTGCTTTTGATTGTGGAGAGACTTTCACCCTGCAATACTATTGATGGCACAGCTGAAAAGTCTTTCAGGCAGCATTTAGATAAGATGGTCATAAAACTGTCTTGAGATCCAGAAACCCCACACATCAAGGGCCGTGTTTTTGTACCCGGCGTAGCACAAATCCAGGTGCATTGGTATTTTGGTGCAGTGCAAGAGGCTTTTTACTGCGCTTGCACCGAGTTGTAATTTTCGTAGATCAAGTGTGCAAAGCGCACATGAACAGACCCATCCAAAATCCCACAGACAGGTTTGGTGAATGTTTTACGTAAACATAAACAAATAAAACAAGATTATATTTTTTTTGAATGCAACCTTCCGATTCAGTTAATCATATGAAAAAATGAAGCTGACTCTTGTCTGTTGAATTGGATGTAAATCAGGCAGTAGGTGTGCGTCATGAGGCAGAGGTCATTCTGAGCCATAAAATATAAAAGGCAGTCAGGATAACTACAAATTAATTGTAACAAGGTCTTGTTTAGTAATCAAGCCAGCTGTTTAAGACCACTGAGCGCAACACTGCGTCATTTACCTTATTTAGACGTTGGTTTAGTGGCATATAGTCCTGTCCTCAACTGAAGGCCTAACAGCCAAATGTAGGCAAAGCTACAGGCGGGTAGTTGAATACAAATAAAACTGTAAGACAACTTAAGACCAAGTTAATAGGAGGCATTTCTGATAGCTTGACCTGAATGCAGGATTGTGCGCCAACACATCTGCAGTTTCTCCACTGATATCAACCTGCTATGAAAGTGTTGTTTTGGCTGAAAGCATGTTTGAAATGATTGACTTTTAATTGAATTAATACATTTTAAATTGTTAGCCCTCACACAACAGCTTACTTTGTTGAAATCACTTTACTGTTGCGTGTTCCTAAGTAACTGTGCTAAAAGTCAATCAACAATGATATTGAATTGTCACTCACACCTTTAATATCATGCAAAAATATGCCTACTTTATGTTGGATGACAAAGAGATAGAGATGTATTTGTTAAGTCAATTAAATACCCTGTAATTCAAAACTAAACTTTGGCATGAAATCTGAATTTCTGTCCCATAACATAGTGGACACCTCAAGTTTTTATGATTGTTATTATTTTCATTATTCGGTGATTTTTGTCTGAACAGGGTGGTATCTTTAAACAAAACAAAAAAGGCCTCCACTCCCCTTAAACACAAACGTTAGCACTCTGTCAGCTGAAATCAGTTTTAAGGAAGCAGACTATATAAATGCATTAGCTAAATGCTTACTCATACAGAGCTCCCCTTGCCTTCCTGTCTTAAACCTCTTAAATCACAAGCGTCTCAGTAGCAGCTGCAAGTCGCTTCTATTCAAATGGCGCAGTTCCCCTGAGCACATGTGGCAGATTGTTAATTACGACAAGTCTGGGGGAAAATTACTTTATTGATTTGCATCAGGCCAGGTATTCTGCGAGAGAATACAGAGCGGCTGCGGCTGAATTTGACTGAGTCGGATCTTGATAGAAAACAACCAATTCTGTCCCGGCTGCGGTAACAAGTGTTTTGTGTCACTTGTGTTAAATTTACCTTCGCCCCACAATGTCTTTATTTGTTATGCATCATTGCTGCTTTTCCACTGAAGTCAGGAAGCTTTGGGCAGCAGCATTCCTCAATATGTCTGACAGTGTCTGATATGGCAATGCTGGCTGCTGGACCACAGCACCTCTGGGAGTGCTGCAAAAGTTCACAGAGGAAAAGGAAGGTTGTGTAAGAGAGGCTGAGTGGCAAAATAGAGTGGGATGAAAGAGGAAAAGATTCAATATAAGGGGAGAGTGGGAGTGAGAGAGAAATAAAGACGGGTCAGAGACCCAGGAGGGTAGAAGAGGGACAGAGACAGAAAGAGAGAAAATGTAATGCGCCAAGGCCAGAACCACATAGACAGAGCCACTCCGGGCAATGGAGACATCAGGACTGACAGAACTGGCCACAGTCCAGGTGAAAAAAAAAACAGAGAAAAAAGAAGACACGCTGCACGGGGAATTAACTGAATGGCCAGGGGCATGTCTTCAACAGCCACGTCTGGAGAACTGACAACTGCAGTTGAGCCAAGAGACACTGAGGAAATATGTCAGGCAATCAGCTAAAGCTGACAAGCGTAGCCATGGTTGCTAAAAATCTATTGACTCGATAAGAGCTGACTGCTTGATATGTTTCTCCAGCGATGCTGAGAGTGGGGTGGGGGTGGTGTTGTCAGTACAGTGTTATTCCTGCTGGTGTTGAGCGATGAATCTAAATTCCAGTAGTCAATGTGCGAAAGCAGCAGAAAAAGGTAAACTTATGAACCTGCAGTCTCCTCAGCTACGCTCTAATTGCTCTGGTTTCCAAACACACATGTAAATCTATACCTGCCAACATGCTGCTGCATTCACACGGGTTAATACATGCACAATAACACAATAAGTCAATCTCACCATTACATGATAGAACGCATGTTTGAGAAAAAAGATCAAGCAGACAAACCAAAGTCTTTCATGTATAATTGGTCTGATACATGCGTGGATGTTTAGCCCCTTGGCTAATAACAACCACATCATGTTCCTCACATCAGCCAATCCACTTACCAAGACAAAAATAAAACTTTATCTATTCTCCTTGATGAATAAATATCAGAGCAGGTCCGAGCTCACAGCACATGTCTCATAAAGATATGATGAAGACATCTGAAAAATTAGCTTCCTGGTTCGGCCGCCTATTAGAATTACTAATAAGATTTTGGAGACAGATGCATCTCTTTTTCTGAAACACTGATGTCATTTCCTCCAATGCTTCCCAGTAGTGTTTCAAAGTAGCAGCCATATCTTTTACCCTTTTTTAAATTGCAAAGGACGACCTCTTTGTATTGTGAATATTGATGAGTGCTGCTTAAACACGCTCCATGCAAAAACACCTGTGACAACCAGCAATATTTACTGGATGTTTATCTACTTCAAAGCAATCTTATTATCTCATTATCTCATTATCTTTGCATTCTGGTGAGCCGTCATTTGCTGCACTGTGCTAAATGAGTCTTATTAACAGCAGCTTTTGTCCTTGAGAAAAAAAGAGAAAGAAAGGACAGGTTGATGGGAGGAATAATCTCTACTATAGCCTGTCTGTAAGTGGTGATTTGTTCAAATTTACCAAAGATGTTATTTACAGGGTGTTGGGCGGCATCATGTTCCTATCAAGCACATTATGGGTGGGTTTAAGTACACACGATCAGAATAGGACAGACTCTCAAGGTTGAACACTTCTTGGGGTAAATGTGGAGTTAATTGAAGTATCATAGTGTGTTATTTTCATGCAAAGTCCCAGACTTAATTCATAGATCAGACGTGCACCAAGCAAAGAGGAACCAACATGACTGACACATGGATATATTTATCACATCATGTCTGCGAAGATGCTGTTTGGCTCCATTCTCTGCACTGCTTCATTCCCCACTGGGAGTGATTTGTTGAATTGTTGGGTTTCTCTATATAATGTTGTACAGTGCCACTGTTAGGACTTTAAAGTGTTAAGTGCCATGAAATAACCGCTGTTGTGATTTGGCGCTATATAAATAAAATTGAATTGAATTGAATTGAATTTGTTGACTCTCTGATTTGGACATTTTTCCTTAATCATTGTACCAGCGTGGTAAAGTAGTATATGTTATTAAATGATTAATTCTGTGGTCTGGTCATGTTTGTACAAAATGCAATGCAAGTCCATCTTGTCATTGGACGTAGTCTCCAGGTCTGAAAAGTGAAGCAAAAGCGGCAAAGTGCAATACCATTACACACACACACACACACACACACACACACACACACACACGCACGCACGCACGCACGCACGCACACACACACACACACACACACACACACACACACACACACACACACACACACACACACACACACACACACACACACACACACACACACACACACACACACACACACACACAGGGAAACCAGGAAAGCACAGAAAAAAACACATATTGATTCAGTGGTAGATATCTACCAATAAAAGCAACTACACACAAAAAAAAAATCAACAACAACAAAGATTCTAACTATATTATCATTTTATTGAAATATGTACCAAAATTAGGTTCACTGGGAAAGACAAACTTTATTAAGAATGAATATGTTCCAGCTGTTTGTATTTAATCCAGTTTCACTTCCACACACACTCAGACATTGATGTCTGCAGCTACCATGTAAGGCTCGACTCCACTCGTCTTTTAAGGCTCAGAGTTTCACACAAGGACACTTGTGGACAGGAGGAGATGGAGGCGGGGCCACAGACACCCAACTGTCCAAACACATGCATGGTGGATTAACTGGTGACCCTAAACTGCCTGTAGGTGTGAATGTGAGCATGACGGATTATTTGCCTCCACATATCTCAATGTAAACACATTGTAATCCACAGTGAAGTGCAGATAATCAGTTGTTATTCAAGTATTGGGAGAAAACGTGGAATTCTGAAGAGCTGCCTCTGAAGCATTCTGTAGTAGAATGTTCATCTGAGATTAAAGGAAGAGAATCTGATGATGTCACAGAAGAGAATCTGATGATGTCACAGTAGAACAGTAGAAGAACGGCTTCATAAGCGTCAGAAAACATTTCTAACTGGTCTCAACAACATCTCACAACAGCAAGGTTCATTGTGAGGACAGCATGCAGAGCAACGCAACCAAACATGCTGCAGAAACTTGCATCTAAGAAAAGATTCCTGCAGTTTGTGGGCACTGAACAAACTGTGCAGGTAAGACGAATAAATGCAAAGGGACCAGGTGAGAAGCAATGTACACTGATTAACAGCAACAGGAGATAAACACATTCTAAGTCTGTTATTATTATCCATAATGCGGATTTAAAAGCAGTTGTGTGTTTCTATATCCCACAAAAACAAACACTTTGCCCCACATTTGGTTTGTCGAGCTCTGGTCACCCTCACTCCTCCTGATCAGATTTCTGGTCATCCTTCTGAAAGTATGGACATAATTACAACTATAATTAAATATTAGGCCTCAAAGAGAGCTATGCTTGATGTTGTTTGGTTTGATTGACAAAACGAAGATGGCGGCGGCCAAAATGCTGAACTCAAAGACTTCCAAACAGCAGTTCACAAGCCAAAAGCTACACCGCTAGCATGGCTAATATTAAAGAGACACTTGCCATCCATCACTGGACCGGACACAATGTATTTGATTCAGCCAAACATGCATTTCAATTTCAATGTTTTTTTTGTTTATGACGAAGATCTTTTAGTTGTATGATTTTTACTTGTACTTTAAGTTTTAATTGTTTTCAAGTCCCGTCGATGGTTTAAATTTGGGAGCAATTTGTTTTGAGTTTAACCCAAAACAATCAGTAACGGTTTATGAATTCTTTTATGGACTGGAAGAGTCGATAGCATTTCCATTCAGTGTTGTTTTTTCCATCCATCCAAAGATGCACTTTATGGTTTCTTCTATAGAAAAGCATTGACAAAAAAAAAAAAAACATCTAGGAAAGAAGCTCATAAATAATATTACATTCAAACTGAAATGTGACTTCCTTTTAGTTCCGAGAGGTTTGGAGTCTTGATTTAAATTTTGTTGAGTATTATTCTCCTTATTATCTACACACAATTTTCCTTTTTGCCGTTGTTTTGGTTCATTTTGTTTATTATATAAAACAAATAATTTCTAGAGGAAATCTTCAGTAGAGGTAAAAATAAAACACCGAAGTATGGTTTACATTTTCTATTACCTTGTCATTTGCAAGTGCCTTCATCATTTCCAGTGTTAGTTGAAAAAAAAAAGAAAAAAAAAAAGGAGTAATTGAACTGAAATGAATAGCACCTATATTTACAAGACACATTATAGATTTATGTTTGCTCAGTATACTTTAAGTGAACACTAATGGAACATTGTTCTTCATTGTTTTTTCATCCGGCAGCTTTGAAGTAACACATGAGTTCTCTGCCCCATTTCATCAATTACAAGTTCCTAAAAGCAACTTTCAAGCTGTAAACAGAAGCATATGTTTTGACTCCGAATCATTAATTGTCTTGGCCACTTTTTGCCAGGAACAGCGCGGCACGACGGTGGCCTGGCTCACACAGTTACATCAATGGGTCTGGGTAACAAACTAAGCATCTGCTGTGCTTCCCTATTCTCTGCCCCTAATGTCGTTACACATGATTCAAGACACTTTGTTAGCATCGACTGCGGAGTAATGATGCATGCTTACTGATCACCCACACACTTTCTGTCTTTATAAGCTTGTTGGGCTGCTCTTGCCTCTGAAACACAGCCCCCTTTCCTTTCTGACCAATAATCCACCAAACCAGGAAAAGCCAGTGTAATTAAGTGTTGATCTCCGAGAGTAGGTAAAGTATTCAATATCTAAGTGTGGCTAGACATTCGTCATGACTAATGTAACTGCGTCACTTTCCCCCTTGAGTCATATGAAAAATGCAGGTCCATGTTAAGTTCATGTATTGTATAGCGGACTGCTTCATGACTCACCAGCTTAAGGAATGACTCATTTTCTACATCCAATGAATCTTTCATTTTTTGCGAACTCAATTTCACTCTGTCGGAAAGGTAGGCCCGTCCTTGGCCCCTGTGCTCTAAATAAAACCTTCTCTCCTTGAATTATGCTATATTACATTTTGATGAGTGACGACGGTGAAGAGACTTATGAGTGTGGGAGCTAAACAAAATTTCAAGTGGGTTTGTGTCTATGTGTGCATTTGTGTTCTCGCTGAGCAGTCTTGACTGCCACAAAGACTATATTTTCTTTGAGTGCCGCCTTTACAGCGTGCTCACACTTGGGAGTGTTTTACTGCTGATTGGATCACATTGTAAGAGCGTCTTTCATCTCTTTGTACCTTTACGCCCCTCTAATTTGCTTTACACATGCGCTGATACAACAGATCAGCTGAGTAAATCCTTACGACCATGTGAATTTGACATCACCTCAGTTTTTTTGTGGGACACAAGCTTTATTGACCGCTCAGTGAGGTAAATTTAAAGACTGATTTCTTTTAAACAAAGTTTTGGGCTTGTGCTGCTGAGTAAAACTCTCCTGTTCAGCTCCCAGTTGTATGGAATATAAAGCATGATAAATATTTACAAGCTGGTTCCAGATTCTTTAAAGCCAAAACATTATAATATAATTTTCTGCTGTGTATTAAAATTGTTGTGCTCTCTATCTTTCAAAACGAAATATCTGTGCTGTGTGTTTCATTAAAATATTTGCTTCTGTGCTTGAGGCATGGCAAAGTGTCCTTTTAGCATCACACATCTTTACACACCAGAGGTGGTTTCTTTTATGTGATTAATACACGTCAATATATTTTTTTGAAATTAGTACTTTCACACAGAACGTGAATATTGTGCGGCAAAAGGTGTTTGTTTTTTTGAGGAGGTTGATTTTTCTGAAACGTATCAACTAGTCACATAGTATGGAAGAGGAACAAACATCACGTCACACCTCCTAATGTTAATTCTGATTGTTTGTGTCTCCAACCACTCAGCGTTATATGACAGCACAAAAACGACAAACACACTAATTTCAAGAACGACGTATGGAGCAGCATCATCGAACAATAAGGCTGTCAGGATAGTGAGGGGTTTATGTAGCTTACTCATATTACATCATTATATCATTTTTCTGAAGAACAAGCTGACCAAGTGGCAACCAACAGTGACATCACCCATCTGTTTGTAAACTAGCTGTTGTGAAGCGATGGGATTATTTTCAGATGCACTGTCATAAAACTAATAAGGAAGGAATTTAGCGAACAGCAACGGTACTGCAGTTTAAGGCACATGTGCATTGGCCCCATTTTTCAGACCTGGAAGTTATATCCACCTTTATATACAGTCAATGGAGCTGACGCAAATATTCGCAGGCGGGTATTTTTCATTTTCAGGTCGTTTACTTGTCACACCTGCAATGTGTGAAGGCCGTAACTCTAGTGATACATTGGTTATTCAGTTTTATGATATTTTCATGTCATATGATATCACCCTCAATCCCAAACAATGTTGCCATGGCACATTAATTAAGAGCCTTGTGTTTTTCTTCATCTTTTGAAAATACAAGATTAACACCCGCCTGCAACTGTGTCACAACTGTGGAGGCAATGAGCCCACAAACCCGAGTGTGTTTGCACTCACTTGCCGTGACTGTCTCTTTAGGATCTGGGCAAACATAACAGCAACATACTGAAAGTGACGCAGCAGGCAGGGCAATAACACACATGGTTCCTTCATCGCATCCTGTACATCACGACATGTTTATGTACGTGGAGGGGAGTCTGTCTCCTGTTTGCCGGCTGTGCGGGAGTGTGTATGTGTGTGTTTGTGTTGGTGTGTGAGTATATGCAGATAGACTGTGAGAAGACAGACTGCTCCCCTGCTGGTCCCCCACAGCGACTGTGATTAGCTCCTCTCTCCAGGACAGAGACCTCAGCCAGCATCTGTATTGCTGCTCCGCAACCTTATTGATGAGCTGCCACCAGCTATGACAAGTAAACCTTTGTGTCGCAGCACGTCTCCTGTAGGAGAACCACGGCCAAGATCAGAGACTCGGGCCACCTTCCTGAGACCAGAGCGTCAAACAAACTCCTTTGTAGCTCAGATACCGTAGCAAGTGAATTTAGAGTGAATTACAGCTGCATTTTTGGTGTTTTTTCTAAATAATTTCTCCTGAATAGCCAAACATTACCTGCCTATTTTTTTTATTTTGTAATGAAGTTGCGTTTCTTCACTGTATTTTTCTGGAACTATTCCCCCTAATGTTGCAGTGGCTACCTCTGGAACTATACGTGGCTGAAGCATCCATTTAACTTGTGAAGTGTTTTTCAGTTTATTTCATTATTTATTGTGTCTGTAGTGATCTGAATTGTTTATTTCTCATGAAGGGCACCAAAATGCTGCTGTTTACTATGTATATTGCTTCCTGGTTACATGGAGGAACAGCTTGTCTGAGACTGGGTACTGAAATGCAGTCGCAGGAATGATTTAGGATTATTTCTGGGGAGTCAGTTTGTTCAAAGTCAAAATGTTTTATTGTCAAAGTTAAAGTTCAGGGAAAACCCAGGCCAAAAGATTGCACAGCCACTTAATAAAATAAAAGCACAGCAATAAATAATTTTCTGAAGAAAAGAAGTGAAGTTGCGATGCTGCAGCAATCTCCTTAACTACTCTAAAAAAAGAAGAAGGAGAAAGGAAACCAAAATGCGCTCTCTTACAGAGCTCTCTAGCTAGGAGGAGTTCAAGGTAATAACAACAACGAAGACACAACTTAAAAACAGCAGAACCACAACCTCTCTTGCATTAAGCTGGCAATGGCATACAAAGAATACAGGTATGCACCAAGTAATGACACAAATAGTTCACAAATTCCTCTGTTACACACTGCTTATAAGCCCTCAGATGGTCTGTGGATATACAGTAGGTCCACAGATTCACCAGCAAATGACAGGCAAACATAAAGCTGAGACCCACAGAGCCTGGGGAGCCACACAGGACATACTGTATGAACACATTTTAACATTTACACATGTACCCAAGGGTGAAGGCAACAGAGAAGGAAGACAGAAGCAGGTAAAGATGAAAAGCTATTATATACTTTCCTCACTACACATGTATGAGCATATCAGTGGGTAGGAAACAGGTTTGTCCATGTTGTTTTAATTGTGCTTTAACACATGCAAAATCAATTGAAGTTGTTTTCATGACGGTCCTTTGACCAAAACATTTATTTTTACATTTTATGATCATCTGTACATTATTGAATATGAGGAGCATCTTGTCCTTTTCTTTGTGGGTTCCATTTTTTTTGTACAGCTTTGATTTAGCACAAAACCTCACTGTTGTTTGACCATGCTTTCTTGGTCAACCTCATAAATGTTACTGTGAAGAGCTACCAAAATGTATCAGAGATGATGGAGCTAACCATTGTCATGCTTGGTTTTTATAACTTGTAATTATAATGTAATGTTTCTATGAAGTTCGATATTCCTTAGGCTGTTGCTGGATATCAGATACTGACTTTTTTATATAGTATGAAAAATCACAGATGGAAAACAGGTGGTGTAAGATGAATTACAAAGAGTGCAACGTGTTTGTCTATTAAAATATGTGTCATTTCTTATGCCACAGTACCTGTATTTGCTTTGCTTATATATTCATGAGAGAGACTAACATTTAAACATTCTTAAAAAGGGATCTAAACAAAAATAATATTTTTTTCTTACAATCAACACTGACATGCGTTGTATAAAGCAAACAGTAATGCTGGGTCTCAGCGGGGAGTGCCTCTTTGTTGAAGTGCCTTCTATCTGTTTGGCACCGAGGTTAATCTGAAGTTTGTATCCAGACTATTTCTTGCTGCAACCACTTCCATACACCTCATTCTCTTTATCTGTCCGCGTTGCATATCTTCGTCCCCGTGCAGCCCTCCTCTGTACACTTGTGAGCATTTTATCTGGGCAGCACTGTCTTCACAGGCACAGATGTTAATATCAGCCTATTGCATCACTCCTTTTCTCCTGGAGACAGGTGGAAGAAAAGAAAAGCACTACAAAAGGAGCAAGAATAAATCATCTGGGTTTTGCTATTATAATTCACAGTAAAAATATATATATATATATATATATATATACAATATATAATATTGTGTTAACAAAACACCATTTTAAATGGTATTAGGTTCACTCTGGTAAAGGTACTAAAGTTAGAAAACAAGGCTTATTTAGCTGTCAATAGATTGTATGTTTGGAAAATTTAATTTATGCATTTATAATAATGTTGAACATATTTCTCAGCAAACATTGCTCAGAACGGTTTTGTGACAATCCAAAGTCTTAGGATTCATGTTTGTGAAAGATTCATTTGTGCCAATCCATTCAGTCAATGTTAAGAATTTAAACTGAACAAGAGTAGGACAAGTCAGAGGACCACCCGTGTCAGTCCAATTAATCCTCAGGGGAGCTTGAATATCTGTTGAAAACATCATGACAAACAACCACGTCTGTCTCACCGGATAGAGAATGTTAACAAGCCTGCCATTAACTGCTATTTCATACATCATTCTTCTCCCCATGGCAATGGGAAGCTACCTCAGAAAATGACAAGTTCTGATTAGGATTTGGATCATGTAATAAGGTGGGACTGCTACAGCTGAAGGTGGGAAGTTATCTCTGACACTATTTTTGGAATACCTTTCCTTGTCTCAGGACTACCCAAACCGATTGTGAGTGGTTTAAAGAAGCCTGTTTTTCTCCTACAGCAGCAAGATATAAGGTGCGGTCAAAAGTTCCAAGACAGTTCCTGTTAGAATACTTACTAACATTTGTTTGTTACATCGCCTGATTAACATCAGCACAAGGGACCTGAAACTTCAGCAGAGTGCGTACATCAAGTTTTATCAAACTCGGGAAAGAGCCAGGCGAGGTGTTTTGAGTGGCATTTGAATTTCGAGATGGTCATAAGACTAAGGAAGGCGTGCCAGTTCATGAGCACAACCATGAGCATGGTAGTAGTTCTGTTTGACACTTGAGGGGTTGTGCATCATTTCTTCCCCCATAGTTTCTCGGGACTTTTTGATCACACACAGACCCTTCTGCAGCGCGGTGGAGTGAGACTGCCTGCTAGACGATAATTCAAGGGACCACCAAAATAAGGAGGATTCATCCTCTGCGCACCATTAATATATCTGCTAAATTTCATAACAGTCCATCCAAAACTTTCGATATTTCAGCCTGCAGTCGTCAGCCATCCCTGGAGAAAAATATTTCTGTATTTTAAATGCTTTTCGTCCATATCATCTCTTGTTTACCTGAAGCAACACATTCTCCTGAGCGCACTTGGGAAACAGTGAAAGTGGGCGTTAAGTGTCACCCTTCTACGGTGAATAAGAACGCCTCCTACGCTCCTGTCTCAACCAGCCAGGATTGAGCAAATATACGGTTTGAGAGTATGTCAGAGGAAGAGTCCAGCTATTGCAACGGGATTGGGGCTGTCTTGCAAATGAGACGGATGAAAGAGAATACCAACTGTCTTGTTAGCACAAATAAGTGCATGTACACCCCCTTAATTTCAAGAAATTTTGAGGGAAAGCAACCAATTTGCCTTCTTAACCTCCTCTTTGTACAAGCTGAACAACATAATCATTTTTTTTCTGGAGGTGGTATTGTGCGCACATTTATCAAACTCCAAATAAAAATAATGTTTCTGGAGCTGGGTGGACTTAAGCAGTTAGTCAACCAGTTAAATATAAGGCCATTGAATATCTTACAAAGCAGCACGGTTTGTCAAGTGGCTTGCTAATACCCTTTTATGCTGCATACAAATTTCTCAATTGATTATAAGTTGCAGACATTTGTCAGCTGAACACTTTGTGCTACAGCTGGCAAAAAAAAATGGATGCCGGGACGAGGAATAAACAAGCACCCCATTTAACGTGCCTCTAACTGTATTTACCACATTCATCATCATCATCTTTTTTTTTTACCTTGAAGCAACTATTTTGTGCGAGAAACAATACGAGTCGACACAGAATCCCCGGACGAAAGCCGCCGCTGTGTATAAACAAAGCCACCATGTTGATGTTTGTTTTCCCGGCAGAGAACGCAGTGGACCACAGTGACACTAAACCCGGTCGACTTTAAGAACAAATGGCAGGAGGAGAGCGAGTACACGCAGCCAAGGTCCTTTCTGCCCCTGTGGCTGCTCACTGATCGTGGATGATAAATGGCTGAACATGGCCAAACCCTCATTTGGCTCTCACAGCATCAGGTGATAAAAGTGGAGCCCTTGTCAGGGATGGAGTGTGCTCTGCTCTGCAAGGACAAGGCCTTACACCCATGGAGACACTAAAGGAGAATGGACTTAATATTCACTGCAGGCAAGGCAGGCAGAACATTTGGAGACCTGCAGTGGAAATGTAAGAGATGTGTCAAGACGCGGCTCTGTAGCTCAGTTTAGAGGGAAGTACATATTGCAATCATACACGAAGGTGTAACTGCAGCAGCTATTTATAGTAGAGCTCATCATGAACCTGTCAGGGCAACATTAACCTCGATGTCAAACTTGCTTATCGGAGACTTACATTAGCCTGAGATGATAATGACTCAATGCAGAGGAGTTAAAATGCATCTTTTTATGGGTTAACGGTGCAGCCTCCTTCCTGACTAGTCGTGAATAAACACGGTTACCGCTGGGTTATTTGCAGCTGCTGAGGCCAGATGACGGGGGAGGCCGCTTGGCAACCACAGCACACTTTTGGACAATTGGACAATTAATTATCTCAGCGGGTCTTACCAGGCTAATCACTTATCAAACATCCCAGCATAATGTGAATCTACTCCGACGAAGTGAAAAGAAAAATCTTTTAATTAAAGGAAGCAAGCAAACAAAGTAAAAGCCACAGCTAATTATTTTCAATCAGTATGCAATCATAATGTTGCGTGTCTCAATTACAGGATTTCAATGTCCTCATCACTGTAATCGCACACAACGTGTTTAGATTGGAGCAGCCAGCCTCCTCTGTTTAAAAATGCCTACCCAGCTTCCTATTAAAGCAGGCTGCCTTTGGGATAATTGATTTGGTTTAATATAATAGAAGACAGTGAACAGAGAAGTCTCAAAGGAAATAGAACTGTTATGTGCCTTCCATTGTAATATAACACATTGTACCCTCAACTCAATCTCCCCACCTCCAAAACTAATGAAGTTGTATTTGCATACAGACTGACACCACATGGAAACACAATTTCTGCACAGCTGTAAATGTTCTAAATTCTTATTTTGTCTTCAAGAACATGTCTATTTTGGTGCATGTCATGTTAAAAGAAAAACGTTCTTTGTCTATGCAGGTGTGGAAACTAACGCAAGAAATTTCAGCTTCCAGACACTGACAAATGGCTGGTCGTTGTTGGTGTAAGTGCGAGCATTGTTACCGTGTATAAACGGATGCAGTGTCAGGTGATATACAGCATTTATTCTATGAAGGGTGCGAACATTCTGTACAAGAAGAAGACAACAAGAATACCGCAAATAATATTTAGCGTGGATCATAACATCCAACCATGTACCTATAATCAACAGACTGGTTGGATATGAATAATTGGAAATGGGACAGGAGATTTACACACTTGAAAAATATAAGTCAAAATTTCTTGCATCACCTTTTTGGTGTAGGAATGTTAGCAGTTCTATAAGGGTGTAATGAGGCATATAAATGTTTGCGTTTTCACAGTGACAAAAGTAATACGCTGTTGCGCAAGAGGTATACTCTTTACCATATTCATTAATGGTAAACATTTCCTCATTAGCAAATAAGAGGAAATGTCCTTAATTGTGGCGATATCATCATAAACAAAGTTTTGGGCGAATGTTCTTTTAATTTGATAAAAAGTTAAGGGATCACCACAGTCATTCGAACTTTATCAAATAGGGAACATTCATTTCTATACACAATTTGATGGCACATCATCCAATAATTAAGTCTGTACTAAAGACTGTATACAGAGATGGACGTAGCATAGGATGATATCACCCATTGTTTTGTGTTGGAGTCAAATTGTAGCCTGGTTGACGCCCTCTTCTCCAGTCAGAGCCAAGACCTTCCGAATATGGGAAGCAGGTGAAGTCACACTCAAAATCTGATTAGAGCACATAGCTGATGCTTCCAGCATCATCGGTGTGCTACCTAATGGGCAAAAGGTATTGTATACATTCATCTTAATGCTAAAATAGCATATGAGGTGCATAAAAATTGGAAACCGTTACGGAAATAGACAAATTTACCAGTCTGCTAGTTGTTACCAAAGAACTAGCCATGATTACAGTGAACCGAAAACTGATTAAAACAAGCAAAGAAACACCAAATCTATCTGTTGAAAATGTATTGTGTTTTTCACAAATAATGACAAAATAGCAGCCATTATATCACAACTGAATGAAAACAATGGTGGTATCCCAACTGCTTGTCAGTCTCTCCAGACCAGACATATCAATCAAGCCAGACTCGCCCCCAAACCTACATCTGTTTCAGGCCTATTCTGTAATTATTATGGAATTATTTTCAGAAGAACCACCAGATCATCCATCAGAAGGAGTGAATTTAGCTAATGAGACCATAATAAATTGTGAAGGAAATGTACTGACTTTGTATTTCAAGAGAGAAGTTGACACTGTTTGAACAGGAGTCTCTTGGAGTGAGAGTTGAAGCCAGCACCTAGTGTTCATCAGTGGTACTGCACTGTAAGTTCACACTTTTTGCTGAACCATCCACAGAGAACCGTGCTGCTGTACGGCTGATAATGAGAACACGACTGACGTAAAAACATTTTTTTAAACTTAGTGGGCCATTTCAAGGATGTCCAAATGAAAAAACTGTTTTAAGGCTTGGTTAAAACTCTCTTATTTTTTTCCTTGCACCTCTGAGACCGTCCCTCATTTTGGCTCATTGCAAAAACCTCAATGCTGTTTGTGTGCATTCAGAATATATATCTGTTTATGTATTAATTTACATGCCGCAAAAGATTTAAGAAGTTTTGACCTGAAGTCCACATGTTATTCTTCTTTTAGTGGCAGTGGTTTAAAAGTTTACCACTGTTATATTTTGCCACTATGATATGTATGGGAAATATAGAACACATTATAATTAAACATATCATTCAAAATGTTAAAATGGCAGGATATAAAATCCCCGTCTGTGCTATCTTCTAATCAATTCTACTGTCATGAGAAGGTTTAATACTCCTTATTGCACTGTCATGGGAAAACCTTATTCAATACCCATTTGAATATATTTTATATATTAATCATCCACAGACTTTAAAAACTGAGCTCTGCATTTTAAGTGTGATTTTCAGCTGAAGTTTTGCTCTCATAAATGGAATACTAATATGGTCAATAATTTTTCTAAATGTTATTGACTTCCTGCCTTCTATTGTTCAGACCATTTAACAAATGCATTTCAGGCTGAGCTCATGGTTTGTCAAGAATGAGTGGCACTTCAGAAACATAATCCAGTAATGGGATAATTTTTTTCCCTCCAGCTTGTGTGGATCACATAAAGTCAGGTTCACAAAAAGAATGGACCTGTTTAACATACTGTGTGTCATGTATGATTATTCTAATTATCATTTTAAGCCATAGGTTTTCTTGCAATTATTCATGCCAATATTAATGTCAATATGTCAGTGGTCTAATTTACCTCCTGTCACTCTATTGCTGCATGCCAAATATGAGCCATCTAGTGTGACAGTATGGGTACAAATCTATCCTATCTGTGTACTAAGGAACTGATTATGAATGATGTTTAATAGGCAGTCGGCTGAAGCTTTCGTGAGCTGGAATTTCCATAACTCATTATCCTGCAGCTTTAATAACTGTAATCATATTAATCCTCGGAGTACAGACACATAAATCAAACATATTTATATTTAAAGGCTGTACGATTTCTGTTAACAGGTGTTTATTATTTAATGATGGATAGTTTCAGATCGGCCGTCATTTGTCTTCTATCAGCTCTGGTAGACGACAGAGATGAAACAGTGTCAGTAAAGAGAACTGATTCGAGCAAAATGTATGCAAGTGTCACGTTACAAATATTACAGCTTTTATCCACAAATCATGTATACTGGCATGTAAATGCTAGATACAAAATTTTGCTGAATCATTTTAGTTGTTTTTTTTTAAATGTTTTTCAGTGAGTTGCAGACAGACAGATCTCCATTCAGTTTTAGGTATAAAAAGTAGAGTCTTAAAAGTTGCTTTAAAATATGTAAACCACCACTTTGAACATTAAGTTTGGACAAAATAAATGTTGCAACTACATCACAGATACATCATAAGACAAATGTGATATCATCCATGCCAGAAGGAAAAGTAAGAAAAAAATACATTAAACCTAATAATGATCACATCAACAATGAAAACAAGTCCTAAGTGTTAATTAATAAGTATTACACAAGCGAGTCAGTCCTGACCACATCACTGTTGTGCCAATTGATGACATTCAAATCACAACTCGGTTGAGCCGTCTATTCCTTCAGCTCTCAGCAGTAATGACTTCATCAACTTCTTCACTAACAAAATTGTTACCATTAGGGAAGGAATTGGGCCAACTCTTCCTGCTACCATCACTGATGTGTTCCCAAGCACAGGAGCCCTGGAAGCAACCGTGGCACCAGATTTATACCTTGAACATTTCTCTCCTGTTGACCTGTCTGAGCTAACTACAATTATTTCCTCATCTGGAACATCTACCTGTCTCTTGGATCCCATCCCAAACAAAACTCTTCAAAGAAGTCTTCCTTTTAGTGAATACTTCCATATTAGATCAGATTAATCAATCTCTTTCAATTGACTATGTACCACAGATTTCAGTTTGTTCATGTAAACAATCAGTCTTCCAGACAAACAAGAGTTAGCTATGGAGTTCCACAAGGCTCAGTGTTCGGCCCAATACTTTTCACTTGGTACATGCTTCCATCAGGAGATTTCATCAGGAAGCACTGCATGAACTTCCGTTGTTATGCAGATGATGCGCAGCTATATCTGGATATATCATGGAGATGGTGGAGTGACATTTTCTAGTGATAAGCACGGTGTGCTTTCATGCTGAGTCGAGCAAATGTACAGTTGACCAATCTTCCTGGTCGGAACTACATGTTGTATAATGAGACATATAAGATATTGCAACAGTGACAAAATGTTTGTGTTTATGTCATTTACACTAGCAAGCTAATGATATTTAAAAAGGTTCTGTTCTAGCTTGACACTGGCTCCGTTCACAACTGACATTAGAGTGTGTCTCGGGTGATTCAGTGCCATGTAAGTACAGGTGTGAATGCACCCAAGACGCATTGAGGGTGTATTTAGATCGGATTCGTTCAATAACATTTGGAGTTGTCTGGGATGCATTTGACCTCATTCTTTTAGCAGTGTAAACACAGTGTGTCCTGATTCACAATGAAGGACCTTTTACTCAACTGACCTTCTCTGCGTAGGTGGAAGTACCTTCCCCATTCATGCCAAAGGGTTCATATTTAACCATGTTAAAGCGCTTTGAGACTGAAAGGCGATAAAGCACTATACAAGTACAGACCATTTACCATTTACCATATTTAAGTCCAAAACAGCAAGAAAAGGCCAATAAGTTTTGTTTTCTTCTTATTCATCTTTTCACTTCGGGCAGACGAAGAAAATTGGGTGTCTGTGGCCCTGCCTCCATCTCCTTCTGTCCACAACACATCAAAGTGTCCTTGTGTGAAACTCTGAACCTTAAAAGATGAGTAAACTCGGGCCTTACATGGTAGCTGCAGATATCACATTGTGTGTGTGTGTGTGTGTGTGTGTGTGTGTGTGTGTGTGTGTGTGTGTGTGTGTGTGTGTGTGTGTGTGTGTGTGTGTGTGTGTGTGTGTGTGTGTGTGTGTGTGTGTGTGTGTGTGTGTGTGTGTGTGCAGTGGGACACCTGGTCACACTGTGGACCAGTGAGAGCCGAACACAAAAGTGTTCCCTCGAGACGCATGTGGAGGCTGGTATGAATTTATGTACAAAGACTTGTATTGTTGTGATGACAGCATTAGCATTAGTCACACTCTCCTAAAAACAACGATTCATAGCTTATTTGTAACTTTTAATGACAACCTGGGAAATATTAATCTATTGATTTTGAATGTACATTTTTATCAGAACCTAATATTGACAATTTTTTTTTTTTATATCAAGCAATGCTAGAAAAATAAAGCACAACTTGAGCTTCACACTTCTGATGAATTTGTCTCCTTGCTTAGAAATGAGCTCTCATCCAGGAAGAAGCAGAAATCTGCAGGATTTTCTTTAGTATCTCCTCATCCAAGAAGTACTAATGATGTTTTCAAATTTTCTCCTAATGTAGGAAAATCTTTAATTACAGAGTCATGTGGTCCCAGAGTGTATCCACACAGCAATGAATAGGTATTAACTGCAGCCATGCTGCCTCTCAGGCCACATCCACAGAGCGGAAGATGGGGTGATGAGATGAAAAGAGAGGTGAGAGGAAATGCGATGATGAGAGGCAGCAGAAGAGCCTGTTGTCCAGTCGCAAGGACTGATATTCATCCGGAGCGACCACGCAGCTTCTGTCATCAGCATATTTATTATGCTAATACTATTTATTCTCTGGGGGATGTTTCCGAGCAGGGAGACTGCTGCATTAATGTGTACTCTGACTTTTCTGTAACACTTTGAAGTTAAGATGCATTGTAAGACACTGCAAAGACATTGTAAATGTATTCCATACATATGTTTCTATTATGCTGTCCTAATCTCATTATAGTTACAAGCAGTCTTCAGTAAATGTGTTAGCCTCACAATTAGCCTCAGAATACATCAGTGTGTGATATTCATGAGACCAGCTCTTTAATTTGCTTTGGTTGATTTTCTGGAAATTGGGTGAAAAGTTTTGTTTATTTTTCACCATTTACATGACGACACCTAGTTATTGTAAGTAAACTGTGACATAGTTCATTTTAAGTGTTTGAACTGACAGATCTTTTTGTTTATCTGGCAAGAGTACAGCAGACATCCCCTCCACGCATGGATCCTGATAACATCACTATTATTGCAATTACACCAAACATTACGCATGTTAAGAAATGGTACTTTAATACTCGTCTAAACAACAAATCTGTTCACACTAGTGTGTCATCTCATCGGGCTCTTCTGTTTTTGCACAAGCGAGTTCACACAGGCGAACTACATTTTCAGCGGTTAATTAAAAGCAATCCTTTAGGCCTCTGATTACACCCTGCAGACACACAATGGCTTTAATTGATATGTCTACTAAGGATGTAGAAACTGGGATTTCTGCAGTTAGTTGTAGCTTAATAGGTTGCAAATTAATTGGTGAGAGTTTGAATACAGGCGCTAATGTTGGTTAAGAGCTCATGCGAGCTCCCTCAGTGGATTGATGTGAGTGCTGCATGAGGTCAGAGTGTGTGCATCACGCTGTCGACATAGCTCATTTATAAATATATAATAAATCATTATACAAATAGCTTAATTGACAAGTTCATTGTTTTTCCAACTTGAGGTGGTATTATGCAAAACTGGTAAATAATCAGGGAAACTATGAATAATTATACTCAATTATCTAAAAATGAAAACAAAGAATATCCATACACTCTTCACCCAAATACAGGAACTAACTATCTTTACTTTAAACACTGTGCACAAATGGGTTTTCTATGATGTGCCACTTCAAAAAATATAGAAATATTTCATTCCCTTTCTACCTTTCTAATTTGTTATATCATAATTTGCATAAACTACTTGAAGGGAAAAGCAGTGATTGTCTGTAGCAACAAGAACATGTCTCTGAGGGTGCTTGAACATAAATAATGCATGGTGTTTATGCTGAGTGCGTTCTCCGTTGGGTATCTGTGAGCAAAGGCTCAGGCGGCGAGGCAGAGCTGCAGTGGCATGAAACAGACGTGATGGACCGTGCCGCTTCTCTCTGGTCTTCAGCCATTTTGTAAAACATTGTAATCATGACGGGGCGCTGCGGAGGACAAAGAAATCCTCCCAATTGTTTCTGCACATTCTGGCTCCCGCTGCTGTCTACCGCTGCCTCTGCTCTGACATGGAGTGTGTTTCAAACCTGTCTGTCATGAAGGATTGGCAGCTGAGGTGTCGGTGTTTGTGTGTGTGGGAGAGAGAGAGCGAGAGAGAGCAGATACATTACCTGTGTGAGCAGGTTGATTGGCAGGTTAGTGTGTCGACAGAGTGCCACAGAATTGTCACTCCAGTTGATGCACTGGCTCGGGTTGCTTGCTGTAGTGTCGTTTTGAATGTGAACTCACCCCTCATTATTTGAAATCATACTGCTGCGTGTTGTATCAATTCTGTATTGGCACTGAATAAATGTGTTGGTGCTAAATATGCCATGTGCCACTGTGCCATTGCTATGAGGCAAATCCCATCACTATCATTACGATATTATACTGAATATTTCCCTTTTGCACTACCTTATACTTTAACACATTTCAGGGATGGAGATATTGTATTTTGTACTGTAATAAATTTCACAGAGCCTTTGATAATTATTTTTACAGTATTAAAAGTAGTTAAAATAGCTCCACTTTGTCCAACAGTAACATTAAAGTATGTCCTACATGTCAATACACAATAACAGTACTGTGATAATATAGGGAACAGCAAAAAGGTATAACCCTGATAGGGCCTCTTCTGCTGCTTAATGAGTACTTTTACTTTTGATACTTTTTATTATGGAAGCAAAAAACTAACCACTAATCAATAATAATGTTCAGATTTAAATTTAAATAATAATAAGTAACATTACACACATGACAAATTCAGAAAATTCCAGTCTTAAAATTCCAAGTTAGGACTGGAAAGAACATAACCCTTCAGGGACCATCAACCATCTTTGATTTTCCATCTTCAACTCTGATGTTTAAGCGTAGCCAATCTCATTTTAAGCAACAGGATTTCTTCTTTTCTTTCTTTTTTCATTCTTTGGATGAGAATTTGACAAACTGAATTTCACAACCCGAACCACGTCTTGTGAATGTTGTGACACTTGAATTTGTGAACCGTTACAGTGCCTAAACTGGTGGGGTTGCTGCTGTGCTGTCAAGCTGAAACATGCTATCTCCTTAGATGAATGGAAATTAAAATTAAAATTTTTAAAGTGGGCAGTCTGACACGGTACTCATTTACATGTTGCATCACAAAGGCAAATCAAATATGCTTGACTTGTAGGTAATTTCTGTCGGCAGAGTTTGCATTGCAGCCGGTGAAGATGAGTAACAAAGCAGGACAGTGGAAGTGAAAGACATCCAGTGGATGCAAATTTTAGGAATGTCTAAAATGTGTTTTTGGAAATATCTTCCCTCTGTTCTTAGCAAGTGGTGCTAAAGTTAAGGTT
The DNA here is from genome assembly GCF_029030835.1 of Brachyistius frenatus. Taxonomy (NCBI): domain Eukaryota; kingdom Metazoa; phylum Chordata; class Actinopteri; family Embiotocidae; genus Brachyistius; species Brachyistius frenatus. The sequence goes on along the minus strand of NW_027210643.1, from coordinate 1,647,739 downwards.
CATGGCTTGATTATGTATGAAAAGAATGTAATTTTACTTTGTTAGGTAACTTTGACATGAGTTAACTGTGCTGAAACTCCCTGCTGAAGTTTCAGCTGTGCAACAGCAGGTTCTGTTCATTACATTACATTACATTTCATTTAGCTGACGCTTTTATCCAAAGCGACTTACAATAAGTGCATTTCAACCATGAGGGTACAAAACCCAGAACAACAAGAATCATTACATGGTAACATGTTTGGCTGGAGGTAAACCTGAGACCACCTTAAAGAAAGAGGGTAATTTAAATCACAATCAAACATCACTGGTTACATAAATGCATTTCAAAGTAAATTATTCCAATACTAAATGTGGTATTTTATTTTCAAACTAGGTATTCAGCTTTGCTTATGTTTTACTGACATAACATTGGGAATGCAGGACCTTTGCTTGTATTTCTACACTTTGGTACCAAAGTAAAAGAGCCAAATATGTATTCCACTACTAAACCTCCTACAACAGATCCTGAACATATCACACTTTACATCTATCTAATTTTGATTGGCTCTAAAGTTTACTCACTTTATATTCTGAAAGGTTACATATAGATATTGGCCACTATCCAAACAGCAGTGAGAAACAGGGTTGAGCACAAAAGCAATAAATAAAATCTGCTGTAAAGTCACAAACTGTTCTTGATTTCCTGCTTAAGCTAAAATCGGATTATTATTTGAGGACTTTGGCTTCAAACTAAATATTTTTTTCCCTCTACATTGGTCGTCTGAACTGAAGGCACTGAGTGTAGGCTGTTAGACTGAGAGTGAGCCAGAAAACTGTTGTTCCAGTGGGTGCCGAGGCTTGTGTCATTTAGTCACTCAGAACAGCAGGCAGATCATTCATGGTGGTGGATATGTTCAGGCTAAGTGTTTTAGAGTCCGCCTCCACCGGCCTCTTCAACCTATTGAAATTACAGAGCTCGCCTACAAACGATTAGAGTCAAGGAGATGTGCTGGGTCAAGGTAGATTATTTCCACCACACTCAGAATAGATAAAAGAATACATGTAAAATGTATTTCATAGTTACCATCGATTAAGTCTTTTTTTATTGCATCCTACAAGTTTTTATTGTTAACTGTAGCAGCAGTAGGAAATGCTCATTTTGCATTAACAGTAACTTTAAAGGAAACCTTTGGTTGTAAACTGTCTGGATGTAACTTAACAGGTTGGCAGAGGTGAACAACTGAGAGGTAATTCTGGTTTAACTGGTAAATTTTTGAAAAAAAGAAAAGAAATAAAAACTTTTAGAACTTTCATTTGGATTACTACATACAGTGGTGTGAAAAAGTGTTTGCCCCCTTCCAGATTTCTTATTTTTTTGCATGTTTGTCACACTTAAATGTTTCAGATCATCAAACAAATTTAAATATTAGTCAAAGATAACACAAGTAAACACAAAATGCAGTTTTTAAATAAAGGTTTTTATTATTAAGGGAGGAAAAAAAAAATCCAAACCCACATGGTCTTGTGTGAAAAAGTGTTTGCCCCCTAAACCTAATAACTGGTTGGGCCACCATTAGCAGCAACAACTGCAATCAAGTGTTTGCGATAACTTGCAATGAGTCTTTTACAGCGCTGTGGAGGAATGTTGGCCCACTCATCTTTGCAGAGTTGTTGTAACTCAGCCACATTGGAGGGTTTTCCAGCACGACCCGCCTTTTTAAGGTCATGCCACAGCATCTCAATAGGATTCAGGTCAGGACTTTGACTAGGCCACTCCAAAGTCTTCATTTTGTTTTTCTTCAGCCATTCAGAGGTGGACTTGCTGGTGTGTTTTGGATCATTGTCCTGCTGCAGAACCCAAGTTGGCTTCAGCTTGAGGTCACGAACAGATGGCCGGACATTCTCCTTCAGGATTTTTTGGTAGACAGTAGAATTCATGGTTCCATTTATCACAGCAAGTCTTCCAGGTCCTGAAGCAGCAAAACAGCCCCAGACCATCACACTACCACCATTTTGGTCGGCTGGCCACTCCTGGGAAGGTTCACCACTATTCCATGTTTTCTCCATTTGTGGATAATGGCTCTCACTGTGGTTCTCTGGAGTCCCAAAGCTTTAGAAATGGCTTTATAACCTTTTCCAGACTGATAGATCTCAATTAATTTCTTTCTCATTTGTTCCTGAATTTCTTTGGATCTCGGCATGATGTCTAGCTTTTGAGGATCTTTTGGTCTACTTCACTTTGTCAGACAGGTCCTATTTAAGTGATATATTGATAGAGAACGGGCGTGGCAGTAATCAGGCCTGGGTGTGGCTAGAGAAATTGAACTCAGGTGTGATAAACCACAGTTAAGTTATGTTTTAACAGGAGGGGGCAAACACTTTTTCACACAGGGCCATGTGGGTTTGGATTTTTTTTTCTCCCTTAATAATAAAAACCTTCATTTAAAAACTGCATTTTGTGTTTACTTGTGTTATCTTTGACAAATATTTAAATTTGTTTGATGATCTGAAACATTTAAGTGTGACAGACATGCAAAAAAAATGGAAATCAGGAAGGGGGCAAACACTTTTTCACACCACTGTATGTAGTCATATATCATTTATGTAGCAGATTAATATTTAAGATCTGAAACCTAATTTCAATTGTTTTAATCCAGCTCTGATATGGTCGCTTGAGGGTGAACAGAAAATAAAAGGGATGACATCAATTAGATAAACTCACAAACATTACCAATGAACAACCAAAGATGTTTACAATCATATAAAAGCTGTATTCATAATTAATGTTATTTCACTAGATAAATATTCTATAAACAAATACTATCAAAAGAGGTTTGATTTCGTGAAATTGTCATGACAAAAGCTCCATCATGAGACTATCGTTCTGATCTAAAGTACTAATCCGGTGGTCTGATTACAGTTTGAAGCAGGTAATCTGTGAATCCTTACAGTTTTCATTTTGAAAATAATCCCACAACCTGAGGTACCAGTGTGATACTGTTGACTACCTACTCTCTGGTATCTATCACTCTCTGCTGATTGGCAGGTTGCATTCCGGAGGTGAGCCATGGAACTGTCACCTCAGCAGGCGCCTGGGGGCCTGGCTGTGCTGATATGATTTATGTAGGTGCTGATTGTGTCACTTGCTCTGCAAATTGATTGTGTCACTCCTTCCTGTAAACCAGTGCCCTGCAGAGGCTCTCTGCAAAAAAAAAAAAAAAAAAAAAAAGCCAGACCATTTTAAAGAGGAAGGTAGGGTGCAAGGTTTTCTGTAAAACTTGTAAATTTTTAAAAAGTGTCAAATACCCTGTAAGTACTTTCAAGTGTAAATTTTGTAGCAAATCCTTGAACAGGTCAAAGTGTCTGTATGGTTTCAAAGGAAGAGAAAGAGGTAGAGTTATATCCAAACACACAGTTCATCACACAGTTGACTACCATTTGTTTCCAAGTCACTCTGCATTTGCATCAGCCTGCTGTATTAAGTGGGGGAAATTTAAATGAGTGCTCCTCTGGCCCTCGTTTGGTTTTATAACTCACCAAAAGGACATTTGCAACTGGAAAATAGGGAACGGTGTTAAAAACACAAGTACAGGTTGATGAGGCAGGGTTAAATGAAGAGAGGTTTTCAGGTTTGATTTATGTGTATAACTACTTTACATTGATTTTACTGATGCATTCAGGACAATTGTTCCTCTGCATGTGGGAATTGGATTATTTTTTTTTGCCATGGACAACCAAGGGCACAAACATATGATAGGCACCAGACGGGCGCAGGGTAAATAGTTTTAACGGCATAACTGTGTGCTGACTTTAGTGCAATTCTTAAATGTGACTTGGGGCTATATTTTAACAATGTAAAGCGGGTAGTGCGAGTCCATTTGTGATGTGTCCAAATCCACTTCTGTTGGTTTAACAATGATTAATCTGAGTGAAAAACTCAAAGTTCAAAGGGTTTAGTCTCTGGAGTAATCACAGGTGTGTTTTGGATATAACATAAAATAAATCAATCAGAGTGCCATCTATCATTCCCTTTAAAAGCCAGGTGTGCACCATGGCTGCTTATCTGCAGAGGAAACAGATCTCCTCTTGTGAATTATTACACTCTCAATAATGCGACCTAAACTGCAAAATACGGTGCTATTGACTGAAGGCTGTGTTTTTGTTGGTCAATTCTGAGATTGCTTTCTGCAGCCTCAAGGTAGCCCTGCACTAATAACGCTCTTGACCACACCTAATTTAAGAGCAGCACATCCATTGATGTTCAGATGGACAAATGTACATTTTCCGCTTAAACAACACGGTGCTGGATGGGAAAATGCCATACTCAATATCTTTGTTGTGCAAAAACGAAGGTTAATGTCAGTTTTTTTGTTTATATATATATATAATATACAATACATTTAAACCACATTCTCAAAAACTCAAATAAAGGTTATTTCATTTTTAGAGTTAAAGGAATTAAAGATATATTGTTCCTGTTTTTACTTATTTTGTTGCTTTTGTAATGAGATATTTCTTTGAATGAAAAGAGGAAATGCTTCATTTGTGATAGATTATCTTAAAGTTGTTTTTTACATTTGATATCTAAAAAACAAATGTTAACAACAGACCAGTTCACAAAATACACTGGTGAATATTGTATTTTCCCTTTATTCCATTGATCAGTGTGACAGGAATAGCTTTAACCACTGAAAAATATCTGTTTATCTTTTAATTATATTTTAAATATTTAATATATTTTAATTGAACAATCAATACCATATTGTGGTAACAAACCATTTTAATTGAAAATATTGCCGCCATTATCCACTAAATGTGTCCTTACTTCATTCAGTAATAAAATATTCTTATCCAAATAGGACCAGAGTGAAATTATTCTTAGTAGATAACTTAAAGGGACGTTTCAAAGAATCTAAATTACAAACCGAAACAAAGTCAGTGTCACTGTAGACTGTCGTCTTGTATATTTAGGAAGGAAAAATAAACTTCTTCTCTACCTTCAACTACTGCCACCATACTAAGGGCTTGCCAACTATTATTCAGCTGTTACTGCATCGTGGAGATACTTGCCATGGAAACAAGTCTGACCTCTCTCCAGCAACAGTTGCCACAGCATGATGAACATCTATTCTCGGTTGACATTTGAAAACCAGACCAGACAAGCTATTTGCATCTAGAGTCAACTTGTAGGGCAAACCTAAATATGAATGCATAATAAATATCACTTTTGTTATTCTTTTGGCTTCTTAAAGTACGCATTATCATATTACAGCAAATGAAGTGTGTATGTGATACTTAAGCTTTGCAAGCTATGGTTAAAGCTGGAATTATTTAAACAAGTATTAATTAAAGCCACTTTCTCAGAGCACCGTTCTCCATGTTTGAACAGCTGAAAATCCAATACATTGAGGATTTGTTTCCAAATCAGAGTATGAGTCAGAAAATAAGTTAATGAGTGAGCTCTCTCTGCACAGCGTTATTCATGGTGGAGGCCAGCAAAAGGAGGAATAACACAAGGTTTAAGCTTCAGATATTACAATGCTCGCTGTAAGTGTTTTAAAGTGACCTTAAAGTTGCATATATTATATATATGTATATGTAAGCAAAGTAGAAAATAACTGTAAAATGACAAGACTGGCTTGTTGTGAGAACCCAACAGGGAATTATCCCCCAACTTCACCTTCACCAGCACTACAGAGCATTTTAGCCTCTTTCAGCTGATTGTTTTTGTTTAACTGCCTTTACTTTAATGTTTTGCTTCTAGCTTCCCACCTAAACATAGTTTCCAGCCACAGTTAGTTTGTTATTGTTAGCAAAATAATGATGGCTCCACTGTATGCCACCTGCCCAGCATCAAACCAACAAAGTAAGCGACTAGTTGCTTAACACTGTGGAGCATTACGCAACTAAAGAGCATTATTATTATTAAAGAGCATATTTCCCTCAAGATTGGTGGAGATCAAAAGCAGAGTAAAGAGGCGAGTAAATATACTTATTATACTGATCTTCTCTTCTGATTGGCATGTGACACGAGCATGAGTTTGTGACAGCACAGACTTATGAAAGTTCAAATGGCACAGTTGCTGAATATAGGTTCTGTGCATTTCACTTTGGACTGAGAGATTTGACACTTTCAAAGTATTTATAACACCAAGACATGCTTTCCAATCCTAAAAGAAAATCTGAATTTACAACAGAATAGGACCTTTAACAAAAAATGGGAGCCTGACATCTGCATGCAATTCAGATAAGATGCTGTATGAAAGGTCTAAGCCTGTGAAAGAGACTGGCATCCTGCCTGATGCTACATTTTCTGCGTACTACGTTAGCCTTAAATATGGTATGTCGCTCAAGGATAATACCTATTTCATTTGAGCATATTTCCCATAAATATGGCTATTGTGGCTCTATGGGTCATGTTAAATGTGCTCTCTCAACCCCTGTTGTAGAAGTTCGAATGAATGAGGAGTCACATAAAACGGTGTTCATCGGGGCAAAAGGAGGAAGAATCATTTTAAACATTTGTTTACAAGTCTGACAGAAAGTAGACACAGAAATTCGAAACTGGCTGATCCAACGCTGGAGGATTAACTACATTAGTGATCTCCCAGATGAAGGGAAGTGGATGCAAAGTGGATGTTGCAGGCAGATAATTTCTGTCTTTTAAAAAGGTATTAAAAATACAGTCGAGATAGTTGTTTGTAGCCACAATGACCCAACTATTACAGTACAGAGCTGATTTTTTTTTTTCTTCGACCACTTTTATATCTGTATTCTCAGTTACTGTTATTTCAGTTTACAATCAAGGTAATTTAACAAATTAGTGGTTTAAATGTTTTCAATGGGAGTAGTTTGATTTCAATTTCATCTTGTATAACCTTCTGAACATTTCTTGAGTTTTTAGAGTTTTCTTTCTTTTCTTCTTGCATGTATGTACACTAACCCACACATGCAAATGTATACAAGCTCTATCGTCTTGCAGAACAATTAATACCCCTGCATGATCATTCGCACTCAGTCATCATCAGGTCCAGAGCAGATTTTGTCACTCACATTTCGTGTCTCCCTTCAATGCCTGCGTGTCGCATCCCACACTGCAGACAGCATATCACGACCTGATCGTCCACCCACATACTGTCACGGACTGTAATTATCTGTGGCGAAGGATCACTGTGGATGACTGTTGATTTGTCATTTCATTGTAAAACATTTCCTTCAGGGACTATGGGTTATGACTTTGGACTGTTTGCATAAAATAACCAAAGAATACTTAAAAGCAAGAAGTTATAAATACAACAAATCCCCACAGGCTGCTGTTTCAGATGTCCTCGTGTTTTAATATGGAAGTAATATTCTGCAAAAGAAGATTAATGCCTTCAGCTGGCACTGCATTGCCATCTAGCTGAATTCATTTTAAGAGTTTTAAAAGTGGAAAACATTGCCTGCATCACTGACTATACTGTATATCTTTTGCTGAAAAGTATTTAAATTTAAGTGGGGGACTGGTATGATCTGCCTCTGTCCTGTCTAAATCTCCATCTTTCTCTTATGGATTTCCCCTCTCGCCATCTTCTTCTAATCCTTTGCTTCAATACCAAGTTGGGAGAAGTGTAAAGCTCTTAAAATGTAGTGAAGAAGAGAAGGTGGGCTTTTTGTACAGGAGAACTTTCAGAGGAGTGGAAAGTTCAGTTTTAAAATAGGAAGCACAAGACTTGAATTCATTTGGCTGATCAGCCTGTTTTTTCAAGATCAAAGATCACAGAATCAAAAGAAAAAAAATAATACACATGGATTCATTTAAAGCTGCAAGAACATCCTTTTACATCCACAAAACTTGGCTAAACTGTGGAAAAAAATCTCAGCTGCATCTGTGCAAATACAAGGATGGGAGATAAAATCATTCTGGCCTACGCAGGCTATTTGCAGGAGCCCCACAGGGCCTCAATCCCCAGCAGGCACTCCGCACAATTGCCAAAACAGAAACATCAATGACATTCTCCACACCTCTAAGCTTGTGAGAAACTCAAAGGACAGACCTCAGGTCTCATCAGAAGCACTGTTGCCTGGTTACGTGCAGTAGGTTGCTCATAGAGCAGCCGTGTTAAGCACGGATTGAAAGGTCAGCCACAGGTCCTGCCAAGTATTTTATCAAATCACACAGCAGTATGGTTGATGAGGATTGGAGGGAGGGAGTCCATGTGTGATTTGCAGTATGTGTGTTTTGAGTATTTGGAATCAGCTGTGCTTGCCTGACTATCCATGCATTTGATGCTGTCTTTAAAGGCAATTATTCCTGTTGTTTTCAAAAAATTGTACTTCGTCCATGACTGACCATGTGCCAGGAATTAACTGATGCCACAGAGAGTGTGGTCAACATCAGCATTATTTCGAGATAATCGGTATGAACTTGTGGCTTTTAGCAAAGATTATGTTGCCAAAGTATGCAGGCGCAAATCATACTAGAGTAGATTAAACTATTTTGTACAAGGTGTCTTATCTGTGTATATGAGCAATGTTTACCAGTTCAGTCTAATGGCCCTTACTATCCTTATTTTTTAACTATAACAAGTAGTTATTGTTTGAAAAGGAGCTCTAAAATGTGGTCTGCCCCAACATGCAAACTCCACCTTCCACCATGCCTGTTCAGTTTAGAAGCACAGGTGAGATGCACAAAGTATGGATAGAAATACCTCATCACACGACTATTTTCATTATGTTGAGTTCCCTATGAAATGTTTTGACGTATCATTATGAACTATTTAAAATTGTACACAGTTGCACTTCCAGGAGAAGGGGACTTTACTGAGCCTTTCTTCTAGTGGGTATTTTAATACTGGCAATCTTCTATGTTTGTGAAGCCATGTTGTTGTAGTTTTTGAGACGGTGCATGTTACCTACAGTGACGTGAGGTCCAATTAAAAAAGGTCCTACACTCCTCCTGTTGTGCATAAACGTAGCGCAGGACAGTAATGCACATGGAGCAGCAGGAAATTTTAACTTTTGTTAAGTATTCAAAGTTATGTCGTTTGATCAACATCAGCACCACCTGAGTTACATGTGTTTTTGTGACCACTGGTACAAGCTATTTCACCATGGACGTAAGCAGAGACCGCACATCAAATTCTTCTGTCGATTTTGGAAAATCAACTTCAGAGACACTTGAAATGCTTCAGAAAGTCTACAGCAATGAAGCAATGAGCCTGGCAAGGTGCTTTTAGTGTAATTTGGGTCTCTCAAAAAGACCAAAGAAGGGGCGTAAAGTCAGGAGCAACCAGGTGGATTTTCTTGGACATTCATGGGGTTGTGCACCAAGAACCCGTCCACCAGGATGTCAACCAAGTTCCACTGTGACGTTCTGAGGCATCAGAAGGAAAACATTGACCTAAATTATGGTATGAGGGCAATTCGGTTCTTCAATGTGAAAACATGCAAGTTTCTCGCCAACTTCTTTCTGCTCCCCAAAAGTTTGACACATACGTTGATGTGCGCTCTGCTCAAGTTTCAGGTCCATGGTGAAATCACAATTGTGTAGTACTAGTGGTCACAAAAAGGTGCTGATGTTGATCAAGTAATGTAACTTGGATGATTCACTCACTGGCCCTTGCTCTGTTCACATGACTGCTGCTCTCTATTTCGGGTGCAACAGGAACCGTCTCTGAACTTTTAGATCGAACCTCGTAGCTGCACGTCGATGTACGTAATACAAGTTTTGGTGTAAAGCAGCTAGAGATTATCTTCGACTTTGCAACTATTCATTTACATTCACACCCACTGCTGAATATGTCACCTATGATTAATAAAAAAACACATTCATTGTAAACAATCACCATAATACAACGTAAGCAAGCATGAGTGTATATGAATCACCACAGCACGTGGCTGAGAGACAGAACGCTGCTTTAGAAAGTGAGGAATGAGCAAAAGCATGAAGTGTGACATTGAAAAGACATCGCAGAGATGATGTGACTTAGCAGGCAGTCTGATGGTTGGTGAAATACTCAGGTGGTGCATTACTCTACCTTTTTTTCTTTTGTTTTTCTATTTCTGTATCACCCCCTGCCTTTGTTCGGCCCTGCCAGGTGCAGCTCACCCGTCTGCCCGACAGTTTTTGCAATGAATAAGTTTAGAGAATCCCCTCTTTGTGGAACATGATGGATGAGGGCTGTGTAAAAAGCGTTACATTCGCTGCTAATGCTTTATCCTTGACCCACTCTCACAGCACAGCGTACGTCTATATTTTGCATTTTAATGGGGTTTGAAAGATCTCGTTTTAGCAGCTGACAAGCAAATGGACATACCAACAAAAGAGAGGCTCTCTGTATATTTTCATAAACACCATTCTTCTCCGAGGGGAGACCCCGGTCTCCTATGAAGTCTAATGGATCGACAAGCAATCAGCCGACTCTAAGAACTGCTTACTTAACCCATCACTGTTACTGAACTGTGCTGCTGTTAATACAGCTGGAAGGGATTTGAGCAAGAGCTTCAACGTACTTCTTGCCTCATTCTTTCTTCTCCTCCTGTGACGTTTAGTCAGTCAAGGGAGACATTAGTGGAAGGAAATATACACTGCAAACTCCCATCCGTCTTCGGAGAGTCGTGAGTGTAATGTTGCTTCGGAAGAAGACATCAATCCACCCGACCACAAGCTGTAAAAGTTTGTTGAGCCAGCCTAGTGATGCCTGTGATATTCTCCCCGCTCACAGCCCAAACAGATCCCGTGAAAAGCTGCGATCCAAAATGAACATGAGAGTCTTTCCACTGCAAACAGAAGGAAACAGAGTGAGCTGAGATATTAACAATTCACTGCAGACCCCTGACTTATGTCGACTACTGCTTACAGGGAAATTGACTCAAACTTTTCTGTCAAGATACGTGTTCTTTTCTGTTATCACTCCGAACGCTGAATTATTCTCTTTTTTTCCCACCGCAGCAACTAAAGCATTTAGGCTCACTATCATGTGTCTTTCCTGTCTTTGGAATGGAAACAGCGAGTGATCCAGAGGAGGCAGGTGGCAGTGCACCACGAGCAGCAGTAAATCAGGTTATCTGTCGTGTACAAGGGAACATGGGTTTTATTAAGCCTGTGTGTTGTTTTGTGCCTGGTGACAGCAAGAAGAAAATGTGTTTTGTTTCCAGTCTCTTCGGAGAGCAGGCACGGAGAGGGTGATTGCAATTTGCCTGCTCCTCGGTTGCGAAAATGAACGAACGCCGTGTTTGGTTCCATTAAATTTTTACTGCTCGGAGACGGAAGGAAAGCAACCTGGCTGCCGCGTGCATTCCTCAAAGCTGAGTTTACTGGTCCGCTGGGGCAGCAGCGGCGGGGAAGGTTTCACCAAGAGGCTGAAGCGATGACAAAGAGCATGAGAATTCATTACAGGGACTAAGGAAGAGGAGGGCTGTTATAAAGAACTGTGCTGTCTGCTGTCCTTGAGGCTTGGGAGAAAAGAAAAAAAAATGCAGTGGATCAATCAGTTATTAATGCACTCATTTAGTTCATGGATCCTTATTCTGTCTGGGCTTTGAGGTCAAATTAAGCAATGAACTAATGAACACATCAGTAACACTTGGCTAGAGGTGATAAAGGATTATAGCACATCATAAGCAGACGATAAGAACATAATGAGGGCATTAGCATCATTCTTATTGGGGCATTATATAATATTTGCAAAATATGCCAAATCCCAAAGGATTTAGTGCTTTCTGGGGCAAAGGCATGACTAATAACATTTTCATAAGAGACTCATTACAGATTATAAATGTCTTTTTTTTTATAATAATTGTCATTTGGATGTAATTTTCTGTCATAGCAGTATGAATATATGCTTATAATGCATCTCTTTTTTGCAATGAGAACTTTATTGATGCGTCTCTTAATAGTCCACATGATTTTATTCTTTTCAAAGCTAATCTGATGAAGTCATTACTGCACAGCCATCAAACAAGACTATTTCGTACAGAATTACATCATTACCATGGTGGTACTTTGTAGTCAAAGAGATGAGAAACTGTGTTAATCTCGAGTGTCAAATAACTACTTCTGATAGCTTCATCTAATTGAGGAAAACATTTACATTATTTCACTATAAGAAGTCCTCCAATGAAGAGCAATGAAAACTTTACAGCACATTCCTGTAGGTCCTATAAAATGAGAAGGAAAATAATGGCGCTTATAGAGGCTTTTATTTTTCCTTGCAGTCATGAAAGTAGTTCTGTCATCTCCGATGGTGCGGGAGTAAATTCACGAGGCGCTCTGTGCATAATTGGGTCACCTCAGCGGTCCAACAGTGACTCGATACGGGCCTCAGACTCCCAGGGAGTCTGAAATGCACAAACATTTTATTTGCCCATTAACAGGGAGGATGTTCTGACAAAACTCTTACAAAACAACGCTCTCCCTCTTGTCCGGTGACAGTTAGCAGAGAGAGAGGAGGGGAGATTAGAGAGGCAATGGGGAGTTTTAATTTGGAGAGGCTCGTAAACGCGACGCACATCCGCCGTTGTTTACTTAATGTTGCAGCTGCTGCTACTGTTTCTGCACCAGATCCTGCTTCTCGCTTGGCTTGAATAAAGTGGAATAGGAGGAGGACTAAATAAATGTGCTGATGAGAAAGCATGACTCTGAAATATTTTATCACCACGATCACAGCCATCATCGTTATCGTCATCGTCACTTCTGTCATCTATATGAATTCAGTGGTTGTAAAAATGTCAATTTTGATGATTATGACATTCTTTCAAACTGCAACTGAAATTATTAGCTATATTTTTGTTATCAGATTAAAGTAATCCTATTTGCATCCATGTACAGCCACAATAAGATTTGTGCCACTGAACTGAGGAGGATGGCTCCTCTGCATTTGCTGTTTTATATTTAACCTTCATGTAACACCCTGCAGATGCTCAGCTCACCAGTGCACGTTACATTCTGTGTGAGCTGAGTTTCTTTTTCCTCTCAGTGGGCGCCACAACAAGCTAATCTCCTTCCAGCTAAGTTGTCCTAGCAGGCCATTACAGTCAGCTCACAGCACGCCGTGCCACCGGGCCTGATGACAACAGGGCCTGATAAGCTATGAACATTCCTCTGATTTTGGCAGTGTGATTGGAGCGTCTGGCCTATCAGACCCCTTCAGTGGATCAGTGCAGGTTGAGCAGCCACAAGAAAATCTCTCTCTTCTCCTTGGCCAAGTTTCAAACTCCCTTATATTTTTACTCACACGTGGGTCATGTGCGAATAAAACGCGTCTGTCTTTAAAGTGGCCAATATACGGCTGCAGATTGAAAGAGAGATTGCCAGGCTTAGCATCTGCGACCTTCCTCCTCCTCCCTCCTCTGCTGCTCTTCTTGTCTGCTTTTCAGCGATCCAATATTTCTGGCTCTGGGTATTTATCTGTGGCCCAAATATGCAGCTTGTGTCACGCAGTGCAGCAGGCGTTTCAGCGACATCACAAAGATGGATTAAGTCATGTGTTAAATTGCCTCTTTGAAGGAAATGAATAAATAAATTTGAGGGACTAATTCCTTGACTGTTCACTATCTCATGTGTGAGTGTGATTGCATAATGCCGGTTTAAATGTTCCCTCTGCTCCGCTCTATTCTCTGTTGTTTTTATTCTCTAAAATTACATTTCTCATGACTGAGTCATGACAAAAAGATGTAACTACATTTGGGTACAAAATGTATCACAAATAAAATCACTGATTATATGTACAGTGCATCCGGAAAGTATTCACAGCGCTTCACTTTTTCCACATTTTGTTATATTACAGCCTTATTCCAAAATGGATTAAATTCATTTTTCCCCCAAAATTCTACACACAATACCCCATAATGACAACGTGAAATACATTTTTTTGAAATTTTTGCAAATCTATTAAAAATCAAAAACGAAAAAAATCACATGTACATAAGTATTGCCATTACACTCAAAATTGAGCTTAGGTGCATCCTTGAGATGTTTCTGCAACTTGATTGGCATCCACCTTGTAAATTCAGTTGATTGGACATGATTTGGAAAGACACACACCATCTATATAAGGTCCCACAGTTGACGGTGCATGTCATGAAGTCCAAAGAATTGTCTGTAGACCTCCGAGACAGGATTGTATCGAGGCACAGATCTGGGGAAGGGTACAGAAAAATTTCTACAGCATTGAAGGTCCCAATGAGCACAGTGGCCTCCATCATCCGTAAATGGAAGAAGTTTGGAACCACCAGGACTCTTCCTAGAGTTGGCCGCCCGGCCAAACTGAGCGATCGGGGAGAAGGGCCTTAGTCAGGGAGGTGACCAAGAACCCGATGGTCACTCTGACAGAGCTTCAGCTTTGCTCTGTGAAGAGAGGAGAACCTTCCAGAAGGACAACCATCTCTGCAGCACTCCACCAAGCAGGCCTGTATGGTAGAGTGGCCAGACGGAAGCCACTCCTCAGTAAAAGGCACATGACAGCTCACCTGGAGTTTACCAAAAGGCACCTGAAGGACTGTTAGACCATGAGAAACTAAATTCTCTGGTCTGATGAAACAAAGATTAAACTCTTTGGCCTGAATGCCAAGCGTCATGTTTGGAGGAAACCAGGCACCGCTCATCACCTGGCCAATACCATCTCTACGGTGAAGCATGGTGGTGGCAGCATCATGCTGTGGGGATGTTTTTCAGCGGCAGAAACTGGGAGACTAGTCAGCATGGAGGGAAAGAAGAATGCAGCAATGTACAGAGACATCCTTGATGAAAACCTGCTCCAGAGCGCTCTGGACCTCAGACTGGGGCGAAGGTTCATCTTCCAACAGGACAACGACCCGAAGCACACAGCCAAGACAACAAAGGAATGGCTTCGGGACAACTCTGTGAATGTGTTTGAGAGGCCCAGGCAGAGCCCAGACTTGAACCCGATTGAACATCTCTGGAGAGATCTGAAAATGGCCGTGCACCGACACTCCCCATCCAACCTGATGGAGCTTGAGAGGTCCTGCAAAGAAGAATGGGAGAAACTGCAAAAAGAATAGGTGTGCCAAGCTTATAGCATCATACTCAAAAAGACTTGAGAACTATTAGTTCCCCTCCTTTCCCACCCCTCCTCCCCACCTTTTACCATTCTCCTTATCAGACAGATCTAAAACCCCTGCACCCTGTCTGCTTTTACAGCCCTACAGCAGCTGTTTTTGTGCATTTGTCTGTCCAGTCCCAGTCTTTCAGGTTTCAATTTTCTCACTAGGATTGTAAGTCTTTGCGCAGCCTATGATTGTTCCGGATGTAGCCAGGCACAAATTAAAACCCATTTTGTTAGGGATTGTTTTAAATGTCGCTGCGTCGGACATCTTCTCCGGAAGTCAACGCAGCAAGTATACGAAGCGGCACCTACGTTAAGTGAATGCTGCGACTGATGTGAATACTTATGTACATGTTATATTTCCGTTCTTTATTTTTAATAGATTTGCAAAAATTTTAAACAAACTATTTTCACTTTGTCATTATGGGATATTGCATGTAGAATTTTGAGGGGAAAAAATGAATTTAATCAATTTTGGAATAAGGCTGTAACATAACAAAATGTGTCAAAAGTGAAGCGCTCTGAATACTTTCCGGATGCACTGTACATTCATCTGAAAGAAAGAAGAAATGGATTAAGAACATGATAGCGGATTACAAAATGGAACCTATTTTATTTGAATGAAAGTTGCTCAGCGGCGTATATGCTGTAAACATTTTCCAACCCTCCTCCATGAGGTAAGATAAGACACGCCCCCAAACATACCTCTCTCTAAACCTTAATATCTCATTAATTATGGATTTATTTCCAGATGGAGTAAATTTAACTCATGACACCAAAATTACTTTTGGAAAAGCTGTATTTACTTTATACTTCATGAAAGAAATTGACGTGTTTTTAATGGGAGTCGACTGGAGCCAGAGGTTTTTTGGCGCCAGCTCCTAGTGGCCATCAGCCCTATTATACTTTAAGGCACCTCTACACTGGCTTCACTTTGCAGACCCAAAGGTTACTACGTGCTTTACTAATGAGTAAGATATTCCCCACGCGTCTGCAATTTTCAGCCAATGGCGTATGCTCATTTGCGGCAAAATGCTGTTTTGACAACTACCCCAAAATCACAGCACAAAAGCTGAATATGGTGGTGCCAGTCATTTTTGCTGGAAATTCATCCCAGTGGCCATTCCTGGTATTATAACAGAAAATACACCCTGCAGCCCAAAAAGCCTTTTTCTTATGGACTAAAATTATAAAACGGGTTTCTGTAAAACTGTTGACACCTTACTCTGCAAACAAAGTTTTGTTTTACTCTTTCTGTATTAAATTTATAATCCATGGGGGTTTCATATTTATAACCCCCCACCCCTGACCACCCTCTGTGCCTGGAAAAACAGATTTTATTGTTGTGACGTTATCGCAATGTAAAGTCTACGAACAAAGCCGGAGCTTATTGGCCCCGCCCCTAATGTGTATGTGCAGTTGACCACACAACACAAAACAGTACTGTCACATATGGTGTGCGAATTTCACAAGCAATTACAGATGTTCTTATTCATCATTTTAGCAGCCAATAATAAGCGAACACATCTGCCTGGGGAACGACAAAGGCAGCGAGTTTCACAAATCCACTCGGTGTCGAGGGAGACGAGCTCTGGGGGTTTATCGAGATTCCAACTTGTGAACAGACTCGCTTCAGCGTGCTGTCACTCGGCACTAGCACATTCTTAATTGATGCTGAACATCTTTTCTCCATATCTTGTGATTCACACTTCACATTATTAACAGAATCATTCTCTTTGTTTCGTTGGCAATTTCTCCTCAAAATACCCTGAAGGTTTTCTCTAACAATGATTTAAATGTCATAACCAATACATCTCATTCTTTCCCTGATTTATTTCAACTTGGAGCACTCCAGTGGTTCATGTTGCAGTGACTCATCAGACTATCAATAACGGAGGTTTTGAAATACACAAAAAATGGTACTGAAACGCCCCAGGAGATAACTTTATGTGATTTCAATCATCCTAAATTCCATTTTCTGAACTGATTATTGCAGTGCTTGTATACTAACAGGCTATCAACGTTCAACAATGTGTTGGATTCATAGTGTTTGACAGTTTTAGGGACTGTATGCACATTGCTTTGGGAAAACCAACACCAAGCCTCAAAAACAGTTCTAATATGTGTTATACCAGTTTATAATTTGTGTCATTTTGACCGTATACTAAATCTACATTATGTGTTACAGTATCCACATGTATCATGTATCAACAGAGGTATATCCATGAGAATAACTTAACTTTGAAAAGAGTGTCAGTAGATCAGATCAAAGTGTGATTGTTGTTCTACTGTAAAACTGTCAGACTGATCAGACTTCTGAAGAAAATGGGAATGACAAGTAGCTGCACAAAAACATCACACTGTTGAAAGTTTGCCACTTTATTAGCTTTGGTATGTCCATGCTTTTTTAAGACTTAACCAGCAGTGATGGAGGTAATTACCACTGAAAAAAGAATTGGTACTTTGAAACTGGACAGGTTGTGGAAAAGGAGGTTTCGGATGAGGCTGTGAGACGAGTACCAAGGGATCCCATGTTGTGTAAACACTGACATTCAGTGGAGACTGATATGACATAGTTATTAAATATTTGTACCAATGAAGAACTGGAGAGAAGGTCAAATGTAGACACACACACATCTATGTATTGTTGATCTGCTTTATAAATGGCAGAATTGACCTCCCGGTACAATAGATGATGTGGTTATATCACTTCCTTATACGTAGCTGAACTTTACACACAGACACATTCAGCACCACAATCTCTCTGTAATATGACATAAATCCCGCCCCAGCTTTGTAATTAGTCATGTCACTGATTCATGTTTTATTAATGACTGATAATAACTACAGTTCTGGAAATTGATTTGAATCATTTATTACAGGTCTTTTTTTAGGCCACTTGGGGGCAGTGCAACAAGCTATAAATTCATTATCTGATATATTATCATACACTATCAAGCCTATTTAGACAGTCTTAAGACACAAAGAAACAATCTATTTTAGTAATACTTCTTTCTGTTTTTGTTGTGCTCTTTAGCAACTCCTCAGGGCAATATCTTCTGCAGCTACTTAGTAGCCGAGTACTCCACCATGTTCTCCAGCTAGCTGAACAAACCCTAATGCTAACAGGGTTTCCAGACTATAATCACAGCAAACACTGAGGCTGTGAGCAATAGATGGATGAAGCCAGGCTCAGGCAGAGCTGAAAGAAGCTGCATAGTCGGGTTTATCAATACAAGCAACTCCTTTCCCATATCACATCATTGCTCATTTCAAATTGTTGCTACTGGACCTCGTGTGACCATGCATCCCACTTTATGTGGGACTGCACCACATTTTAATGCCGTGTGAAGGGTGGATTAACTGGAGACTCCTGTATGAGCATGAAAGGTTGTTTGTCTGTACTTACCTCAGTGCTTACCACAATATAAATACTTTGTCATCCACATTGCAGTGCACGGAATCAGTTGTTACTCAAGTATTGGGAGAAAACATTGAATTCTGAAGAGCTGCCACTGAAGCATTCTGAAGTAGAATGTTCATCTGAGATTAAAGGAAGAGAATCTGATGAGGTCACAGAAGAGTAGTGTCACAGCAGAACAGTAGAAGAACGGCTTCATAAGTGTCAGAAAACATTTCCAACTGGTCTCAACAACATCTCACAGCAGCAAGGTTCATTGTCAAGACAGCATGAAGAGCAACGCAAACAAACATGCTGCAGAAACCTGCATCTAAGAAAAGATACCTGCAGTTTGTCGGCACTGAACAAACTGTGCAGGTACAATGTGTTGCCTTCTACTGCAGGATCTCCAATTCAATGTTTAGTGAAGATGATGGACCCACAGCATCAGACTGTAGTGGGACAGCTCAAGATCCTGTAATAAATGCAGAATGTACACTTATTAACAGCAACAGTTATGATTAACACATTCTAGGTCTGTAATTAATGTCAATAATAAGGATTCATGTGCAGTTGTGTGTTTTTCCCATCACTCCTTTGTGACTTTCAGATATTTTAGAGTGACACACCTCTTGCAGGGAAGGCTGTTATCATGGGGCTGTTTGATGTCATTGAACTATGTATACGTGGGCCAAGTGAACGTTAGTCTGTCACCATCTTTGCTGCCAACAGAGTCACAAAACTGCAGAATATGATAGAAACTACCAGAAAGAAAAGGAAATTCAGCGGCTGGGACACTACTTCTAACTGGGTGAAGACGGTAGAAGGTGATTCTAAGAGTTTTTCACTTTTTTTGTTCGAGTTATGTCTCAGATTCACGTTGTGAAGCGACAGTATAAGTGAGTCTCACAATGGATGTGTGGTGCAAAATGAGATGTGCCAAACTGTGGATACATTGAAACCCACAGATGATTCCCAGAAAGATCAGGAAACAGTTGCTGAAATAACTCATGTTGACCACAACCATACAGGTGAGCAGTCTGTGGTGGTGAGCTGGCACCACATAAAACCATTTACTGTGAAACTTAATCTTCCTTCTATTCTTAATGTATTTACTTTGTGTGGGATTTTGGAAAGTTGCATTCAAATGTAATACATTTGTTTAATCCTTCAAATGCTATCAGAATAACCTGTAACCTTCAAAGTTTATGTGTTTTTTTCAAGTTGGATACGCATGAAAACTTCAGATTACCTCTCAGCATTGGTAACATGTCCCACTTTGTCCCACACAAGCAAATTATTTGCCGTACATTTGGTTTGTTGAGATCTGGTCATCCTAACTGCACCTTTAATGAATACTGCATGTATTTCATACATACATTGGTTGATCTTACCAATATATTAACTTGTTAATTAATAAAATGAAAGATATCACTGCTTCTAACTAAAATAGAGGATGTTGTACCTTGCTTTAAGTTTTTGGGCGAATGTATTGATGTTTATTCCTTTTGGATAAATTACCAGCAGAAAAATGGACCAAAGTTACCTGAAACACTCCAGCAGCAGATACATCGAGAGGATGACTGGCAAACAAAACATCTGGATGTGTATGAGAGATAGTGTGTCTACCTTTAACAGACATGATAGAGGGCAGGGAGTTATAACAGCTTGGCCTATTATCCGGTCTAATGGAGGCCCTTCTGTTAGAAACAAAAGCCCCCGGTTGTTTTGCATGAGCTCTTCTGATGATTGGCCGATGTTCATCCCACGTCAATGAAGTCAATTAAAGGCTCCATCCATCAAGCGGCTCTAGCTTCCTGATGCCGAGCCTCGGCGGGAAGCGCACACACACATTGTCACTCACTCACCAATTTACTGTCATGTGTGTCTTTTTCTTTCATTTAGTTTCTCTTTTTTGTTCCTCTCGTTCTTCTCTCTGTGACCATGCCAGGCTTCTAAAAGCAATTTCATCCTTCCTGTGCTGTCACGCTCTGTGTACACAATTTCTTATTGTTTGGTTTCAAGTGCAATTTCAAATTTTTAAATATATACCGAATATATTGGAAAACCTCTGTGTATTTAATAACTGAACTGCAGAAAAAAATTACTTAAAATAAATATGAAATTGCAGCAGCCACGGTGTATTGAATATTAAGAGACATTTTATGAAAATAGGAGGTATGACAATGAGCTGATAAAAATTCACATCCATATATTTGTATTTCTGCCTAATAGGATTATGAGGATTGTTCCAGCCAGTCCTCATTCTGATGTTGGCACACTACACTTTACGCAATACTCATCTTTTCCCCACATGCACCCACAAATATTGTACAGACACACTGGTTTATATGTCAATAATTCATTGATGTACGTTCTAAATGTAGAATTTTTCACTCATCACCACTATCTGCTGTTATGCACCTAATACACAGAATAGGAAAATACACACTATAAAACCTAAATACATTTTACAGTCCACAATACCTTTCTTACTTAGCCCTTTGACAAAGGCTAAGCAGACGTACTTAGAGGAGATTAAGTGTGAAATGGTTTGCTTGGTTTTTTTAATGCCGACTGGCTGCTGTTTTAAAACCTTTCGCTGCTTTTTTGTGCAAAACACTGTGACATCTCATTTGCAAAACTCTACACTGCAGACAACCACAGCTAGCTACAGTGTTAAACAGGTGAGCCTATCACTCATCCAGATGTTTCAGGATGAAATCAGCGTGATGAACCCAGTCTCACATCAGAATGTGTAAAAGCTACATTGCAACACACAACACAGTGTCTTCTGAATAACAATGAACAAAGTATGAGAACCCTACTTTTTTCATGGCCTACTCTTTTCTATTGCTCTGCGTCCATGTCACTTGACTGTCCTTGCGTCTCATACAGCCTTAACCAAAACCACGTGTTTAAGTTCCATGTTTTGGGTTTAAATGAATGCATTACTCACATCAGTATAGCTACTTACGTAAGTTGATTATATATGGGGCATAAGTTTACACAATCATTTTATATATGTTTTTTATATTAGATTATATTTATATATATATATTTTATATTATATTAGATGTTAATTAGATTTTTGCTTTCTCGCAGACTTGTATCTCTTCCTTGAAAGTCTGGGAGGGGGGGCATGGTGATGCAGTGGTTAGCTCTGTCATCTCACAGCGAGAAGGTTTTGGGATAAAATCTCGGCTGGGGCTCGGTCAGAAGGCCAACCATCCAAAAACATACAAGTTAATTGGTAGCTCTAAATTGCCTGTAAGCATGGTGATTTGTCCAGGGTGTTCCCTGCCTCAGCTGGGTAGAAAAATGAAGCATGATAATAAGCCATAGTCATGAGTTGGCAAAGTGAGTTGGGATAGGCTCCAGCTCCCCCGTGACCCTGTCCAGGATAAAGCGGATATAGATAATGGATGAGTGGATGGATGAAAGTTAAATCGTGTTTGATTCATTCAACCAACTCTGAACCCGTCGTTATGGAAACACTGCCACTTCTACTCCATCACATAGGCATCTCAGTTTTAGAGACATTTTTACTGTGACATATTTAGATGAAAGACTGAGCTGATATAACAGTTCAAGACTTAAATTACTGATGGGGGAAAAAAAAACTCTTTCTCTATATACGTATATAAAATCACCAATATATTAAGGTCCAGATACATATTAGCCATAAAACCTGAGCTTGAGGCAAATATGCAAACTGATTGTAACTACTGAATAAATTACCTTCATAATGAGGTTGTGTTCATTCCTGCACAATGAAAGGACGGTGTTGAGGGAATAACTGGGGACTTCCTCGTAAGCTCCGTCAATGCAAAAAAATCTATAATTGTCATGAGGAAAAGAGATTGAGGAAAAGCTTAAGAGCATTTGTTTTGGCTGTTTGTTCTACAGCCACATTAGGTTTTGGCTTTACAGCTGTGTCTGAGCACAGTTTCCACATTCAACTTTAAAGCTGCTAAAATCAATACGTTTTTATTAACAATCAATGTAATGAGTATGTGTAAGGTTAATGGTTTTGCTTGTAGTGATGAACCAACACAGAGTCATTCAATTCTGCATTTCCTCTCAGCTCTTTAGGGCGTTTTAGTGTCATTTAGCTCAATATTTTGGATTTATGGGTCAACTTAATTGTTTTGGTTTACTCTCATGACTTTCATCAGTGTTACTTTTTACCACCGCCAGAGCTGTTCTTAGCAAAAAAATAAGTGAACAACAAGCATTAAGCTGCGAAAGAGTCAGATATTTGAAATTTTTCCATTGTAAAAGTTCAAATCTCACGGCAGACCATATGCTAGCTGGCTAGTTAGCCTTTAAATCTGCTTATTTCTGGAAGTACAAAAAAAAGATAACTTCTCCCACTAGGAATTTATATGCAAATGTTAGTCTCTTTTTATTATTTTCTTTGTAGCCCTTAAGTCAGAGTTACTTGTTTTTTTTCTCGATTCTTTGTAACTGCTAAGATTCATATGTACCCGAGTCGCTGAGTGTTACTCTAATATCAATGGTACTTGGATGACCATTGAAATCAAATAACTTGAGATGCATAGGCTATCGCTTTTATAAGTTATATTTTACCTTTGTGAGGAAAAAAAACTGATACATATAGTGCTAATAAATGCCACTTCTCAATCTAGAGGAAACCAAAGTTAACCTAACAATCTTACACGATAGCAAACCTGTGAAGCTTTGACCTTAATTAAAGTAATCATTCTTTCCTTTCATCTGAAAAAGGGCAGATACGGTTTTGTATCTCTGATAACTGTGTGAGAAGAATGTCAACAATAAGCAAGAAGACTGGACTCTAATGCTTCACAGAGCAATAGATCGAAGATCGAGAGGAAAGATCACTATCACTATCTTACAAATAAAAAAAAACCTTGAATAGTTAACTACAGAATAGAAGGAAATCTGATCTGCAAACACCTAATGAACTAGTTGGATTTGTGGAGACGGTGCTTCGAAATAATTCTCACCCTATTTAACACTTACGATTTGCTGATGGTTATTAAATTGAGTGTGTCAAGTCTGTTCATCTTGACCGCCCCCCATCATTTCCTGAAAGCTATGAGCTACATTTATTAAGTTTAACAAAAGCCTTGTTAATACACAGACTGAGAAATTGTCGTTTAAGCAAAGTAATTACGTACATTCATAATAAAGATGTCTTTCAGCAAGAAATTCTGCTTCTGAATTAATAAAGTTTCGCACAGTTTGCTTTTCATGATAATGAAAAATGTCATCACTCGGCTTTCAGTGAGATTATGACATGAAAGGGGGAGTATTGTGGATTAAGTTAAGGACTTTAACATTATTACTGTACAATATTTGTGTTACTGTGTTAGTTGTGGTGCTGTTTGGTGGAGCATCTTTGTGGGTGGAACTACTAGTTAGTTTGTTGGTGAATACTTGGTTTGTAACCATTAAATTCAGTAAAGGTATTCACAGCTATCAGGAGATTAAATCATTTGGCAAAGTTTCTACATTTTGTTTTCATGTTTGGAACCAGGATTTCCAAATTTTGTGTTAAAATTATTTATCTTTCAATGGAGTCACTGTTAATTCCAGAGGATCTGCTTGATGAGGCCAAATTAATATGTATGTATGTGTGCTGAATTTTAAATGAATGAAGCGCCTGAAATTCAAAAATAGAGGAATTTATTGTAGCTTATTAGTTGTGTTCATGAGTGAACTTATAAGTTATGAACTTATAAGTCCCTTTTCCAATGCTGGTACAGTCTCAACTCAATTTACTTTTTTGGGGTTTCTATTGGGATAAAGTTGTGCATAGTATGTATCTGGTACTATTTTTATTAGCACCTCCTCTGAGCTTAGGAACTTACTTATTATTTATTAGGAGCTACTTATGAACTTATAAGTTCATAACTGCAGACCACTGATTGGTCAGAGAGAAATGTCACAGTCACTGCACCACCATTTTTAAACAGTCAAGCCACTATAGCATTCGTAATTTGTTTATTCACTAGACTACGCGATTAATGGCAAACAGCCATATGCCGAGAATCTAGAATGGCACCTGCTCCATATCCTCCATAGTTCAAGTGTGTTGCATTGAAAATATATAGTCATGGCAGTTTCATGCAGCATTACTATAATAATGAAGCTGCACTGAGGGGTTACTATCTGTGAAGGAAAACCAAATCCAGAAAAGTCCCTGGTACCAGAAGCAAAGAGAGTGTAGAGTAGAGCCGGTATCGGCAGTGGAAAAGGAGCTTTAGTGACTGAAGTTAGCTAACAAGCGTGCTAAGCAAACCTGTTAGCTTGGAGGGATAATGGTCCCCCCCCCCAATAACTTTTTATTTATTACAGAAAAATGTGCAAAGCTGGAAAAATGCAAATGGGAAGCTATTAGAACTGTCGATAGAAAACAGAGGGCTGTTGTGATTGACTAGCTTTGGTTAATTGTTGCCTCATCAGCTACAGTAGTTAATTAACTAGTCCTGCAAATAGTCATGAGGTCATCAATCTTCATGTGGAGCCACTTTACCCTTTTAGTCCATTAATCCTTTGATTGTTGCACTCTAGCTCCAGTATGTTTTTCACTGGATGCATTTAATTTTTATTGTATTTATTTCAGATACTTTTTGGTTGTATTTAAATTGTAATTACTGTTTGCAGGATGCCCTGTAAATATATGCATTTCCTTACTAGTGTATATCAGCAGAAGGGAAAATGTTGTTCTTTTTCCTTCACAGACTTTTAAACAAGTTTGTGAAGATGGTGAGTATAAATGAAATGCATCATTAAATATAAATTCCATGTCAATTGTCAACACATATAAACATTCAAATAGATGGAGGGATATTTCACACCTCAGAGACACAAGTGTAGTATATGAAATGGAGCAAAGAAACCCAAATCAATTAAATAGTGATGGATACAGTTTTGTAATTACAATAGGAAGGTTGGCTCACACCTTCCAGTTGAGTCTGTAAAATATCTGGCATGCACAATCACAATCACACTGAGGAAAACTGGGAGCCTACCAGTCAGTGAAATTAGCTTTAGACGCCTCATCATCCATCTCTTCCACAGAAATAATCACAATTTCAGTTCAACCAGCCATGCCCATTGACGGTTACATTAATACTCTATATAATTAGGAAATGTTCAGTCTTTTGTACTCAAAACCTCTTTATGTAAAGGTCCAGACTTCTGTTAATTTGCATCACTGTCCAGTGATCATATTAAATGATCACCCTACATTTATGCCTCTATACATCCACCAGTTGTGCCCTTTTAGAGAGACGGTCACATCTATTACAGAATATCTCAGGCAGTAATCACAAGCCATTTAATCTGACTATTAACCAGTCCCATTGACCTGTTTTTCTATTATGGAGTACTGCCCTGCATTAGCCTCTGTGCATCTGTAAACATTAACCTTTACTGCTATTATTACACATGCTAATCTGGTTAGCTGGCTGCCATCGACATCCACCCTCCCGTTTTTTGCTTCCTGATTCACTCACTCTCTCTCATCTGCTCTTCACTTCAGCATGCAGGCTGTTGGTTTGGAGCTCAGAAAGTCATCATTTGATAGCCTCTGGGCTGCGCTTATCTGCTCCAGGGTCATCAGACAATATTTCTCTCAGTTATCTTTACTCCTTCCATCCATCAGGGAGGCTCACTCACAAACTCATCGCTCACGCTCTGGAATATACATTGAAAAAACGCGATCTCGGATGAAAAAGTGCTTCTTTGGGAGCAAAACAGTGCTACTTTATGATGCATTGTGCATTCATTTTTTTTTCTATCTTGTGTTATTTGAGAGCTCAGCTTGCATGTCAGTGAGTATCTGATCCCTTGAGATGTCCTTGAGCCAGATGTAAATACAAAAAGTGTGGGAAAAGGTTGTGTTCTTGACTCCAGGCTGCAGGAGTGTTGGGTATCGTTTGTCATTTCAAAAGCTACAACTGAGAGGAGCCTAGCTATTTCACTAAAAGAATTCCTAAATCTGTGAGTGTTCTTTGTTTTAGTGTTGTTGGTCTCCCACTTTGGTTGAGAGTGAAATATTTTAACAGCTACTGGATGCAGTGCCAAACATTTTCTGTAGACATTAATGGTCCCCAAAAGACAAAGAATGATGACTTCTCGCATCACAATGGTGTTTACAATTCTGCTCTTTTACTGAAATATCTCGTAAATTGTTGGAGTCTAATGACTTAAGTTATTTTTTACCTTATATCTTGAGCCACCGTGAGGTTTCACTTGTGGCTTTGAGTGAAATGTTCTGGCAACTACTGGCTGTGTTGAACACTCAGTCCCCTCAGGATGCACTGGAATATATTGTCCAATTTGGTTTATGATCAAATACTTGCAAAATTACTGACCTAACTGCTATTTGAGTTTAGGGCTAATTAGAAAGTGTTAGCATGCAAACAAACTATTTTTGAAAATGATAAAAAGTACAAACACCACCACAGTGACATGTTCTTTGTGAGCATATTAGAATGTTGAGTTTAACATTTAGCTCAAAGCTTTTCCTTAATAGGCTATTGTATCATTAAGCTGCTCGATTGGCAGTAGACTTTTTAAGTGTACTCACTATTCCAGAAAAATCAATTTTCATCATGCTTCTACCATTATTGTTTATGTGGTGTTATGCACTGAGTTCATACTACAAAAACAAAGCTTGAGACTCTGAAACATGGTAATCTGCTGCTAGCAGCATTACCATTGTATCTACATTTAAGTTCAAGGGCAGCCTTTTGGAGAAGGGAAATTAATGTGTTGACCAACATGCAGCATGAAGCACAATATTCTTACTTTGAGAGGTTTGTATTGGCCGACATGTTTGAATATATTTGCAAAGTAGAACATTTCCCCTTCTGCAACTTACATCCAAACCTGCATTCTCCAAAGAAAAGAGAAACTTTAAAAGAATGAAGCACAGCTAACATAGATTCAGGTGGTTTATGAAGTTAGTGTGAGCAAGAGCTGCTCACATGACTTATTGTAGAGCTTTTTTACCTTTAGTCATTTTGCCAAATTGTGTCTATTGCTTTCTAAGAAGCAGCTCTTCAAAACAAAACCAGTGTATCGGTTTATTTAACCCCCTCCTAGAGCTGGAAACGACGATAATAGTTCTGCTCAATCAAGATGTCCAACCATGAGAGAGAAAGAACTGTCGCGAACACAGATAATGAGAGAGCTCCCTGTGGCCCTCTCTGACTCTGTAGTGGAAGCCAAACTATTGATTACAGCTCTGTGGGAGAGCATTGATTTTTATCTCACAGTGAGTGAGGGGACTGAATCCACTCAGTGGAGGGAGGGACGGTTCAACTTCAACAGCAACGGGACACTGGATGGTAAATAGGGTCAGGCTTGACTAAGTGAGTGAGTAAGCCACTTTCTTTTCTTGAATCATGTTAAGCACTTTTAGAGCCATGGCACCACTTTTTAGGCTCCTCTTTACTCATCCTTATCTATCGTGGAATGATAACGGCAGGCCATCTTTCTGCAAACATTGTGTGTGTGTGTGTGTGTGTGTGTGTGTGTGTGTGTGTGTGTGTGTGTGTGTGTGTGTGTGTGTGTGTGTGTGTGTGTGTGTGTGTGTGTGTGTGTGTGTGTGTGTGTGTGTGTGGAGGGGAGAAGATGCATAGGTTAATTTTGATTTTAATTTCATTGGCATTGAGTTTGCTGTCTTTGTGAAGGAAATCATGTGAAAATTACCATATAACCATATGATTGAAAAGTTTGACATTTTGCCTGGTGTGCTTTCTTGACATGATCGATTTCAACCACATTAAGTAGGTCTAAGTGAGTGGCAGAATTGTTTTTAAGTTTCAATAAAATATGCAGTTTTGGAGCATTTCAACAAGGACAAATTAAGACAGGATACAGGTTGTGAATCATAAGTGCACAAGGTGGGAAGGTGGTTTATAGATATATCACAGTCAATTGATCTTTACAAGTATTAACAAATATTACATGACAAAACTGACTTTGTCTGTGTTAAACGACCCTAACGAAAAAGAAGCATTTAGCACTTAATTACTTTTGCACCAGTTGTGCTGATGATAGTAAAGCCATGGGTCATGTTTGCCCGGACAAAACTACACGATAAAAGTAACGTATTAACGGGTGGACGGTTGTGTGCACTATGAAACATAATCTTACCCACAGTAGTTAGACCCAAATCTTGGAATGAATCGTCAGCTGTTGAGTTGCATTGTGGGTAGTGTAGGTGCCAGATTTTTTTAATTTTTTTTTTACAGAAAAGAACATCTGTAATAGCCACCCAGTAAAACCTTACATCACAAGTGATCTTTACTGTTTAACCTATAAACAATCAGTAATAAACACACTTCCAGGTGAAATACTGTTAATCTGTGTGACTGCTCACCGTACTTCATAATATTGAATCTTGCAGTTGTCTGGTAACTAATAACAATATTGCCACTGCTGAGTTAAACATCAAGTGTCGCTCTGCTGTTGCATTTACTTTAGTTCACAACTCCTCCTCAATTATCTCATCAAACAAACAGCATATGTCTCTTTTCTGTCACTTTCTTCATAAATGGGGGTTGAATACTCAGTATAATAAGTTTGCTCGGGTGAATTAATGAAGCAAGAAAATGGCAAACAAGAGCCTGTTTGAAAAGAATTGTGCATCATAAACTGAAGTCTTGCATTGTACAGTAGTTTTTTTTTTCTCAGCTCAAATGACATTTTTGTTGAAAAAGAAAGAATTGTTTTATTCTGTCAACAGATTTGGCTCTTTTGTCTGTGTCATTCATCTTCATGTGTTTTTCAACAAAACAAAAAGAATTCAACTTTCAGGATTGAGTAGAATAAACTAATAACGAGCCCTTAAATAGTGACATGTCCAGTATATACAAGAAAATGTAGACATAATGTCGGACTATATCTCAACATACCTGTCTTTCAATATTTTCATTATTTCTCCTCCTGGCTGTGAAGAAAGTTCTACCAATCTAATAAAGACCTGGAGTGTTATCTAAGTAAAACACACTTTGCAGTGATGCGACTGAGAACAAGAGCTGGTCCTTTTTTTGGCGTGTAGAATTGACATTGCCACTTGTTCCCCCAATATTTCAGATATTACATTCTTTATATATTCCTAGTTGTTTCAAGCAACTGAAGCATATGTGGGTGTTTTTAATGAAATATCAGTGCGAAGAAAAAGAGGAGGAGGGCCACAAAGTAGAGAGAGAAAGGAGCTGCTGTCAAACTCATAACTTTGCCTCTACATAGAGGCAGTTAATTAAGGACCGTAGCGGCAGCACGTGGCTTTGAATTAATCTGTCCTCATTACTGTGAAAAAGCTTGTCAGTTTATTTCCATCTTTTCTCTTTCACTCTGTTTCTCGTCACATTTTCATCGGCGTGTAACTCTCTCACTCTTTCATGCGTTTGTTGGTTGTTGTGGTTTTTTTTGCCAGTTTTCATGGATTAATTGATCATCCAACCATTTCAAACCGATTTCTCTCCCATCATCCTGTCACCTTGAGTTTCAGCTGATAGCTTTATGTGAGGTAGCCTGTGAGTTTGTGTCGCTGTAGATTTACTGTAAGTTTGGCAGCTGTTAGTTTCTATGACACATAAAATGGAGGCTGAAACATCTTTAACACGGTGCGGAGTCTGTTTCAATCCAATAAAATACAAAGCTAAATGATGATATATGGTATATGATTTGTTTTACAAGTCTACATAGAGGACTATATAGTGGACACTCCAAACACAGCATAATAGTCTACAGCCAGCTAATATATTGACAAATGATAAAGTATTTAAATTGTAAGGGGCGGCTAGTTCCACAACTGTTATTCCTCATTCTTTATTTCAATTTCAATTATTTCCCTAAATGGCATTGCTTAGCAAAAAAACACGCAATTTTCCCAGATTGAACAATCACGTAATACCCATGAGCCTCGGCTGCAACTGCCATGGAGCTATTTGATGCAGTAGCAAACCTGAGGTCATTGAATTTGTGATCAAAGTTGCAGAATTCATCCAAAACTAACCCAGAATCAAAATATCACAATTAAAGCTGCACCTGATAATCTGAACAGAACTTTGAAGCTCCATCATTAATTTTTGTTTTCACTGAAATGCACCTTTAGGGGATGTATTAACCTTGAGGGTTTTATGTACATTTAATCTTTTCAAACATGTTCCTGTTCTATATATATGATTAAACCTGAAGACTTTAATGCTGATCTGAGATGTAGAAGCACTTCGAATTTGAATAATATTATCTGTGACTTCAGTACTGCAGAGCTGGAATAACTCCTCGTACTTAACTGCTCTAGGATAGTATTAACATGCTGATGTTTAACAGGCAATGTTTACCGTGTTCAGTATGCTGAATGTTTCTAATTAGCACTAGATGCAAAGTGAAGCTGAGGTTGATGAGAATGTAATTTGGTTTAGACATGAACTTAATTGAGGGGATGATGATTACAATGAATTCTCTACCAAATTTCATGGCAATCCATCCATTTATTTTACTGGATGAGTGGAAAATGTGAGCTGATAATCGAGCTAGATGTAAAGTCAGAGAATCACCACAATCAAAAGGATTCATCTTCATGCCAAATTTCATGTCAGTCCATCCCATAGTTGTAGAGACATTTTGCTAAAAACTAAAAATGGAAACGTTGTGGTGGCACCAGAGAAAAAGTCAAGTCATAGAGATTCTCTGGGGACCATGAATGTAGGAAACTTTAATAGAAATCGATGTGAATCTCTGTTATTACCAGAACTAGTCTACTTGAGATGATAACATGCATAAAAAAGAACACACCCTTAAAGAAAAAACACATTTCCCATGTTTTCCGTTTGTGACAGGTGATGAAATGTTGCAACATATAGGAAAAATATGTGGAAACATTTTCACAGAATCTACATGGACTTCATGCTTCACACCATGATAATGTTCCAAAAACATACATGTTGCACATGTGCACAATCATGTGTCACGTGCTAATTAAATTTAGCACATGTAAAATTTTACATGTTTTTTTCACCAGCGTCTCCTCCAGCGAGAGGAATGTCCACTGTGCAGTTATGTGGGCTGATATGGCTGCACAACGATTTTTATTGGTCCAATAAAGCTGTGGCTTAATAAGTGTAATCTGTCTGCCAGCCCAAAGGTTAAAGCCCGGCAATATATCAGTGTCCCATCGCTATATTGCTGATCTGTAATTGCCTTGCTGGTGGCTTAATTGTTGAGGTGTACATGGAGATCATTTGGAAATGATCCATCACTTAGTACTGTAATAATGAGTTTCCAATGGTTGGCTGGGCTGAAGCAGCCTCCCTCGCTCCCCACAGAGGGAGTTGTTGAACCAAAGTGCTGCACTGTGTGGTGAGGCGCAGCAGAGTGGAATAGTAAGAGTGGAGCCGATGGGTGTGAAGGGGATTGTAGGTTGGGTTTGTTTATATGTGTGTGTGTGTGTGTGTGTGTGTGTGTGTGTGTGTGTGTGTGTGTGTGTGTGTGTGTGTGTGTGTGTGTGTGTGTGTGTGTGTGTGTGTGTGTGTGTGTGTGTGTGTGTGTGTGTGTGTGTGTGTGTATTACTCACTGCACCACTTTTAATCAAACCGGCTCCATCCCCTTGCGTCCTCCAATTTGTAAGTACAAACCTGCATTGCATAGAAATCAGGACACATCCTGTTCTTAATCCACGAAGCTGCTTCACTTTATATTTCACGAGAAGAGGCCACCCTCTCTTTATTCTCTCTCCATTTCCCACCTCTCTGCTCTGAACTGTCAAATAAAGCCAAAGTGCCCATGTCAAAAGAAAGAGTACAGCCACTTTAAGCACCTCGCCTCTGGGATGCAGCTTAAGATCGTTTCTCAGCAGATGCTGGCCCCATTCGCCACCACCAAATACCATTTCCACCACTTATCCAGTGGACACACACAGTACTCCAATTTGCAATTTTCATGTTTTAAATGTCAACCTGCAGTTGATTGTACAGTCTGCTTTTCCATTAAAGCAGAAGCTCAAAACAATTTAATGCACTTGGAGGGCAAAGGTTCTAAGGTGCTGTTTTTGAAAGGCACATTACCATAATAAAGAGCACACAATTGGAGTAATCAAACAAGCCCGCTGTCGCCACGTGGACTCAACACAGCAGGTAATTTGGGGGAGTTTGAGCTGAAAATGAAATTTGTGTAATGTGAAGAAAGAAAAACTATCTTTTCTCCTGCTTAAATTTTATAACGTGAAAGTTAATGATGGATGGGATGTCAGGGGAAAAAAACGCCACGAAAAGCTGAGTGGCGAGCGATAGTAGTTGCAGCTGTCATTGTGAAATATTGATGTGAGATGCGTCTTGGAAAACCTTTGTATCTGTGGATTTACAATATGAAGCGGGAAAGTCGTCTGGTGTCTCCTCAGACTGAAGCAATTTACATTTGCTGGCTGCTCCCCTCAGCAGCAGCAGAGCCATACTGTGGTGACAGCTGCACTGTAATGAGATGTGCTGTTTAGTTTTGTTTACAGTGATATATGATAATCATGCCATGTTTTGTTATGTAGAGTCAGAAATGTTATTTTGGTAATATTTTCTTTCATTGTCCCACCTGCAAAAATACATCATGATTCACTGGTTTTATTCAGCGAAGCAATGCACAGCAGCTGCGCTCTTCACTGTGCAGAATATATAAGAAGCAGTTATTCAGTGAGCAGTAACTTACAATAGTAACATACTTCTTTTTTTTAATTCTTCACTTCCCGAAAATGTGTTTAATTAGTTGGATTAGTGTAGGATTTAGAAGGATCTCTTATCAGAAATGGAATATAATATTCATATTTGTGTTTTCGTTCATGTATCATCACCTGAAGCTAATCATTGTGTTTTTGTCACCTTAGAATGAGTCCTACATATCTGCACTGAGAGCAGGTCCTCTTCCACAACAGCGTGCTATGTTGCACTCCCATTTTTCTACAGTAGCCCAGAAGGGACAAACCAAATACTGGCCTTAGAAAGGGCCATTGTTTGGTTTTTGCAAATTTTACGACCACCGTAGGTAACTGTAAATGTTTGGAAGGGGAAGCTTAGGTGAGGGATGGTGAGAGGTTTGCAATCTGGATGTCACTAAATAATACACACTGTTCCTTTAGGAGAGTTCTTAAATATGTAAAACTCTTTAGAGAGAGAACATCTCCAACTGCAAACCTAGTCAGTTTTTTACTCTTAATATTATTAATTTTGAATCCACGGAGGTTTCATTCATGTACAGCTTTCCCAGCACCTATAAAAAAAAAAATATTAAAATGGTTAAAAAATATATATTATTTGCATGATGTCATTGCAATATGAATTGTGAAATACAATTTCTTATACAACTTTTAATGTATATTTTACTTTGAAAAATCTGAATTTACCTCCTTTTCTTTGTCAATTTCAAGTTTGAAGTCACCAATATTCAGAAATCATATTTCTATTGCTCAAACTCCTTGTCAAGTGAGTATTCAGCATTCAGCACATATACTATTGTACACCCTGTTTGAATAACCTTTACGTAAGTGAAATAATATATTTGTTGATGTAATTAGGTTTGTGTATTCATCTTTTTTATTCACAGTCAATATATTTCTGTGACTTTATGGAGTGTCAGAAGGTGGACATGAAAATACAAATTATTACACTTCTACCCGACCTCTCATATAAAACCAGCATTAAACCTGTATTTCAGCTTTTACAATACATCTTTATTTGGCCACTATGTACTTTGTACAGCACAGCTACGCTCTGGTCAAGCCACTCATCTCTCTGTACAATTTGTCTGTCTCATTTCTCCACCAAAAAACTGCAGCCATCACACAAGTGATTTATATCTTCCTCGTGTGTGTTTTTTTTTTCTCTCCCCTTCTTTCGACTTTTTTTGGCAGGCTGAAATTGCTTTATTATTCCCCCAGAGTCTGTCAAATCCCCCAGCAGCTACAAACTCATCACCCATCACTGGTTCTTTGTCTGAGAGGAAATAAAGTGTCGGGATTTCCTGGGTGACAGATTTGTGTAATCGTCCTTTGTCCAGGCTGGGGGAACAACTCGGTGGACACAGGAGGAGAAAAAGGAAGGAGAGAAGGGCCGATGCGGGAGGGTGGCGGATCAGTCGGCCTTTTTAAGTGAAAATTGAGTTTCTTTGAAGGGTATCTCCTCAGGTAGGGAGGGTCCAACACCTTTCCATTTCAATACTGAAAGGGAGAAAGTCAATCTTCCGGTCTTTGGTTTAATCCAATATATTTTTATGGACTGGCTGACATACAAAAAAGAAGCAAAGGACAGCCGCACTCACACCGAATGTTCCCTCTGCTATTCTGGGTGATATCCAGTCGTGCAGATCAATTGCATGTTGTTTCAGATTCATGTCCAGTTGATACCATTTTAGTCTATTTATTCTCCTCTACCTCATCCTGTATGTTTATGACCTCTTTGATAACCTTAACTCCCCAGTACATGGTTTCGTGTGGTTCACGCAGCACTCTGTATAATCAATACAACACTACGAACAGAGAAAATACTGTGATTATAATTTTTGTGAACTGACCCTTTAACTCATGCTCATTATCTGCATTATGTGTAAGTAATGATTTTCAAAAAGTACAGTCAGATCAGTGAAATCACATATCTCTTGTACCGCGGCTCTAATCACGGCAGTCAAATAAGCCTTAATCATGACAGAAAGCATTCAGTGAATATGAAAAGAAATATTAATAGCATCTGAGCTCATCGTTGACCCTCTTGATAAATTCAACGCTGTATTATTTTTTTAGAGTTAGAGGTTGAACTGTGCAGCCTTTCAATGAGAGCAGTAGAAAACTGGGGCACTTTGAGTGGCTCTAATTTACCTGTCATTTATTTCACACCCGCCAGGCAAAATTATCGTCCATGAAAATTACATTGCAAGGGGAGGCACGGAGGAATAGAAATTTGACTGACTTGTTGACGGATGTGGACCATGAAGATTTCAGCCCGGGCCAACTTCTTCTCAGCATGTTGACTCTTCACACATCAGCCGGCTCTCTCTGGACGGGAAACAAATAATGCGGTCCAAAAAAGACATCGGAGACAAACTAAACGGCCAACGTATGCTTTCTCACAACGGGGGGAAGGCCTGCTGGCTGTAGCCAACTGGAAATCTACATGTCAAATATTTCCATTTAAAAATCGCAGCCCAAGGCATGTAAGTGTACGAGGCATCCAGTGGAAACAAATCCTTGTAAGCAAATCGGGAGATTGGCACAGATTCCCTCCCAAAGCTCGGAGATATTATCAGCGCTTAAAAACATCAACGTTTCTTGTTTTCTCACTCATCGCTTTGACCCCGATTCCACTGACACACTCTGTGGATTCGACGTCTCACACTGCAGCCCTGCAGAAACAAAGACACGTTCCTATTGAGTGCAGCGTTCACACCGCTGCAACCGAGCAAAACTTAATATTTCACAAAATAAACTTTCTGCCTCCCCTGAGCAATACATGAAGTCAACCAAGAGACTTTGATAATGCATGCTTTGTGGTTATTGCAGTTCTCATTCATTTGAAGATTGATTTATTGGCTTTGTCTGCTCAGACAATCAGCCATTTGACGTGTTTTTGTCTGTTTCCTATTTCTTTTCTTTTTTTGCTTTATATTTCATTGTCATTCTTTCTACTTTGGTAAGCACCATCTGTCCCTCAATTTAACAGCCAGCGTATGGCGCTTTGAGTTGTTCCCTTTGTCACACATCACTGTGTTAATTGATTGTACATCTGATGAAGTCCATAGAATAAAATAATCACAGTGTAATTAAACTGATTGTTGTCAGATCAGCTGGTATATTTTTCTGAGGGTAAACATGGAAATCTACACATAAACTGTGTATAAACTGTGCAGGGTTGTTCAGTATCGTATAATACTGGGTCGTTCAAATCACCTGATCGCCACATAAGAAAGTAATCAAATTACTCCCGAACGTCTTGAAGTTAAATCTACTGTTAGTTAATCCAGCCAACTTCGACCTGTCGTTTTTTCTCTTTTTTACATGTTATTAAAAATTGTTGTGAAAGTT
This sequence comes from Brachyistius frenatus, assembly GCF_029030835.1. Taxonomy (NCBI): domain Eukaryota; kingdom Metazoa; phylum Chordata; class Actinopteri; family Embiotocidae; genus Brachyistius; species Brachyistius frenatus. Next base: position 1,611,246 of record NW_027210643.1, on the reverse strand, counting down.
ATGTCAGCTTTGAGCCAGTTAGATCATAAGGGACCTGGACCTAAATTCACTGTATGAACACATGGGTCTGGCTCCACTCCACTGGTAAACATTTCCAGTCGTTACATCCTACTGGGTGTAGACCTTGGGTTAATTTTCATACTGGAGCAGCCGTTATCGGCATTGAGCACCATATGAGCCAGCTGAAACTTTACCACTACTGCGACTACATTTAGACAAAATACACTTGACTTCAACATCATCACCCTTAACCATCGACACCGGTCGCTGATTGGTCCGCCTTTCCGACTTGCTTCTGCGAACATTAAAGCAGACAGCGTTTCCAGACTATACTCACAGCAAAGAAAACTAAAACTGTAAGTTTTGCTTTTGAGATGCCTTTTTTTTTTTTTTTTGCTTGATTTAGTTTTATTTTCTATCAAATTATTTTTGGCTTGAGATTTAAAATATTTTGTTTGAATATTCTGGCCCAAATCTAATTCCATAGATGTCGAAACCTTAACCTGGTATCACAAGTATTATTCCACTAGAAGATACCATGTCAGTGTGACATTTTGCCTTGCCAGGCGTGAAAAGTAAAGTTCCTGAGGTTTAAGCACCAAAACTACGTGGTTAGGTCTCAGATAAGATCATGGTTCAGACTAAAATAGGTCATTTTAATTAAATAACATTACACATATCAGCAAGTTACTTTACGGTACAAAAGTTGAATATGTTATGTAAGTATCTTACTCTCATTACTTAAAAGAAATCCTGGTAAAGAAAAATTCTCACAGACAAAGTGTGTGTGTGTGTGTGTGTGTGTGTGTGTGTGTGTGTGTGTGTGTGTGTGTGTGTGTGTGTGTGTGTGTGTGTGTGTGTGTGTGTGTGTGTGTGTGTGTGTGTGTGTGTGTGTGTGTGTGTGTGTGTGTGTGTGTGTGTGTGTGTGTGTGTGTGTGTGTGTGTGTGTGTGTGTGTGTGTGTGTGTGTGTGTGTATTTATGCATCTGTCTGTTTGTTTGGGCTCAGATACTGCTGTGTCAGTGGATTTCTTGTCAGTCCGTATGTCAATGAGCTTTTATAAAAATGGGGAAAATCAACCGCTTCTGGTTTTTTTCATTCATATTGTGAAATAACTCAAGTTAATTCCTCTCTCCGTCGCTGCCTGAGGGACTTTGTCAGATGACAAAAAACAGTAAAATATAGTGGTGGAGTCAGGTTTAGAGCACTGTGACTCTTACATGACTTTTCTTTTTGACACGTCTTTACTGGATGACGTTACTTGGCCTCCCCACAGTTTGATTTCCCTTGGGTGTTGGGCTGAATGGCCATGATTATTTTATGAACCTAATTTGTATTTTTAGGAATGTGTGCAACAGAAGAGAGGGCAACTCTGGGTGATGACTAAGCAAGAAAACTGCAATTCAACCACAACATATAGTATAATTTTAACATTGTTTTCATACCAGTCCTGATAAATCACATGAAAATGTAAAAATGAGCACTCCCTTAAAATTCAGGGAATCAAATTTAGGAGTGCTGCTCTGTGAAAAGACATGTACTGCTCTTGTCGTTTCCTGAAAGGTTCAGAAGGGCTGCCTGTTCCACCAACTTGGTTTAATTACACTGATGTGAGAAGCCAGCGAGAGCTTGTTAAGCCTCTTTGATTGTTCTCCTCCAGAGCCCTTCGCCTATCTCTCCCCCGACGATGACACTGCCCGGCATCACACCAGCTCAATTATCCATGAAAAACTCTCCCACACGTGTCCTCTGATGACGCATTATGTTGAGAATGACTCTCTGGTTGTGCTTTTGAGCTGCATGAGGATCCCGGGATGTGGAAATAGAAAAAAAAAGCAACAGCGGAAACGTTGCGTATGAGAGGCCCTTTTTCATTTGGCCTCAATTGTCGTGTTTTTCTTTGACTAGCCAGCTGATGATGAACAGTCATTGGCTGTTTTGCGTCTGAGTCCGTCTCTTTCCTCAGAGCAGATTGGCATACCACTGGTCACGGTTGCCATGACAACAGCAGGAACACCGGCGACTGGTGGTGGAAGTTTGCTTTTCGTGGTATGCTTTTCTTTGCTATTGTTCTATTTATACTCTCATAGTGATTTTAAGGGGTTTTGAGTGTTCAACAATATAAACACGGGACAGAAATAAGTTTCACTTTTATAAAATGCAGTGGGATGTGATGTGAATGGCATCTGTAGAAATTTGCAGCGATCCAGCTTTTTGTTATTCAGTGCCAGCGCTACACTGTGATAGCAGAACTCCAGCCTCATCTTTAATTCATGCTTTACCACTTCACGAAAAAACATCAGCTTTTCCAAAACAATCCAGTTCTACAAAAGCCAAGCTTTTGTGTTCCAGCTTAACATACTGCCCCATCTGAATCAAGAGAACCCGGCCACGCCGATGACAATCATGTAAAAGAGGCCTCTGGAGGCTGTAGTTGCTCGCCTATGCTGACACGAGGATTTCTCGGCCCATTCATCTCCTGGTTGTTCAGCTGCTCACCCGGCGCAGCTCAACAGGACCACCGGGCCGGACCACTTTGTCGCTAGAACGCACGTAAACACCAACACAGACGCCTCGCAGGGTTGAAACAACAGCTACATGCAGGGCCGCTTCATCTGAGGGACAAAGAAAGCGCCATATCGTCCCGGGAATAAAACGGAGGCTCACTGTTGAGGCTGAACAAACAGCTAAAACGTCCCCTTGTGGGATTAATAAAGTATCTATCTATCTATCTATCTATCTATCTATCTATCTATCTATCTATCTATCTATCTATCTATCTATCTATCTATCTATCTATCTATCTATCTATCTATCTATCTATCTATCTATCTATCTATCTATCTATCTATCTATCTATCTATCTATCTATCTATCTATCTATCTATCTAACAAATACAGGCAGCGTCGCTCGCAAACACAGGCTCAGGCTGTACACTCATTATACTCAGTTTATTAGAGGGACAGCGTCTGGATTCTACTGTTTTAGCAAATAAACACTGACTGTGAATTTATGCATGAGAAAATTAAAATGTAATCTTCCACAAACACAGACATATTTAAGTAGATAACACTTGTGGTAAAGTTTACTTGGATTTTTTTTTTTTAAGTATTCCAGAGGTAAAGAGTCAAACTCTTGGTGTTACTGTCTCTTAACTCAATAAGCAGTTGGAGAGCTCAGTGTGTGTGGGAAGGTATATGAAGGGATGCAGTCACTGTGGGAGATTTTTTGGATCTGAACTCCGGATCGAGAGGAGAAACTCTCGATCTGAGTGAGAGACTGCAAGTTCATCCAAGTGGCAACCACCATGAGTGATGAAGCCAAATGTGGATGTGACTTACAGCTGAACCGAACAATGTTTTTTATATTCAAAACGTACAAACAAAATCTAATGAGAATTATTACCAAGGTCAGCAGATTCTCTCAGCTATTTTTAGCCTCTTCTAGCTTGCTGTTTTGGTCTGTAGGTTCACAATACCCTCTTCTAATAACACTCTTTTCATTAAGCCAAGCAGCCCCTCATTGGTAACCATAATGTAGCATTTAGGAACAGTAAATTCCAGACATTCAGCAGTTATGCAGCAACATTTGATTCACATTTCTGTCCACAAATTATTTCATCCAACTTTTAGTTTGGTTTTGTTTTGGGTCTTTGCTATGCGTTTCTTAAGCTTCTAAATGCTCCACTACATTATCTAGCTACTGACTAACTCTTGTCAGGTACAAACCAAACCAATGAGCTAAAAGATGCAAAAAAGCTCTGGAAAGCTGAGAGGAACTTCAGAGTGAGGAGATAACTATGGATTTCTCACTACAAGCCACCCCTGTCACATTACACTGAGTCGCTTGTTCATATCGATGGTTCAGCTTTAAAAAGAATATTTTGGACCGTGTGCTTTGATGAACAGGTGTCTCTGGTTCAGTGGATGCTGCTTTCTCATTTCACAGCAGCTCAACCCTGCCTGTGCTCTATTGTCCAAATTAAAATTTTGGATGAGTGATGGAAGCAGAAAGATGTGGCAGAGCAGAAGTGATGGAGATCAGTCAGAGCTGAGTGAACTGGAGCCAAAAACTGCAAACCAATTCAGATCTGGAGGAAGTAAAAAGCAGGAAACCAGAAGGTCATGTCTTTGTTGAAGCTGTTGAAATGACATCTATTACCAGGGATCTGGAACATATAACCTTTTTTGCTCCAGGACATCAACTTGGTTTAACCATAGACTTGTTTCCATTGCATTTTCTGCCTATCAGGTCCATCACATCCAAACTCTCAGCAACCTCGGATTTGTCATGGAAACTATTGAAGACCTCATCATTAAAACCAGGTTCCTGCTCAAGCTGTGTGATGTTAGAGTATCACATTCATCCACTGTTACGTATACATTTATATCTGCAGTGATGAAATTCAATCATTTGGTTTAAATCAAGAGCTCCGACTCTCCTTTAAGCCAGTAAAGGAGAGGAGGGCGAGCATGCGGTGCTTTGTTTGCTTTGATGAATCATATTTCTCCCAGATATAAATATGAATCTATATCCAAAAGTGTAATTGAAAGTGAGCGAGAGCGTTTGAACCATACCACCGGTCTCCCTCTGCCACACTAATAAGCTATATTTCAGCTTTGATGTGGAAGTGTGTCACCTCCTGAGGAGAGGAGCAGAGGGAGGGACTCTCCCCCTCGTTTTTTTTTTTTTTTTTTTTATCTCCTCCGCTGACAGATATTATCAGTGTATCAGTGAGATGCCATTTGAAGTGGGATACACACACACACACACACACACACACACACACACACACACACACACACACACACACACACACACACACACACACACACACACACGCACACACACAGAGTTCTGTACATCAAATTATTAATCACAATAACAAGGAATCATCATCAGCACCCACAAACTGGCACAAAAGACAGTGGCAGTTCTGACTGTGGCTAAAGGAGCGATATCCATATTTAATTGACTGAAGAAATGCCACATGGGACAAGCAGCTTTCATGACAAATTGCCGAGTACAAAGTGACGCACAATAAGATGGTGGACTAAAAAGTCATCACAGAAAATTCACTTTTCATTCCCTCGCAGTGATCCACTCATCTGTCCGTCAGTCCCCGACGCCCCCCCCCCCCCCGCCCTCATTAACGCGCCTTTCAACTGCGACATATAGATGACATTTAAATATAAATCACCAGCATTAACATTTATAAACATGAGGGTTTTATGATGGCTCGGTAATGAGGTGTTGTAAATCCCCGGGCCATGGTTCACAGTGCCAGCGGACACATAAACCGCAGAGAGCACTTTAACAAGGACACAACGTGGCGTCACTCCACCGAGACAACATCAGAGATCCAGTGAAACCACCGGATGACTGATTCATGAGCTCTTGCTGCAGGTAACAGACATATGTATTTATAAACTGTATCACTCAACCCACATGTTTATCTAATTCACAAGAGAACATTTAATAGATTCAGGCTTCACTGTTCTGCGAAGGCTTTCCAATAGATTTTGGAACCTGGCTGCAGAGATTTAGCATTACTGAGGTCAGGCATAGCTATTCTGCAACAAGGCCTGGCATGCAGTCAATACTCCGATCCATTTCAAAGGTGTTAGACTGGGTTTGAGGTCATGGATCTTTAGAGGCGAGTCAAGTTCTTTCACTTGAAAACTCAGACAACAGTGGGTTTTTCTTATGTAAATGGCACGAGGCAGAATCAACATGTTAAAACAAGGAAGATATTTTCCAGAATCTGTTGCCACAGAGCTTATAACATGTTTGCAAAGTAGCAAAATGGTTTTATCTGCAGAGCCTTCATTCACAATGAACTCCATTTGTTTTATCCGGATGCCTGCACACGGCAAGTGAAGAATTCTTACAGCTTTAATGGTTAACTCAAAGCACATGGTTGAGGTTTCATAACAGACTTGTATCTTGGATAGTGTTGAAAAGTCAACACTAACTAAGAGCCTCCAAAAACATGAGTGCAAAACTTCAGTGTTTTTCCTTTTAAATTAAATGATGACTAATAAGCAACAATCAAAGTTAAAGTTTAGAGAAAAGACATTTCTTTTATATATATATATTTTTGGTGTTTAGTTTAACAAAAACTGTCAACTAATCTGTCAACAGGAGATATTTGATTGACACTGCTGGCAGCTCTGTCCTCATATGTTGAATATTAAGAAGATAAACTGTATTATCCCCAAAGAGAAATTTGTCATGTATCATGAGAGCACACAGACAGACGTGCTTCTCTCAGTCATGACAAGCAACAACACACCACCTAAACAGCAGCCATCAGACAAACATCAGTCAGGTTTAATAATACCAACATTTATATGCAACAAAAGTTTGACAAAGTGCTGCTCAACATCAGAACTAAAACAGATCAAAAAGACTTGTAAACAATTAAGTGAACAAAATGAAATTAACTAACAGAACAATTGAACATGAAAACAATTGAGAACAACATCAAGCAAAAGAACACAGAAGGAAATACATAAGCAGTGATTAGGATTAAAATATCATTCAAATTGGGCTTAATCAGAAAAATGCCAATGAGAACTGACATGAGAAATGATAAGTTGATGACTTGATCGAGTGTGGACGCTGTTCCAAAGTTTCAGAGGTGCTACACAGAAAGAAGCCCGGTCGGCACTGAGAGCCAGTCTGGATTTTTAAAAAAATCAAAAATCAAAACAGAAAGAAATTATAGAAAGAAAACAAAGCAAAACAATGTAGTAAATAAATTACGACACTGATATACACAAAAGTAGCAGCAGAGAGATACTGCACATCACACACAGGAGTGCTCACATCATGGTGACAGCACAAAAGATGAGATCTAAAAGTGGGAATAATTTAAACATTCTCCAGTCTCTGTGCAGTTTCTAATTGAAGCTGGGATGAATGACAGTTGGAGGCATGGATGGATTAAGGAGAACTAGATACCACATTACATGATGGTGTCTCAGTCATTGAATAGAAGTTGCTCTGTGGCGCTTATGCTGGAAATTCCAAGCTCGCTCCATGAGGTACCTTGATCCTCCACATGCTTCTGCAGTTTAGGCCCTATAAAGCGTGAGCATCAGCTGAACTGATGAAGAGAAGCCATGAGTCACAAAGCTGACACATTCACATATGATGGGATTTTACTGTTGATCCTTATACAAGTACATAACAATATGGGAAGTGGTGTCCATATTTCTACATATCAAGTAGAAAGACAGACAGATAAATATAGAGGATAACAGTTTTGTACTTTCCAGGATAAGTGGTGGAACAAAGAATCAAAGACTAGAAAAACAACAGCCATAAAGTGCCGCTTGAACGATGCTTGTGCAGGAAAAGCCATTAAGCAGTGGGTCAATAGTGGAGGACAAGTAGCCTGAGTATTAAACTGATCATGACATCAAGCTAAAGACAGAGAAAGCCTCTGAAGACTTCCTTTTGGCAGCACTTTATTCATCTGCAGCACAGGCTTTTCATTAGGCAGTGGACATAATAGATGATCCATTGATTCTCCCTCTCTATGTCACTCTGTCTCGACCAGCATTTCCACCGCTGTCAAAAACTCCACTACGTCTCTGAGCGTTCGACAGTGGTGAGCAATCAGAGACAGACATTTATCTTGATTATAGTCCACTCTGAGCCACAGGAACAAGATCGGTTTTGTCTATTCGTCATGTCACCGCCTCTCCGAGGAGGAACTGAGCAGCGGCCGTAGAGGAGGCGACGGATCCTTTCGCAATTCTCCACTCAGATAGTATTTCTATGTGGAAAATGGCTGAAGAATAAGATGGAGTTCAGGTGAGGGGAGGAAGGTGAGAGGTGAACGAGAAGATGTGATGAAGTTTTCGCCCCGCAGCCGTTTGCCGATGATGACATTAGCCTGAAATCTCAAGGCAGACCTGAGCTATTTTCTCCTCCCCGTGTTGTAGAAGCGCTGCAGGGTCGAAGCTGCAGTCACTTATATTCAGAATACTGAGGGTCAAAGCAGTCACATGAGTCTCACTGTGAGGAGCTGGAAGGTTTTATAATGTGTTTCGTTTGTCAGGGACAAAGCACATCACTCAACATTAATGTTAATGTTCCAATGTTAGGCAAAAGGCTCATTTTCATCTGTTGCTCCAGATGTTAGATCAGCCATTAATGAAACTACATGTACAATTAGTACATGAGAAGAAAAGAGAGTAGCAGCTGAACAAGATAAGGGGCTGAAAGGACTGAGGTGCAAGTACAAAGTACAAATGCAGACAAACAATATGAAACAATGTTAAGTGGGTAATTAGCTCAGGCTGTCGAAACGTGACATCAAATCAAATGTTCTTAAGTTCAAGGCAAAACTACCGTTTTTGTATGTTGGCGTCTAAGAGTGTAAAAGTGAACTTCAATACATAATGTAACGCCATGCAGCCATATCAGCCAACCAACAGCCTGTGTGAGACGCATGGTGGGGGATTGATTCGGGTGACACACATGAAAGTTACTTTGTCTAGCTTGCCAGCGGTTCACCTCCACAACCAGCCACGCTATGTGTTCATTGAACACCTACTGAGTGAAGCACAAAAGAGAATAAATCCATCTGCTATATCAAAATTACAGGAACATATTGCATTCATAAAAGAAAATGCATGAATGTGGATGAGACCCGTGCCATGCATGAGAACTTATCTCATACATTCTTAAAACAGAAACCGTTAATAGCTAACTCACTGTGCTTTATTTTCTAAAATGTACAGAGTCACTCACTACATGCATGTAGTGAGGCAGGAATGTGAAAGCTTTAGAAGTTTCAGAAGACATTCATTGCACAGATAATCTATACAGGACAGATAATTACATCAGCCATAATGCTTCTTCTCAAATAGCCTGATGAACCTTTTCTTATAACTATGACATCCTGTATGTTGTAATTATGACATCCCCTAGTTTTAAGTTCTTTTACTGTTATTACAATATTTATTTTTTTTGTATCTAACATCCAGGTCTCATAATTGGACGATTCTGATATTCAGGTCAGGTCGTAATGATGTGATATGGCCAGCATGAACTCGTGAACATGATCGCACTCCTAGTTTAGACAGAACCCCTGCTTTAAGTATTCATGCTGAGCTAAGCTAACTGGCTGCTAGCGTCAACTTCATATTTAGCGCACAGACATGAGAGTGAAATCGATCTTGTCAAGGAAGCACACCAGGCAAAATGTCAAACTTTTCCAATAAAGGGTGGATCCACAGACCCTCCCCCCTGAGACAGTGGATTAAAAATGTGAGTTTAAAACAATCGTCAACAGAAATCTTTGACCAGTCAGCAACATGAAATCATACGACAAAATTCCCATAATGTGAAACTTTTTTTTATACAGATGACAAATTACATTTATAGCACATCAGTAGAAATCAGTAAATAGCTGCTGTTTAATTAATTACAAGACATGATATATCATGGTGTATAAAGTAATAAATTATGATCAATAAATTATGATCTATAAATCAAAAACAGTCCTTTTTGAGGTATACAGCTTATTAAATCTTCATATTTACTAACAAACACGTGTACACGTGGTGCGTGTAATGACATTGCTGCATTAACATACAGTAGATCTGACAACTGTCTTCATATTAACATCTTATTTATATTTAACTCTGAAGAATGGGTGAAATATCACTTAACCAATAACAAATCATGACTTTGTTACATACGTTTTAATTAGTACTTTTGTGTCTTCTCAACAAATGTTGTTACCACGAATGCTCCTTTACATCGTGAATACCTGACAATTATTAGTTTTATGTCCTCTCAAGTAAAATACACCAAACTTTTTGTTCATGATTGTGCCACTAATTCATGAATCTGGCACACCAGAGACAACAGATTTGAGTCATCATGTTCAGAGCATATTACCATTAATATTCACATCCGTATGTTGTGTTAGTTGCTGTGCATAACATTCAAGCAACACTTGTAAAGTGAAGAAATTAACATTTGTAAGGAATTCACCTGTAGTTTAAAATGATTAATTAAGATAAGGGCTTAATTTAGCAAGAAAGCTCTTTACCAATCATTAATTAGGTCTGTAATCGATGTGATAACACAACATATAACTGTTCCCGCTAGCCTTAGTATGGCTGTGTTAGCTCATTATTTGGCACATGGATGTGAATATTAATGTCAAATGGCCTGAATTGATGAACATTTTGTTTTTGTTGTCCTTTGCTGGTGCTACTCATGTATTAATCATACAATGTAAACAACATTAATTATTATTTATGTGCTGTTCTCATATCATTAAAAAAAATATATCTGGAGTGCAAAATCACAGACATGGGAAAGTAATCGTGTCATAAGTGTCATATTTGTCTCTTTTGATCAACGTGGTTGTCCTCTGATTTGTTCCTCGTTGGGTCTCCTCAACACTCTGATCTTTTTCTCCAGCGTGTCCCGCTGCTATGTGTGTTTTTAACAGGATTTTAATTGGACGGCAGCCATTTTCTCACTGTGTTGCATCAGTGCTAATGTGCTGCCGGTTCCGTTTGTACTCGATGGTATTCTCTGAAGTGTACTATCACCAAATATTTCAAGGGGAACGTCTCGGCTCTTCCATCACACGGATGCACATGACAACGCCTCAGGGACGGAGAGTTTATTTGGGCTGCTTATGTCAACACCAGCAGAGTCTCTTTTATGATCCTGTAAATCTTTACTGATTGCCTCTATCAGAGAAGTCGTAGGTGGGGGAGTGGTGTGTGTGTGTGTGTGTGTGTGTGTGTGTGTGTGTGTGTGTGTGTGTGTGTGTGTGTGTGTGTGTGTGTGTGTGTGTGTGTGTGTGTGTGTGTGTGTGTGTGTGTGTGTGTGTGTGTGTGTGTGTATGGAGGTCTCCAACAGGCCTGCAACAATTTCAGCAGGCATTAATGTGATGGATCAGCCACACACTGCCGCACACCTTAAAGCTGAAGGTGTAAAAAAAAACAGTCAACACATGTATCAGGAACCCAGGGAGAGCAGCGTGATTCTGTGGGGTTGATGCGATATGACAGGGGAATAATAATGAAACACAGTTGCTGTCTTAACACTGACCTGGACTGATACACTACAAACTGAGATACAGAGGCAGTCGATCCTCCAGCACGACGGGTTGTTGGTCGAAACGCGTGCCGTCTAATCCCATTTGTCAACAGCAAAGACGCACTTGGATTTTGGGGTCATGGCGTCGAACAGCACGTTCAAACGCCTCGAAGAGGCATCCATCGCACTCAGGATGCCTTCACACACACACACACACACACACACACACACACACACACACACACACACACACACACACACACACACGGTGTCTGAGCATGTTTCTGTGTGTGGGCACAGTCGCATACTGCAGGTTAGCAGTTAGTGAGTGATGCGCTTTCGACTGTCAGCACGACTTACAGTAATAAGACATCACAGCCGAACGCGCTGTGCATGCAAACATTTGGAGTTGTTGTGAGTTTCTCCCCTTTCTGCCACAGTGGCCTCAACATCAAAGGTGTCGAATTCCTCACTGTACATCTCTGCTTTGTGAGGGAAAGCAGGCATAAATAATAAACATGATCACTTTCCTTATTGTTTGCCTTTGATGCAGGTGCAGCCTCCGCCTGTCAACCTGCCTCCTGCCTCGTCTTCTTTGTGGGCTTTGATGCACATTTAACGAGGTTCGACCAAATCTTCAGTGTGTTAAGTGGATGCCATTCTGCTGTGTGCTGTGTACTCTGTGGATTTTGTCATCGACTCTTATGTATTGGGGAACCACTGGGGGGTTATTCTTGCGTCACTATCTTTGTATCTGATAGGAATGCTAAAACCTATGTGAAGAAGTATTTTAGTCCGTTCCTGCACTGCCTCTTAATGAGAAATACATCCTAAAACAGAATTTTAAACTTCCCTTGCTATGATCTTGGATTTCAGCTTTATATTTTTGTAAATAAACAACCCAATCTTCCTCACACTCACTGCAAAAATAAATGAGGTGCCTGTCTGCGATAGAAGCTCACAATTTCTCCTCTGCAGAGATAATTTAAAGCGGTTCGCTCTTGTTGTTTCTTTTGAGCCTGTTTACACTGCCCAAGTAAAAAAAAGAAAAGATCCACTCTCTTTTTGGGTAGAATCCACCTTTAATGTGTTTTCCCAGGCTGAGACTGTGGCGCAGATAGCACACAGATGATACCGGATGATAGGACGGTGAACCTTTCCGTGACCTTCCAAAGCATCCAGCTCGTTTGACTTTGATGTGTAAAGTAGACGAATGACTGGAAGAGCGGCTGGGCTCTAATTCTGGTCTAAATTACAAACTCAAATGAGCAGAGCATTAAGTGAACAATACCCAGGTGCAGGAGACCTCGCTCTGTTCCAGTGACACAACAGTGCCACCTACTGGTATCTGTGTGGGATCATGTGAGTGTGTTGTGTCCTGTTGAATAAATGCAAGTTGTACCCTTTTTTCCGATTTTGTTTCTGATGTTTGTGTGTGAGTGCCTCGCTGCCTCTGTCTGCATACAGTGTCTGCACCCAGCTTAGCTCCACAAAGGTTTAAAAGAATAAAACAATACTCTTTTGTGCGTAATTAGTTGTTCTTGTGTCTGTTTTTTCCACAAAAAAAAAGAGTAGTTTTATCACATTGATGATAAGCAAAGTGATGCAAATGGCATATTTTCTACTGCTGCTGCTTCATTCAGCCGGTAAAATAATAGCTTTAATTTTATTGCCAAGGTGCCCCAGGAAGCGCAATGTTTTTGTTGCTGAGGTAACGGATTAGCACAGAGCAGTGCTGGTCACAATAAAAGAAAGAAAGAAAGAAAAAGATCATTACATATTACACAATGAAAATATAACTACATTATGAAATGGGTTATTTTGTGAGGGTTTATTCCCTTCTTTTTTTTTCAAAAGATATCAAAGATATGAACGCCTCATCAAACATCAAACAGTAATCTTATAAAATGTCAATACAGTGGGGTGCTACTGGGATTATTAAAAACATTAAAGATGATATTGAAGATGTTTTAGGATGTTTATAAAATACTCCACTTTGAATTATAATCTGTGTCTGATGTGTTTTTTCCACACAAAAAACAATCTTTAAAATGATATCTACTCCTTCTCACTCATTAACAATTTCACAATCTATGAATATACAAGTGTGGTCACACGATACCTTATACTATACTGTGAAGTCAGAAGTCATGCTCACAGTAGTCATAATGATTTTTGTCTTTAAATGCTTTGTTCTGCATAAATGTGTTTGAAAAATAATGAGTGTTTTTTTGAAGATTGCTGATACTGTGGGTTTGTACTTTATTTTCTGGATCAATAAAGTTAATCTTGGATTATTTAAACTGATTCACTCCCATTTAAAGTGTTCTTTGTCTTCCAAGGAGGATTATGAAGTAATAAAAGAGAAAGAATGAAAATCTCTAAATGCCCATGGCCTCATGTGTAGCTAAAATTAAAAAGACATGGAATTTAGGAAATGGCAGCGAATAGTCAGTGATATATTTCTGGTTGCAACTGACACTGACAGCCAAATGCATCTTTGTAACTTTCATTTCCTGTGCTGTTGCTAGGCTGCCCAAATTAGGCTGCTGTTTCTTCATCCATCAGTGTTAATTCCATTAAATTCAATTGTATTTATATAGTGCCAAATCATAACACAGGTTATTTCATGGCACTTAACACATTAAAGTCCTTCCAGCAGAACTTTACAGCATTATACAGAAACGCAACAATTCCCACATTAGCTAGGAGGGGGGAAAAAACTCCTCTTTAAGGGAGAAAAACCTCCAACAGAGGGAAGTAAAAACTCCCTCTTAACAGGAAGAAACCTCCGACAGAACCAGACTCAGAGGTGGGCGGTCATCTGCCTTGACCAGTTGGGGTGAGAGGAGAGCATAGAGAGAAAAGGACAGCATAGAGATAGAAGAGAAGAACTGTTGGTGGAGACGACAATCACAGAGCAGAGACATGCAGCAGGCCAGCGTTCTGAAAGCAAAGTTTTGTAAGTCAGCAGGATCATTTTAAATTCTATTCTTGATTTCACAGGAAACCAGTGAAGAGAAGCATAAACAGGAGAAATATGATCTCTCTTGCTAAATCCCGTCAGTACTCTTGCTGCAGCATTTTGGATCAACTGCAGGGTTTTTAATGAGTAATTTGGACATCCTAACAACAAGGAATTACAATAATCTAGCCTAGAAGTAACAAATGCATGAATGAGATTTTCTGCATCACGCTGAGGAAGGATTTTCCTGATTGTATTAATATTACGTAGATGAAAGAGGGCAGTTCTGGAGACTTGCTTTATATGGTGGCTAAAGGACAAATTCTCATCAAATAGGACTACAAGGTTCCACACAGTGGTGCTGGAGGCCAAGACAACGTCATCCAGAGGAACTAAGTGATCAGAGAAAGAGTTTCTGAGGTGTTTAGGACCAAGTACAATAACTTCTGTTTTGTCAAAATTTAGAAGCAAATTGTTGGTCGTCCAGGCCTTTATGTCTTTTAGACATTCTTCAAGTTTTACTAACTGATTTGTTTCATCTGGTTTTAATAGAAAGATAGACAGATTGTTACTGTAGCCTAACAAGGGAAATCCATGCAAAACATTCTGCTAGCAAACAGAAGGCATTCACTCCTCTCATGCCCTTTCACTGGTCCCCTCATTCCATGTAATATGTAACTGAATCTTCATAAATCAGTAATTATCATTCTATATTATCATGTAATGATAATGAATGGTTACTATGAGGTTATTGTGAAAACAAACATTTATCTTTACTTATCATGTTTCAAATGTGTCATAGAATAAATTTAGCACCACATGCCCTCACACAAATATCAGTACATCAACGGCTGGTTCTGCTATATAAAACAGAGACAACCAACCTTGACATCACCCATGGGTTTCTGAACTGCCGTTTTGAAGCCTGGAGTTTGGCATTTTGGCTGTCACCATTTTTGTTTTTTGGAGCCAGAAGTGACCATATTTGGACAAACTCAGGGGGAGCAGCAGTGGATCTGATTTGATCTGACTGGAAATCTAAGGACACTATTCCTGTGCAATTATAGTGGAAGCCTGACTGCATGCCAGGCCTGTCAATCAAATAGACACAGCCCCAAACATACTTCCCTTTGTGGCCTAATATCTAATTAATCATGGAATTATTTTCAGAAGGATCACCATTACAATAAGCAGAAGGAATATATTTCGCTAATTACCACCATATTGACTTGTTTAAAATATGTATTGACTTATTAATCCATTAAACAAGTTCATGCTTATTTAATGGCAGTGTATTGGAGCCAGAAGTTCTTTGGTGCCAACCCTAGTGGCCCTGGGTGGTAATGCAGTTTGAGGCACTTCTGCATTGGCCTCACTTTTCAGATGTGGAATATACAGTCTATGTTTGTAACATGTGATCCATGTTCTCAAAATGATAACCAACCAACAGGCTCAGTCGAAGGGTTATATTAACATTTTATAATGCTGAAAAATCCAGGCACATCAAAGTAACTTGAGCACATAAAATCAGATTTACTCCAAAACGATATTTAATATGAGGTAATGCAGGAGTCCATAATCCATGAAGCTAAATCCATTTTAGTCCTAGTATTTGATTATCCTGTTGTATATCCAGACCTAAATTCACTGCGTGAGTATATGTCTGGTTATGCTCCATAGCAGTTGTTGCATCCTACTGGGCGTAGATCTTGGGTAAATTTTGAAACTATTAGAGCAGCTTTAACAAATTAGTGTGCGCTTAAACTTTCTGGCAACTAAATTTAGAAAAAGACGCTCAACTTCAGTCGTCACACTAAACCAGACACTGGACTTTTATCACAGCAAATAAAACAGGAACTGTGAGCAATATGGCAGGGAAAAGCTAGTAAGCCTCTTCAACGCTTTCAACGTAGAGGCTAAGTAACTGGTACAAATTTATTTGCCTGATCATCATTAGTTCCTGAGTTACACTTATTTTTGTGAGCAGTGGACCGGCTGCGTCTGGGATTTCTCCATGGACATGACCAGAGAGCGCACATAACATTTTGTGTCAAACTCTTGAAAATCGACAACAGAGAACCGTACAATGCTTCACTGGGGCTTTGAAAATACAAAAAATAGCTGGGTGAGGAGTTGTGAGTGACATTTGCATTTCTGAGAGGTGGATCAGGATTGTCAGGATAGGCCTGCAACCAGGTGGATTTTCTTTGTCATCCCAGGAGGGTCAGACTGTCACCATGGAGCTCTACTGTGATGTTCTGAGGCGTCTGAAAAAAAACTTAGAGATCAAAAGACCCGAACTGTGGCTCCAGGGCACTTGGTTCTCCAATGTGTCAATGCGGCCGCTCACGTGCAATGAAAACGCACAAGTTTCTCACCCGAAACACAATCAATCGTAGCTTCTCACCACTCCTACTCACCAGATTTGGCCCCCTCCAACTTCTCTCTGATCCCCAATAATTTGTCCCAAACTTTGATGTGCGCCCTCTGCTCATCTTTCAGGTGCGGAAACCCTCCCGGACGCACCCGGTCCACTGCTCACAAAAACATGTGTAACTCAGGAACAAATGATGATGCAGCAGCAACATTTTTACCAGTTAATCATTAAGGTTCCTGTTCTGTGCACCTACCTGTGCTGCGCTCTGTGCGTATGCACAAGCAACAGTCTTGGAATTCATTAATCTACCATCGTAGATGTGGACTGGTCGCTGTACAACGACCTCCAGGGTGGAAGGTTAAAGTTAAAACATCCTGCTAATATCCAATAAACAATGTTACTAATAACATGTAACTTTAGTTTACAACTAAATATAACATATCAATATTTATATAAATATGTTACAAAGTAAATCTTTTTATGATAATTCAGAAACCATATGTGTGATCACACCATATGGCAGCTGATATGTGAACAAACAGAATTTATTAAGCAGTTCCTCTTTTTTTAGATCACAGCAGTGTCGGTTCTGGGTGTTATGCCTGTGTTGAACACGTTGAATATGTAATGTGTGATGACAAAAAACCTGAGAACATCCAGTTATCTCATCAGTTCCGTTCTTTGTCTTTTCCGTGCCTTTGTTTGTCAGTCAGTCTCTTGCTCTTCCTCCCGTCACATCCCCGGAATGAGCTGCTGTGTGCGAGTGACAGCGGCGGACTAAAATAACCGGCGTTAGGACTCGCACACCCTGAACCTGACGGCGAATGCATTATAGATGCCCACTTCACAATGTGTCATATCATGTCTTGATTTGCATGCGCACCACGCATTTGATCTTCTCCAAGCAGGAATAACAACCAAAGCAGAGAGAGCTGAGAGATTTTCAGTAGTAGAAGAGGAAGAGTCATGAAGCTCGACACTAATGAACACATCTTTGTGCGGAGGCTCAGAAATGATGTTGAGTTTGTGATGTTTTCCAGAGCAAAGGGGTGCGTGCTACACTGCAGACTTAACTTTGCCTCTATAATTGTACTGCAAGGGATACTTTGCAGTGAAAATGTAGTCTTATAAGTTGCCTTTCCCAAATCCAGAGTTTAAATATGTGCAAAGAGAAATGTTTAACACAAAGAGTAATGCTGACTCCGAACATTTATACCTTTCTAAATGGACATAAGCCATCTGTTTAGTCCATAGCAGTACTAGCAGCCTGTCAGCCACCGGAGGTGGGTGTACAGGGAGGTCTCCCAGCCCTGACCAGGGCCATTGTCTTCGCCACTGTCCAATTAGTGTACATAATTTCATTCATGGTTTGGTCGTCTGGCTGCAGCGATTTCCATGTGATGCCCTTCTTGCAAGCTGCCAAGAGTATTTTAAAGTATCCATCCTGAGCTGTGAGTTTGTTTGGGATTCTGCCCGGGCATACTGTAACAAAGAAGTAGACTAATCAACTTTGATTCCAGAAATGTTATATCTTTAGCAATCTCTTGCCGCAATGAACAAAATCCAGAGCAAAACCCTAGAAAATACAGAAATGGTCGCCCAACTGTTCACACTCCCTGCCTCCAGCATTCATCCTGACCCTGAAAACTACTTTGAATAGATTTCAGTGTTCAAAGTTACAAAATTGTATTGTGATCTTCCAGCAGAGCTCTCCTTAGGACCTTGAGTCAGTAATCTGGCTTTCCTATATATCTTTACAATCATCTTTAGACACGCTGAGGCCGGAGTCTTTCTCCCATTTCTATTTAACATAGAAGTGAAAAGTGCAGTTTTGCCTTCTGTTCCATATTTGTGATATTAGTCGTTGGTTATCTTCAATATTGTTTGCGTCAGTTATTGTATTGAGTAAGTTAGGTTCACTATTTTCCATTTGAAGGTGTTTAAAGTCATTATCCAGCCCAGTATCAGGTGTAATACACCCATCAGACAAGTAGAGGATACTGTGTCGATGTCATGTTTTGCCTCATCTGGTTGTGAAAACATATGTACAGTATGACCAGGGTCGAATGCGGTGGTCATTCGAGGAAGTAGACAGAGTGACAAAGTCCCAAGCAGGGATGATGATGGGTTGGATAGAACAAACATGGGACTTACACCTGGGAGACCAGTGTCCGTGAGAAATCAAAAGTCAGGCTGGATATTTTTAGCTAACGAAAGTAAGTTGTGTACATATTGTAACGTAATCCTTGATCTTTTCTGAAACCACATGGCTGATTAGCCGTACTTTTCGAGGCATATCGTGACACTGCACGGTATCGTCTACTGGACAGAGCGGCGTATTAAATGCTTTTGCAGTTGCATTATCACCATATTGCATGAAGTTGTTACAGATTTATGTTCCCAAAATCCCAAACTCTAAATGAAGACGTAATGACTTTCTATATTCTGCCTGTCACAGTATTCTTAAACTTTCTGTGGGTCTTAAACCAAAAGCTAAAGGCTTGGTCCAGTTGATTTGTTTATCCAAATGATAATCCTGGTCTTGGTAATCACCAGACATAATGTGTTGGTAAATCCAATTGTGTTAATTACAATTCTCTCCATTTAGATGAATAACCTAGATTTTATCAGCATAAAGAAGATGGATTCCCAACTATACAAGAAGCTACTTAGAAGTCTCTGTCTTTGACAAATAGCCAGGATCATTTGAAATATAATTGTGTGTGATATGGACAGTGCAGCTTGGATTTGAATTAACTGCAATTTCCTTCTCAGCAATAGATCAATGTTCTTGGTGCATTTACAACCAGCAATGATTGTGTGGCGGGACGCCAGGAGAAACTTCCCTCTATTATTTTTACCACATCCCATTGTCTTGATCAAATGACAGTTCAAAATGATTCACAGGAGTCTGATTTATTGGCTTCTTGCTCCAATAGTTTTAGCAAGTTTAATTACAGATTACAAATACAGAAAAAACATTTTTGATTTGGATTTAATTAATACCAGATTATCTATGCATACCCAATCAAGCACCTTCTCCAGCTCCTTATTTAAGATACCAGTTGAAACACGTGGCATTCAAACCAGAGGAGCTGGGTTGTTTAGGTAGGTCGGTAGGTAGGTATATACTTTATTAATCCCCGAGGGGAAATTTTTTAACATTTTTTAGACATAGCAACAAGAAAGAAAGGACGATAAATGAGCAATTCACAGCACCAATTTTGTCCAATGTTAAGACCGGCTCGAAAGTCGCATAGATAAGGAGGGACACAACACCGAGTTAGATGCAAAACAAAGGTGACATTTTATTACATAACACAAAATAACATTAACATGAGAATCAAACCAGGGTCTGGCACTTATTAGGCCAAACCCACACCTTCATGCAGGTGCCCTCAGTAGTTCATCAGGGAGCTGCACCGAGAACTCAAAGACATAAAATGCACACGTATGTGCGCGCGCAGACACACACACACACACACACACACACACACACACACACACACATGCATTCACAGCAGGACATAGAATTACGTGTAACACCAAACATGTTGGTCTGGATAGGACAATAGCAATAGAAAACAAGACTCATTTGGCTGTGACACGCTAGCTGAACTCAAAGCACTCGGCTCGGCCAAAAAGGGAACACTAACCAAACACAAGAAGGATCACCGCAGCCTGAAGATTTAACGTTAAGCACAAGCTACTCTGGTGAAGAGCTAACTATTTTGCAAACCATATTGTTATGAGGTCATGCAGATCATAACGTTTCAATCAGTTCAGACTTCAACTGCATTGCTATGACTTGATAACTGATGTCCACTGTGATACATCACACAACTCAAACTCTTGAGTTTGCGGACGGATTTTCGTGACACACATGAATGAATAGAAAGCAATATCTTCAATGGCAGGAAAATAAATCCAAAAACATAAAGCTGAAAAGCATGCATTGAAAAATTCTTCAGCAGAAATGGTCAAGATCTAGTTATGAAGCTAAAACCTCCAAAAATACTATTGTAAACTTTCCCATGGGCCACATACTCTACATAAACATGCAAGGCAGTGCAGCTCCTCGGCAGTACCTGTTTATCTTTCAGCAGACTGGACATATTGGGAATGTTTCAGCACTTCTAAAGAGCTGCCCACTCAGCTTTCTGATTCAGACACGTCTTACTCATGTTCTTTCCAGAAGTCAGTTTGTGTGGGCGCTGACAAGGGAGACAAAGTGTATGTGTACTGATTGTGTAAACACTCTGTAGCAACTTCTCTGTTGACAGGTCAAAGGGCGAAGAGTCGTGCGAGGATGATGGCCATCAGGTTACACATTCTCCCTCTGCTGGAAAGCCAAAACTTAAATGTTACTTACCTGTCAGTGTTTTATTCATCGTGATCCAGTACGCTGGCAGGAAAAAGACTAAACATCTCAGAAACGGACCCCAACACAAATTCAGAACCTCTATTTAATCAGAATTAAATGTTTTTAATGTATGAATTTGATGTCATGCTTTACCATGAAATTTAAACACGCTGACTGTAAAACACTTCTTTCGTACTTCAACAAAATTTTCTGTAACAGCATTTTAAAACTTTTCTGAAAAGGCAGATACACAAGCATATAAACAAGTACCCTTGGGAATATAAGAATAGCAGTGTTAATGGTAAAGAGTAAAGAATGGTAATCCACAACACAATATTGTGTCAGTGTCACATTTTGCCTTGCCCAGGTGTGAAAAGTAAGATTCCTTACATGTATGCACCAAAAAACGCATGGTTAGGGTTAGTTAAAGATCAGGGTTTGTAATAAGAATTTTTTTATGAAAGTAACATTACGTACATCACTTAAGTTAAATATGTTACATTATGTAAGTAATTTGCATGTTTACTTTTGCTTCTTCAGACTCAAACATGGGTCTCCTGGGTAAAAGTCCTTGCTTTCACCATTCAACCTGTTGTGTATTATAATGTTAACATGTACCTCAGTCACATGACCTCCTTCTTCAACCCCTGTCATAAATCTGTGTACTTTTCATGCTTTGGAAAAGTAAAACATGGCACAGTATATTCCAGTGGACTGACAGGTGTATGACACCTGTTACCAGACTCGAGCCTCATGATGACACATCACTATTCACTATTTTGCAAGTGTGCCCCTTTACATGGCTTTGGGGTTGTTGATCTTGCCCATGAAGAGGATGTTCCCAGTGGGGCAATCCAAAATAAAAACCAAGAAGGGCCTGTTAATTATGACTGATGGTGGCAAACTGAAAAACATAAACTCCATGATGGTGGAGGCTGCAGCTTCGGTACCCAACTCAGTGACACTCAGCGTAGCCTTGTGGGACACCTGTGGAAGGAAAGAGAGGAGGCAGAGAGAGGCTGACTTCAAACAGGCAAACAGGTTTTATTTCGGATTGTCAGCATTTAGTACATGTGGTGGAGTTGGCATATTCTTTAAGGCCCATATAAAGCCAATGGAGGAGTGTTTGCCTACCTTTGAGAGTTTGATCTTGTCAGACACACCAGAAAAATCAGCATTGTCTTCAAAAGCGTTGGTTACGCCCATTTCTTTCAATGCGTCCTCCAGTAAAGCATCAGCAGAGATGTCAAATTTTGGCAAGAGCAGTTTTACATACCTGAGAAACGCAGAACATGAGCAGTGTCATAAAGTGTCATGCACATATACAAGTAAATAAAATATATCTGATCCAGTCAACAAATTCTCCATCTCTAGTCCAATGATCACACTCCATTACCTGGTTGTAACCAAGGCATGATGTGCAATCAATACGTTTTGAAACTGTTCCTTTTGCGCCCGAACAGAGCTTAGCACAGAAGTGATGACTGAACAGGGGGAAACAGTAACTTTCATGAGTGAGTATCTGAAGTCACATCGCTTGATCAACATCAGCACCTGAGTTACACACATTTTTGTGAACACTGGAACATTAAATTTTGTGTTAAACTCAGGTGATCCATAACAGAGACCCTTGAAATGGGCCCACAGCAATGAAGCAATGAAGTGTTTTAAGGGGCAGTTGTGTTTCAAGAGGGTCAGAGTGTCACTGTCGAAGCCCAAAGAGCGCATGTCAAGTCAGGAGTGCAACCAACTGGGTTTTCTTGGACATTTATGGGGTTGTGCCCTTTAATTCTTCCCTCCCAGTCAAACGGTCAATGCCAAGTTTTACTGTGATGCTCTATGGTTCTCCAACATGACGCATTCAAAACGCGCAACTTCTTTGCCCATAACAACATAATTATTGATGCCCACCACACCTCCTCATCGGATTTGGCTCCCTGCAACTTCTTTCAGTTTCCAAAAATCTTACACAAAATTTGATGTGCACTCTCTGCTCAAGTTGCAGGCCCATGGTGAAATAGCAAATGTGCACATACCAGTGGGCACAAAAACAGATGTACCACAGGGACTGATGATGATCAAGCAGAGTAACTTGGACTGCTTACTTACAGTGCATCCGGAAAGTATTCACAGCGCTTCACTTTTTACACATTTTGTTATGTTACAGCCTTATTCCAAAATGGATTAAATTCATTTTTTTCCTCAAAATTCTACACGCAATATCCTATAATGACAAAGTGAAAATAGTTTGTTTAAAATTTTTGCAAATCTATTAAAAATAAAGAACGAAAATATAACACATGCATAAGTATTCACAGCCTTTGCTTAATACTTTGTTGAAGCACCTTTGGCAGAAATTACACCCTCAAGTCTTTTTGAGTATGATGCTATAAGCTTGGCACACCTATTCTTTTTGCAGTTTCTCCCATTCTTCTTTGCAGGACCTCTCAAGCTCCATCAGGTTGGATGGGGAGCATCGGTGCACAGCCATTTTCAGATCTCTCCAGAGATGTTCAATCGGGTTCAGGTCTGGGCTCTGCCTGGGCCTCTCAAAGACATTCACAGAGTTGTCCCGAAGCCATTCCTTTGTTATCTTGGCTGTGTGCTTCGGGTCGTTGTCCTGCTGGAAGATGAACCTTCGCCCCAGTCTGAGGTCCAGAGTGCTCTGGAGCAGGTTTTCATCAAGGATGTCTCTGTACATTGCTGCATTCATCTTTCCCTTCATCCTGACTAGTCTCCCAGTTCCTGCCGCTGAAAAACAATCCCCAAAGCATGATGCTGCCACCACCATGCTTCACCGTAGAGATGGTATTGGCCAGGTGATGAGCAGTGCCTGGTTTCCTCCAAACATGACGCTTGGCATTCATGCCAAAGAGTTTAATCTTTGTTTCATCAGACCAGAGAATTTAGTTTCTCATGGTCTGAGAGTCCTTCAGGTGCCTTTTGGTAAACTCCAGGCCGGCTGTCATGTGCCTTTTACTGAGGAGTGGCTTCCGTCTGGCCACTCTACCATACAGGCCTACTTGGTGGAGTGCTGCAGAGATGGTTGTCCTTCTGGAAGGTTCTCCTCTCTTCACAGAGCAACGTTGGAGCTCTGTCAGAGTGACCATCGGGTTCTTGGTCACCTCCCTGATTAAGGCCCTTCTCCCCCGATCGCTCAGTTTGGCCAGGCGGCCAACTCTAGGAAGAGTCCTGGTGGTTCCAAACTTCTTCCATTTACGGATGATGGAGGCCACTGTGCTCATTGGGACCTTCAATGCTGCAGAAATTTTTCTGTACCCTTCCCCAGATCTGTGCCTCGATACAATCCTGTCTCGGAGGTCTACAGACAATTCTTTGGACTTCATGGCTTGGTTTGTGCTCTGACATGCACTGTCAACTGTGGGACCTTATATAGACGGTGTGTGTCTTTCCAAATCATGTCCAATCAACTAAATTTACCACAGGTGGACTCCAATCAAGTTGTAGAAACATCTCAAGGATGATCAGTGGAAACAGGAAGCACCTGAGCTCAATTTTGAGTGTAATGGCAAAGGCTGTGAATACTTATGTACATGTGATTTTTTTCGTTTTTGATTTTTTAATAGATTTGCAAAAATTTCAAAAAAAAATATTTCACGTCATTATGGGGTATTGTGTGTAGAATTTTGAGGGAAAAAATGAATTTAATCCATTTTGGAATAAGGCTGTAATATAACAAAATGTGGAAAAAGTGAAGCGCTGTAAATACTTTCCGGATGCACTGTACAAAGGTTATTGCTTCCCTCTGCTCAATGCACCCTGCTGGGATTAATTTATGCATAACAGGAACAGTTTCAGAACGTGTTGTTCGCACCTTGTAAATAGGAAAATTGTTTATCCACAAAGGTAGAAGGTATCAAAATTAAATCTGATTCCTCTTACTTCTTGGAGACTGACTTTAGCCAGTGCCAGATGTACTCCTTGTTGATGTAACCCTCCACCTTTCTCATCTTGCCTTTATCCGGCAGAACGATCATCATGGAGGAATTGCCCTGGTACGGCAGCATGACGACGGTGGTGTGGTTGTCAGCATCCCGGTAGACGTTGTAGTGGCCCGTTCTCATCATCATGTTCACTTGAACTTTGGTTTTGTCGTTCACATGGAAGTCCGCCATGTCTGTCATGTCATCACTGAAGGGATTCTTCCACTGTCCTATACAATACAGCGGAGTGGGGATGATGACAGTAATGTAGATATGTCAGTGCTAGATTATTACGGTTTGCTTTTAAATGAAACAGTATGCTTTACAGTCATTTTGCTACAAATTAACATAATTAAAGCTGACTTATTTTACATGTGGCCTGTTGGTAAATTTGAAAGACTTTCAACTTGCTTCTTACCCCTAAAGTATACGTAGTTGATAAGCACCATGACCATGTCAGGGTCCAAGTCCTTCACCATGTCTTTGATCTTGTCCTGGGTTTTATTAGCAATATATCTGTTGATCTCAGCTACGGACTCTTCAGGGTTTTCTTGGTCGACTTTAAAGATCTCACCAGAGTAGTAGTGCCTGACATCCCTCAGGAACTTCTCCAGAGGATTGAAACCGGATCGCAGGGCCACAGCGTTGCCGACATCCAGCTGATGGTTCTCCTGGTTGGAGCCTAACATGTAGAACAGATCCTTGTAGGCTTCGTTGACTTGACTCTGGTTAAAGGTGCTGAAGCCCAAGCTGGACAAGAGCTGGCTGTGGGTGTCACCGTGGGCACCGGTGGACACCATGGACAGGGCAGTGGAGATGCCCAGTGGTGAGTAGAAAATGTTCTTTCCAGGGGCAGCTTTGGCATTCAGGATTTTGTAGAGGGCAAAGGTAAAGTCAGCATAAAAGGAGGACACCTTGTGGCAGCTCACCTCTCTCTCTTGATGGTGGTGGTCTGCCCAGGATTCAGCTGACAGCAGTGCTGCCAGAACACAACAAGCAAAGATCCCACGCATCTTTACAGCCTGTCCACGTGAAAAGAAAAAGCAGTGGGACTGAGCTGTAAGTGGAGTTTTACAATGATAGCTCAGAATAGTATTTGATTATGAACAAGACAATAGACAAACATTTTGTGTAAAACATAATGAATAAAAAGAATAGAAGAAGCAGTCAATACAATTTTAATACATGTCAATGATATAACACAGCGTTACAAATCCACTAAAAACACATTTCCTCACCATATTTTCAGAAGTTCATTTAATTTTTCGGTTTAAATCCAAGTCCTCACTATTCAGATAAACATACAGTATATTTTAATGGAGGCTGATGCTTACCATTGACGTCTTCTTTGGTGCAGCTTGGCAGAAACTTCACTATTATACTCAGCAAGTGAAAGAGAGTCAGCTGACAGTTTCATTAAACATTAATGAGGATCGGCCTCCTCCATCCTGTGATCACTTCTGTTCTGGTAAGGCTATTGTGCAACGCAACATGGGTGTTGAACGGCGGGTGAGTCACATGGTCTTTTAGGTATGAAGGTTGCAGAAACACAAGCCTGTAGTGTTCATCACAAAACATATATAACAAGAAATGAATGAGATGGCAGAAATATGAAGCAATTCACTCCAATCAGTCATTTGAGATCATTTCCTCTTCCAATCCTCTCTAGAAAATACATGATTACATTTTAGTAGTTGGATTAACTGGTGTTGTAAATCATGTAGACACCAGAGAGAAAACCGATGGTATTGTGTGGTATGGTGGTATTGATTTAAATAAGAGGCAGTAAAATACCATACAGAATTCATGAACAACACACGGTGTGCTGTTTTTATTCACTGTATTGAGGGTGGAAAACTTGGCTGGATAATGATGTATTTAGACCTTTAGAGACTTCTGCGAGTTCAGATGATGGATGATTCATACTGTTCGGTGCCTCTCTGAGTTCATATGACTAATGATAATAAACTGCTGAAAGACTGCAAACAGTTAACATTTGTGTTATTTCTGATTGATCTGTTGTCTTATTGAGCAAACTGTCCTCTATTAATCATCTCCACAGCTGGCTGGAAACCTCTGTGTTATCTCTACAGACCTGTGTGAGGGGAACTAAAAGCTACTTAAACCAACTACAATATGATGGAGGCATGCAGAGTACAAAAGCAGTCATTGGTCTTACCTGAACACTCTGTCCTTATTGACAATCTGGACAGCTTGAGGACAGAAGCTCCTCCTGAGCCCCTCTGTACTGACCCACAGGCTGCGGTGTTCTTTTTTGACAAAAATGTATATCGGTCTCAGGCAAATCTTGGGGCTCTGGTTCTGGTTCCCATCATGCACCTTGGGTGAATCAGCAGTGTGAGATGAGTTGAGTTCAGGTATGACTCACATCCTTTCTTGGGTGGAAATTATTCGTCAAGATGACCGATGAATGAGTTCCTCTCAAAAGAAAATATTGTAAATCATGTGCCATTACTCAATATGATACATTTTGAGATTAATCGTTTTTGAATTAAAAATTAAAAAATAATTAAAAGTAGATATTTGAAGAAAAAAAATATTGATTTACTACTGTATATACATACAATACAGCAGTTTCATGATGGGTCTGTATTTTGTGGCATGTTGAACCATTTTTGAAACAACACCCGAATGTACTCAATGTGTTTGCACATTCTTCACATGCAATACGCACACCAATGTTTTTATTAACCGAATTACTTACAACAATATGAAAATATAATAATGTCGATCTTTAGACACTCAGCCAGGTTTTTCTAGAATGATGCAAAAAAAACATTGCCATTGCAAAGAGGTGAACCCCGTAAACCTTCCCATCTGAAAAATATAAATCCCCAAATTGAGTCAGTCACAGGCCCACACCTGTAAGGCCAAAATGAACAAGCCTGGTCTCTATTGATCAGAAACACTCGTGAGAATTTAGAAAAGTAGTGAGTCCAAAAACTGCAGCAAAAAGCCAGACAGTAAAAGTTGACGTTATTGGACCGGGTCTAAAAATTATCTGATGAGATGTAACAGAAATTAAGCACAACAATGCTGCACCTAGCAGCACAAGGCGACCTGTTCTTTAAAATGCCACACTCAGCAAACCCTATGAAACTCTTCATGCAAATGGTAACAAAAACAGAGAGCAGAGGACAGGAAGAGACAGGCAGAAAATAACCACTCCGAACCGGCTTTAAAGCGGCGTTCTAGACTTCAGGTCTCTGCTCGATTAGTCCTAACTATTAGTTGAAATTCTATTATCAAAATCATAGCCACAGTTCAGCTTTCTTATGTATATACCAGCCAATAACGTAATATATTGTGCATTCCTGGATGTTGCAACAAATGTCCTGTATATTCTGAAAAAAACAGTCGGTGTAAATCGTTCAACTCTGAGATAATTGGCTCCCAAAATTAGACTGAAAACATAAAATGCCAGTTTGTCTTGAGAAGTCTTTATTTCACTTTATTTTGAACCATGTATTAACAGCAGTAGTACAATAACAAGTTGGCTTGGTGACTTCGTCGATGCTTCAAATGATAAATCGGCTGATTGTTGGTTCATTGTATCATATAAAACAGTCAGTTGGATATGATATATAATGATGTAATCAGACATGTGGAGACGTTGCCAGGTTCAGATGACAAATGGTGATAAATGTGTCACGCTGACAGACAGATTAATAGACTGACATTTCTGTTACTTGAAGATAGATCTGTTGTCTCATTCATCAAGCTATTCTCTATTCATCACTTCCCCGGTGCTCTTAATATCACCTTCACAGTGTTTTCAGATGCAGAGGTAAAAATGAGATGCAATGTCCTGAAGCTACTAAAAAACCTGCTGCAGCGGGAAAATGTGACACACGGAGCATCTTTACATGGCTGTGGGGTTGTTGATCTTTCCCATGAAGAGGATGCTCTTGGTCGAGTGCTCCAGGATGAATACCATGAAAGGTCTGTTGAGCATAATGGTCTCGGGCATGCTCATGGGCATGATCTCGATGGTGGTGGCGGCGGCTGCCTCCGTCCCAGTTTCGTCCACGCTCAGCACGGCCTGGTGGGACACCTGTGGAGGAGACAACAGTCAGCGTCAAGTCGGATTTAGAAATGTCTGAAAAAAACTGCAAAAGCTGGATGGCCCGTCAGCTATGTATGTGTGAGTCAGCTCTTCCATGAGTAATTGCCATTAAACAGAAAAAAAAGCTTTCAAGTAACATAACAGAAAATGTGAAGTCATGTTTTGCAGATCCTACCTTTGAGGCTTTGAGCTTGACCTCATCAGACATGCCGGAGAAATCTGCGTTGTCTCCGAAAGCGTCTGTCATTCCCATTTCTTTCAGTGTGTCAACCAGAGAGGCTTCGGCAGAGATGGAAAATTTCGGCATGAAAAGATTCATGTTGCTGAGGAACAAAGAAAATCACCAGTGTCAGAATCAGTGGGAAATACAGATGACATGTTTGTGCAACATGAGCTGTACTAATTTTAGAATAAAAACCCAACACATGCCAAGCCATTCCCTGCCCACACTATTAAAGCATCTGTGACACACAAACATAACTGCAGGCCTGAGGATGCAAAAGAAATCCCTCTCTTCTTACTTCCTGAAGAGCGAGTTGTGCCAGTGCCGGATGTACTCCTTGTTGATGTAGCCCTCCACCTTGCTCATCTTGCCTTCGTCGGGCAGCACGATCATCATTGAGGTGTTGCCCTTGTACGGCAGCATGACGACGGTGGTGTGGTTCTCACTGTCCTGATAGAAGTCGTAGCGTCCCAACTTCTTCATCATGTCCACCTGAACTTTGGTGGTGTCGTCCACGTTGAACTCGGCCTTTTCTGTCATGTTAGCATCGAAGGGTTTCTCCCACTGTCCTGTACGAGACAGCAGAGGAGGGAGACGAAGGATTACAAAGATAAAAATGTTGAAATATTAGATTTAAATCTGGTTCTTTGTCCTTAATACCTTAATTAAGATGACTAAATGTGCCTGCACAGATGGAGTGTCTCTGTGTGTCCTACCTCTAAAGTACACGTAGTTGATGAGCACCATGGCCATCTCTGGGTCCAAGTCCTTCACCATGTCTTTGATCTTGTCCTGAGTTTTACTGGCAATGTATCTGTTGATCTCAGCTGCAGCCTCGTCTGGTTTGGTGAAGTCAACGTTGATGGTCTCACCAGAGTAGTGGTGCTTGATATCCTTCAGAAACTTATCCAGAGGACTGAAACCAGAGCGCAGGGCCAGAGCGTTGCCGACATCCAGCTGCTGGTTCTCCTGGCTGTGGCTGAGCATGTGGAAGAGATGCTCATAGGCTTCATTGACCTGCATCTGGTTTAATGCGCTGTAGCCCAAGCTGGAGAACATCTGGGTGTGAGTTTCACCTCGGGCGCCGGTGGACAGCATGGACAGGGCGGTGGAGATGCCCAGCGGTGAGTAGAAGATGTTCTTTCCAGCAGCAGCCTTGGCATTCAGGCTTTTGTAGATGGCAAAAGCAAAGTCAGCATTGGGAGAGGACAGTTTGTGGCAGCTCATGCCGCCCTCATGGCCCTGGTGGTGGTGGTCGTGGCCCTGGTGGTGGTGGTCGTGGTCTGCCCAGGCTACAGCCAACAGCAGTGCTGCGAGTGCACAGCTAGCAAACATACCACGCATCTTTACAGCCTATCCAGAGAAAATCAAATCAGTTAGGCTCGACCGGAGTAGGTCAAATTTAATCATAAACAAAAGGAATTACAGGATTAATATCTCTAAATTAAACAGGACACATTTATAATAACATCTAGACAGGTTTAAACTTCCGAATTATTACAAATTTTGTCACATCCAAACAAAATTTTTACCCAAAAAAATAGTTTTCTTAAGAATATTGTGGAGCATATTTCATTAAAGTGATGTGCTTACCTTCAATGTCCTATTTGCTGCAGGCAGTTTGTCAAAAACGTCCTCCTTTATATACAGGAGCTCCGGGAGTCAGCTGACAGTTTGTCAAAGATTAACCAAGACCAGTTTCTCTCCTCTGTCCTTTGCTAAGAGAGATCGGCCTATCTTCACTGATGCAACACAGCATGGGTAAAGAACCGCTGGTGAGATAATGGACTGCTCTAAAAATGTGGGAGAATGTGTCTATAATGCATCACGCAAAATTCATGTCTAAGTTATTCTCAGTCATGTAGCAGTTAATCAGTTGTACTAGAGCATGTTACTTCAGATCTGTTCTCTCATCCCAACATGAAGTGTTGACGTAAAGTTAAAGCTCCTGAAATGTTGCCATCAAATCTCAGTTCTTCTCAATAACATGAAATATCGATGACTAACTAAGCAACTTTAAAGTTGATTCTCACACCTCAGTTCATCTGGACTGTTTGATTAGATATGATTGACAGCAACCAAACAACCCACCAACTGTTATCTGATTGTGATTGAAGTGTTGTTAAAGCCTGATTGGAGCACAGGAGTATATGACATCACATCTCTCATATGTTACAAGCTATTGTGCAGTTATAAGTACCACAGATTGTTTGAAGTTTTGTGATCCTTCAGATGGTTCTCTTAAAGATCATCAGCTTAGTGCTCTTACCTGGTAAGACTCTGCACTGACCGGAAATAACCGCAGCACGTGACTACATCACCCGCCAACTTATCTGCAGGCTTAATTATTTTATCCAGAAATTGTCATACAATCTTTCCTCAAAGCAATTCATAAAGAATCTTTTGGTTGTTCATGTGCTGGAAATAGCAAAAAGAAGCTCAAACCTTACCTGCTGTCTCACCTCTGCACATGTGGCCAATCACTGCCTGAAGTGGGCGTGTCCTTCTGTGGACCCTACACTCTTTCAAATGGCTCACAAACTTGGGGCTCCCAAGAGTCACTGGGACTCTACCTGATTAACAGGCTGACATTTCTGTGACTTCTGATAGAGCTGCTGTTCTATTCATCAAACTCAACAGTGTAACATAACTGGCCCCTTGCAAATATTTTTTATTAGCACCCCTCCTTGCCCCAAATACAAGCACACACAGACATACATACACACACACACACACACACACACACACACACACACACACACACACACACACACACACACACACACACACACACACACACACACACACCAACAATTGCAAAGCAGACAGTTGCTATGTCACCATGGAGAGGCTCACCATGCTATTGCCACCCTGGAAACCGGACAGCAGCTGATCAAAGCTCGGCCGTAACGTCAAATTTCTCAACACTAATCTAACAGCCTGCCCCAGACTCAAACCACCGAAGCTGAATTTCTCCAACTATCAAACATCCGAAACAGCTCATGTATGTCAAAAAGCACAGTTCAAATAGCCATCAAGAAAAACCGAGCGGTTCATTACAGGCCTACATAGTAGGAATGAATAAATGATGGCAGCTGCTCACACAATCACTCGCATTTATTGAATTCATCATTCATCATCAATGGCAAAGTGTTATCACAGACAGATTACAGTGGCTGCACATTTTCATGAGAGGTAACAATCACATTGCCATAAACATAGAGGACTTTGCTGCTTTACTGTGTTTTCTGTCATAAATGTATGATGTTATAATGTCAGATATTCATATTAAAAGTGGCCAAAGATTCAAATAATGAAATTAAATTAAATTAAATAATTCCCAATTGAGAATGAGAAATTATGTTATTTAGTAGGTTTAAAGTTCCATAACTCCACACCGGCAAGAAGAAGAGGCGTCAGTCACAAGCACTGAGTGCTGCTGCACTGTCATCTCCCTGGACAATCAAAAGAAAGTGGGTTGAACTGAGGGCCTGGATAAAGGACCAGTGTAAGATATATAGGGATTTTTTTTTTTTTTTTTTTTTTTTTTTTTTTTTAACTGTAAATCATGGAAAGGTACTTTAGTGGAGTTCCTGACTAAAAATAACACCCAGAAGGTGAGATTAGTAGGTCCACTTTAAATCCTTGATCTCACACTATAGCAAAGAGAAACTGTACTCACAAATTAAAAGTTCATTCTAAGGACCTTGTACTCAGCAAAGTTATTAAGAACACTGCTCAAGTCCAAACTCCTGGCTCTGCTGTTGTCTAATGGGACTATAGCCAATCAGCTGAGTCTGTTTTGTCCCATTCTGCTCCCCACATAACATTTTATCAACTTGAACTTGAAGAATGAGCTCTGTGGACAACACAGGGACGGGTATGCTGAGGTATCTCAGCAATCCTGTTCAAGTGTCACCAAATGTTGGTGCCGTTTAGCTGCAGTAAAACAATGAATGCATGAGCGGTCCCAATGGCAGAGCATGGGCCCCCAAGAGCTTCTGGGCCCCTGTTCTGCATCGTCCATATTTACGCCAGTGATCACACAATCTTCTATTCACAAAGCTAAATATCATTTATCATTTCATCACCAGGCTTTCTGACTAATATCCCAGAGCTACTAAACCCAACCACAGTGTGAAAATGTGACACTATTATATGAGTGTTTTCTCTTTGTGTCGGAGAGTAAGCCTCAATGCTCTTGCAAAGCAATTTCCAATAATTGCATAAGATGATAAAGAGATGTTAAAGGAGGAAATGGGTTCCAGAGTGAAAAAAAAAAATGACAAAAAGAGAAGATGCTTTTGTAATGGAGGAAAAATGTTTTATGTTTTTGCAGGAAAAGCAGAGATTGAGTCATGGGAATAAATTGCTGCCATTTAAATGCCTTTTCATCATTTTGTGAAAATGGGGAAATAAACCTCAATTCATCTTGTAATGTTTAAAAAACAAAACTCCCTCTGCAACTTCAGTGAAATTGCTGGAAAGGCATTTGTTGTCAAAAATGATTGGCTATACTACAGGGACAAATTCAAACCAAAGCTTATTATATCAGTAGCAAAAGAAAAAATGTGATGTTGACTCTAGCCTAGCCGTCTGTGGGATCAATAACTCTCCCGATAAGCAGGACGAGCCCTGTGAGACTGTCATAGATTATGAGCATGAAGGGTCTGTCAAAGGTTATTCTCGGGGGGATGGAGAAGTCCAACATGATGTCAGGTCTCCCCCGGTCTTCTGACTTGGTCTCTTCCACCTCCAGCATAACCTCATGAGGAGCCTGAGTGTAATGACACGGAAACAGCAGCAGTGATAGATTAGGGAGTTGGTGTTTGAGAAAAGTACAGTTCAGCATCTGTGTTGCACAAATTTCGAATATTTTCCTGATAGTTTTGTGGGTTTCCAATTTCAAAAAGTATAATAGGATATTTGGTTCTCGCCTCACCTTAATGAGTTTCAGCGTCTTCTTCTGTGATATTACAGAGAAGTCAGCTGACTGTGAGAAAACGGACGATACCCCTGCATTCCTCAGGAGGCTCTCTAAACTGTAGGATTTTCTGAGTTGAAACCTTGGGAAACGGATTTCTGCCCGCCTGTGAAAACAACAATCAATGTGTTAATGGATTTGCTCTAAGCTGTCTTGTTACACCTTGTGGGACTCGCAGTGCAGGCTTTCCCTCACTGGTGAATAGCGAGCAGTAATTATTGCTGACTTAGAAACTACTCAGCGTTGTTCATCATGCTACCAAACAACAGATAGCGAGCGACTGCAGGGGACCAATGAGAGGGTGAGACAGAGAGTTGCTCAATTTACTGTAGACTCAGGAATAAGCCGTTTATGGATGACGTCTATCGAAAAGGACACAGTCATGCTAATCTTTGTATCAATATGCTCATATTCAAACCACCATGAATGCACCACTACTAAATTTGAGCATAGATGAACAACAAAAACAAAAACAACAGAGGTGAATGGCATCACGGCAACACTTCACTGTTAACAGTTTTTGTAGGGACGATTTCTTTCTGGGACACAATGTAACAGCCCAGTATCACGCCAAAGCATAGTTCAGTAGAGGATACCAAGTCAGTGTCACATTTTGCTTCGCTGAGGCATGAAAATTACACGCATGTATGATCAACATGTTTTCATTCACAGGGCATCAAACAAGTCACGAGACATAGTAATAGTGATAAAGTCTTTGTAAGGAGACCATGTTGGGAGTCTGTGAGAAATCAAAATTCATCCTTTGGTTTCTTTTTAACGAAAGTAATTTTCTAGCCTCAGCAGACATCGTAACATATTTAATTTATTTAACCTACATAATGCTAATTTTTAAAGCAAAATGTTTTCCAAACATGTAATTTTTGGTGTCTAAACCTCAGGCACCTACTTTTCACGCTTGGGCGAGACAAAATGTGAAACTGACACGATATCCAG
The DNA here is from genome assembly GCF_029030835.1 of Brachyistius frenatus. Classification (NCBI taxonomy): domain Eukaryota; kingdom Metazoa; phylum Chordata; class Actinopteri; family Embiotocidae; genus Brachyistius; species Brachyistius frenatus. The sequence goes on along the minus strand of NW_027210643.1, from coordinate 1,576,267 downwards.
TAGTGGACTAATCAGTGTGTTACACAATTTGGCTTGATAGAAGTAGATATTTGGGTGTAAATAGTTATATAATCAGATGAAAATGTCTCTTAAATTTTAGTTGCTCAGCCTTCACAGTCACGATATTGAACTGCTGCTGCTGATTTTGAAGGTTTTCTTCTGCATTCACTTTGAGCAGTTCATGTAGGGATGCACAATGGTACAAGTATCGTCATTCCGGAGCAGTTGACACAAAAGTCCAAACAAGCAGTCACAAAAACATCACAGAGAGTATGTCGCTTGTTTGCATTTCATTCCTGTTCAACCATCTGGGTTCCCCACTTACCCCGGCTTCAGGTTGCTGAGCCAAAAGCTCATGCGGCTGTCGGAGAGGCAATCCTCCAGGGGCTGCAGCTCGGCTTTGGGAAGCAGGAGCAGAGAGGCCAGGCGTCGCGAGTGGGCCAGCCGAACCACCGTGGCCGAACAGTTGGTGTCGTACAGCATCGTCATCGCAGACGAGTCGTCCCTGAACATCATGGCGACCTCCACGCTGGTCGTAGCATTCAGGTGGAAGTTCCGTAGCACCGTGTGGTGCCGCTCAAATGGTTGAAGACCTGATTCACGTGTCATTAATAAAGGGAACATGTTATGGATGAAATGTAAAATGAAAGTGCCAAAATGCAGATGCTCAATATATTGCATTGATACAATGAGCCCATATTTGTGTGTTAATTATACATTTTGTAATGTATTTTAAATTAACCTTCATTTAATTTTCCCCTTAATGTTTTTGTGTTTCTTTTATGCAGAGAAATAAAGTGATGCCTCTGTCTAATTGCTCGTACACCAACCATGTGTTGAAAGAATATGAATATACATAATTAAAACTTCAACTTTCATCACTTAGACAACAAGGAGCTACCTTTGAAATACACATAATTGTTGAGTGTAAGTTTGTCCGAGTCTTGCAAGTTTTTTATCAGCGTCTCGAAGCTCGTGTTGAAGGCAGCGGGTCCAGGTGTGGATAAAAAGTTCTCATAGTCTAGTGAGGGTTTTCCATCAACATGCAGGCTGCTCCACACTTTTAACTGACCCCCAGCATGACCGCCATCTTCAGTCCCTGTTTTATTCCCTTCTCCATCACCTGCATCAGCTCTATGTCCAGCATCCACTCCCTCAGTGGCCCCACCAATCCCAGCATCTGTCCTGGCTCCACCCTCAGACTCTGCCTCCTGGAGAGTGAGGCTGCGCTGCAGATCTGTGAGAGCAGATATGGTGGCCTCCACACTCTGCTCTGTGGAGTTGGATGCCATCCCCAGGGCCTCCAGGACCTGGCTCCGACTGTCAGACCCCGAAACTCGGCACAGCAGAGTCAGAGCTGACGCCAGGCCCAAGGGTGAGAACAAGATGTTGCGTTGCTGCTGCTGCTGGACCCCAGGTTCAGCAGCGGTTCTGGTGGCCAGGGCATGGTAAGGTCCAAAGGCCAAGGCTGTGTTTAGGGCTGATGTGTTGAGCTGCTGCTGCTGCTGATTGGCCTCTCGTTCCCTTCGCAGAGGCCAGCTGAAGACCGTCACAGGCTTTGGTGCAACTGACCTGCATGCCGAAGAACACGTCAACAATGTCAGCACTGTAAGACATACACAACCAAACACAACAGACATCATCGCTGCTTCTCTCCCCATCCTGGCTGGAGCGCGCAGAAAAAACGGCCAAAACTCTTGCTTTGGGGAAGTGTTGTTCTCAAAGGTTGGTGCGGGGGTGGTGGTGGTTTCGAAAGTCCATCGATCTCCGGGGCTGAGCTTTTGACCTGTGGGTTGAGCTCTGAGCAAACACTGTTTCTAGTTTCTTTGAATTTCAGCAGGGATGAATGTGTGTTTGGTGGACAGAGGACAGGGCACACTCATTCCCCCCTTTCATACACATTCTGGTCAACATGGATTTTGAACGCTTATGCAACTGATGCATACTTTTGTTTTGCTCTCATTTCACAGTGTACACACTGTGGTATTCAAACAGACAGTATATGAAAACCTCCTATTGTATGTCCGAGCTGTCTACAAATACAGTATTTACAGGCCTGATTCTATCATGTGGAATTGAACATATACGCAGTTTAAATAAATGATTTATTGTTTATATCACATAGTCACAAAAAGTCATAAAAAAAGCCTGCACTCATAATAAGCTTTAACTATCATACAGTATATTTGAGATGAAAACAATGACAGATTATACATTCTGAGCCACAAGTGGCACAGTGAGAGTCTGCGAAATGTCAAAGTGCTCATTAATTATCATCAGCTTAATCTCAGCATGTCAATACAGCTTCTAAATAAACAGCAGGTCATGAGATTCTCAGAAGGCACCGAAATGCTGTATAGATGTCTGTGACGGTTGCTGCTGTGGTGCTGCGATGCCCCCATGTGGCTGCGTCAAATAAAAATTAAAAAGAGTAAATCTTCCAGGGGAAATCAGTCCAATAAACAGAGTGTTTTGGCTAGAAGACAGTGCTTTGGACAAACCATGTCTGATAATAATGTGTAGTGTAACACCAGGCAGCTGCAAATCTGTGTAATAATGGGAATTACAGCATTGTGTGTTTATCTGAAACTGTAGCCTAAGTTGTTACAAGAAATGTCTGTTGGCAGCAAGAAGCAAACATAATCGTTAAATGTTGCCTTGAGGGAAATGTAGTGACACAGATAAACAGTCAGCCGGGCCCTAGGTGTCCTTGTTTGGCTTATTAGTGGAAACTGGGCTGATAAGCATATCTTAACAAGAAGGGTGCACTGCAGGAGGACTCAGAGGTTCATCTGAGGTAAGATGAGGCAGCAGTAGAAGAGGATCCACAGGACAAAGATCATCTCCAGCTCTGATGGGGTTATGTCACAAGAGGTCGCTAAAGATTGAAGAATGGATCCTCGCTCGCTGTTGAAAAGCAGATAAACAAAGGGGTGTTAGATTTAGGCACGTGACACTCACAATGTTTAAAAGTTATATTAAAGCAACAAAACAAATCAAATTAACTGATTCTACAACAAACCCCACTCCCAAACATCCCCAACACCATCGCCTCGGGTGGTGCTACGACCAGGATGTCATGATGGTGCTCTTGCAAAAGAGTGACAGGAGGAACTTGTTTTGGTGGAACATCTGCATGTGAGCATTGGCATCAAAGTGACTGAAGCTTTGCAAAAGAGTGAAATAATTATTTTTTTTTTTTTTTTTTTTAAACAAGCAGACATGCCTTCCTAATTGACGCACTGTTTGCCATTTTCCGTGTGTTGGTTTCTAGTTAGGAGTAAAGCAACACAGAGATACTGGAAGGAGAGGAAGATCTCAAGTGAAATAGTTGACAAATGTCAGGTTTACACCAACATTCAGACTAAATCGTAGTTGAGGTGAAAGTGGTATAGATGAGGCCGAGGTAGGAGTGACATAAAGAGTTGGGATGGTGCTTTCTTTTGTTTTCTGAGCCATAGACACCTGAGCTGATGTAAGAAGTGGTGGATGTTATCCAGTTCAACTCTAGCCCTAACCCAAAAACACCAATGTCATAGAAAAAGGAATAGCTAGGAGCATCTATATTCAGAGTCAGATAACATACAAGGAGACCTTTGAAACACAGGAATGACCACATCTTAAAGATGCTGTAAAGCAAATTCCATGATTTGCTTCTCAGTACATTATATACGTGTGAAATGAGTTGCTGAAAGCATGTGCAAAGCTAGAAAACTTTGTCGCACTGAAATGTGGAGTTAGACCGTTGAACAGTTTCTCACCTGTTTTCAGCTCAGGTTTTGTTTAGGCGGGGCTAAAAGCCTACCCATCTACATCACAACAACCTACTGTATCTACCTCACAACTACCTATCTATGTCACAACAACCTATCTACGTCACAACAACCTATCTACCTCACAACAACCTATCTACGTCACAACAACCCATCCACATCACAACAACCTATCTACGTCACAACAACCTATCTACCTCACAACAACCTATCTACGTCACAACAACCTATCTACCTCACAACAACCTATCTACGTCACAACAACCCATCTACCTCACAACAACCTATCTACCTCACAACAATCTATCTACCTCACAACAACCTATCTACATCACAACAACCTATCTACCTCACAACAACCTATCTATGTCACAACAATATATCTACATCACAACAACCTATCTACCTCACAACAATCTATCTACGTCACAACAACCTATCTATGTCACAACAACCTATCTATGTCACAACAACCTATCTACATCACAACAACCTATCTACCTCACAACAATCTATCTACGTCACAACAACCTATCTATGTCACAACAACCTATCTACCTCACAACAATCTATCTATGTCACAACAACCTATCTATGTCACAACAACCTATCTATGTCACAACAACCTATCTACCTCACAACAACCTATCTACGTCACAACTACCTATCTACCTCACAACAACCTATCTATGTCACAACAACCTATCTACCTCACAACAACCTATCTACGTCACAACAATATATCTACATCACAACAACCTATCTACCTCACAACAACCTATCTACATCACAACAACCTATCTACCTCACAACAACCTATCTATGTCACAACAATATATCTACATCACAACAACCTATCTACCTCACAACAATCTATCTACGTCACAACAACCTATCTATGTCACAATAACCTATCTATGTCACAACAACCTATCTACCTCACAACAATGTATCTACGTCACAACAACCTATCTACGTCACAACAACCTATCTATGTCACAACAATCTATCTACATCACAACAACCTATCTACGTCACAACAACCTATCTATGTCACAACAATCTATCTACATCACAACAACCTATCTATGTCACAACAACCTATCTATGTCACAACAATCTATCTACATCACAACAACCTATCTATGTCACAACAACCTATCTATGTCACAACAACCTATCTACCTCACAACAACCTATCTACGTCACAACTACCTATCTACCTCACAACAACCTATCTATGTCACAACAACCTATCTACCTCACAACAACCTATCTACGTCACAACAATATATCTACATCACAACAACCTATCTACCTCACAACAATCTATCTACGTCACAACAACCTATCTATGTCACAACAACCTATCTATGTCACAACAACCTATCTACGTCACAACAACCTATCTATGTCACAACAATCTATCTACGTCACAACAACCTATCTACGTCACAACAACCTATCTATGTCACAACAATCTATCTACATCACAACAACCTATCTACGTCACAACAACCTATCTATGTCACAACAATCTATCTACATCACAACAGCCTATCTACGTCACAACAACCTATCTATGTCACAACAATCTATCTACATCACAACAACCTATCTATGTCACAACAACCTATCTATGTCACAACAATCTATCTACATCACAACAACCTATCTATGTCACAACAACCTATCTACCTCACAACAACCTATCTACGTCACCACTACCTATCTACCTCATAACAACCTATCTATGTCACAACAACCTATCTACCTCACAACAACCTATCTACGTCACAACAACCTATCTATGTCACAACAACCTATCTACCTCACAACAATCTATCTACGTCACAACAACCTATCTACGTCACAACAATCTATCTACATCACAACAACCTATCTACGTCACAACAACCTATCTATGTCACAACAATCTATCTACATCACAACAACCTATCTACGTCACAACAACCTATCTATGTCACAACAATCTATCTACATCACAACAACCTATCTATGTCACAACAACCTATCTATGTCACAACAATCTATCTACATCACAACAACCTATCTATGTCACAACAACCTATCTATGTCACAACAACCTATCTACCTCACAACAACCTATCTACGTCACCACTACCTATCTACCTCACAACAACCTATCTATGTCACAACAACCTATCTACCTCACAACAACCTATCTACGTCACAACAATATATCTACATCACAACAACCTATCTACCTCACAACAATCTATCTACGTCACAACAACCTATCTATGTCACAACAACCTACCTACCTCACAACAATCTATCTACGTCACAACAACCTATCTACGTCACAACAACCTATCTATGTCACAACAATCTATCTACATCACAACAACCTATCTACGTCACAACAACCTATCTATGTCACAACAATCTACATCACAACAACCTATCTATGTCACAACAACCTATCTATGTCACAACAATCTATCTACATCACAACAATCTATCTACATCACAACAACCTATCTACGTCACAACTACCTATCTACCTCACAACAACCTATCTACCTCACAACAACCTATCTACGTCAGATAACAGCCAGTTTATATAACCTTCTGCATGGCTCCTCCGGTGAAAGCCTGGAGCTCATTTACATAAGAGGTCATCCCACTGGACTTCAGTTCTACTCCTGGTAGTCAGATAGTTATTGTACATCAGCTAGCTGCTACAGGATGTCTCCCTCCACCTGCAAGTTCATCTTTCCTGGAAGCAAGAACCTCCAAACTGGCGTTGCATCGCCATTTAAATTTCCTACTGAGGAAGAAAGGAAAAAGAGGTGGATTGATTTTGTCAAGGGCCACGCTGATGGAGACGTTAGGATTAACACCAACAGCCGCCTGTGCAGGGACCATTTCACCAACTTCCACCGGAGACAGACGGAGTTCACGGACACACCGCTTCTCCTGCAGCGCGGAGCCGAACCGAGCTTCACACTCACGGCCGTTCATCTCTCGGTCGCACCGGCACCGTCTGCCGCCGCCAGCAGGGTCCGCCGCCGCCAGTAGCGGTGGACACCACCGCCGCCGCCGACCGTGTCCACCGCCGCCGGCAGGGTCCCCTGCTGCCGCCAGCAGTTCACCACTCAGCATAAGTTCTGTGCTTGTTATAATTATACTAGATAACTTTTCCACAGTAACTCTGCTGCATGTAGTCCGCGGTGCAAACCTAACGTGATAACGTGATTTTACTCTGTGTAGAATAACTTTATTTTCATGAAATGGGAGCTAATGTGCTAATTAGCTTGTATTGAGCTCGTAGCGGAGTTCAGAGGAAAATGCAAACTATAATATATGTAACTCTGTATTTTACATGTCGGGGTGATGGTGAACATGGACCAGAGGAGATCTAGTCCTCACGATTAATGAGGGTTGTTGTTTTTGTACTCCGGTGTAACGTTATAATCACTGACCCTCTCTGTTACATGTACCGGTACCGGTCCGGATAAACGAGCCCGAAAGACTGTAGGATTGACCTGAGCAGGTTCAAAGTTTGAATTGATGTGACATAATGAATTAACATGTGATGTAATTAATTAACATGTGATGTAATGCAGCCTTGTGCATGTTGCAGTCATTACAGAACTAAATCAACTCCTCCGCTCTTATTATCTCCACTATTGTAATGCAGGTGCGTTAGAAGTAGTTGGAGACTCACTGTCTGCTGTCTCTGGTGTCCAGTTTTACTCCTGTGTTACAGATCAGAGGGGACAAGCTTCATTTATATGCATCTGTATGTTTCACTCATTGGACAAATAAATTCTGATTCTATTGTGTTTTCCCAAAGCAGGCTGCTCAGTCCACCAGAGAGACAGAGTACCAGTGGGACATCATGCATGAAGTCATAGAGAGGTTGGATGTCAGATGGACCGCTTAGTGGGGAAAAGAACTGCAGCCACAGGACTGTCCAACAGAACACTGAACACCTCCCAGGGAGTGGGCGGAGCTTCAGCTCCTTCAGGACACGCCCCCCCCCAGTCGCAGAGAAGACTGATGATTTTCTCACTATTTCAAAGCCTAATTTAACAAACTTGTCGGTGTTTTTTTTTCATTCAAATTTGGATGGGTAGTTAATAACCCATACTTCTGTGGTGTGATGAACTTAAAACTCATTTTCATTTCTACTTTACAGCATCTTTAAGCACTGTGTGTGTGTGTGTGTGTGTGTGTGTGTGTGTGTGTGTGTGTGTGTGTGTGTGTGTGTGTGTGTGTGTGTGTGTGTGTGTGTGTGTGTGTGTGCTCTTGAAGTAGCTGCAAATGACAACAATCCATCAAGTCCGGCCAAATTTATGTTAGCTAGCAATACTTTTTACAAAGTCATCCGTAAGTCTAAATCCTAAAATGTCGCACAGAGAGAGAGCAAAGTGTTTGAAGATTTTTAAACCATAACTTTACATTACTTCTGCTGTTGTGAACTTTCAAAGCAGGGTTGTGTCAGCACAAATACCACTTTAAATCCATATTTAGCATAAAATTACACTATATTACTGGGGTTAACTATCTTTATACTGCAATACAAGAATATTGCTTCACCTGCAAAACATCAAGTAAGCTGTAAATAAGCTGCAACCAATTCACTGAGCTTTACCAACAGCATTAGCTTCTGCTACTTAAATTCTGCTTGCGATGGTTCAGCTGACAAAACTTCATCAGGTTGTGAGCTGTATCATGGAGCTGCTTCTGGTAGCTTGCGCGTGAAATTGAAGATCTGAATCTGATTTGAAGGTTTGGTAAACAATCAGTTGTATTTTCACTGCTAAATCAGTACCTGAACGTCTGAGAGGTTCCACTGCAGGCAGGAGTCCAGTGATTATCACCATCATAGTTCTCGACATGTCCACTGGTGTCATGTTTTGTTGGAGTTTCACTTGGATGGTCTGGTGTTGCTATCAGGTCTTTTTGCCTCCTGATATCCAGTCCCCCATTCCTCCCATCAGCTGTTTTAACAGGAACAAAATCTGTTGAATTTATCTCTTCATCTGTGTCCTCCATCTTTTCTCCATCTTTACTCTTGGTTGAATCCAGTTTGACAGCATTGTCTCTCTTGTCACTTTCTTCTTCTGTGTCAACTCTCCTTCTGGCTTCAAACGCACCACCGTCAATTAAGATTTTTTTATTTGTTCCTCCTGTAAAACCTTCTAAATTCGCACTCTGCTGATTTCCCCTCTCTTCCTCTTTTACACCCAGTTCTTCGCTTGCTATCCCTAAATCCTGCCCTTCCTTAAGCCTTGTCAAATCTTCTCCCTCATCTTGCTCACTCACTTGTCCCCATGTTTCAGAGAGCTTTCTTTCACCTCCTTTCTTGATATCTTTCTGCCAACTAGCTGCTTCAAAAATCTTTGCTTTCACTGCATCATCTTCTCTTTTGTCATCTCCATCCTTCTCCAATCGAACCCTCTCCGTATACTTCTCCCTCTCTTCCTCATGATAATCATCATTACTCTGCCACTCAAAAACGCTCTCCTCTTTGCGTTCCTCTTTGGTTCTACTTTCAGGCTCCGAGTAAAACAGCGCTGTGTTTTTTGTGTTCTCTCTAGTGCAACTATCAGTGTTGTCCAAATCAAACTTCCTGTGAACCCCTGACTGAGCCCCGACTGCTGATTCTAGATCAATGTCTCCATTCTGCACAGCATCGCCTTCCTGATGTTTACACCCACCACCATTAAACATCTCATTTGCTTCCTGATGCCTGGACTCTTCATTCATTTCCTCCGCTGTTTCCTCCTCCACCTTTGGCACCTGCCTTTTCAGCTGACTGAAAGGCTGAAAGACTTCTTTATTCAGATCAAGGATGTAGCTGTAGGCATCCTCCTCATCCGAGTCCAGCACCGACAAGCTGTAGATTCCTTCGTCAGAGCTCAAGGAAAAGTGACTTTCATCCGCCCCGTGCATTCCGAAACTCTGATCCAAACCCTTCTCCATCCACGATTGGATCTCCTGGCTGACAACGACCGCTTCCAGGGGACTGGGTGGCTGTAAAACGCTACGACCCTGACCTTTCTGTTTGTTGAATGGTGAGGAGGCAGCACTGCCCGCAGGTTGCACGGTGATGCTTTGGTCACATCTGTTGGAGGAGAGGTCAGAGGTCGCTGCTCTGTTTGTGTGAGGTGAGGTGGCACGAGCGCTCCCTGAAGATCTCCTGGACCACCGTTTCCACAGAAGCTGCTCGCTGCTCCTCTCCAAGCCTTTAAGCAAAGCTTTGGCTTCTGGATCATCAGCAAGAGTTTCTCCAAAGCTGACTGACTCGAGTGATCCCAAATTGGGGATCTCAGGAACTTGAAAATCTGTTGTATGATCCTGTAATATAAAGCATGTGTAATTTAGTAGAGAGGTAGAGTTTTAGCACACATTATCTGTCATATTTTGGCCAATGCTGATTGGTTAAAGGCTGCACCAATAATTTACGCCTATTAGGATGCAACGACTGGAAACAATCCCCACTAAATTTGGGTCTGTTTATACCAAGCAAATGACATGCATATGACATGAATAAAGATAAAATAGATGTCCTCATTAAAGTGTCAAACCTTGGGACCATTGATCACAAATGTCAAACCACACAGTGACACACTAGCTATTTCCCTCTGTTTCCACTCTTTATGCTAAGTTAAGCTAGCTGGCTGATGCTTACAGACAGATCACGGAGTGGTTTCAGTTTTCTCATCTATCTCTTATCGCAAAAATGCAAAAAAAGGTGTATTTCTCAAAATGTCAAATAGTGCACTGACCTCATCTGTGCCTGAAAGAAGCCCCAGGAACATGGACACATAGGTGATGATGGACTGCTCATCTGGTGAAGTGCATATCACGTCTGTGGGGGTAATGACAAATCATTTTTATTCTTAAACAAACTGTTAATATGGAGGCCTTCCTGTTTTTGGAGGACCAGCTGGAGGTCTCGTGATAAAGACACAATACAAAATAAACACGGTGAACACACAGAACTGACCTTTGCTGCTTACTGGTAGATTAATCTGCAGCGAGACTAAAGTTTCAGATTTATTCCTACATGCTTAAATAGGTGGTATCATTACACCACAGTGAGCCTTTGGCACCGAGAATACAGTAGGTTCCATCAAAGTAACTTGTATCTTGCAGAAAGGCATGATGAAATGAAAGGAATGAGGCACTCACTGCTTTCTGGACACTCTTACCTTCAGGCTCCAGCAGAGGTGGTATATCTAAACTGTGATGGGCTATCATGAAGGCCTGCTGGATGTTTTCTTTTGGTCCCCTGCACAAGCTCTCCCTCAGGTCAACCAAGTCTGGGTTTATGGACTTAATTATAGCGAGGAATGCCAGCCCGCTCCTCCAGCTCCTCCCAAAGTCACGGACATTCACCCCATACCTGCAAACACATGCATAACATAACTTGAAGTTTACTACACTCATCGTAGTTGTAGAGATACACGCTTGGGTTCAGCGTGACCAAAAGGATTTTGTAAGCGACTGGATCTCACTTCGACGTGCATCTCTGGACCCACTGCAGGAGCGTCTTGATTGCTTTCCCATGATACTTTGGCTCCCTGGCAGCCTTTCTGCCTTTGCTCGGCAGAGTGCTGCAGTCGTAGCTGCCAGTGACATCTGGCTGGGGTGAAAGGTCACCACCGGACGGGTAACTGCTCCCTGATAAGGAGGAGAGGCTAGAAGATAAATGTCTGCGGAGGACTCCCGTCACCTCCTTTATCTGTGTTGGAGTAAAGTGGAGGTGTGTATGTAAGGTCAGCAACAAAGACAAACACTCAGGCAAGAAGCGAGATAATACAACGAGACATTAGATTGATGGACGATGGGGAAAAAACCCTACTTGGAAATGCAGGATGATGCTCCAGACAAGGTTAAGAACAACAGATGGCGTGCCATCAGCGATACCGGAGGCATCAATGCCAAGCAGCTTCACCTGGGAGACAAGAGGGAGGAGACATCAGTCACAGTCTAGTTATTCAGCATTCCAAAGTGAACGAGAGTGAAACGCATGTCAAAATGTATTTACAAGCAAACACACTCACATGTCTATCATCTAGGAAAGACAGGGCCTTGGAGATGTTGTTCAGTCTGAAAATGCGATGAGAAGACGACCTAAACCTGTAGAGCTAACGTAAGAAATTACAGGTTGAACGCTTATCCTCTACAGTAAATATGAAGCGCAGGCAGTTCATTTGGCCTCGCATCAAGACGGTAAACAAGCTCTGTGCAAAAACAAAAGTCATTTTTTCGTTGGTCACCTAGTTCATGGCTGAGAAGATGGATTTTGTTAGTTTTAAGCAGAGACAAGTTACCCGTCTCCCCACTGCCTCCAGTCTTTGTGCTAAGCTAAGCTAACTGGCTGCTGGCTTTAAAGTTCGGGTTAGATATGAGAGTGGTATCAAACATCAACAGTCAGAGTCTTTGGAAGTGGTTTCATTGATCCCATGTCTCTAAAATAAGGACCTGATCGAAACTGAAATATTAAGAAATTGCCAGAACAATCATATATTTTATTTCTTTATTTTCTTAAATATATTTTATTTGGCATCAAATTTGTCAACTGTGCATTCAATGTGAAGAGAAGTACTGCTGCATTGCATGTTGGGAAGGGGAGTGCCATCTTGTGAGGAAACACACGTTGATGTCAGAGCCCTTTGGCTAAAAATGTAAGATGTTAAATCTTAAAGTGCTGGACCTTTACAAACATGTAACATCTATTACATTCAAACTCTTGCCAAACGAGTACACACAATGCTGATTAAACCCATCAGTGCTGGATAAATCTCTGTAGTTCACATTATAGAGTTTTAAATCTGGTGTCTGTTGAGATATTTCCACGCTGGACAGATGAATGCCAACTGAGCGTGCTCTGTAGGGTAGGACATGAGCACCAGAAACGTCCACCACCCAAGCAGGCTAATTTTCAGTGTCCACAAGCTAACTTGAATGGGAAATAAATCATGCAGCTTTTCTAGACTTTTTATAGTGGCCTTTATTTCCTTTACTCACAATCTATCCACAGTTTACAGCCACAACAGTAGCGACAAAGTATGCTGCAGTGGTGCCTATGAAGGATCGTATCAACAGTGTTTTTGTAAATACTCTCAATGGCAGACAAGGGAGATAAAAGTTCCAAACTGCAGGTTTAAATGGGTGAAATGTGAAAGAGAGAGCAGAGAAAGAAAAGGGACAGATTGAATCACCATGTGAAGCAATTCTATTTAGACAAAGTAAGTATGATAAAGAACATAGATCCATAGATATTACTTGATACTTCCACTCACATACACGGACACTGTCAGACATTATCTAGTTTTTGGAGAGTGCATCCACTTTACAATTTTAAAAGTTACAAATCCCTAAAAGCTCATGAAGGGTTTTGCATTCATTGAGGATTCTTACTAGTTTGTAGCCAGACAGCTCCTCCAGCAGGGCCATGAGTACTCTGCCATCCTGGATGTCTGTGAACAGATCGTGCACTTCGACTGGAGGATCGCGCTGAGAATAACAAAACATCACCCTCACTGGTGACTGCATTTATTTATTTATTTTTTAAAGTGTGGATTAGAACTGTATTGATTTGGGCCTTACTGTCTGTAGAAACACATTCATCCATCTGCTGAAGGTTCTCTTCTGCACTGCTTTCCTCCCATCTGGGGAAAAGAAAACAGGACCTTGGCCTTGTCACAGGAATAGTTTCAAAAGCTTCTAACACACGGGAGAGTTTGTGTTGAATATGATAAGCATTAAGCCAGAACATGGGAAAATGCCTGTATGTGTTAACTCCAAAATACGTCATAATATTGAGAAATTTAGCAACAGAAAATATATCTTTAAGCTCTTTTTATCAGATATTTTACATACAAGTCTCAACAAAACAGAGTTTAGAAGGAAGCCATCAACTAATACAAGACATATGAAATGGTTGAGCAATCAGTTGCCACAAAGCCAAAGACTCCTACTTGGAAAATTACTTACAAAGGGTTAGGGAAAAGAGGAATAGTTGCCATTTCATGTGTGTGTAGAGTGTTTTCTTATCAAAAGTAAGCAGTATACGCAGCGATGTAACTCCTATTATGGATCGGCAAAACACACCACCATAAGACTGTACCTTGAAGCTGCTCGTATCGATGACTGAGCTCTCCCATTGATCTCCTCTGCAAATCCCAGTCGTCCTGCATTCTCATTTAACCACAGCTACTCTGCTCGTGATCCATTGTGGAGATGAGAACAATTGAAAATGTCAGCAGTTAAGAGGAGCTCTGCAGTTTCGTTACTAAATAAGGATGAAGAATATGCAAAGAGAAGCAGAGAGTCCTGCCCGAACATGCTGAAACCTCCCTCTGAGGTGTTTGAGGGCCACTCCCCCGAGACAGCTCAGTCTGAATGCTATTGGCAGGCTGCGGTTCATAAAACCGACTAAGTGGAGGCGGTCACATACTATAATGTGCAGCCCTTAATGTTAAAATGAAGGAATCAGCTGGGATTACTGTGTCAGGTTACAGAAGTGACTTCACATAATAGAATGATTCACTGACTTCTTCTGAGCATGCCGACCTTACAGAGTACAGGACTGAGCAGAGGTATCCAGGGTTTTGACTAAATTCACATTTTCTGAGTGAATGTCTGCACTTTTATATTCTAAAAGAATGTGTGAAAGAACATTTCCTCACGTCGCTGCGGTAGTCCATTGATCAAGTTGATCAACAGAAAAAAAGTCAATTAGTTTTTATAATCTATTAATTGTTTGAGGGGTTTTTTGTGAATAAAATGCTCACATTCTCTGATACAAGCTTCCCAAAACTGACTGTTTTCCAGTTCCTGTAGGCCTCATGATAATAAACTGAATATCATTTGGTTGTGGACTCTCGGTCGGGACAAAACAAGAGATTTTAGGCTGCATCTTGGTCTTTCAGCAACATTTTTCACTATTTTCTGACATTTTTAAGACCAAACCATAAATCTATAATTGAAAAAGTAATCAGCACGTTAAAGAATGATGGAAATATAACAAATATTGAACTTCTTACTCTTTTAAACAGGTTTGGTTTGCTGTTACTTAGCAGATTTTACATATGAAACAAAAGATAACGTGCTGAAATAAAACACTTTGTTAAACTGACAAACAGTATGTAAAAATAGTTCAAATCTGCTCCACCTTAATCAGAGATAATAAAATGTTTAAATGCTTATGCTTGGCTAATGTGTAATTATTTGTAATATTTTGAAAAGCATCACCGCTGCATAAAAAGTGTTGTATTTTATAAAGGACTCTGTCTGTGTGCTATTTTACTTAAGAATCAGACCACCGCTGCCATTTTGATGCATACATGAAAGTATCTTTTCTTTTTCTTCTGAGAGGAAAGTTTTTACTAAAGACACTACAATTATAAGCAAGTGGTTTGTACTGTGTAACAGTTTATATTTCTGTGTCCAACTGGACAAACTTGGCTGATATTTTTGTATTCTGGATCTTTTAAATTAGTTGGTCTGTAACTTTCATCCATCCATCAACACCCACTTTACCCTGTGCGGGGTCTCGGGGACGCCGGGGTCTACGGCAGCTCTGACATTGGATAAAAGGCCAGTTATACCCCGGACAGGTCTGTCGCCAACATAAGACACATTTCACTCTGTAAACTTGTTGGCTCACTGTAGAACTAAAGCAGGAATTAAAAAACGCAAAGAGAAACATTGTTAATCATTTTAAGAGTACAGTATTTACACAAACAGGAACTCTCAATTTTCTCAAAAACAAAAATGTTTGTAAATCCACTTTTGTTACAAGTTTCATTTAGAAACAACACAAACTGAATTTATTTCCAACACATCACTTTAATCTGCAGTACGGAGCAAAGGAGGAAGGGTTAATAAAAAAAAAAAAATTAATTTTTTTAAAAAAAAGGAGCCTGAATCCACAGTGGAAACTTCAGAGTATGTATAAATTATCAGATGCAAAAAGAGCTGCGAGTCAATATAAATCTTGCAGGATAGAAACTGCACAGCTGGCAGCCTCTGAAAAACAGAAATTTCTAAAGACAGATCGATAACACAGTGAGGTGAAAACATCATCTATTGTGTTTTACTTGTGTGTGTGTGGCGGGGGGGGGGGGGGGGGTGTCCAAAAATCCCAATGTATTTTTGTGACAACTGACAGTGTCTGACAGGAAGCCCTTCCCCTGTTTCAGACAATATCCTGCTGCCAGGTTTTGCTCTGCCTGCCTCAAGAACGGTGACAGCTACTGAACGGGACCATCACCACCGTGGAAAGCAGGGGGAGGGGAATAGGGGGAGGGGAGGGGAGGGGGAGAGGGGAAGAGGAGGGGGGAGGGGGGGCCTGTGCAAGGAACATCGCACGTGAAACTCCTGAGCCTCCAGAAGTCACGCCTTTTCATTCTTTGAGTTGCTTTCTGCAACCTTGTTGTGCCCACACAAGCAACGGTCTTCACCTGGTGGCAACTTCACAAGGCTGCAAAGGGCAGAAACGGTAAAATAGGATCACGGGTCACTAACAGTGTACTTACTTGTGTTTCTTAGTTGTTCATAAACCTAGCTGCCGCCAACGATGTGCGGTGATGACGATAGAAAAGCAAATTTTGCAATAAAAACACCTGAAATTTCATGTTTTTTTTATTTTATTTAAAAAAAAAAAAAAAAAACGATATTAGCAAAAGAAAAAATAAGAAGATCCTCAACAATCAAATCAAGTTAAAAGTTGATTTTTTTTGTTTTTTTTTCCCAGAATCACAAATGCGTCTGAACACTGAATGTCCGATTTAAAATCCTGCAGTCAACAAACCAACAAGTGTCTGAAAGTGTGTTTGTTTGCTGGTAATAAAAAAAAAAAAAAAAAGGTCTTGTTGATAAATGTTGTCATCTTTCCGGACTGGATCAATTTGACTCTTTCGCTCTCCATCAGGTGTCCAAAGGTTTTCCTGCTTTTTTGAATCTGTTCTGTGACGTTTCAGTCTAGAATCCATCACGCGCTCATTTCTTCCCCATGATGAAGCTCGGAGCCTCCGCGTCATCCTCAGCCTCTCTTCCGTCTTCTTTGTCCTCCTCTTCGCTGCTCTCCGAGCTCTCCTCGGCGTCCTCTCCCTTCTTGTCTTGAGCCTCCACTTTCGCTTTCTTCGCCAGCAGCTTTTTCCGCTTCATCTTGTCGCGCTTCTTCCGGCGCTTGGCCGTGCGGTCCTCGGCCGCCTGCTTGTTCAGCTCCACTTTATCCAGATAATCCACGTCCTTGTCCACCTTGTCTGCCATCTTGTCCAAGAAGTCCTGCCTCTGGTACTCCCTGCGCCGGAGGTGCCGGTAAACGTGGAACTCCCCGCTGCCGGCTCCGGCGCTGGAGCCCATCACGTCCCGGACGAACTCCGGCGGAGCCCGCGGGTTCCACTCTTTCGGCCGGTCCGGGATGGGAGCGACTTTATCCGGGTTCCGCATCAACCTCTCCAACTTCAGCCGCTGTTCTTCCGCCGGAGTTTTGGCGATTATCAGAGGCTGAGCCTCTTTACCTCCAGATTTCCCAGGTTTGTTGTTCTTCTGTGTGTGCGCCGCCATCTTTCAAACCGTCACCGTCTTCTTCCTTTTTTGCCCAAGTTGCCCCGGAAGTTTTTAAGGACTTCTGTAACCTGAAAAGTTTGTTTTTTTTAAATACATTTTTGATACATACTTTTTCTTAAGAAAGGAAAACACGATTTCGTATATTGATATGTCATTTTCTCTTTTTATTTTTTTATTTTTTATTTATTTTTTTATTAAATCGTCAGTTTGAAAAGCCTCCCTTGTGTAACTGATGCAATTGGCGTGTGGCTTTACCAATAGCAAATCAGATTCGATTTTGTTTGGCCAAAGCTGTCCAATCAGTGTTAAGGTCCCGCCTCTTCTCTCCAGCGGGTAGCGTGAGCCGTGCGCGTTTTGACAGACGGACTGCGTTTACGCCGATTTGGACTGAACAAAGTTGGTCCGTTCCAGCATTTCTTTCCTTCGGGTATAGTTATAACTTACCGAAAACCATGAACAGTTTAATTAGATCTACTGCGCGGTGTCTGCGGTTGGGGGCGGCGGTCTATCTGCCCAAACAATCCGGCGTGTGGCCGGCCTCGGCCCGGCTCCTGTGCGCCGCGACAGATATCCAGAAGGACCTTGGTGAAATGGTAAAGAAGGACAAAGTGGTGGTGTTCATGAAAGGGACGCCGGCACAGCCCATGTGCGGCTTCAGTAATGCCGTGGTTCAGATCCTGCGGATGCACGGGGTGGACAACTACGCCGCGTACAACGTGCTGGACGACCAGGACCTGAGACAAGGTCAGTGGGCTGAAATAACCGGCTCGTGACATGACGTGACGCGACAAAGCTGTCACCGAGCAGCTGAACAGGAAACTTGTAGCTCGACAAACTTCCACATACGGAACAGTGGAAGTGTTACATGCTGCGTTCAGTTGCTTTAACCCGTGTTTATGTCTCCCATTAGCTCCTGTCGTGCTTTGTGTACACTATATAACCTATTATTAACCCCACACTTCGGTTATTTGTCAGCGGCTCTGTCTCGAGGTGTGTTCAAGTGTTTATCAGTGTGGTGCAGCAGCAGGACCACAGGGTGTGGTGCTTCAACTCAAACGTTACACCATAGTCACATGTGAGCCTGTGGGGCCATTCACACCTCACTCATTGTCTTGTCTTTATGACTGGATCCTTTTCTGTTCCAGCAGATATGTTGATGGACAAGGAAATGACCAACATTGTTCAACATTTGTTGCAGTTGCACGACTGTAACAGAAACCCCGGAATCACTTGTAAATATCCCGCAATGCAGTATAGAAGTGTTGCATAAACTTAAACCCCAAAATGTAAGTAAAATACATGTAAATATTGACATTGGGTCACTTTATTTATCAGTACTTTTGTCCTAAACATTTTTTTTTAACCAGCTCTGCATCCTCCCCAAACATACAACACTATTGTTTACTGTGGACTAATCTAACATTCATCTTCACATTTGGATTATTGCCTATTGTTTTGTTGCTGATGTTACATCACAAGTGAGCAGCATAAAACAAGATCATACAACCTACCAAATCACACTGACGCATGTAATTGTGTTCAGCCGTTTTAAATACTCGGGTCTTCTTATGAATGTCGTGCAAAATTCTGTTGATAGCTCGTTTTACACGGAGATCCTGAAAGACAGCCGTTAAGAAGACCCCTCACTAAATGGTCCGCAGTAATATAATGCATTTTTATTTTTACCACAGTGATCTCAAAGCACTTTACAATTTGCCTCCCATTCACCCATCAGCACACACATTCACACACCAACGTGAAGAACTGCCATGCTAAGATGGCTCCTTCCATCCAGAGCAATTTGGAGTTTGGTGTCCTCCCCAAGGACACTTCAGGACAGGAGGACCTGGGGATTGAACCGATTGGTGGGCAACCAGCTGCACCATCTGAGCCACAGCCACCACGGCTTTTCTTTTTTTTTTTTACATTGAACCAAACAAAGCCAGCATAATGTTGCCCCAGTGTGTGATTTTTGGATGGCATGACGTGGCACAACATGGTCTAATCTCACCACGAGGGGTCACGACGTCTTTCTAAAAGGGAGAGTCGGAAATTCCCGTCCGTGATTACCTGCACTGTTTGTTTAAGTGAAACTGTGAATGGCTCATTCAAATATTCCGCGTTTGTTCCTTATACACAGAAAGATGAGGGGAAATAACAATACAACATTCCTGCCTTAAACAAGGCTGTAGAAAAAGGTCTAAACGGGGGAATCCTGGGTGTTTTATACAAAAGGAAACATGACAGATAATAATCAGAAAATGTCATCGGTTCGTACACAGGAAAATCTCCCGCCATTCTCTTGGTCTGACATCTGATATTATATTTCCATTTCCGTCTCTGACACCGATGCCATCTGCTTTCCACAGGAGTCAAAGACTTCTCCAACTGGCCCACGATCCCCCAGGTGTACTTCAACGGCGAGTTTGTGGGAGGC
The DNA here is from genome assembly GCF_029030835.1 of Brachyistius frenatus. Taxonomy (NCBI): domain Eukaryota; kingdom Metazoa; phylum Chordata; class Actinopteri; family Embiotocidae; genus Brachyistius; species Brachyistius frenatus. The sequence continues at coordinate 1,556,473 of NW_027210643.1, read as the reverse complement.
TGCGACATCCTGCTCCAGATGCACCAGAACGGAGATCTGGTGGAGGAGCTGAAGAAGCTGGGCGTCAACTCTGCACTGCTGGACGCCGAGAAAGAATCCAAGTGAAGGACGACAGTAAAACTCCAAACGGCTGACGAGACAGAGGAAACATTTATCAGGTCGAACCCCGCCTCCCGCTCTCAGATGATGGCAGATAAACCAACTCTCCTTCTGACCAACAGGATGCAGCCAGAGTGCAGATTAATGGTCTGAAAGCTGAGGAAGGGAAAAAAAAAAAAAAAAAAAAAGAGTAGACAGTTACTTCACAGGGATCCAAAAGTCACTTTTACCCACATTTCCTCCACATTTTGTCTATAAAGCTCCTTGAAGATTTCTTTGGGGTAATTTTTTTTTAGGCTGCAGAAACAAACCGAACGCAACACTGACATATTATCACATACCGTTTGGTGCTGTGCAGGTAGTGCGCAGTGGGCTTTATCATTATTTTATCGTGTGTGGGTAAAAAGGACTTTTTGTCGTGCGCAAAATGGCACTTAGAGTGAACCAAAACATAAAGCTAAAGGGCCGAAAACCAAAACAACGAGCTGAAGGAAGCTATAAAAGAACTCCATAGCGCTGAGGGGACCTGCAGAGTTGAGCAGATCATTTTCTGTGTTTGTAACGCGGAGCGACACCGTTCACATTACACATAATAATTTGACACATTGTTCTTATAAAAAAATATTGCTCACTTAACCTAACGAGGAAAAACGTTGATATTTGGCTTTTAATTTCTACATTTGTCAAGTTCTTTTCACGTTTTGATTCACAAATTCAGACGTTTTATTCAAACGTATTGTATTGTAAATGTCAGAATTGGAAGATTTTTGGGACAAAAGGTAATAATGAAACTATGACCCCCCCCCCAACCACTAAAGGAGACGTTCACGTTCCCTCACTGGGCCTGAATTTGTTTACACGATCCGTCTGTGGTACCCCGTTTCCACCGTGCATCCACACGTGTCCCGGAGTGATCGGATCGCAAGCGGCCGGCGAACGTCCAAGTGGAATAAAAAAATAAATCCGGTTCGTGTTCGTTCCGATGTGTTCCCATCACGTTACAGCAGGTTTGCTAGTTTTGGATCTGTGAGCGCTTCTCTTTTATTTTTTTTTATTCTTTTTGTTACCAGAAAGAAAAAAAAACCTCTCCTGCCTGATTGTGCCGAGCACAGCTGAACTCTACAGACAGCACGAGAGATTTACTGCAAACTCGTGATGTAAATCAGCTTTTTAGCGATTTAAAACAAGCTGCCACGTGAGACTTGTTTCACCGAAGCCTCCTCAGGGTTTAGTTTCTTTCTCTTGAGTTTACATCGTGTAATTTCCAACACATCGGACCGACGGCAGCGAGCACGCGCAGGAACAATTCATTAATCTGACCCGAATCATTGAGGTTCTGACGTTTAGGCTCCCGTTCTTGTGCTTATTTACTCGTGCCTTCTCATGAAGCAGCCCACATGTTCATTTGCATAAAGAGCGGGGAAGTGAGATCTGGTCTCAAGTGGTCACTCAGGACTCAGGTGGAGACGCATGACATGCAATGTGGTAACACTCGGCTTACGGCTGGCCACTTATGATCCGATCTCGCCGGGAGGCACGTTGATGCAAAGTGGAAACAGCCTCCTCTGAAAGCACTGCCACCTCTACTGTCCACCTTTTTGTTTTTTTTTCCCCCCCAAGTTCAAGACCAAATGAGCCTCCGAATATTTTAACTGCACCGAGGCCGAGTTTAGATCATCAGAAAGTCACACCCGGAGATGGTGTCGTCATCACTAAAATCCTTCCAAATGCACTGCCCGTTTCTTCAGTATCATATAAGGAAGAACAAAGAGGAGACATTTTTAAAAGCTTCATTATAATAAAAGATGTTTTAATATAATTTCTGTCCAGTTCAACGACATATGAATTTTACCCTTTTTTGTTTTTAATGGCGGTACCTACAGCATGGGCCACACCTCACTGATCTCGTTACACACACAACTGATGGAACCAACGTCGCCCCCTGTTTGTTCTCCCTCTCAGGACCACCATACAAAATGTAACCCTCTGTTTTTATGTTGATACCCGCTGAAACGCAACAAACATACCAGAATACCTTGTTTGTCTCTCTCTCTCTCTCTGCTGAAGATGAACACATGTGAACAGACAGAAGTAAGTTAAATGTAAAGGTTGTTACATCTGTCCAACATAGAGCTACTTGTAAACTCTTCACTGAAGGATAAGAGTGTTTCATGAGTTTCAAATCCTCCAACATGTATCAATTCTTGTTCATCCTGCTGCACACAGGTGTATTATCAGTTATCAGTGTAGTACACTGTAAGATATTGTACATTGAAAGCTTATTATTAAATGTATTTTAGATGCATGTAAAACGTTGCACCAATTAAATATTTTGTGACACAAATAACAAGAAGCCAGCTGTTTTTTTTTGTTTTTTTTGTATTTACATCTAACGTTTGTTCAGTTTAGTGTGTAATGTACCAAAGACAAATCCAAAGAATTCAAATCATGATGTGAAGCAGACAGCACAGTTGCTGATCGTTGGTCTGCACCGTCAGCTGCTGGGGGATTAAACCTCGATGGAGGCGGAGCCTGTGTGGGTTCAAATCAGTCATTAGATTTAGAGCTTGTAAAGTGACGTTCACGAATACTTCCAAAGTCTGTCGTTTGTAATGGTTGTGAAATAAATCTGCACCGTGTGACGCTACTATGAACTCTGACCCGGTATTTATACCTGAATCTGACTGGAAATTGACTAGCCAATCACAAGGCAGAGTCCAACTGTCTAATCAGAGTCCGTAAAGATTTGTCAGTTATCCAGGTCTCAGCCTATCCATCTATTGATTATCTGTACCTGCTCTGTGCTGCAGACAGTCGGCAGGTCATTGCAGGGCCAGCAGGCAGACAACCATTCACACCCATTTGGAATCGCCATCCGTCTGAACATACAGGTCTGTGCTGTGGGAGGAAGCGGCAGCAGGTCATGTAAATGTTATCCAGCTGCTCCTCCGCACGGTTTCAACTGAATGGTTGGGATGCCGGAGACTCCCAACGCCAGTCAGTCTGAGTTGAAGAAGCCTTTCAGAAACTCAAGCAGTTACCTTTTGGGGATATCTAAAGTGTTATCCAATCAGAGGGCGGATGGCTGTTACCTTCATCTTCACTGCAGGTCCTGAACGGTGTTGTAGATGTTCAAGATGGGAGACAGCTTCCACAACCTGTACAGCAAAGTAACTGACTGCGTGAGTCAGCGCCATATTTTACATTTCTTCTTAAGACAAATGCAGAACTTATTTTCCTGATCTTTTCATTTAAATGTAGCCTATGTTTATTTTTTCCAAGCTGTTATATAATGAAAATCTGATTATTTAAAAAAAAAAAAGTATGGATATCATGCCTTGTTTGAAATACTAGGGTTTGGGAAAGTGCTCTACATATAAAGATTATTGTTGTTGTTATTATTATTATTATTATTATTAAAACATTAAATGTCATTGATGTAAAAAAAAAAAAAAAAAGAAATCCCAAGAAATAGCACATAATGGAAATAGATCAAATACAAAAGTGTACTGAAGCAGGCGTAGTTGGGTGATTGTAGTACTTTTACTGTGATGCTGCACATTATTTCGGGCTGTTCATACGTTCCCGCTGTGCTGCGTGAGGCTCGACGCCTCTTACCCGCCACTTACCGGCACGTTGATGTGCAGCCACAGACCTCAAGCCTTATTCTGAAAATCCCTCACCGGAAGTGTCAGACGCTCTCGTGTCCTCCTGCCACTGTGCGCAGAAGAAAATGTCTAACGTCAGTGTTGATGAATCTCCTCACGTGTCAAAGGTCTGGATCGCTCTGAGGCGGCTTGACAAAAACGGTTCGTATACGTTTCTGTGAGTTTTCTCCACGTTGCGGTCAGATGCGAGTTATTTGTCCAGTCACTGTGCGTCCGTCTCCATGGCAACCAGCCTCTCGGGACTCATTGAAGACTGAACAGAGATGCTGCGCTCTTATTGTTCAGACCTGGCAGAGTTAAATCCAACTAACAAAATGTTATTCACACGTGAAGGTTTTATTTTACTCCACCGAGTGATCAGGCGTCGCTATGGTAACGCTCCTGTCCATCAATGGTCAAGGAGGACAGCAGCTGCATTTGATTAAGGAGGATTGTTAGGTTATTATTAGACCTGCTGCCCACATCTCAGGCTTTGAGTGTGTGTGTGTGTGTGTGTGTGTGTGTGTGTGTGTGTGTGTGTGTGTGTGTGTGTGTGTGTGTGTGTGTGTGTGTGTGTGTGTGTGGCCCAATTATAATGGCTTTTTAAATAATTTACTATCTGCCAATAGCATACAGATGTTAATAAGAGATGAATAAAGGGGTTTTACAAATCCAACCAGTCTCCCTTTCAGACAGGTTTGAAGACATACGCTCTGAATACTAATTTCTGCCTAATGCAGTGTTTCTATACATGTTTAAATATTTTTACCATGACATCTATATTCTTTCTACCTCACTGAGCAATCCAGAGTCAGTTTATCATTTTTAATGAAAAAGTTTTAGTACCGGACACAGACTGTCTCCAGTGCAAAGTCCCTGTATGTGCACTTAATCATCATACTTGTTGCATACTGCCCGACCATGAGTTTTAATATCACATTATCATGGCTGCACTTGTTCAACTCACGTTAAAAATGAGCACAAAGAAACTTCACCTGTTTGGCAGATGAATGTGAAAACATGTCAAACTCTGCAGATACATTGTGAAGTGCGAAGGCCAAAACAAGCAGGAGAATTAAATGTTTGTGTTGAGGGGGACTTTGGTGAAAAGGTTGATTCACCATTAATAAAGTCACTAGTTACAACTTATAAACCTGTCTTAAAGATAAATAAATATGAATATATATATTCTTATTTATATATATATATAAATATATTATAAAGTGGTAGAATGTAATGTTCCATTTGTTGCAGATGAAAGAGTGGTGGCTCTTCGAGAAGTGTCCATTAATGCAGGGGCTGAGGTCACCGTGATCATACAGGTATACATCCATCCATCCATCCATCCATCCATCCATCCATCCATCCATCCATCCATCCATCCATCCATCATCCATCCATCCATCATCCATCCATCCATCCATCCATCCATCCATCCATCCATCCATCATCCATCATCCATCCATCCATCCTTCATCGATCATCCATCCATCCATCCATCCATCCATCCATCCATCCATCATCCATCCATTCATCCATCATCCATCCATCCATCCTTCATCGATCATCCATCCATCCATCATCCATCCATCCATCCATCCATCCATCCATCCATCCATCCATCATCCATCCATCATCCATCCATTCATCCATCATCCATCCATCCATCCTTCATCCATCATCCATCCATCCATCATCCATCCATCCATCCATCCATCCATCCATCCATCCATCCATCCATCCATCCATCCATCCATCCATCCATCCATCACTTTAATTGATTTTAATTGTAATTCATATTCCTCCTTTAGGATTTTGTTGTCACTTGTATTGATATCATTATTGTTGTCAGATACTGTGATTTTTGTTTGAACTGTTTCAAAAATATGAACAAAGAATATTTGTAAAAATAAATATAAACTGTTTTTAATGTTGTGTATGTTGCAGCGGTGGAAAGTACATGAACTCAAGTACTGTACTTGAGTAAAATTTAGAGGTACTTTTACTTGAATATTTCCATTTGAAGGTATTTCATACTTTCACTCCACTACATTTATCTGACAGCTTTAGTTACTGTTCAGATAAAGATATTATAGGCCTACCTAGAACATATGATTAGTTCCTATATATGCATTGATGTGCATAAATTAGATGCTTCAACAGTGTCACATGTTAAAATGATCTCTACCATGACAACATTAGAATGAGACTCACATGTACACTCACAACATCCCATTAATTTTATTATGACAAATAAAACACTTTACTGGGACATTCTGCGTAAAGAGTACTTTTACTTCTTTAAGTACATTTTGCTGACAGCACTTAAATACTTACTTTCAATCCGATTTTGAACACAGTACTTCTACTTGTAATCATAGACCGTAGATATTTATTTTACTTGTGGTATTATTACTCGTACTTCAGTAAACGATCTGAGTACTCCCTCCACTACTTTTGAATCTCTTTTTTTTTTCAGATCATCAACAGTACCTTCGGGCTAAGCTCTTCCAACGTCATACTGAAGGTACGACTCGTTTTCTCTCATGTTACAGACATGTCTCTGACTGTTTCAAGGAATTGTTTGTGTCCACAGAATATTATCACAAGAAATGAAAAGTCACTGAGAAGTCACAGTGACCTGGATCATTTTGTTCTGTGTGCAGATAAGGAACCACCGCGGCCGTCTGATGCCTCTGAACAGCTCCATCCCCGCCAACAGCAAACACATGTATGTGGTCTGCTCATGTACACTATGAATGTCTTTACATAGCTTCAGTCTATGCGCATCATTTATGAAGCAATTACATGTTTTTTTCTCCACAGACCTTATGTGCTCGAGGTTGCCAAGATCTTTCAGCATGGTAAGAGTTCACCCAGCTTCTGCTCTCTCAAACAAAACATGTGGGTCGACATGTGTGCGTCATGTGGGTTTCTACATTTCACAACACTGTCAGTAACAGTTTGAAATTTGGGGAAATATACAAATTCACCTTCCTTATAATGTTTAAATAAGGAAATACTGCTCTTCGAGCTGGTACATGGCTTGATGGGTTGCCATCGGCAACCATTTTAAGAAGTTAGCAGACAATTCTTGGCCTTTGGTTGCCATCAGTGGCGACCACTTTTAAACACATAAAAAATAGTGTCAGCAAACAGCAAAACGAGCACCCAAAATATATTTTTTTAGATTTGTTGCATCAGTGAAATTTAAATATTTCTGTTACAAATGCTTGTTATTAAATCCTTGTGTGCTGCTTATGAATGCTAAATATGGGGACTCAAAGTGTCTCCAATTAAAATGTTATATGTTTTGATTATAAACACTTCTATCATGAAGAAAATGACTTATTTTTTCTTTGCAAATCACTTTAGATTATAACATGGATATTCGTCTCACTTGCAAACCAAACAATGCTCATGAACATCTGTCATTGTCGTCACTTGTGCTGTATTCTGTGTTGTATTAAAAGCTGCCCGTGGTGAGCGTGGTGGCGGCAGCAGCAGAAACGTTGTTCAGGTCAGTTAGTTGTGATTTTTACTGCAGTGCATCCCAAACCCAGAACCATCCCCATGACTGTGATCAACAGGAGCATGAAGACCAGACTGCAGACTATCGACAGGAGGGTGAGGAACAGGAACCGCACAGTCATCATACAAGAACTGCTGCTTTAGTAATGATGTTTCAGGGAGCTAATATAACATTGATGTATTTAGTCATCAGTGCACCAGACAGAGCAGCTACAGGCCGCTGGGAATCATCTTCTAACTTTTGGATGAATCGGTTTAATGTCACAGATCGTTAATGTGACGACGTGTTTCTGGAAGAGTTGCTGTTTGGCTTTGGGTAACAAATTCCATTTTAAAATGAAAAAATAGATTGTCTTGGGTAAGATTGATCAATGTCATGCAACTAATAGGAAAGGTCACATGACCAGATCAGTTTTCCTGCTTGCATGTCTGGAAGATGATGTCTCCCCCAGTCTTTTCCAGAAGGAAGTCAGTAAATCCCCTTTATTTAACCCCTTTTTATGGATATAGCTTTTATATGTAATACATATAATCTTTAAAGGGTCTACTACTGATAAACTTTGAAAACGATTCTACTGTATGTATATTTTCCTCATTAAAAATGTAAACAGTCACTCTTGTGATGGAGTATTAACGCTAATATTTCATTACTTGAATCAACATTAATTCAAAAAGGGCTTAAAGTTTGTGTGTCTGAGGGCTAAATTCTCTGTGCTCAAATTGCGATGAAGAATTTGGGATTAGATGTGTTCATGTTTAAGTGGTTTAGTGTTTCTTTTTTCTTTGCCCAGCTCAGCCTCAGGTTGGCCTGTTTGACTGTGAATTGGTTTATTCCTCTTCCGACAATCAAATGTGTCTTCATGCCATTTTTATTCTGTCTGGATCGTTAAGTTTCTTTATTATCTGCCAGGACATAAGTTTAACATTTTATATTTATTCCAGATTCACAGACTGGACAACCTCTTGCCTCAGATCAAACTCAGGCACGATGAAAAACTCACACAGGTATTTGAACTTTTCCTCCGGCAGTGAACACAGAAATAAACACCAACACACACCCACACGTCACAGTCAAAGCTATGAGACTCTTACTTTAAATGTGAAAGGCATCTGTACCTTCTATTATAATTAGACAGATATTTTACATTGCTCTGTCCACCTGACCACAGCATCTCTGTCTTCTCTCAGGAGATTGAATGTCTCAGCCAGAAGTTGAGGTTTCTTCACAAGAGGATGCAGGTGAGTTACTCTGATCAAACACATCTTGTAGTCAAAGCAGATCAGGAAGTGAAACCTGCCATGGCACACATTCAGTGCAATTTGTAACAATCCATTTATAATTTCACATACTGCAAAGTTGTGCTTACCTTCCTACCACACAGTAATGTTGCCTCAAATAGCACTTTTACTTTTTAATGTGATCAATAATCCTTTCATGTTGCCATTTTTTTTAACATGGAGTTGAGCATTTAGCCACAACAAGGATTGTTTTCATGTATCCCTGAAGTCTGTTCATTGTTCCAGCTGTTCTGCATCCACAGCGCTTTATCCTGCTCTGTTGCAGGTGGCAGATTCTCACAGCTGGAAAGGGATGCTGACCAGAGCTCCTCTGTGGTAATCCAACGGCCGACAAGTCATCTGTGGTCACACGTTGTCATTCATGGTAGATTTAACCACGTCGATCACACCGTAATAGATGAGTCTGACCACATCTATCAGCTATAATGAGGTTTCATCAGTCTGGTCCGAATCTGGACAAAAGGGCTTCGAACATACAGATCACAGACTCTGACCTGCAATGTTGCAGCATTCAGCTTTTCTGCTTTTAAACGTAGTTAGAAACTCACAGGCCTGACTAGACTTTACTGTGGCAGCCAATCAGCAGCAAACTCTTTGTGACCTGCAGGTGTGTGACTTTATAGTATTTGTACCATGAAATGAATGAAATAAAGTAGAGAACCTGAGACTGTCTCTTCTTTTAATGACAACCTGCCTCCAGCCCCTCAGCACTCTGATACAAAGACCACTCTTTTCACTTTCAGATACCGGGTAATGAAGGAGGAGTTACCAGTTTGAGCACTGTAACAAAAGCACTGAATACTACGCTACACCAGAGTTCACGAGACAAAACAGTCTAAAAATGCATTTTGAAATTACTTTGAAAACCTTAGAGAGGCAGTGGGGGAAGAAGTATTCAGACCCTGGACTGAGTGAAAGTACCAATACAGCAATGTAGAAATACGAGTAAAAGTCCTGCAGGAAAAATCTTACTAAAGTCAAAATCTAGAAGTATTACCTGCAAAATGTAGTTAAAGTCATAAAGTAAAATACTGTCTCTGATACATTAATATCTATGACATCATTAGATTATTAACACTGAAGCATCCAGGTGTCAGCAGCATGTTACTGTTGTAGCTGCTGCAGGTGGAGCTGGTTTGAACTACTTTCTATCCAGTTTTCTATCCAGCAGCAGATTAATCTGAGGGCTCGTCAGATGATTACTGGGAGAAAAAAACAAAGTTTGAATCTACAAATCTGCTTTTTAAGTTTTTGAAAAAATGATCTCCTTGATTTTTGCTGAGATTGTGGATCATTTGAACATTTATTGAAATAAAACCGTGAGCAGTTTGGTGAGAAAAATCACAATTTGCTGGAGCTGTTAACAACTCACAGACATCTGAAATGTGACAATACTGACTTTATCTTTAACATTGTGTTGCATTTTAAAAGCTTGTTATATTATCCATTATGTCAAATCTTGATTTGACAAGTAACTAAAGCTGTTGGATAAATGTAGTGGAAGTACAATATTCTCTCTGAGATGTAGTGGAGTGGAAAAATAACGCAGCTTCAACTGGAAAATACTCCAGTAAAGTAACTTAAATTGAGTAAATGTACTTATTTACCTTCTACCACTGTTGAGAACCTATTTTGCACAGCCGGCCAGAGACAGTTTTGTTATTGGTTGTTGCATGTTAGCAGTTAGCTCAGGCACAAAAATGATTAAAAAAATAATTAAAAAAAAAAACAACCAGAAAAGAAAGAACTTCATTGATCCTCCACAACTATTCATTCAAATGCTACAAACACTGACACAGACATTCCTCAGATACTTGACATCATGTGTTTTTAAAGGGGTTACGTTTGGTCAAACGGTGAGCTCGCAGTGATATTAAATATCTTCCTGTAACGTGTGCTGTATGCACAACATTTTCTATTTCTCCAAACATTTGCTCATAATTCACTGAAATATTTGGAGATACACCTGACATCATCCAAATAATATACAGTATATATTTTTTTTTCAGAATTTTATCGCCAACATTTTGTCTTGAAGTGTGTTAACCCCAGGCAGGTATGAACCCTGAAGCTTCCTGCAGTGAGGCGACAGTCTGCCGCCCACTGCACCACCAATCATCAACCCATGAAGTTACAATAAATCCCCTCTATTGGCTACAGAGCTGAATCAGGACATCCCCTGCATTGTGACAAAACTTTGGCTCACTGCAACCCATAACTCCACAAATATTCATTCAAATGCTCCCAAAATTTAACCACACATTATTTGGACACTAGATGTTTTCAAAGGGGTTGTTTGGTAAAGCTGGTGAGTCCGCAGTGATGTTCAATAGCTTTACATTTATGTGCATTTATATCTTCCTGGTGGCGCAGTCAGTGAGTCACCTTCACTGAAGATCTACGGTTTGAATCCACTAGTGGACAAATACAACTCATCAACACTGTTGCAGTGTGTGCATGTGATTTACTTTCTTGTCTTCTACAACTCTTGCAACTCTGATCATTGCAGCTTGAGGCTGTTTTTTTATGATATATAAAATATATATTTACAAAAGATTTTACTCGCATTGAAAAAAGTGTAAACAACACAAACATCCTAACGTCCAAAGGGATGTTAGATTTCATTACCCACTAATTGTCGGTGATGCGCTTCGGCAGCAGTCCCAAAACGTCACGACGCAGTTTTAATTCACGCAACCATCCAACTGCGCTGGAAAGTCAAGTTGACATCATAAACTGTGTATAAAAGTAGCGGTATATATTTTAATTTTAGTTGAGACATTTTTAACTTAATCAGTGGTACAGTGCATTTTGTTGTACGGAGCACGTCTGTTGTGCGGACCATTAACATAAAGCACCGAGGTCTTCAAAGTGCTTCAGCAGCACTCGTGGATTATCATATTTACCAATGTAACAACTGACCGGCTGTTTTGACAGGTCACATGTAACAAAGGCTCTGTTGTATTCAGGAGTCCCAGGAAGCCGTGACAGTGAGTCAATAACAGGAACCTGAAACCAGAGCAGCTCAAAGGAATTCTGCCGTCATCGTCTCATTATTTACGACAGAGCTTTTCTTGCACCGCCTCATTCAGCAGGAAGAACATTTTGTACCAAATTTAAAGCCTTGAGTTCTTCAATAGAGGTTATAGTCAGATGAGAACAAATGACGTGTACTTTTTTTTTTTTTTAAGTTATGTGAGAAATGTGAATAACAAACAGACAAACCACAGGAACCTACAGGAGATGACTTTTTTTTTCTTTTTTTTTTTTTACTTCCTCCTTTGGAAAACAACCTCGAGTGGTTTCAAGTTTCCTTACCGACGAGGTTACAGTGATGAAAGACACAAAATTGGACTTTTTCAGATCTTTTTTTTAATACAAAATAATACATCTGGGTTTGTTTTTATAAATTTAAAAAAAAAAAAATCATCGCTGGGCTTCACAGTAAAACGACTGTAAATGTTACAGCGTTAAATGTGACAGTTCAGTTCAGCTCACAGCTCCTCGTCACATCCTTCCCTCCTCCCGTTTCTTCTGCTGCTGCTGCTGAAGCAGAAATGCGGTGAAGAACTAACAGAGGCGAGTTTTCAGGTCAGAGTTTCTGCAGGAAGCGCAGCACCAGGTCTCTCAGTGTGGTGCGCAGCGCTTCGTTGTTGTCGCAGACGATGTGCGTCCCGTCCTCCTCCAGCTGAATCAGCGTGTCCTCCGCCTGCAGGTGGAGGATGTGTCCGTCTGCCGTCTCCTCCACTTTGACCTCGGAGATCCCATGCTGCACGTGAGGAGACAAACGCACATGAACTTTTCATACATGTAAAATAAGCACTAATCCTGACAAGGTTACGCCATAGAGAGATTTTAATGTCCAAGAGGAAACGATTTTCAGGCTCCTCTGGGAATACGAATGCCAATGATGGGCCAATAAGAAGGCAGCATGGTACAGAAAATGATTTCAACTGCTGGCTGATATTTAAGTTTCCAGCAAGCGACAACCAGCAGTGACGTCACCCGTTGGTTTGTGAACGGCCGATATGAAACCTTGAATTCGTACTTTGGCCGTCGCCATCTTGCTAGTTTGGAGCAGGAAGTGACCGTATTTGGGCGAGCTGTGGGTCTGACTGATCTGATTGGAAACCCGCCGATACTACGTCCCGCCCACCGACAGCTGTAACCTGACTGCACCACAGGCCTGTCAATCAAACAGACACGCCCACCCACCCCCCACCACCTCCCCTCCAAAAAAAAACAACATCTTTTTGAAGCCTATTTTCTAATTAATGAGGGATTATTTTCAGATGGACAACCAGAAAACAAATAAGAAGCTAACAACACTGAAATAACTTGTGGAAAAATATAATTGACTGAGAATTTTATGAGACTAGTTGAATGGGAGTCTATGGAGCCGGAAGCTTTTTGGAGCCGACCCTCTAGTGGTACTCGGTGGTATTGCGGCTTAAGGCGCTTCCACGTTGGCATTTTTGCAGGCCGGAAGCTTCGTCCACTTTTATACAGTCGATGGTTTCCACCAATGTCTGCAGATTTCACACCTTTTGCAATGTGGCCAGGAAAGCTTCCAGGGGCACGGCTCCACTCAGCAGGGGTTTGGGGGCCAACACCACCGGGGGCTCCTCCATCACACGCTTCCTCTTCTTGGTGGGGGCCACAGGGGGGGGTTTGGGCACCGACTGGCAGCACATGACAGAGAAACGTCAGCGGACAGCAGGGAGATTACGCCTCTTAAAGACTTTTGTGAACTCACCTGCAACGTGTGCTTGTTGTCTTTGGAGTGCAGCACCGCAGACACGGTTGCCACGGAGATGCCAGGTTTAACCTCAGAGGGCACCAGCGAGTTGGCCAACTGGGAACAGAAGCAGAATCAGACTTTGAGAATTGAAAATCGGCCATCTGCTTCTTGACAGCACTCAATGTTTCCATAATACATTTCAATCTTGGATTATGACAGCTACTTCAGCACCACATGTCACCGTTCACTAAAAGCACATCAGAGAGTTTAAAATATGCCGTCACCATCTGTTTCCAAAGGGGCTGATTCGATCTTTTATTCAACACTTTCAGAGGACTCTGTTGAGGGCTTTTAACCGGGCAAGTTAAAGAATAAACCGACACCCTCGGGAGTGAAACCTGTTAAGAGCTTCTGCTCCGCAGCGCCTCACCTCAGGCAGGATGTAGATGCGTTCGTAGCGGCGTCTGAAGGGCAGGTTGAGGACAGAGCAGCGTCTGTAGGGCATCGGAGGAGGCTGCAGCTCCAGCATCAGGTCCGAGCGGTGGGACTGGGTCAGAGGGGGCTGGGTGTACTGCTCTGGACACACCACATGGAGGGGCTGCAGGGGGGAAAGACCGGGGACACTCGTATTTAAAAGTATCTAAAACTAGGATTCTTTTTTGGTCACTCTTTTTTAAGTGTTGGCTATTAATGTGTTTCCCCGGCCAGCAGCTGTGGCAAAAGTCATTTTTCTTATTAAATGATATTGAACATTTCTCATGATTATCAGGATTTATGTAACTTCATCTGTGTTAGCAGCTCGATGAGGTTGTACAAAGCTGTTTGGAGCGAAAACTAACATTACATGACAAAGTTCCCATCAGGGCAGTGAATAAAGATTATTTTTATTATTCATTTTTCTTTTGATTTTCTTAACTGATTAACCCTAAGGAATAAAAGAAAAAAGTACACACGCACAGTCGCAACTCCTGAACTGCAGCATGAAGTCGGACATCTTATAACAAGGAGAACACAAAAAAGTGTGAGATAAATAAAAGCAGTTCATTCATTTTAAACAATGAGTTCAGCGCTTTCTTGTTGCTTTTTTTTTTTTTAAATAAAAGTTAAGATTACTGATAACCTGACAAACCGAATGGATCTATTCATAGCCATTACTTATTAAATACAGTCCTTCTACATGTAAAGAGGACGAGTGGAGGAGTTTTAACATGATTACATCATAGAAGAACAACAGGGTCAGTTGAATAACGTCCAGTTCAACCAACCACTTCCCTCTGCAGCGTATCACGACTGTTGTGTTCTCTGCACGCTGACTTAAGCATTGTTCTGCTATTTTGTTTGTGACTCACCTGATAGCTTGTCAACTTGTTTCCATTTCCTGTTTCACCCACAGGACTCTTACTATATTATTTCCTTGTTCTCCTCTTACCATTATTGTGTGTAAAGAAACCCACGGGGCAGCCTTCTCTAAGCAAGACAATCAGGAGAGAACATTCCCTCTATAAACTCATCATTATTATTAACTCTTTTCACGCCCGTGTAATTCTCGTCTCGTCTTATTTCACCTTTTTCTCACAATCCACTCTAACTGGTGGAGGAAAAAGTGCCAACAGTCCATTCACCACGCGTGGGAATGGGATGATGATCAGGTGTTAACGGCGTACCTGGACTTCTTTGAGCAGCTTGGACACTTGGTGGAAGTTGAGCCGCGTGTCGATCGGACAGTAGACACACTTCATGGCCAGCGGCTGGTAGGGAGCCAGGGCGTCCAGGTAGGAGAAGTCCGGCTCTGGTGGTGGGAAAGAGAAGTCAGTGAGGACTTTAGGAGCTTAGTGTGTCCAGGATGACATCCTGTCATTCACCTCTGATGACACAGCAGTGTTTGCGTGGTTACCGGTGAAGATGATGGTGTTGAGGCTGGATTTGCCCCACAGCTCCATGAAGTGGACCACGTCGCCGAAGCGCAGCGACGGGTGTCCGGTGAAAACCACGCAGGGCTGTCGGAACTCGCTGCTGAAGTCTCCGTGGATGCTCGGGTAGTGCTTCAGCTTGTTGGTTTGGATCAGCTGCAACATCGGCAGAACGGGCAAAACTCAACAGAAGCCTGCGGCACATCTAATCTAAAATAATCCACCATTTCTACATTTGCCAGCAAACTCAAGAGAGACACGTTTACTAATAAACCAGGTGTTGGCAGATCCATAACTACATGGCAAATGTGTTTAAGTTTATTTGACCGATAATATTTGAAGTGGCTCCTGGTTACTTGTCTTTTTAAGTTATTTTTTGTTTCTCATTGATTTAAAGGTGGTTTTTTAAATGTGAAATACTGTTGGATTAACATGAGTTAGTCAAATTATATTTTCTAAACGCTCCACTGGTGGTGTTAAACATATTAAGATTTTATGTTGAGAAATATAAATGTACGTGTATATACAGAAAATGCACTTAATGGGCACTAAATTAGGAACTGTAGCAATCTAATGCAATTGAATACAACTAATATTCTGCGTTCCTCGTGAATATTGAAGCTGGTAAAAAATATTTCAAAATACTTTATATAGAGCAGTCTGGTGCACCACCCACTATGATCTCAATAATAAACATAAAGTGGAGTTATCATCCTTCTGAAAATGTAGAACTTAAGTCAGACGGGTGTATTGGTGTACATCAGAGTGCACAGGTGTTCCTAATAAAGTGCTCGGTGAATGTATGTCGTGAAAATTCTGCATCGTTGTTTTGAGTCGAGCTGCTTGCGGGAATCGTGTCAGATTCATGTCTACCGGCACAAAATCTGGTTCCGCAGCTCTGTTCTTACAGGTCGGAGACACGGCGGCAGGACTTACCTCTGCGTGGGGGAACGGAGGCTCGGGGAGATACACCTTTGATTGCTTGTTATGACAAAGCCTGAAATTATAAAGGAAACAAAATGATCTCGTAACTTAAACATAACATAAATAAATGAATAAAATCAGCACGGCCATTTAAAATATGGTGAAAATCCAGCTGCTCCACAAAACAATGTTTTGACTTTACAATAAATCACTGTCAAAAATTAAACTCTCTTCAGCAACAGTCTAAAATGAAGCATTCAAATTATATTACAGACACCGAGGCAAAAATGTGAAGTACAATTAAGACATGACTGTTTTTGTGCATATTGGGGGAAAACATCTGGAATTGATGTTTGATTGAGTTTCAATCCATCATCATATTCGGACTAATTACTCCTAAAGTCTGCTAGAATGAGGCGGTGTTGATAAACAGCTGCTCACCACTCAGCAAAGATCTGAGAGAACTCCAGCGAGCTGTTGGCCACGGGTGAGATGAAGTAGAAGGGCGTGGTGCCCAGGTTGGCGCTCTCGATGAACTGGTACAGACACTCCAGCAGGTCGTATATCACTCCTGAGGAGTAGCACGGCACCAGCACATTGCCGCCGGCCCGGATGGTCATGGCTGCAGGGACAGACAAATGACACACGACAACTTAAGGTGTTTCCAGCTCACTGTGGGACGCGCAGCGTGCTTATTGTCAAAGGAAGTGTCTACAAGTAACTCGATTATGTCCGGTACATTTCCACCTACCCAGGTTACTGCAGAATTCTCCCAGCATGCCGTCTGGGTTGGCGGTGGGCATCTGAGTGAGTCCTGTCAGGATCAGAACGTCACTGTTCTTCAGGGAACTCTGGTCCATCGGCTGGTAAATAAAATAAAAAAAGAAGGAAAAAAAAAAAGAGGAAGTTTAAATCATCATCAGACAAGCGGGGAAGCCAAACTATCCTGTGAGGTTTTTATAGGATAAAACACAGCTGATTTGTGATTATTAACTAAAATGAATCTACAGAGTTATCCTGGATTATCTTTCAAGTTTGGGGGTCATTTAAATTCATTCACACATTAAACATGTTGCTGCAACCATCCAACTACATCATATCTAGCTTAAATGTTACATTCTGGGTCATTACAGGTTTCCCAGGTGTAATTTCGTCAAACATTAGACCCGCTGACCGAACCTGTGGATGTGTGGTGAGCAGCGATGAACCCGACACGTAGGACACTTTCTCATGGTGAGACTGGATGATCCAGTTGGAGCTGCCCAGAGAGTAACCAGAGCTTAATGGGGAGATCTGCACAGCTCCAAACAACTCCTGGAGAAGAAAAGAAGTCATCACTATGACGACGCACAAATATGGAAAACACAAAGAGGAAACATGCAGCTGTTTTAGCAGCATATACAAGCATATGAATTAATCCTTCACTCGTAGCTAGAGCATCGCAGATTGCAAATATGTGACATGATCATCAGAATCGTGTTCATTCCTCTGTATACAAACAGCTGGATGAAACTAACAGATGTCATATTTGCACAATGTTTTCCTCAGTTTGCGGTTTGACTGTTGCTCTTTTGATGACGTCATCTCATGACTCCCACCAATTTTGACAATTGTCAGCAATTTCTTGGTATGTTTCAGTAATACACTTTGTATACATAAGTTGTTTGTTATATTTGCCCTGTTCAGTTTGTGTTTATAAAGTCTAAAAGGCAAACAGAAATGTAATTTATATTTATAAGTCCCCATGTTCAATGACAATAAATGGCTCTACTTTTTCACAAGGTGTATTATTAAACTATGATTTATAATATTGTCACGGAATAAATTAAAAAAAGACAATTATATCATTAACAACAATAATTTGTATGACAGTTAATCATGCAGTGGGATTTCAGGATTGTGAAAGCGCAACTCAAAGCATGTGGAGGAAAAACCAGCCTGAGAAATACATGAACACTTTCTAATATGCAAATAAAATGAAATATGTTTCAGAAACGTTACTTAGAAAAGACTCAAGACTAACACACTCACAACAAACATTTGCACATACTGTAAATATGGCATTCATATTGTAACAACAGAAATAGTGGATTAATAATCCACATAAATATCTGAGGAAGGAAACCACACATTAGATAAAACACACAGATGGATAATTTAATTGCTATATGTTACTTTTTAAAATTTTATTTACTTTGTCTACCAGGAGGTATTTTTCACGCATAAAATAACAGGATCTGTGTGTGTGTGTGTGTGTGTGTGTGGAGAACATAGGCCTGAAGTGGTTCTTACCACTTTCTGTGAATAACCCACGAGCTGCACTTTGCTGAGGGCAGAGTTGACCTCCTGCATACTGTAGCTTCGCTTCCACGTCCACACGTCCACCGCGTCCTTTAACGGTCCAGGCAGCAACCTAATATAATGAAAGGATTTTTTTTTTATTTGTGTATCACATTAAGTTCTATGTCTCTGCTGAAATGTACATCAAAGTAAAATGAAACTGCGTGATCGAAAATACACACACTAAAACTGAAGACAGAAAAAGAGAGATAGAAAAAGAGTCAAAATGCAGATTAAAAAAAAGTTGGTACAAGATTGTATAAATATTACATATATTAAACATAAATATAACCCAATACCAAACTTGATACTTTAAAACAAACATTTTCCCAAACCGGGCCCACTTGCTTTTCTTTTTGTACTGTGACAGTTGTTTTTAAAAGTTTAGCTACCTTTGTATTTCCTTGTTCTTCCAGCAGGTGGCAGACTGGGCTTTGGGAACTCTCTCCATGAAGTTGACCAGCTCCTCCATCAACAGTCTAAAGAAAGTACAGCAAAAAGCAAACCAGCTGAAGTTTACTTTCCTTCGTTATTTTTCAGACTTAAAACAAAAAATGTGACCTGAAGCCTGGCTGATTAAGACCTCTATCACATTTTACAATACTGTACTAAAAAAAATACATCTTTAATAATGTTAAAATCACATGAGCTTTTATTTCTTTAAAGAAAAAATACATTTTTAATAATGTTAAAATCACAATATGTTGACATTTTCACCCCCGTGTCTCTTTACCTCCCGATCTGCAGGGTGGGCTCGGTGGCGTACACGGTGCCCGTGAAGCCTGTGTGCTCAGTGATGTAGGGCAGGGCCATCATACAGTGGTAGTTGGAGATGAGGATGACATCGACGGTAGACAGGCCCAGCAGTTCTCTCTGATAGTTCAAGATCAAGGATATATGTTTGATTATTCTATGTAAATCAGTTATTACAATGTATATTGGAAGTACAGTCTGTAGAAGTTACAGATGATTAAAGCACTCACACTTTGTTGCTCCAGTAATAAATAAAGAAATAATTTTTTTTTTTATCATTGCTTCACACTGAATATCAGTACAAGCCACCGGCCGAATACTCCTTGTTTTGAGTTTGTAGACTCGAGCAATTGAAATCAAACACTCAAGATAAAAACAGATAGATGTCATTTTGTCTGAATACTGCCTTGGTTCCCTCCCCGAGTCATGTCAGCGTCACACTTATGAGTGACGGCTTGAACTAAACACAAGAAAGGCAGACGGGCTGAGTATACGTTTAATTAATTAATAATTTTTTTTTTTTTTAAAAGGCTACTTTAATATGCAAAACCTTTAAATTGTAATTTAATGAGAAACGACCAACTGCAACATACATATTCTGATATTTATTGCGAAGATGTTGATTTGATGTAAAAATATGCAACACGTCACCGCTTTCTTTTGACCTCAGCTCGTTTCTCATGATCAACAGCGACATTTTATTGTAACTGTATAATTCCCAGAGAACCAAACCTTTTAGTAGAGTCGTGTGGTGGCTGGAAGTTTTATTACCTCAGGGAGACAAAACTCAGGCTGCGAGTCCACAAACACACGTCCTGCACACTCCTTCAGCTCCTGGAAAGATGGGAAGAAATGGTTTTGTCTACATGTGCAGGCCTGAGTCGTCATAGTAACATACTGTATGTAGATTAAAAAAAAAAAAAAGACAAAGATAAAAAGTGGTCTGACAAAGCACAAAGCAAAAACAAGTTATAGTTTAGATACAGGCATCTTCTCATTACCTTTTCCAAGTTCACTGTTCCATCTTTGGACACCCAGCCAGGTAGCTTGGAGAGTCTCGGGCTGAAAAAGAACAAAAACAGCCTCCATTATTCAGAGCAACGACAAGTCGACCACCTATAAATGAATGAATAAAGGTGCCAGAGACTCACCTGTGCACCAGAGGAAGGGGCAGGAAGTTGAGGACAGAGGTGGTGTCCAGTCCACAGTCCAGCATGATGGTGGTGGACTTGAACTTGAGGACATTGCACGGCAGCGTGGGATGACCAGACAAACAATACTGTGAAGGAGAAATACACCGTCAGAAACACGGCGGCTGGCCAGGAAGACGCAGCAGAAGCGGGATAAACGCATCAAAAGGAGCAAAGTGTGTTTATGTCACCAGCCTGCGTGTCTTTCATGGTTTACACACTCCGGCTTGGCTGTTAGCTGCCGAGCTAGCTTCAGTGGATGAGACAGTAGCTAACAGACGGGGCTATTAGCTGTCGAGCTAACCCAGTTAGCCGCTCTTTAGGCGCCTGTTATTAACGTTGTTCTCTTTACTGGAACGTCCATTACTCACCAATTTCATTTTTTACCAAGAGACACGACTGATAAATTAGTTGAATAAGTAGCTGTTGCTGACAGCATCGTCCTGCAGAGTGTTTACCGGTCTCGGCTGACTGTGTTGTGTGTGTGTGTGTGTTCGCCTCTGTTTGTCCTCTGCTGCCCCCTACAGAGCCGGAGTCCAATGTGTGTGTTCGCCTCTGTCTGTCCTCTGCTGCCCCCTACAGAGCCGGAGTCCAACTCCACTCACAGATAAACCTACACGTGTCAAGATTCGCCCCGATCGTGATCAGACCGTCGCGTGTAACGCAAAAATGCCCCGAAAAGAGCACCCGCGCTCCCCCAAAATATCGACACGACATTTCCATTAAAACGTCGATAAGTGTTGTCAACAAACGCACGTGCCCGCGGCGCTGTCAGTCAAAAGACACACGAGAGCCGTAACACACGAGAGTTCACAGTTTTACGACAGGCGTTTAAAAAAAAAAAAAAAAGCCTCTGTCGTAATTATAGCGATAACGAGCCGGGACAGTTTATCGTTCATTTTATACGATATGTACGTCATACAATATTGTGTAATGTTTTTTTTTTTTCACAACCAGAGGCGGAGCGACGTGGACGAAACCCGTCCGGTACACACCGCCCCGGGGGGGGTAACCCTCTTACGCTAGTAGCGACTAAACCCGGTCAAACCGCTCCCGAGTGACTCACGCCGGTGTATTAATCTCCAGAAAGTCAAATTAGTTTCGCGGTAATGTTGCGAAACCGACGTAGTAACACCGGCAGGCCACCGCAACGTCTGTAACCTCCGGTAGGCGCTGTGTTGTTGGGTTTTTTTTTTGTTTTTTTTTCTATTGGTGTTTTCTGTGATTTCAGAGGACATACCTGACGTGCGTGTCAGCTCTCTGTCGCAACGACCGAGGTCGATGTTGTCTCACGGAGGATCTGTACTGTTGGCAGTCAAGAGAGTTTACGAGTGGGCAAAGACAGGTAGGAGCTGAAACGACGCCTTTTTGTTTATTTGTTTTTATTATTTGATTATTTTTAACTGACAGCACAAACACTGTAAATGTCCGTAGAGCTGTTCAGTCCGCTGCGTCTGGTGAAGTTTGATTCAAGTTACTTACTATTAATGTCAGATGAGTCATATTTGTCTGTTCACCCATAAAACTGGAGACTTATTTGTCACCGAAGAAGTTGCTCGTACAGTAAGAAAGGTTTAATATTTAAAAAAAACAAAAAAACCAATGCATGTTGATACTGGGAAGTAAAAGTGCTGTGTTCATAATGTGCTGACATTTAAAACCCACAGCCTGAAATCTGGAGCAGAAGTCAAGACCATAGTCTGCTTTTTTTTTTTTATTGTCAAATCATGTTATCAGTGTCTGAATGAAAGTCTCTGTCACTACTTCCTGTATTTTCTCAGCTAAATGTGTCTCTGACTGTCAGATCAGTGGAGGTACACGCTTGGTTTCTTCGCCATGGGAAACTCCTGCAGTAACCATCTTGGGATCCCTCCAGCCAAGGGCCCCAACGCTGTGGGCTGCACTGACTTCATGATGGATCACACTGCCCAGGTAGGAGCACCATATATATTTATATACACTGTCTGTCCACTTTGTGTGTTAATGTGTAAAAGTTCAAACGGGTGCTTTTTGTTTGTGACAAATGAAATGGGATCACTTAGGAAACATGAGGTGTAAAATCTGGACAGGTTGAGTGTTGTTATGTCATTTAAATCTTTCTTTTGTCACTGTAAAGAACAGCATCAGAAATAATCTGCACTGAATCTTCCGCTGAACGTCAAGCAGTGGTTTAAAGCCACTGTATGTTGAAAGAAAAAAAAGGGAAGTTGGCAGCTCATCTGGATATATCCTGTAATGATTGATTTGCATCCATTAGGTATCCTGCACCATGAATGATTAGGTGAATACAGTCGCTATAAATCTGTTCATCCTGCAGTTCATCAGAGACGCGTGTCGGGTACCGACACAAACCGAACGCAATCACATACAAGACGCGCTTTGCTGCTCACATCTCCAGAGACAGCCGTGTGTGTTTAACTGTACTCTCGCCAACAGGGCACCTTCTTCAGACTCTACTATCCCTGTCAGGAGACCGAAAAGGCAGAGAAACCCGACTGGGTACCGTGCAGGGAGTATTTCAACGGCCTGGCGGACTTCATGAAAATCAACAGGGCCATCAGTGAAAGGATTTTCAACTACCTCTTTGGTGAATGATGTCAGTTTGTAACAATTTAACGGCAGCAAGTAGAGTATGTCTTTAATGTGAAACTACAGCAGCATTTCTCCGTGTCTTGAACTTGGTCCGCCATCCTTTCAGGTGGCCGCTCATCAAATCAGTTGAAAATTTTTGTCAAAATTGTGTGACCGTTGCACATTAAAATCACATTAAAATTTTTCAAATTGGCGCACTACCGAGCGACAATAATGTAACCTTGACACCAGTGAAAGTAGAAACAGGAAGTAAATTAATACGGTGGGGAAAGCTAACAACACCATGGCTTCCTTTTTTTTTTAAATAGACATAAAATACGCAGCTTCGTGTAAAGTGACTAAAATGTAGAAAAACAAGCTCATGTATTTGTCATATTTTTATTTCAGGGTCCTTTAAGATCCCGGCCTACATGGACGCGCCATTTAAATCAAATAGGAAATGTCCTGTAATTGTTTTCTCCCACGGCCTGGGAGCCTTTAGGTAAACACAGCACACCGTTTTACACACTGCTGCTGTCTCAACTCATCATCCAGCTGACTGATCAGCTGCTGTGTCTGGTATCATTGGTGTTTCCTAGGACTTTGTATTCAGCCATATGTGCAGAAATGGCTTCTCAGGGCTTCATCGTGGCGTCCGTGGAACACAGGTAATCAGTTGTTTTATTATTTAAGTCCACGTTTAGCTGATAACTAATCTTCATGCAGATGTTACGATTCATTCTATTAAAAAAAACAAAAAAGTACAGAAAGTAATTACATACACATACGATGATGTCAAATTTAGTTGTTAATCATTTACATGTTTCAGAAATGAAATTTGCCTGTACTTGAAGGTAACTTGATATTCCACGTAGCATAATGCTAACATTAGCATAATGTTGCTGGATTCAGACTCCTCACTCGTTGATTTTATTGATCGGAATAAATGGATAAATTATAAGATCCAAAAAAAAAAAAAAAAAAACAGTCCAGAGGGAAGTGACGTCACCGAACCTCAGGTCACACGAGCCTTTCAGCGCTGAAGAGGAGATGGAAGTTGAGCGGCCGAGCGGCGCCGCTTCTAGCAAGAGATGTATATGTACTCTTGCATATTGAAACGGAGGCTTTTTGTCGGCGTTGTTCTGCAGCCTTGTTTAGGGTCTTGGCATGGTTAAATTGGCCGATTAAATTCGATGAGAAACGTTGTCCGCGTCTGCAGCTGAAGGTGGTGTTTTCAAAATTCAGCACATACGCTGAAGCACACGAATCTGTTTGAACGCTGCAGTCATTTAGACCGACACATTCATGTGTGGGAGCTTCACATACTCGGAACGATATTCAAAACTGCAGGTTCACACGACAAAACACGAGTCCAACGCGTCATTCTGGAGGAAATTGTAGTTTAAACGCTGGCCAAGCAAACGGCAACAGAGGTCAGTCTCCTCTGCAGCGGCTGTCTGTTTATCTGTGGAGTAGGAGGGGAGAGGGTGTGCAGACAATAGTACGAACCAGCTCATCACATTTCTTTTCAGTATAGAGACAAGGGGACCATATGGAGATGAACATAATGGCCACAGTGGAGCTGTCACTCACGCCGATTGAAGTGGTGTTTGACTGAACTTTAGTGGGCCGGTTTCAGCCTGACGCCCCAGAAAGAACAAGTGGCGGTGACGTCAGAGCCGTGACACCAGACACACTTTGTTTGGCGTGGCTGCAGTGACGGCCGGCGGTCGGTCGAGCCGCTTTTGTCACATCAGCTTCTGCTTATTCACGTCGGGCAGCAGGTCTGAACACGAAGAAGAGTCGGCAACTGAACCGTCCAGCGTGTCTGCGTGTGAACCGTGAAACTGGAAACTAGTAACTGCATTAATCACGTGTGTCTCATTGATTTGCAGGCTTCTTTTTTTTTTTTTAATTATCATTATTATTATTATTATTATTATTATTATTTATGTGCAGGAAACAGGATGCATTAGAGGCCTGTGCCAAAACCCAGTATTTCCCAGTTACATAAAGAAAGTTCATTTAGTACAGATTATTTTCTCTATTAATTCTGTAGTTGGTGATCTGGTAAAAGGTTGTAGTTTGGATGTTTGGTCCACTAACAGCTCACTGCTGTATTTAACAGAGAAATGACTGAGGATGAATTGAATTATAACAGATCGAACTGGTTGGTTTTTAATCATTGCAGCTCTATTTATGTCAGCTTTTATTGATTTTCTTTAGTTAGAAAAGAAACATTTTCAGGTGAAACTTCCACAAAAAAAAAAAAAAAAAAGCCAGTTTAACATCTATTTTTCAGCTGTTGAATTATTGTGATTTTGCAGCAGGGTGCGTTTTCTTTTCTTCCTCAGAGACGAGTCGGCCTCAGCTACGTATTTTTTTCGTGAGACATCCGAAAGTGCAAATGAGAATTCGGCAAAAACATCGGCTTCGGCCCGAGACACCTTGGTGAAGGAGTGGATGTACTACAGAGCTGTGCAGCACGGAGAGAGCGAATTCACCCTCAGAAACAAACAGGTGACGTGTGTTAGGAGCTCCTTCAGTCCAGTGACGCGAGTCAGTGTATCACAGTAGATGGAGATTGTTCTGTCAGACCGTGTGAGTTCAGAACTCACTGCAGCCGGATTACATAACATCTGAACCAATGATGTTAAAATCAAACCACATCCTGGCTTGTTCAGTCCGACTCTTTTCTCCTTTTGTCATCATCACACGTTGGTGAGTTTGTATTTCAAAGATGGGGAAGTAAATGAAATTGAAGTGCTCTCTATTCCGTCCTCCTTTTCTTCTCAGGTGAAACAAAGAGCAAATGAATGCATTCTGGCTCTGGACAAACTCACTGAAATCAACTCGGGGATAGACGTGCAAAATGCTTTGCAGACCCGGTTCGACTGGACGACGCTGGAGGTGAGCTTTCCATCAGCGTTGGTTTTTAGGTTTGGAGGTCCCGAGTGTCGGCAGCATATCGGGCAAAACAACGAGCGTCTGGAGGTTATTAGAAGAATGCAGGAAAAAAAAAAAAAAAAGTCCCAATTGAAGCTGGAGTCTGTCGGCTGCAGGTCACAACTCTGCAGCTGCAGAGCTGGTAGAAAGACTTAGAAATAAGGGTTCAGGGGTCGACTGGACTTGAGAGAACCGACCATTCATCAGACATCTGAATGGAAAAGCTGACCAGAATATCAACAGAATATCTGAGAACCAGTTCATTCTTTCAGCATCTGTGTGACTGAGGACACGTGATGTCCATGAGAGTCTGTGTGGACTCGGCAGTTGTTTCTTGCTGTATGTCTCGTCTGTGTTTCAGTCTCGGTCTTCTTAGTAAGGGGACGCAAACAGTTTCCTTTCTTTGTCCTCCATGTTGTTCAGCCAATTACATTAAACAAAGGAGCGCTTCTTCTTGCAGTCAGCAGGTCGACATGAAGTTTTCATGAAGTGTGTTCACATACAACAGTTTGTGCCTAAACTAAGATGTGTAGCTCGTATTTGTCGACTCATGATTATTAGTCACTTTCATAGTAGTTCAAAGGTCTGCTGCTGTTGGGGCACACAGGACAGGATGAGTTGCCATGTAACCGGGTTCAGGAACCTTTTGTTGCGTCTCTCTAACACTGTCCGTACAAATTTGAATTTTTGCTCTTCCAATCAGAATCCGATCATCCCGATTGGCCGTCTGCATTATGAACTGCACAAGATCCAATCTGTGTGTACGGGTGTCGATCCTTATTATTTAGTCTTATCCACGTTGGTTGCTATAGTATTGACTTTGCGGCAGGAAGTAGAGGTAACTGACATAAGCAAACCCAAACTGAGGGTATTTCAATGGGCTTGTTTATCAACCACTTGGCAATGTGGAGCCACTAATGTGGTAACAGACGTGTGGTTTGAAACTCATGTGATTGATGATTCCAGTCGGATGTGCACATGACCCAGAGTTTGACAGACAGTCAGAACATAACAATCTGATACAGAAAGGAGTGAAGGTCAGACAGGAAGTTGTCTCCAGAAAATGTTTCTTTTTTTTTTTTTTTTTGGACTCAAAACACATCTTTAAAAATTGGTCATGTAAATACTCTTTTACAATTTAGTGTGGTTTTAATCTGATTTACTTAAACAGCTGCACTCTGCAGAAAATGTGACTGAGCAGGAGTTCCTAGTGCGTTAGCTGGGGACTGTTTTCAGCCACAGATTAGGAGAGCGATTTGTGGCAGCAGTACACTGCATAATTATCAAACGGCCTCTAAACAACCAGTTTGTGTGGGTGGGTTCGCTGTGGGGCCTTGAAGCTCTGTGACACAGAGGATACTCGTTTAAAGAAGCCATTAGTTGTCGTCTTTTCATGCAAATTGGCCGACAACAAAGAGAATTAAGAATATCTCCAGGCTTCTCCTTTCACCCGTGATCTGATGGAGAAACCTGGAGCTGAAGTTTCTTCTACTTCCTCTGGTCTCAGAACTCCATGGATCTGTGTAGGACGGCAGCGATGGGACATTCCTTCGGGGGAGCGACGGTGATCGAAGCTCTCTGCAAAGAGGTTAAATTCAAGTAGGTGCCTTTGAAATACTCACTCATTTTATTAACTGCAGTCACTTCCATCATCCTGCTTGCTTGTCGCAGGGAATCAGAAGTGTATTAGAAAATGAGGATCGTGTTTTAATTAGAGCATAACAATCATGAAGAGATGCAATCTGTTAAAAAAAAACAATGCATTCAGACACCTTCACTTTTGGCAAACGTGATTCCTCTTAATGTAATTTTACTTTCTAATCAAACTGTCATTTTCCCCTTTAATCTACAATAAATAACCCGTAATG
This sequence comes from Brachyistius frenatus, assembly GCF_029030835.1. Lineage (NCBI taxonomy): Eukaryota > Metazoa > Chordata > Actinopteri > Embiotocidae > Brachyistius > Brachyistius frenatus. The sequence goes on along the minus strand of NW_027210643.1, from coordinate 1,528,654 downwards.
AAGAGGTTAAAACGTTTTGAAAAAATTGTAAATTTATACAAATCACTAACTGGAATCTCTCATTTAAAAAGTATTCAGACCCTTAATTTAACCCTTCGGCAGCCATCAGAGCTTCTCGTCTTCTTAGCCAAGTCTCTCTACAGATACGAGGTCTTCCTGCAGATCTACTGAAACCTTCCATCAAATCTACATACAAGCCTGTTGGGACTCAACCAAGACTCAAAAGTTGTAATTGTCCCAAAGGGGCTTCTACAAAGTATCACTTTAAAGGCCTGAAAACTTAATGAGACAGTAAATTAGATTTTAGTTTAGGATTTTTAATAAATTTAGACAATAAATAAAGACAAACTCGCCCCCTCTAATCAGGTGTGGAGTCGCGCTGGATGCCTGGATGTTTCCTTTAGACGACGAGATTTTTCCTCGGGTGAAGCAGCCCCTTTTCTTCATCAACTCGGACAAGTTCCAGTGGGCAGGAAACATCAGCCGCATGAAGAAACTGGACTCTGCCGTGATACAGAGGAAGATGATCACGATCAGGTACAACACACAGAAAGGTGGAGGTTTAATAACGTCAGTAAAAACACGTTTCCACCTCTGACCTTGTGCCAATGTCTTCTCTTCAACGCGCTCCTTCAGAGGTACAGTCCACCAGAGTTTCCCAGACTTCACCTTCCTGACGGGCAACTGGATCGGGAAGCTGATGAAGCTGAAGGGAGAGCTCGACCCGGAGCTCGCCATAGACCTCTCCAACAAAGCAACGCTAGCCTTTCTGCAACGCCATCTGGGTAAGAAAAGTCCGCCTGCCAGCCCCGTCAGGTTCAGGCCCAAATCCCAGTCACCCGCCTTTGGCCCTGCCGCTCCGTTAACGGGCCCAGGCGGGGTAGGAGGTACCATTCGTTCTATGTACTGAAGGGCAGAGGGTCATATAGCCCTCCAAACAGTGTTTTAAATGCACTCAAAATGGAGGTGTAGAAGACAAACTGAAGCAACAGAACATTAAAAATGGTCCATAAAATAGATAGATTTTTTTTTTGTAAGAATATTTTTGTAATCTGAAAGTGCAGATTAAGGATAATAAAGCTATTTCTCATTCAAACAGATTGAAGTCTTGTTTGTGAGCATTAACAGTGGATTCGCACTATTTTGTCACCATACTGTATATTAGCAATCAAATTGCTGAGTTAGACTTATTAAAAGAATAATTTAGGTGAATTTGGGATACTGTTGACGTAACAAGTGGTGCCCCATTTCCTTAGTGCAATATTTTAAGCCCTACCTCTTGCTCCGTACTGAGGGGCACTACCCGGTGGAGAGGTTAGGTTAGGTAGTTACTTTATTAATCCCCGAGGGGACATTTTTTTCACTCCAAAACTAGGGATTGGGCCTAAATCTGTCATTTTAAATTCTGTTAAATACCAAAACTCTTTTATCTTGAAGGTCTGGAGAATAACTTTAATCAGTGGGACCCTCTGATCAACGGAGAAGATGAAAACCTCATTCAAGGAACTAACATTACTGTGCTTCAGTCCGCCATCTGAACTGCCACTCTGCCTCGCACACAGAAGAACACCTGGCCGTCAGCTGAACAACGGGGAGTCGGTGGGACGGTCCCAAAATATCCAGCCGCGCCATACTTGGCATTTCACACATTTTATTTCAAAATGGACTGAGGATAGCATTTTGGAGTAGTAATGGAGAGGAAAGCTAAAGTCTACCTCATCAGCGGGAAAGATTTTGTTTTCTTGAAGCACTCAGTGTAGCCGTGTTTGTTTCACGAGGCCTGAACATTGCATACGAGCAGCTCAACACATCTTTTCACTGTCGGTGAAATCTTTACGAAGAGCAAATCCTTGTGATCAGTTTCATCTTTGAGTGTAAAAACAGATACTGTACGTCTCTGTGGATATATGAGCTTCCAGCAGAGACACCATACTCTAGGATTGCTGTGATTACGTAACGAGGCCTATAATGAGAATCAGAATCGAACCAATCGACTGGGGAAAAGTATGATTAGAGACTGACTCATGATCTTAATTTTTAGCCAAGATAGCAAACAAAAGGGAACTATTGTGATTGAACAGATGATTTTACAAACACTAAAAGGCAGCAGGAATATATCATGTACCTTAACTCTCAGTGCAGTTCATCCTGGATCAATGTAACACTTTTATACACTTACTGTCTGGAATATCTGCATTTGTACACAACAGAAATGCAATAAATCTGGTTTATATATTAAAAGGCTTCATTTTCCAGGTCCTGACTTTTACATCTTTAAATATGCAGCTGGAACTTGATACCTTACGTAATACTCAGTAACAACCAACACAAAAATACCTGAAACTCTGATCCTGGAAATGTGCAACTTCACTGAAATATAACCGTGTCATTATATCAAGTCAGAACAACAAAGCAAGAATATCCTGCTGCAGCTGTTTTTTTTTTTACAGGGAAGATTCACTGAATATATCTCAGAGAAGCAGTCAGGTGTGAAAGAGAGAAATGACTCATTGACAAGATAACATTGAGAACAGCTGGTTGTTAACAAAGCAGACACTAAATGTAGATGAGTTTTAACTAATAAATACAAATCGTTTGTTAGAGATGAATGAAGTAGTTTTTAATTGTGTTTAAAACATTTTCTCTTATCAAATACATACATGACCTGAGGTTGAGCCGCTCCAAAACACGGGGAAGGAAAACCACGACTCATCTCCAGAAACCTGCAATGTTTATTGTATCAACAGAAATCTTCAACGCATGCATGTGTTCACAGCAAATACAGAAAAATATCTCACATTTCACACGACAGCCACTCAAATCAATATCTTACAAATCAAACAGAAAATAGTGGCGGATTATCAGAACTGTAATCTGTAACAACAGTTCTCCAAGTACTGGTGGGGGACACATGGAGACCGACAAACGCTTTCACGACTATTAACTGCACAAAAAGCACTTTTAAACCTGAGGTTGGTTTTCAAAAAGGAACAATTAGAAAAGCCATTAGGTTAAAAGGAGAGAGGACATGCTGGGACAACTCAAATCAACACAGGCAATGAGAACAAACACAACAAAATCTGAACCTGTTTGATGCAACATAAAACATGCAGCCAATACAACTTCACAAAGGAAATGAGCAGCAGCTACTCCTCCGGCGGCTGATCAGCAGGCAGAACATCAGCAGCACCGTCGGTGACGATCAGAGAGAGGTGAGTTATCTGTGACAGCCGGGTCTCTAAAAGGAAGGAGAGAATAAAGAAACTGCAGTTGTTTGGAAGTGAATGCAACATATTACAGATCGTAGCCGTGATCCTGCAAAAGAGACGTTACAGTCGTGGAGATTAATGAACACGAGGAGAATAAAACAAGTATCCGTGCAGTGCTTTACAGATACCAGAATATCAAGTAGTACCAATGATAAATAGATCACTGAAATCAACTCGTGTGTGTGTGTGTGTGTATTTTTTGTGTATTTCCATTTCTACTTCTGACTGAAATAGTTACGACGATCCGAGAACACAACTCACCAAAACTGTTCTCAGCAGGAGACATTTCTTCTGTCGGCAAACTGCCATCAAGATCCTGAAAAATCAAGTTCAGATCTTCAGACAGTGACGTGACCTGATCCAACACATCGAATGTTCCCACAGTAAACCGGATGTTCGGTTTTCTTTACGCCAACAATCAGTAGCTCGAGTGTCCGTTTGAATGTTTCCGGCGGTGCCGCTAAGTGACTGAAAGGAGCCGAAGAGTTGAGCGACGTTAAGAGATCCATCGCGCTGCCAGTCATGTACAGTGTGAGTCCACCGTGGAGCAGAGCACGAGGTCTTTAGTGACAAATAGCCAACATGCATTGTTTCCCGTATGTGATGTCAGAGGATCTGCAAGCCTCTGCCTACCGTTTAGAAATCATCTTTTTTTTTTTTACCTCCAGATACCTTCTAAAAGATCAACGTTTAAAAGCTGAAGTATTACACACTATCAACCGTGTGGACCTTTTTTTTTACCTCGTTTTGTGCGGTAGGCGTGTTCACCTGCTGCTCACCGTCCTCCGTCACAGCTTCAGCTTCCTGTTGCGGCTCTGCGAAAACAAGGAGGATATTATCTGTTTCTGCTATCGCTTGATGGACTTTGGTTTGCTGTCAAACGTGTTTGTACTTGTGAATTTCAACATCAAATGTTAACAGTTTCTGAGCTTGAATTACACCTCGTAGTTGTTTGACTCCGCCGACACGTCCTGCTGTAGTTTATGTCCATCTCTGTCTGGACTCATAACACTCATAATATGTACTGAAGACTGGTTAATAAAGCTGATTCTCATAGAACGCAATGTTGTTGTCATGACAGCAAGACACTACTTCAAAATTGGATGTTCATCCAAAAAGCTAGATTGTAAATGTGGATGCTTCACACAGCTCAGAAGATCTTTACAATCACCACAGTTTCAAAGTGGATCAGATCACCAGTTCATTATCCAGCCAAACGTGAAACATACTCACTCATATTTCATTCTGTTCCTGAGTGTTTTTGCAGAACAATTATGATGTCGCAGTAAAGTTAACCTTTGACCTGTTAAATGTCACCACTTAAATTTTATCCTATTAGACATTTGTTTAAAATTTTGTCATAATTAGCATGAATTCTGAAGTGTGAAAAAGCTGCCACGGCAACCACATCAACACATCATCAGCTTTAAAACAGAGGTCTTCAACAGGGGGTCCGCGACCCCTATGGGGTCCGTAGAGGTACTGCAGGGGATCGTGAAATTTTTGGTTGACTAGACAATTTTTCAGATTTTTTTCCCCCCAATTTGTTTCCCACAAATTTAAATGTCTTTAAATACACATTAACATGAATCCAACATATTGTATTGAATGGATAAATGGAGGCAGAAGATGTTTATCTTTCAGTCAGAAATGCACACGTTCAGCGACACACAGGAGCTCTCTCAAACTGGGCACCGGTTCACTCAGTGAGACTAACCTGGACTGTTCCCTCCAAGCCTCCTGCACACAAAGAGAAGGACCCGCCCCTATCGCTGCTGTGCCAATCACAAGGCCCAGTTTAATATAAAACACAATTTTATACATATATATATATATAGGAGGGGGTCCCTGCTCCATCTCTCTATCAGTTTGGGGGTCTTCGGCCTGAAAAACGTTGAAGACCCCTGCTTTAAACCAATCGGGGCGAAGCTGCGTCGTCACCGAGGTGGTTGTTAGTCAGTGCAGCCAGAAGAGAGCAGCTGCAGCGTCGGACTCAGAAAATTGCAGTCGCCCTGCTCCCGCCGGGTTTTAACGTCACGTGACTTTGGGAGCTCTCGCAGCACCACACGGACAGAATTTCTAACCATGATGCATTGCTGTAACTCCAGCATTCATCATATTAAGTTAGCGCTGCGCTGAATTAAGTCAACACATCGCTTGAGATGTGGCCACAAATGTGTTTTGTGAGGTCGCGGTGACCTTTGACCCCCCCCCCCCCCAGAAAATCTATCAATCAGTTCATCAATGAGTCAACGTGAATGTTGTTGAAGAAAGTCATTGGAAGTGTTCCCGAGATGTCATGTTCATGAGACGGGAACACTGAAAAACGTCTGAGGAGCACACGTGTTTGACAGTTACTGAAATGTTTAATTGGAAATTCATAATCGCAAAGCACTGCTTTCAAATTGTGCCGGTCATGATGTGTGATACCTTTGCAGAAGTCTGTTAAACAGATGTCTCCCACCAGACAGATCACCTCTTCAACCAGGTTTCTCTGAACAGCAACACAAACAGACGTCACTCGTCACAGTCGAGATGCTTTCGCTTTTTACTCGGGGAAAATAATGAGATCTCTTACCAAATCTGGAGCTGGAACTGTGCAGGTTCGTGGCTCAGTAACAGACGGCAGCGCTGCGAACACGGAGGCAAAATAAAATATACTTTAAAGGATGCAAACAGATGAAGTGGTAAAAACTCCCAATGTGTTCAGTGATCCAATCTGACAGCATCAAGATGACAAACCAGAACATTTCTCTTCATCGAGAGTCAGAGTCTCGTCTTCAGTCATCAGGTCCTCCTACAACAGAACATCCTGCTGAGTCTGCATGTTTCTCCAGTACGGACCAGCTACAAGACATCTTCATAGCAACGACCATTTTTGTACTCGAAACTGGTTTACGCAGCTTTTATGGTTTTCCTACCTCGTTCAGGATGGAAGTACACGGCACCTCATCCTGCAGGGAAACGGCTGCCGTTTCCGTTTCACCCGCTGAAGGAGTTTCTGTGAAGAGAATCTCAGTCTGTATCTAATGTTCATCCTCAGTGAGGAATGAGAGGAAACGGGACGTGAACAGTGAAACTCGTCGGTGCCAGCTGCCCGATCCTTTCTGCACATGCTCAGAAGTTACCGCCTGCGTACAGTTGAACATCTTTTATGACGCTGCCGGATCCATTTCACGACTGCAGGATATTTGTAAAGGGAAAGGCAGGCTGCCGCCACCAGTCACAGCGGGAGAATCTCTACGCTCTTTAGAAACAGCTCAATAAGAATCCTCCCCAGCAGCCGTCATCATATCTCTGGATTTCTGTAGGAGTGGTGACCAAAAGATCCGACTTGGACCGTTCTGTCGGCCCGGTTCTGCTAAACGGTCCATCGGTGGATCGCTTTTATTACAGCTTGCTTCTCAAAATGTACCCTCATATTTTGTTTTATTAGCGTAACAATAAGCTAACAGTATCTGTTATTGCTCGTGTGCTGGGACATTGGTATTAAAAATTACTCACCAAACGATTCGTTCTGCTCCTGCAATTTAAGAAATTGCACCATTTTAATGTCAAGAAATACAATTAAATGAAAAAAAAAAAAAACAACATTCTATGAATGAATATTAAGATACATATATTTTAAAACAAACAAGTTTTTTATACAACATTAGTATCGTATACCTCCTGTGAGTCTTCAGCTAACGTTTCATGCAGATCATCTTGTACCAGAGGATCAACATCTCCTTCAGGAACCTTTAGAGAAAAAAAAAAAAAAAAAAAAAAAGTGATAAATTGACTTCAGTTTTGAACTAAAATGAAACCACCAAGTCCGTCCCTCAGCGCAAAACCCTGCAGCTGCTTATACTCAACAAGAGGAAACTCACTGTGATGTAAACGTCCGTTTCCTGTGCTGTTTCACTGCTCAGGCCATCTTCTGTTTCACTGCTCACGTCTCCGTCATCACTTGGCTCCTCTGGATACGCAGTGCAAATAAAAAAAAAAGAAAAAGAAAATCACTGATGAAGCAGTACATACCAGGTGAGAAATAAGACAACATCTACTGTTAATTACCCTGAAGCAGTGGTGTGATAAAAGTGATAAATGTTTATTCCCAGTTAGTCTGATACCTGTGCAGACATCCGATGAACGGGTCTCTTCAACACAACAGCTTTCCTCTCCGACCTCTTCATCCTGAACACAAACTGAAAACTCAACTCTTGATGATTCAAAGCCATCATCGTGTGTGTGTGTGTGTGTGTGTGTGTGTGTGTGTGTGTGTGTGTGTGTGTGTGTGTGTGTGTGTGTGTGTGTGTGTGTGTGTGTGTGTGTGTGTGTGTGTGTGTGTGTGTGTGTGTGTGTGTGTGTGTGTAAGTACATTTGGAAACATTTGCAGCTACAACTTGTGGTCCAAGAGAGCAGATGAGTTATGTATTTATAGAGTATACCACAGCAGCATGTTTCTGAAACATCAAATTAAACATGCCAAGCGACGGCGAGCTGGTTACCGTTGGTGGAGCGAGAGCTGCGTCGCCGTGTGGTCGAAGTGTGTCGCCGTCTTCTGGCCGCGCTGCACACACAAACACAGACACACAACTATCACACCGCACAAAGATAGATTAGGGCTGTTGTGCATATATATGAATAAAGGCAGAGAGACAGACGGCCATCTTCTACAGGCATGAGAAGAGATTAGAACAATTTACATGCTTTCATGTCATCAAACTTTTCCTTTTATTTTCCACTACTTGCTAAACTGTTGTTAACAGATGTGGTTCATGTTTGTGTTTCTGCATTTTAACTGACAGTGCAGGATGTTAATATTTACTAGGAGGAACCTGAAAAGTGTTAAAACATTAATTCAATATTGTGAAATGATGCCAACAGACCTGAAAGTGTCTCCTCTTCACTCGCCGAGTCCTTCTGAAAAAGAACACATTAGTTGACCATTATTTGTTATACAAATAATTGCATTGAACAATTGAATTGTGTTTTTCTGTTCATTTTCTGCTACTATTACTGTACAAGTCTAATCATAGTTTAATAATAAACAACTTATGAAGAAGAAAAGCCATTTACTGGCTGTGGTGTTCGGCTTTGCAACTATGAAATCTGTTAGTTTCATCCAGCTGTTATTAAACTGATGAAAGGAAACGATTCGAAATGATTGCGATCAGGCGAATGTGTCATAATTGTGACGACTAGTAAATGGTGACGTTGATATTCACCAATCAAAACAAAAATAGCAACAGTTAACCTCCATACAGGCGCTCTATATCCATATTACCTCCATTTGTTTGGTGACACATGGCACCTCTTCCTGTGTGAAGTCATCTCTAGCCTCAGTATCTTCCCATGTGGGGACATCTGTGGGGACAATCAACATTCGTTGTTCTGAAATACAAAACGAGTGAGTTTAATTGCCAGCGTCTGGATCCTCTCTATTAGTGACACTTCAGTCTATACAACAACCAACATACAAAGGTCTCCAATATTAGAGTCAGATTAAGATCCATATTGATGAGATGAAAACAGTTTAGTTTGACTTCATTATTTTCTAAAAATCTTGTATGTCAATCTTTTGTGTATGCAAATACTTATGTCTTGACATTGTGGATGTTTGAATGCATTTTGGATTTAAAAGCAGTGTTAAAGTTAACGTGTATAACTTGAGGTGTCTGGAAAGCTACGATTCAGCGAAAAACCTCACGAAGCCACTTCTCCACAATCCCAAAAAAGTCTGTCGCAACTTTCATATGCAGTGATATTCACCCTCACGGTGATGTTGAGAAAGGACATTAACACACTCGAACCACGTTGCAAAACATTTTAGTGATGTGTCAAATCCCACACGTCTTCAGGTCACTCGTCTTCTGATACATGCTGCATTTATTTCGTGTGATTCCCAATCACTTTCGATTATTTCACTAAAGTTTTGAGAGGCAGTCACATCAGTCATCGGGACCTTTTGAAAGCACCGGGAATCGGAAAGTGAATCGATTTGGGAAATCGGTGGCAAAATCCAGACCGAGGTATGACCTTTACCCTTTCACCTCAAATCTCTCCTAATCGAAGCAAAAAAATAAAATAGGAACCACTAACCACACAACGGCAGCGCAGGAAGCACCAAATCAGCCTGAACCTAGAAGAGGACAAACATGATCACACAATGAATAAAACAATGTCCTTGTGAATATTTGAATCAAATGGCCTGATTTCAGTTACAGGTATGACATCTCTCTAAATGAAGGCTGGGCAGAAAAGTGCATGATCATGGAGTTGAGCTCATTACATTTAACATACATAACATCTCCTTCACTTTTTTCTTTTTTTTTTTGCTGGTGAGAGTGACAGTAGTGAATAAAGTGTGTGATATAAAACATAAACACGATGATCGTTGTTTAGTTCTCAACTGCTCATTAATTCAGCCTCGCGCACAAGGCCACAGTCCATTTACCACTATGTGCGTTTCTTTTGCGTATCTCCAATTATTACCAATTATTTCGTGGCTTGAATGCTTATATATAATATTGCGTAACAGTTCTGCCCTACATGTACACATCTCATGTTATTCCATTGTGCAACACGTTTGAGATCAGAGCCGTCCCACAAACACGCTCAGTCAGGATCACAGCCTCTGATTGGACGACGGACTGAACCGAAGGCATCATTGGATTGTTAATCATTTTCTCATGTTCTCAAATGGAGCGCATGCGTGACCGACGGCACAGTAGTATGTTGGACATTTGCAGCAAATCTCAGCAAACCTCTAAATGTAAAAGCTAAAAGGAAAACTTTGGTTTTCTTGATTTGTTCTCCTTTTTTTTTTATTATTGTTTTGAGCCTTTAAAAACGGTATTCGTTGTCTCGTGCAGACCAGCACTCTCCCTTGGAACAACAGCTTCACGGGGAACTTTTTCATCAAATCATCCAAATCTACCCATATGTATATTTAGAAGCAATCTCTAGTCATAGAACATGAACTTCTTTAAAACCTCTTACATTATCAGAAGCATAGTTTAATATATTGTAGTCATAATGTACCATTCTCACTGCCGTCGTACGGGTCAGAGGAGTAACCATGGCAACAGAAACTTCTCCGTCATCCGTTTCCTTGGCTGGATCTGAAAATAAAAACAAATATGAAATTAGTAACTTACAACAGGTAATTGTTGCCTTCAGGTAAAAAATTTTACCCAATTGTACAAGCAAATCTTTTTTTTTTTTTTTTTTTTACATGGGTACTATTCAGATTCATCCATTTTACTTTTACTTGCTTTATTGACCTGAACATTTTTTTTTATTAATTTTTTTTAAAAAGGAGAAATGATGTGTTGCTTACCAGAAACATTCATGATGTCAGAGCTGGAGCAGGAGGTGTTCTCCTCTTCAGGTAGGGACTCTTCGTCAGTTGTTATCGTCTTGGACTCGTCCACTGCCTCTTCAAGGTTCTCATCCGATGTAGAATTGACGTCATGTGACCCAACGGTGTCCACCACCGAAGCGCTCTCTTCTTCAATGCCTTCGCCAGCTTCCACATTCATGTTGCAGCTCAAGGCTGAAACGTGGCTGTCATCTTTGTTATTGAATGAAGGTGCCGTGGTTTCGTCTACACCGCTGTTGCTTGGCAAAATGTTTTTGGGACACATCGCCGTGATGGGGACAATGTTCCCCTTCTCAACAGAAACACATTCGTCCTTTGGAGATGTAACAGAAGACTCACTATGAACCAAATCTTCAGAGCGCTCGCTGCTCTCTGGACTATTTGCTAAATCTGGGACGTCGTCTGCTGTGCGAGAGTCAGCGGGATCGTCACCGCCGTGCTCTTCAACGTGGCCTCTCTCGGGGTGAACGCAGACAGCAGGTTGCTCCGGTTGGTCCTCGTCCTCAGCCGAGTCTTCCTGCAGTTGTGTTTCGGATTCGGCAGTCAGTCCAACCGCATCAGGCTCGTCTTCTTCCGTGAAGCACTTCCAGCAGATTTTCATCCCCTCATTTATCTCCTGGCCTTCACATTGCAACCGCACGACCCACTTGATTTTTCCTTCTGCGACCGTTTCTTCAACGACCGTTAGCTGTAATAATTTGTCCGTCGTAAGTTTGGACAATTCATGTGTTGCGCTGCTGTCCCACGAGCCACATGTGGTGTCAAAGCCTACAAGCCCACATAAAAACGCCTGCGGGGGAATCTCCAATAAAGGACGGGGCATTTCTCTCACTTCTGTAATGTTGACTTGAGCCTCGTTTCCATAGTCCACGAAGAGAACAGACAGCTCGTCTCCGTCTTTGTCCACGACCTCTGCTCGGTGCCAAAGCTGATCGTCCGAGAAGAAAGCAAAGCACGGGGTGCCGGGGAGGAGAGCGCCCGGCTCCATACATCCGTGATCCTCAACTTCTGAGATACTTGACAGTATCTTATCGAGTTCCTCCGAGTTGGCAGGCTGACACCAGAAGGTGTGATCTTCATTTATGGTTGTGATGTAGACCAGCTGATCCTCTAAAAGGTCTTGCAGACTGTAGCGTAGCAAGCAGGTGTTCAGTCGTGGTCTCTCGATGCTGTCCGTGTCCGAGGTCTGGGCTGGCTCCTCCTTCGCTTGTTCAACTTTCTCTGCAGTGATTTCGGGACATTTTGTCGCCACCCGACACACGACATTCACATCGTTGTCCTTCAGGCTGACTTCCCACACTGGTCCCACCTGCCTGTTGAACTGGCACTTCAGTACTCGTTCTCCACAGCCGCCGATGTCTTCTTTGAAAGCTGACAACAGTTCTGGATCAAGCGCTCCCTCACTTCCAACAACTGCAGCGTCGCTCAGCATACAATGTGTGCTGTAAGCAGGAAACTGCAGGAAGGACTCCTGGAGTCGCCCAATCTTGGAGATGGGCGTTGACTCGGCGTTTCCAAAATCGACGAACTCGACGAGAGCTGTTGTGTTGCCGTGGATTTCTCTCACAACTGCTCGGTACGACGAGGAATCATTTGTGAACTCTGCTTTAACAAGATCACCTGGCTGCACATCTGTGATATCACTGGTGTTTGGGTTTGATTCGGGATCATTGAGCTTTTCCACCAGGGAAAATATATTGTTCTCTTCGCTGACAAACTGCACGTAGAAACTCGCGGGGCTGTTGCAGTGTGACACATAAACATCCGCTGTCATTCCACATGTGATGGATTTTGAGGGCAGGTCTGTGAGTTTTGGGTTTTTTCCAGCCTCGCTTTCCTTCTGAGATTCAGTGCCAGATGATTCTGACTTGTTGAGCAGTTTTGGGTCTTGGGGAAGATTTTCTTTTCTTGGCTCAGAAACATTACTTGGCGTCCTGCCACACCTTTGGTGCGGAGGTTTGTACAGCTCGATAGCAGCCATTTTGACCTTCTGACCAATTTCAGAAACGGGCCTCTTTGGACGTGGAGGACTTGGGACGGCGAGATCATTTTTCTTCAGGGCTTGTGTATGGTCGTCCGTGTCTGTGGCTGGTGTTGGGACAGCTTTTGGTGTCTTCGGGGTAGGATTCGCTGTAGACGGAAGCGTTTTCCGACCTTGGCAGACGACCTGGTCAGTTGAGTTCATCTCGATATGAAACCTTTTCTTGATCTTTGCATTGAGCTGAGCGTGTCTGCGATACAGCTCAACCAGCAGTTTCCCGTCATGTTCTCTGGCAACAACTAGTGCTTGGAATGAAGATTCTGTAGCGTGTATCTCAAACCAAGTGTTCACCTCACTGGGAACATCAACAGGGATATCAGAGAGGCCACAAACAAGTGCTTGCACTGGCACAGACATGATGTCATTTGCTTCTCTGGGAACTGGGAGAAGGTCAGATTTCTCCACCTCAATAGTGTCACCATAATCCACAAAGTGAACCACAATTGCTGGTTTTGTGGCCTTGATCTGTCCCCTGTACCACTGCCCGTCAGTGTACTTTGCAAAACACAAAGTCCCAAACACTCTCGGAAGCTTTGCATTCTGAAGCTGATGGCAGAGATCGTTCACTTTCACCATGAGATCTTTCATGACATTAATGTTCTTCTCCAGCTGGCAGTAGAACTTACCGACACCGTTCACACATGTAACGGTGATCCGTTCCTCCGTCCCAGTTTTGACGTTGTGTGTCGAGTAGTAGTATGTGTCCAGGCGGAAAGACGGTCTGGCGGCTTTCTTGGGAGGTGCACTTTTGACCAGATTGACCATACTGGTGCAGATACTCTCAAAGGGAGTTTCTAGTTCCACAATGTTGAATACAACCTTCTGGTCACTGTACATGACAGCATATATGGTGCACTTCAAAATCACAAAGCTGGATGCCGCAATGTCGACAAAATTGTGGAACCTCGCTACTGCTTCTTCATTCCACTCATTTATGGCAGATGTGGGGTCAATGGGGTTCAACAGACTGCATCGAAAAGCTTGACCATGAAGGGTGAGGAATTCTGGGCAGATCCTCCTCAGGTCAAAGAGGGAGACCGTCTCTGTCTGGCCGTAGTCCACGAACAACACGTCCACAAGAGGGGTTTCGTGTTTGTGAATCACAAGTGCCCTGTACCACATTCGATTTTCAGGGTGGCGAGCAACACAAGCCGTTTCCACGTTGGGCTGATACTCGCTGTTCGCATAATGAGCCTGTATGTCATGCATGAGCGATTTCAAGTGCCCAGCCTGTTGTGCTAGCTGGCACCAGAAGTCATTCGGGCTTTTAATGTAGGACACGCTGACATCCAGGATACTTCCGATCGGAAACATATGCTCCCTGAAGGTAGAGACTTTTCTTTCGTTGCTGGCGAGGCCAGCTGGGTTTTGGCTCTGAAAAAACATTCCACTGTTCCTAAATACACTTGGGAAGACTACATCTGGATGTTGTGAGGGAGACGTGTACGCAGTTTGCACAGTAGCTTTGGCCTGCTTCTCTATTTCAGCCCTTTCAGCAAGACCAGAGCTACACATCAGCGTACCGACATCTTGTTCTCCTTGTGCTTCACGATCTGTTAGTTGGACAACATAGCCGTCCTCGTATTTTGCCGTCACGTGTACATTTAGTTCTTTATCCGTGACTGTGTTGATGAAAAGCTCGGAGGCACTTTGACTCCATCTCCCGTCTTTCGGTTTGACACCAGCCAGGGTGCATTTCAGTGCCAGTCGTGGCAGTTTTTTCAACTCAGCTGGAAGCGTCCTGATGTTACTCCTATCAACCACCTCAGTGTTTCCATAGTCGACAAAGAACACTTTGAGTTGTGTCTCCTCAACTTCAGCCACAGTTGCTCTGTAGAAGTCACTATCTTCAGCCCTGGCAGCACAGTAGAGTCCAACAGTTGGATTTTTCACTGCATCTTTACTTGCTGAGTCTTTGTACAGATGGTGCATACTAGCCATCAGTTCACTCAACTCCTTGGTGTAGTTCTGTGTTTGGATCCAAAACTCTGATGGATCGGATGCGTCCTTAACAAATGCCACGTGTGAGGAGGTCGGAGAGAGATCCTCAGCAGGGAACTTCTCTGCTGCTGCTGCTGCTTTCTTGTCTTTTTCTTTTACAGCCTGTCCAGGGGGTAACATATTTCTATCAGTTCGTTGTTGTTGGGCTGGATGCTGGCGGCTGGAAGCTGTGCTACGAATGGCATAATCTCCAAGAGTTTTCTCACACTCCAGCAAACAGTTCTCCTTGGATCCAAACAAGTTGTTCATGTTTATGTTGTCATCCCAATAGAGTGTGACATAGTGAACACCCTCAGAGATGCTTTGGTACTCAAATTTGGCAATCACTGTCTTGTACAGGAGGAGTGACCTGAGATAGTCGATCTGGTTGGTTGTCCATCCCACCCCTTTGTCGATGATTCCATGGAGGGAGCAGATGTAAGTGACAACTGGCATCCTGAAGAACTCAGCTGCCAGCGTCCTCACGTTCTCCACTTGAACAAACTGTTTTGTTCCATAGTCAACATTCAACACTTCCACAATTTTATTGGCTGGGAAAACCTGTTGTAGAACAGAGCGGTACCACTTGCCATCACTTCCTCTTGCGGCACACGGAAACCCAATCATGTCAGCGCTTATAATGCATTTGGACGTTCTGCCCTCGCAGCTCTGTGTGATTTGCTCTGACAGTTTCTTCAACTCTTGTGAGAAGACCTTCAACTGGCAAAAAATCCTCTGCGGATTTGTCACTTCTGTGACGATGACGGTCTCCACTGTTCCTCCCGGCAGCTCTGGGAAGAACAGCTCCTGCTTGAGCTGTCGATCACCTGCTGCCATGGAGAGCGGCTGTATCTGATCGGCTCCACCGGGGGTCTGCAGTGACACGAGTACAGAGTTCTGGAACTTGTCTGGAGATATTTTCTTGGCAAATCCCATCTCGTACATTTGTTTGGATATGTAAGGCATGTTCAGGAGGAACGTTCTGTGCGGCACTAGTACATCTTGCACATGTGCCGCCACAGTTTTTCCAGAAAGAGATTTAAGAAATTCAAGAGCCATTGGAGACCATCTGTTCTCAAGTGAGAGTGGTAAAACATTAGCCAGCACACAAAACTCCACTTCAGGGGGCAGATGAAAATGCTCTTTCTTACCCCACGCCAGCATACTTGTGGTGGCGCTGCATGTCATCCCTTTGTCAATGAGGAACACGGTGTATTTCAACCCATTTATTGAGACTATGCGGGCTCTGTACCAAATACCATCTATCTGAACCAAGCACTGGTCACCTGGATGTCCTTCCAAGTCTTGAAATGTGTTTCTGGGAGACTGGATGTCTTCAGCCAGGCGCTCATAATATGTTGTCTTGTCCTGGCTAAATTTCCCCCAAAATTCCACGAGCACACACAAGGGATTGAGGTGGACCCTCGTAATGAGAATTGTTACATTCGATCCTTGTGTAGGGAGTCCAGGAATTGAAGACATTTTGGCAGTTTCTTCAGCTACCCATGAGTTGTCACCTCTCATCAACACTGGTGCGCAAGCGCTGGACGTTACCTGGAGAACACACAAGCACACAAAATACACACATCGAAAGAGCACATATAAAACACAACATGGACACTCAATTCTACAATTCTTGTTCACCTGCATTTTATCAAATTTGATCAGGATCTTCAGCATCTGAATAAAGTAGTTAAGAGTAAGATGTACCAATGGAAGTTTTTTCAATCAGACTTGGCACAAAAAAAACTTGATCGGGACATCCCAGCCTACAACAGCACAGCATGACAGAAGAAAATGTGGTTGTATTGATTTGTAAGTGTTGATGAAAGATCCCTTAAATCCAGTCTGAGAAATGAATCCAATGTGTTTTACAGTTTACCAGATGACAAAACTGGATTTAACAACTGCTGTGAAAATGATCACAACAATTGTATCCTCAATTGAAATAGTTACAAGGTACAAAGTAGAACCGAGACACTCACATCACAAAGTATTATATCAGGAATGTACTATATATGAAGTCTGGGATCAGGCTAGATTCCTACAGCAAAGTCAAATACTAACGCACACTGTCTTCTGCTTTTCATGGTTTCTCCCATGTGGTTAGTTGAGGTGCCACATCCCAAAATACTCACAGTCAGCTTTGTTTTTTGTTGTTCACTGGAGATTACAAAGTAAATCTTGATCAGAGCAGATGAAGTGGCAAATCTGAAAACATGAAGCACACAGCACATAAAAAAAAAAGAAAAAAAAAAAGAAGTAGAAACTCAGAAGGACCATGTTCACCAATTGCATGCGGTTGAATACTGTAGAGTACTGGAACAAAGAAGCTGCATATTAAAATAATAATGTTACAAGCAATTGCGACTGCCACGTATAATTCATGTCGCAGCTATACAAGTGCTGTAATACCTCCAAAGTCAAAATCAGCCTTTTATTTATGCTCTTATATTATCAGAAAGACCACAGCGTGAACATATTGTCATCGCCATGTTGATTTTCAGTTACTGTCATTAAAGCCTCTCATCAATCAAACAAAGAACCGCTCTGCGGTGAACCTTACAATGTGTCTGGGTTTACACATTTTCACTTGTATGTCGTTTCAATATCTATGAATGATGTCTGTAAACTGCTTGCAAACGAAATTGCCCCCTTAGGGATTATAACGATTTACTCAATTCATAAACCGCATCATTATGTTAAAGTATGTTCATTTTTATTTAACAATGGGCTGAAATAAAAACAAATATTTCAAGCAGTGCAAAAAAAAAAAAGGCCATACTGGAAAGCAGAACTTACGTGTTACCTGATACTTGCACATTGAGGGGGGAAAAAAAGACTATCGATACCTTAAACACAGGTGTTCAATGTGAAAACGGTGATTTCTCACCGTATTTTACACTTTGACACCACAAAACAAATAGTTTGAAGAACATCTGGGACTACACGTTTTTGTTTAAGAGTAAATAAAATGAATTCGACTGAGTGTCTCAAACATAAAAGCTCGATTGACAATAAATTAGCCTCGATGCAACTGTTGTGTAGCTAACCCACTAGCTTAAACTCCTCACCAATCGGGTTTTCTGTCATCGTACAGACAGATATCCGCACATCATCCCAACACGTCGTTATTATTTACTGTAGCAAGCCAAGCCGAGCAAAACGTTCATACACGAATTACACTTTGTCACGTCAACGCGACGGATTTTTGTTAAATGTCGATTACGTTCAAATGTCGCCGAGTCGAATTGGCGAAGTTGAACGCCATTAGCGTCGCAAACAGACAAGTGATGTTACAGGTGTCAGCTGATGAGCACGAGAACCTCAAGAGGGATATTTTGGCGCAAAATAACTCACCGGTTTTTTTTTTTGTTTGTTTAACTGTGGCGGTCCGAGTCTCCTCCACTCAGGACGACCGGCGTACAAACTCAACGTCAGACCGGCAGGTCCGCGCGCAGACGTGCGGCGCCAACACTTCTCCGACTATCCAAACGTTGCGAACTTTAACCGCAGTAAAAAAAAATGTTAGTCCAGATTCAGTGTTCTTCTTCTTCTTCTTCCGTGTCCTGTCGTATCAGACTGCCAGCTCAACTGCTTCTGAAAATATTTTAGTGCGCCCACGACGTGTAGAAACCCCGCAGCCAGTAGACATTAGTGACGTAGGGCTCAAATTAACTAGCCTAACATACCGCGCACGTGCCAAACGGTTTCCTCCCCCCACATAGTTTTTATTTCCTCCCGGAACTTTTCGTCGTTGCAGCAGCCGAGTAAAAAAAGCATCACTTCAACCACACGTGACTTTTTTTTTTTTTTTTTTTTTTAATTGTGGACGCAATTCAGAAATGTCACACAATTATAATTTTTTTTCATAAATTATATTTAATCTTGTGAGATTAAGGGGAGATTGAATCTGACTAGCTGGTTTTAAACTAACAGCCGATGGTTTCTTTACATGTGATGATATAATTTTGGGCTCTTTAATGATTGAGATGCTGGATGTTGATTAACTATATTTTTCTGCTGCAAAACGTTTGTGTCTCAGGACAGCTCCAAACTTTATCATCTTCCAACATGGTGACCTTTACTGCTTTGAGGAAAAATGCAGGGAGGCTTCAGCAAGGACCTTAAACCTGTTGAAAACAAGTTATATGCTCAGTATCCGTCGACATTTTTGTTTTTGGCAGAAAAAGCAAACTTATTATGTAGTTTTAAAAGCTTTTTCTATTCTAAACTCTCATTCTAAATAACAGTTCCATGGAGCAGTCAGTTTCATGATATGAACTTAATCGCTTAACATTTTTTCTTTTCATGTATGAACCACAACATATTTCAATAACGCACAAAAAAGTAAAAGCAGATGTAGACGATGCAGTATAAAAAGCATGTAGCCTATTAAAATACATATATTTCTTTTGAGGATTGAGTCCTATAACTTGAACAAAAATGTGTGAGAGCATCACAAAGATAAATTTATTCTCATCTATTTGTTGTAACTGTTAGTGTCTTTGTGTGAATGAATGTCTAATAAATTACTCAAGCATGTTTTGTTTCAAGTACTCACTTTCAAAAGAGTGAGGAGGAAAGTGTTGCACCAGGAGTTATTTCAACAGAGTGCTTCCTCTATACACAAACAGCAATGTGCATGCAGTTAGAAATAGTAGGAACATTACATTACAGCCAAAGTAATCATATACATATTTGAGGAGTCAAGCAGTGGCATGATGCAGTGGCATTGCAAAAGATTTTGTGTCATTAAAGTGTAATTTTAATATATATTTGAAGCTTGATTAAACAATGCACAACTTATTGTTTGCCTCACAGAATCACTGTATGACAAACAATAGTAAAGTTGATCATTTCATCATATGCTAGAGACCAGCCACACAAACTATTCTGCAACACCATACTTATCACAACAAAGCACACAAGCAAAGCAACAAAACACATCTAATAATGTCAACAGAACAGTGCAAATGCTGAATATTACCTACTACATGTATTTCACACTGAGATAGAAGGTCCAAGCTCCAAAAAGCAGTTGTAAAAGATAAAACACATCTTATTAGAGCTGTATTTAAACTTTACAGCTTGTTTTCTTTGTAAACAGTCATTTATGAAGTTATGTGTGGTTTTAGCCTCAATCTAGACCAGGGGTGTCAAACATACGGCCCGCGGGCCGGATCCGGCCCGCCAGGGGGTCCAGCTCGGCCCGCCGCATGACTTTGCTAAGTGTGAAAATTACAGAAAGACATAAATTGCATTTCTATGAGAACATGGAGGTTTATGAGTACAAACGGTTTTTTTTTTTGTTTTTTTTTAATCGATCCAGTAATTGCTTCAAAAACAGCGTAAATGCGACGTCTGCTCCGGAGGAAGAAGCGCTCGGTGCTCGCTTTGTGACACGTTTGACGTCAAACGCGTCACAAAGCGAGGGAATCTGCAGAGGAGAGCCCAGGCAGATAAACAATGGGCTGATGTCTGAGTTTTTGGTCTTTATGTTTCTAGTTTATTGTAGAAAGACCTTAAAACAGGGTTTATCATCCAAAAACCTTCACCAATGATTTAAACATAGAGAAATATTGTCGTTATGTATGCGTTATTATGCTATGATTTTACTGGTCTGGCCCACTTGAGATCAAAGTGGGCAGTGGCCCCTTAACTAAAATGAGTTTGACACCCCTGATCTCGACTGTCTTTCCATTCTTGAGAACCACTGGTGGATAAGTGCAGTACTACAGTCATCCTGCGGGGGGCAGCAACTTACTGTCTTTCCTTCCAAGTTGCTCAGTCGGAAACCGGAAGTACGTCACCAGCCAGCCACCGATGCCATTTTGAAGACAAGAGCAAAGAGCAGGGAAGCTGCGTGTTTATTGTTCATCGGCCTTATTTACACCGAATAAACATTCACCATGGCTATGCAAGCAGCAAAACGCGCGAATGTAAGTCTGAGCGAGTCGGGTGGTGTATTATGTGATAAATATAACGAACTTTTTACCTGGTTAGGCTCGGAGCTAGCGACTCAGTTAGCCTACGATTAGCCAGTTAGCTCGCTACCGGATAGAAAACGACCAAACCTCCTGTATTAAACCTCTTTTTATTTATTCGGTTTTAAACAGACTATTGAACTCGTCTACTTGTGGTGGCGGTGTGTTTGCCGCTATCTGCCTTCCGAAGTTGTTTTATTGTTGTTGTTTTTTTAATAAATGTTCGCTAGAGCCACGAGATTGGTGTCTGCTACGTTTGCTTGTTCTAAATAGTGAAGAATTAAATACTGAAATTATATTCTGACTGTTATTATTATCATTACGTATGTTGTGTTTTTAACGGTCATTTTATAAACTAGTCGAGTAAGTCAAGTTATTGTTGTCATTAGATTGACAGACTCTGACAGATGATAATGCGCTTGTATCTTTTGTCGTTTTAGCGGTCGCAGGTTTATTTGTATCCTCTTTGAATCTGTCATCCTTTTCTAACAAATATGTTGGAACTGGTGTTTTTCCTCTTTGCAGATACGATTACCTCCTGAGGTGAACAGGATCCTGTACGTCAGGAACCTTCCTTATAAAATCACCGCTGAAGAAATGTACGATATCTTCGGAAAATATGGACCAATACGGCAAATCAGGACGTAAGTGTTGCAAACTACTGGGATCTCCAGACAGGTCGTGTAGTGGGTCAAAGCACCTCAACTCAAAACAACTGTAAATGCTGACGTGTGTGCACAGAAATGTGTGTGGATGGTGTGTAGCCTGTGCATGCAGTTGAAAGGCCCCCCAAAAAAAGACATCAAATCTAGCCCCATATACTGCTGTGGTATGTTGGCTGGGAGTGGGTTCATTTGAAATCAACCACATTTTTTTACCGGGCCAATAATACAGTTGTGTGCTTGACCTGTTTTCACCATTTTTGCAAGTAACAATATTAAAGCTGTACAAACTCTGTTTAAGTTTTGTGGTGCTTTTGAGAAGCTTCAATCGCAACAGACACTAATTATGTTATATTTTTGCCGTAAGTAATATCACGTAAGAAACTAAATCTAATAGCATAATATATTTGATCAAATATATCGATATTGTGACGACATTGCAGGGTTGAAAATCAGTGCTTTCTCAACATAACATTAAATGGATGAAGTGAATAATATACAGCTAGAACAATCTGGTAAGATCAGAAAATGACCGAAATCATTAATATTGCAGCCTTTAACAGGAAAAGACAACGTTTGTGCCATGTCAAGATATTGAAATATTTAAAATCTATGTTAATATCTAGTCTCCTATCATTATACGATCAAATATATTGGCCAGCCGTACCCTCCATCATGTTCTGCAGATGCGTGTTAACATGCCAAGTGGATCTGGTGATCCTTGTTGATAATAAGCACTAAAAAGGTTTATTTTCTTGACAATGATACATGAATATGGATCAAAGTTGTATTTAGATACATTTATGCACAGTTTAGTGGATCAGGGGCAATCATATGTCAGCGTGTCCCATGTTTACAGCATCTATAATATCTGTCCTTTCTCCTGAACACCTGTTAGAGGGAACACACCCGAATCAAGAGGAACAGCCTACGTGGTGTATGAAGACATCTTCGATGCCAAGAACGCCTGTGACCACCTGTCAGGCTTCAATGTCTGCAACCGCTACCTGGTGGTCCTCTACTACAATGCAAACAGAGTACGTATAAGCATGACAGCATATGCGTTCATAATCAAGTCAAAGAGGAGACAACAATATTGCTTTGGAAGTGAAAAGATGAAAGAATTTACATATTTAGAAAATACAAATTCCTGCAATAATTCCACATTTAATATAGTTTTCTCCATTTGATCAACTCTTTGCAGGCTTTCCAGAAAATGGACACAAAGAAGAAAGAGGAACAGCTGAAGCTTCTCAAAGAGAAATATGGCATCAACACAGACCCTCCAAAGTAGTCTATCCGATACCTCCACGTTTCTATGGTAACCTCCACATCCACAGTTTTGCTTCATCTGTTCAAAATTCACATGTTGCTTGGTTTATGCTGGTGATTTAATTTTTTGGAAGATTTTTTTTTTAGTTGGATTTGTTTCTGTTTTTTTTTAAAACTTTTATTATCCACATTGTATGAACCCTCCTGTCAGCCTGGCAGTAAATGACTTCAGGCCAGGGCAAGACAGCTGTTCAGAATAGTGGAATGATTATAGATTTCACTCTTTACAACATGTTCAAATCTGACAGAGCTGATTGCTTCATTGTTTTCACCTGCAAACCTTTAATTGAAAGCTAATCACAGTTTATTTAGTCACTCAAGTGTGTGATGTGGACTTGAGTTGACCCGCATCGACGATGTAAAGTATACCATTTTTGTAAAATAAATGTTCCTTTTCTAAAAGCCTGTCTTCTACTTTGTACATACTGTGGATGTAGTGTAGTGAAAGTGCTGTCCTCTCCTCTGCGTGAACCCATTTAGATCAATAGACTGTGAATTTTCCACATTTGCACAGGCGTTACGGGGTCTCCAATTCTTGGTTTGCCCGAAGCTTCAAATGGCTTGTGATGAAGTCCCCGGGGATTTAGTGAGATGATCGCCAGATATGTGTGTGTGTACGCAAGCCTCTCTGAACCCTGAATAATCACTGGTATGTTGCTAAAAGAGTCATGGGTAAACACTGCAGGCTTTCTCTGTCGTTTCCACTGGAAAGTTCTTCTGTATAGAGTCACTGGGTTCCTGCCTATTATTATGTCTGTCAGTGTAAAACCACCTTCAAAACAGAGATGAAATAGTTCAAAAAAATACAAAAACCCCTTTCATACCAATATAAAGACATTTAAAAATGTTTGAACGGTGCCATCTGGTGGTTGTACCAGAACATCATTTCTGAAATGTCTCTGATCGGCAGTGAGGGAGGAGGGCAGTAATCAGCCAAATGACACTTGATTGAATTGTTCACAATAAAATACAGTATGCCCTTCTTACAGCTGTAGATTAAAAAAAAAAACCATTCACATACAGCATCACATAAGGCATCACAAACAGTATCAAATACACACACACACACACAGCATCACATACACATGACATCACATACACACACAGCATCGCACACTTTCATAACATACAGTATCGCATACACACACACACACAAACACAACATCACATACACACACATACAGGATCACACACATCACATACACACACACACAGCATCACATACAGTATCGCATACACACACAACATCACATACACACACACAGCATCACATACACGCATACAGGGTCACACACAGCATCACATACACACACACAGCATCACATACACACACACAGCATCACACACAGCATCACATACACACACACAGCATCACATACACACACACAGCATCACACACAGCATCACACACACACACACACAGCATCACACAGCATCACATACACACACACACAGCATCACACACAGCATCACATACACGCATACAGGGTCACACACAGCATCACATACACACACACACAGCATCACACAGCATCACATACACACACACTCACACAGCATCACACAGCATCACATACACACACACACAGCATCACACAGCATCACATACACATACACAGTGTCACATACACACACAGCATCACACAGCACCACATACACACAGCATCACACACAGCATCACAGCATCACACAGCATCACACACAGCATCACACACAGCATCACATACACACACACAGCATCATACACAGCATCACACACAGCATCACAGCATCACGTTAGCTCTACTCTGTGTAGTGTAATAGTTCCCTGAGTATCGTCTTGATGGCCATCTAATTGCACAAATGACACACAGGGCACTCATTACTGTGTGATGTAATACCAGTACAGGGAGCTTTGTTGGCCGCATGGCTTTGCATCATTTGATACTGACTAAATGATCGTAATGATGTATTTAATAGTAAATCTTCTGAAGACATCACCTTGAAGTCCATCAAGTATCCTGTGAATTATTAATTATGACATATCGTATTTTTCGATTAATATATCTGATGTACTCATGTTTCAGCAGCTTTTCATTGTTTTAGTTAGAAGATGGAGCTTTCTGTAGCAGGTTTATACTCTTAGTAATAAGGTTTTATACACTGATCACCCACAGTCTAGGTCGGTGAAGTACATGGGTACATGGAAACATTGCTCAACTCATTTTTTTATAAAACAGATACAGCTGGCATTGGGAAAGTAAACATCAATTTAGTATTACAAATGTATGTGTTGATAAATACAGCCCAGTAAACTGCTACAATAGGTTGACACACTTTCTACCAACCTTCATCAGTTTTAACACTTTGAAATCAATATTTTCAATAGAGATGGCATAAAAACGAGTCAGCGAGGAAGTAGAGGAGTAAAAGTAGCTAAAAGTAATAAATAAGCATTTGAAATAATTAGGCAAAAAGAAATGTCTGGAGTTGAAATAATTAGCTAAAATAAATGGAGAAGGGGGTTGGATCAAATAACTAATAACAATTATTGATAGATAGATAGATAGATAGATAGATAGATAGATAGATAGATAGATAGATAGATAGATAGATAGATAGATAGATAGATAGATAGATAGATAGATAGATAGATAGATAGATAGATACTTTATTAATCCCCAAGGGGACATTTTTTTCACTACAGCATTGCATAAACCACTGAAATATTAAGCTTTAAATTAATGGATTAAAATGTTAAATTATTGGCCAAAGTCATGGTTTAAAATTTGACATTATTTGCCCAAATTAACAAAAGAATAGTTTAAATATCTAGCTATAAGTAATTGACAAACTGTCAAACTAATGAGCCAAAAGTAAGGGGAAGTAAAAAAAAAAAAGGCATTTGAAATAATTTGACAAGAATAATGAATAAACAGCCTAAGTACTGAGCTAAAAGTATTTCAAAATGGTTGTAATAGTTAAAAGTGTTGGAAAAATAGTTGAAATAGTTCACTAAAAGTGTGGATAAATGGTTGTAATAGTTAAAAGTAATAGGTGATATTCAATAGATAATGGTTGAAAAAGTTATGTGTTGTTGCAACTGAAAAAGCTAAAAGTTATGACATTGTAAGCCACAGGTAATGAATAAATGGTTAAATTAGATGGCTAAATGTAACAGATAGTACCAAATGTAACAGATAGTACCAACGTGACAATTCAATAACCAACTTTTGGTAGCGTTACTTAAAATCAGCTTTAAATTCAGATGAAATGAACACATTAGGAACATGATGGGTGGAGTTGATGCAGATGTACTGAAGCTGATGTTCCCATGTCAGGCAAACGGTTGGGATCCACCGGTGTGCGTGTAGATGTACATCTTTGTAAAGTTCAGAGACCAGACAACAGTCCATAGAGTTCCTTTTATTAGATTAAATCACAACACAGGGAGTAGTGCAGCCATGTCGTCAGGGACACAATACATGCTACAAAAGAATCCTTGTACACGGTTGCCATTGTTTACATTTGGTATCTCGATAGCAATAATAGTCATAACAGAGTCATGATTAGAAACATTATCTGGCCGAAGATGTTCATGTAAAGAAGTTCAGGTTCAGAGGGAACAAGCCACACTGCTGCGAGATGACGATGGACTGGTGTGATATATCTGTATTGCAGTACTGTGTTATGACACGTCGCATCTCCTTCATCCTCCGTCAGCTCATAAAAACACCGGTAGTATTACTGCGGGTCGGGAAGAGTCAGGGCCAGGCAAACGTATTTATAAGTGGGCTCACAGGCTATTCTTCTCTCATCTGAGGAGCTGCCACACTTCACTGAACTTCTCTACATTTCGAATGTATCAGTACGTGTACAATGCGTGAGAGAAGGGAGTAAAAAAGTACAAAAAGATTGACTGATTGGTACTTTGAGGGGCGGGTTGACGGGGGCTAATTGTCCAACCTACTTTAGCACATGGCTTTTACAATAAGGGCTGTCCTCTACTCTAGTTACAGTGTTTAATGAAACGCCATTCACTGCTCCTCTCACTGCTTTAGCACTCATTTACTTCCACTGAAAAAGACAAACACGGGCTTCATCTGTGCTCTTCTTTGACACTCCTTAAAAAGAACCTCCTCTGAATTCATCGTATTGATATGCAACGTGTGGGCTATTTGGAAAAAAGAGTTGGATGTGATAGTAACATATAACAATGCTTTCAGACTATAGATGAATACTTTTTGTTGTGTTTCTAATTTAATCGAACTCGAGCTTCATTCATTCTCCTGAATCCTGATTTAAATGTTTGATCTCACGCGCCTCCGGTCCTTCAGCTTCAAAGAAATAAAAATAAAATACAAATTTAGCTCCTTTTTAAAAAAAAAAGAAAAAAAGAATCTCTCTGAAACTGATTCCTCCACATTCAACATGTGCTAATTTCTAATGAGATAGTGTGTTTAAATGCACATGGGGGCAGGGATTTTAGTTCTTAGCAACATATACCACAGCTACAAGGAAACATGCTCCCACAGTTAAAGCAGTCAAAAGAAAAACGTCTCGACAGGTCACGAAAATGACATCCCATACGACGATACTTGAAGAAGGACCTACTGCGGTATGATTACTTTGTACGTCGGTACAAATTGTTCTCACGGTTTTCCTTCCAAGTGTCACCACGCTGCTTTGATAAGGCTTTCTGTCTTCGATTACAGGACGAGAAATGAGGAGATTTTTTTTAAGGCAGAACCTAAAGGCATGCAAATTAACTACAGTTACAGTATTTACTGACGTTACAAGCATGTTTCGGAGGGAAAAGTTGGACGGTCCATCTCTTCTCGAGCTAATATTTGAGAGGATGGATAGAGTGTCTTATTGGAGGCAGATACATTATCGTAGGAATTTGGTTCGGCCGACATTACTCGGTATTATGAAACACGTACAGCTAGCGTCAGTAAACTCGGAACAATAAATAGAGTAGCGTCAAATTCAACGTAGCACATCACCGATGCGCAAGCTCCAGTAGAATGAAACTGTTTGGAAAATACTTTGCACACTTCACATTTTGGCAGTTGATCTTTAAATAATTTAAATAAATATTCATATTTATATATCTCTATATAGTATTTGTGCGAGGTGTTCGGATGTGGTGAGAGGTGTGTGTGTGTGTGTGTGTACTGTGTTGTGAGTGCGCACCCGCACCGTTGCACCCGCACACCGTTGTTATGTTTGTGTGTAGATCGTTTTTTTTTAATTTTTTTTATAGCAAATAACATTCTCATGCACACGAGTGTTTCAAACACAAGAAGCAGATCCATTGAAAGGTAGTCCAAGCATATTTTTGTTCAGTGGAAATAGCTGCAAACTGAATGGAACATGAAATTCTTTCTGTGCAGTCCGTGGCGGCTGGTGGAGCGCTGCGCTCGCCCTCCGGCCTATTTCTGGAGGTCACACTGCAGCAGTAATACGATGGACGGGTCGCTCTTGGCCGCCTCTTTGAACTCCTCCAGCGATATCTGGTCGTCGTTGTTCTTGTCCATCTTGGAGAAGATCTTGTCCACCCTCTGCTCGGGCGTCAGGCCGTCCTCGTTCATCTTCATCATGATCACCGTGCCCACCATCTTGTAGATCGCCTGCAGAGGGAGACAGAGGGCAGCAGAGTTCAGGGCACGCCTCAATTCCCTGGTTTCCTTTGCTTTGACTTGAGAGATGTAAGAAAAGAGAACTCAAGAAACATGAAATGAGGCTTCCTTTTCAGCTGTCAGTTTGTGTTTACAGACGTTTGAAAATGAAAATCAGTAACGGTGCAAAATGGTGCATCTTGGCAGTGCCTGAAGTTAGGCGGAGTCAGGCACTGCAGAGAAGGCAACGGTTGGAAGCTCCGACCACACTGAGCTTCAAAACCGCTCTTCGGGAAACCTATGGGTGACATCACGAAAGGCTACGTCCATTTTTTTTATACAGTATGTGGTCTGTATGGGTTTGGCTGAAACCTGTCGCCAGATCGCCAACTGTAACAGCACCCGCCTGTCGCTCAACGCAGCCCCAACCTGTAACATGCACCACTTCAAAGCTTAATACAAAATACATGGGGAGTAATAAAAGCATTCATCGCTCTTAAAATCATCATGTTCAGTGAAATTAGCTACAGAGATCTGTTAACATGTGTAGTCCTGTTTTAAAGTTGGGCACATTAACACGTGGTCGTATGAGGACCGACCACTGGAATAAACAGTTTTTGGCATTTCCACGCTGACTTCAGGTGACTCTCTGTCCCGGAGCTATCGGCTTGGTACAGATACGTCAAGCAGTCTGCAAATGGACTTCGTTGCTCAAATGCTGAATACACATTAAATCTGATTGCATTTTTACAGCTGTATCAACTTTATGTCCTTATAATATAGGTTAGATGGGGGAAATGTTAGATCATAAATATAAATATATGTTTGACCTGGATCCATTCCAGATCACAGAATGTGTCTCCACAGAGAGGAGCTGCTTTCTGACCTCCTCGGGCCCCAAATTCTGCTTGTCCACTGTGGCCACTTCAGGAAATACACTTATGTGCTTTCTTCCTGAGAGTTAAATGACAACATTGATCCCATTGTTATGTCTTGTTTGTTTCATATGAAGCTGCGGCTGGTTAGCTTAGCTTAGCTTAGGACAAAGAATGAAAAACAGGTGGAAAAGCTAGCGTGGCTCTGTCCAAAGAAAACACAATCCATAATAAGCTTGTTTAATTTGTACATTGTCAGTAGTTCAGAGCTATGCTAACCACTTCAGCTTCATATTTAGCGTACAGTTATGAGTCGTATCAGATTTTTTTCCAGATTGTAAGTAAAAATAATAATCGAATCCCTGTAATTTTCTTAGAATGATTATCACAACATAATTCTTTACCTCGATGATCTCCAACATCTCCACCCGTGTGATCTTGCCGTCTCCGTCCAGGTCGTACATGTTGAAGGCCCAGTTGAGTTTCTGCTCGAAGCTGCCTCGTGATGTGATGGACAGCGCACAGATGAACTCTCTGAAGTCGATGGTGCCGTCGCCGTTCTTGTCGAAGGTCCTGAAGGCGTGCTGGGCGAACTTGGACGCGTCGCCGTAAGGGAAGAACTTGGGAGGAGACAGAGAAGAGTGGGAACATGAGCATATATTCTTTATGATAATGTTTTTCAGTCATTTTAAGCCACTGGGAATTAGATGAGAAGACATTGATGACCTGAAGTAATTTAGTGAACTTCGATTTCCTTTTCTCATCCAGTGCTTTTGGCTCTAACTTTCCAAATCGTCTCACTGCTCTGTGTATTCATGTGTTGGTTTGCAGTGTAAGAAAGTACAGTTACTGCAGGAAATCTGCCACTTCGAACCGACTACAGCCGGCAGTCTTTCCTTTGGGTTCCATCTGAATTCTGGTTCTAAAATCAGCAACAACAATTACATTGTAGTCTTTATTGATCCCTGAAGGTGAAGCTGTCTTTTGTGTTGGACCTTCGACACACAGCAGCCAGGAGCTGGTGGAGTTATTCAGGTCCCACCCATTCATATTCAATCACGCCGAGAAACTTTCCTACACCGGATACGACTCCACACCTGCGACTTGAAGAAGGGTCCCTCGGGTCCACGACCTTCTCCCTCACCGCTTCACTCTGCAGCACCTCCCTGCTGACACCGAACGTGTTCAAATTTGATATCCCTCAAAATCTGGATTAAGTGTTTTCTCAAACTTAAAGGATATGTGAGTGTCACCTTGAGGCGGCTGGAACTCATATTCTCAGCCTTAATGTTAGATTCAACTGAATTTTGACGTTTTGTATCACTTTGATGATCCCTTTACTTCCATCTCGCACCATGATCAGAACTCTTACGTGTCCAATACTTATTAGCAAATGCTAACAAGGTGAGCTAAACTAGTCAGCATGCTAAACAATAAAACTGCTAAACGTCATCATGTTAGCTTCGTCAGTGTGATCATGTTCACATGCTGGTTTACCTGAAGGCACCTTTGTGCCACAGAGCCACTAGTAAGATTTAAACAAATATACAAAATAAACACAATCAAGTATATTCTACCCTAAATGTCATTTGTCAGAGATATTACCTAGTGGATGCATATTTTGATTCTTAAATTTGCAGATGCAGAAGGTCGTTCCAAAAACTGATCATTCTCAACCTCGATCTGTTTGTTTCCACCTCCTCTGCATATAGTTTAGTAAATTCTATGGATCAGTTGCATTGGCTATAACGTAAAGCTCGTCTGTGTGTCGGCAGTTCAAGCCACCCGTGTCATCCCTGCGCGCACACAGGTTCAGGGGTTAATGCAGTAACTCGGTGACCACCGAGCCCCTGCTCCACTCGTCATCCACTGTACACCATGAACCCAGCGGGTCGCCGTGAGAAGCCGAGCGATTCATTAGATGCAACCTTCCACTTGACCTTTCTGGTAAAAACTCTCGGAGGCAATGGGTAATGCAAGCTGAGCACGGCCGCTCTCTGAGTACTCGTGTAAACAGAAAAGGAAGGGATGTTTCAGGCTTCATCAAGGAAACGGAACAAACCAGAAGAGATATTTTGTGTTGTTTTTGTACTTCAGGCCGGGGTCGTTAAAGTTTGTGTTGTTTTGCTGGTGATTACAAAAAAATAATGAAATGATGGTGTATTTGAACTCATTTAAAAAAATACAATCCTTCGTGTGACCTCTGTGGCTTTTGTTTGCTCACATTCTGTGACCGCTGCAAACATATAATGGTAGCCTAAAGGCAAAATAACATGCAGGAAATAGAGTGCTTTTATCATTTGAATATTCCATCTGTCTGCATGTCAAGAGGTCCTGCTTGTACTGACATTTGCAGGTCTAAACAATGAAAAGCACTTTTTTTTAGGGGACAGTAAAACAAAAAAAATATGAACTAACTATGTTTCTGGCGTTTCCACTATTGTTTATCTTTGTCAAGCTGCATCAGCAGATTTGTTGGGCCAGTAGAGGGCAGTGGAAACACAATACAGACACAATATCACCTTTTAAAGCGAACATGATCGCTCACAGTTGCTGCAGACAAAAAGCAACATTAACGTTCATTTAGAGGCTTTTGGCTGACTTCGGAGGTAAATCTGTTTCTTTAGAAGTTACATGCTCTAATATATTCACCAGCTATTTGCTAACTTTGTGTGTTTGCTGTTTAGTGTTGGACTGGTCTTGCATAACCAGAAATATCTCCACCAACAGAACTGGAGACTGGTCTGGCTACACTCATGTCATTCTGTTAAAGGGGAGAAATCGCCCCGACTTGTTTGTGTTTCTGTATCCCAATCCCAAAAAGAATCAAGCGGGTTTGCCTTATGGTTTGGTCTCCACCAACGGCTGAGAACCGTATCTGGCTGATTAGTTACTGAAAGCTCGACTACGTTCACAAGCTAGTTGCTCATTTTCTCCATCCAAAGGTAGCACATACAATTTCACTACGTGTTACACATAGAAATTAATCAAAACAACTAAGTTGTGAGCAGTACAACCAAAACAATGAGCTAAAAGACACAGAAACGCTCCGTGGTGCTATGTTTCAAATGGTGATTATTGGTCGTTTTTTGTTGTGAGTCACCCCGTTTATATTATATATAATAATCCAATCAAATTGTGAATATAAAATATTGATTTTAGCAGCTTTAATCTGTAAAAAAAAGAAGCCAGAACTTTCAAAGCAGTTGGAAAAAAAATCTGCTGCAGTTTATGCAGCGAGCAATCAGGCATGTGTACTTATTTTTTCCAGGCAGTACAAAACTGCTTCACACTGTGTCCTTGCTCATGTGCATAACAGCCTGTCTCGTTATACACAGAAGAAGGCGAGGGATGCTGCCCTGGCCTTTCCAAAGAGGAACAGCTCCAGCATGCACAAACTGTCTGGAGTCACGACGGGAGGGTGGTGGTAAGCCGAGGCCATGAATCCTAATGGGAGAGGAGAGCGCAGTGGATAGGAGATAAAAAGAGGGGGCAGAGAGAAAAAGGATGAGGATAAGGAAGAAGGGTGCGACACTATGAGTCAGTTGGGGTTGCTTAACCTCCCATCTGCAATGAGGTCCCACCTATGTAAATTCTGCTGCAGTGGCAAAGGGATCAGGCTGCAGCGAGAAGTTAAGAGAACGATGTGTGTGTGGGGGGTGGGAGGGGGAGGGGGAGTCAACGAGCAAAGAGATGAGGAGAGACAGAAGAGTGAAAACGGGAGAAAAGATGGAGGAGGAGCAGACTAAAGTAAGTGTGATGGAGGAAGTGTTGGAGGGAGCGTGACAGAAACAGAACTCAGACCCCCGGACCCAGGTCCCTAACGGCCTCTCTGCTCCAGAGAAGCCAAACTAATTTGAGGATGGAAGCCCCCCCCCCGGGACGGTAAGGGCTGGCGCCAAGCTGCCAGGAAGCACATGACACTTTCTGCATTAAATGTGATGTGGCTTCCTTCCCACGAGCGCTGCCTTCCTGCACCCGTATGGTCTTGCCTAGGCTCACACACACACACACACACACACACACACACACACACACACACACACACACACACACACACACACACACACACACACACACACACACACACACACACACACACATCCGGGAGGAACAGGAGGAGGCACGTGGACGGACGGGAAGAGTTGGTAAGTTATGAAACACTTTATGTAAAATGGAGTGAAGAAAAAGTGACATGTCACAGAAGCACATGGAAATGACCGAAAAGACAAGCAACTGTCGCGGACAAGTTAGCGAGTCGGCACATGATTACCATTTAACAAGCGACAGGAGCGAGTCAGGACTTGAAGCGACTGTTTCCTCGACTTCACAGCTTCAGTTATCAGGCTGTTAACATTTCCATTATGTCGTATTCCTCCTCTGATCTGGCCCCCGTTTGCTGTTATGGCTGTTTGATATGGCTGTTCGGGTCGGCCATCAAAGGACAGGCTGAACGCCAGACTTCCTCTGACCACTCGGGGATGAGGCAGTTGGACAGGCACAGCTGGCTTAATAAAGGCTAATGTCACCATGGTTGTGTGT